>NC_090271.1:181476708-182156708 GCF_040414725.1 Anabrus simplex | reverse complement strand
ACACCCATACTAGCACAAAAGTCCAGCAAACGCTTCCCATCCCCATTATCTTCCGTATCTTCCCCACATTTACCAACCACCCTTTCGTACCCTTCAGTTCTATTTCCAACTCTTGCATTGAAATCGCCTATTAGCATTATCCTATCCTTGCTGTTGACGCTGAGAACGATATCACTCAATGCATCATAAAACGTGTCAATTTCATCCTCATCTGCTCCATAACATGGTGAATACAAGGAGACAGTTCTCATCTTAATTCCTCCAACTGCCAAATGTACCCACATCATTCGCTCATTTACGTGCCCAACAGAAAGTATGTTGCGTGCAATAGTATTCCTGATAAACAGCCCTACCCCAGACTCTGCCCTTCCCTTTTTAACACCCATCAAGTACACTTTATAATCTCCTATCTCTTCCTCTTTATCTCCCCTTCCCCGAATATCACTTACTTCTGACACATCCAGATGCATCCCCTTTGCTGACTCAGCCAGTTCTACTTTCTTCCGTAAGCCCCATTAATATTGATAGCTCCACATCAAATTCCATTTCGTTCGCCAAGTTGTTTCCAAGGAGTCCCTAGCCTGGCAAATGGGAGTGGGACTCCGTTACTCCCATAGGTCCGAGGGTTGCTTACAATGTTCTGATGATGCTTTCTGTTTAGAGGGGCCTAACATCTAGGTCATCGGCCCCACAATGTTCTGAGCTCAGTAAATTCATGAAGCAGGATGCTACCCTACTTACACATAGTCCAAGTGACGATCTCTCCTCGAATGGGTTAGGGACCACCAGTGGATTGTATAGCCCTGGCCGCCTGAGCACAAGGAAGGCCATGACTCAGAATATGTCCGACATGCCCACCCCCATTATGTAGCAACTGGTATCCCGATTCTCAGGACCACTTACTAGGCCGCTCATCCGTTGTCCATGGTTCACGAACTAGGATGCGACTACAGTAACCCACACTATGAACCATTTTAAATTTTTTTTTCTAGTTTTACGTCGCACCGACACAGATAGGTCTTATGGCGATGATGTGACAGGGAGGGGCTAGGAGTGGGAAGGAAGCGGCCGTGGCCTTAATTAAGGTGCAGCCCCAGCATTTGCCTGATGTGAAAATGGGAAACCACGGAAAACCATTTTCAGGGCTGCCGACAGTGGGGTTCGAACCTACTATCTCCCGAATACCGGATACTGGCCGCACTTAAGCGACTGCAGCTATCGAGCTCGGTTCATTTTAAACTAATGTTAATTAATTCCATTTACATTTGTTTAACTGGTTTCTTCTTTTATTTGGGGTGAAATTGTTGATTTGTTTTCCAAACTACCACCCACATCATTTAAATTACTAAATGTTCTGAAAAAGCGGTATGTTGTTGAATATTTATTGGTGAAGCACCCCTTATTTTGGGTGTAATTTGTAATATTCATCCTTGCCTTCATTGACTTTTTGAGTGTGGGTTTATTTCAGTGTGTCTTTCTCCTGGCTTGTATTATGAACAGGCAATGTGCTGTGGCAAGGAAAGTATCCTTGGGTGGATTATTTGTGGTGATGTATGCCACCGTTAACTGCTGTTTGTTGTTCATCACTGTCTAAGATAGTGTGCCACAATCATGTAACAGCAATAATATAATTTTTTTAAACAATATAAATTTTAGTTTCCTCTCCCACGATAACATCATCTATCCTATAACACATATTACATTTTGTGCAACTTGAAATTCAAGTACAAGATCACATGACATATTTAGACAATGATGGCTGTAAAGGAACTGATATAATTTGATTTATTTTGTCCCTATGTTCACTGAGTGTTTCAGCAGTTCCTTTCTCGTATTTCTTTAATGTTTTCAATTTTTCAACCAAGAGTACTCCTTGTTTATTCTATTCTCGTGATTGATCTAATTAAGCTATGAGCTACATGAGGTACACTGTAACATATATTCATGATCACTGATGACCTTAGATCATATCACAAATCCCTTACATCTCAAGAAATCATCTTAAAGAATGACTTACCTCTAAGTATTCTTTTATTTCTTGGAGCATTGCTTCAACATCCTGGTAAGTGTCAGCTAATTTATTCATAGAATCAATCAAATTCTGAATTGCATTTGGTTTAGCACTGAAAGCTGCACAACAATCGACAAGTTCCTGTAACAAAATAACAGAATGGTAAAGAGAAAAACAAAATCGATTGTATTCTGCCTTTATGTTCTTCGAACAGTTTACAGTTCAAAGGGAAGAATCCCAAAAATTAAACAGTAAAACAATTCTAAGCAAAGAAGTTTAAAAAACATTGCAGCAAAATGGCAATTCAGTAATCTTCAGCATTTCTTTTTTGATTTGCCTCACGTCGCACCGACACAGGTAGGTCTTATGGCAAGGATGGGATAGGAAAGGCCTAGGAGTGAGAAGGAAGCGGCCATGGCCTTAATTAGGGTACAGCCACAAACATTGGGGTTCAAACCCACTATCTCCCAGATGCAAGCTCAGCTGCACGGCACTAACCGCACAGCCAACTTGCCCGATCTCTCCTGCATTTAACATGTTTCCAACAATAAATATAATTTCAAGTATGATCACATCTTGAGCACATAAATACTAAATTTGTGTTTAAAAATGTTAAGTACTGAATACTGGAATTTGTTGCTGAATTACAAAAGGATGGAACTCCATACCTTCAAGAAGTGAAAAGAATAAAAATTCAACAATATAATTCACTAGTTATTGAACCTATCTCTGACAGGGTAGCTTTTACATAACTGTAGCAGCAATACCATCTACTGGAGGTGAGAGGCAGCCAAAGGGAGAGAGAGAGAGGATGGGGGAGGGTGATCAATGAACAACAGTCAGGGTAATGTTAATGTTGATCAGTTTTCTTGGGCTTAGGGCATTGCAGGCCACCACACACATTTTTCTTCTGACGTGGCAATATTAGGGCATCTGCAGTCAGGAGAATGTTTTTTCCACATTTGTTCACGACTTTCTTTTCTCGGATCATTAGTTGCCTAAATTATTGTCCTCAACAACATGCGCTGATGATCATACGATTTTGTACCTTATAAAAACAATCGCAACAAAAAACACCATTGTCTTTGAAGTTGTTTCCATGATGACTGAGCAATATATCCTTGTCAGCAATGTTCTGCTTTGATGGACGTTGCACTACAGTTTAAATTCATGAACTCTCTTGCAGAGGGACCCCTTATTTTCGTGAATGGGTTTTTCATGAATTCTTATAAAATGTAATGTGCATGCAATATACACTATGGTTTTTAATGCCCAGTGCATTATTTGCAAATGTTTAACAGTCATTTTTACATTTTGTAAATTCACAAAACCTTGTTTAATTTACAATTTTTATTTCACCATTCCTTTTGAGATTTTGGATGAATTTTTCAATGAAAACTGCGAGATATCGCAGGACATCAAAAATCAATCATGCAAAAAAAAAAATATATATATACTTTGATATCAACATATTATCAAAATCTTGCAGTTTGATATATCTAAATT
The DNA here is from genome assembly GCF_040414725.1 of Anabrus simplex. Taxonomy (NCBI): domain Eukaryota; kingdom Metazoa; phylum Arthropoda; class Insecta; order Orthoptera; family Tettigoniidae; genus Anabrus; species Anabrus simplex. The sequence continues at coordinate 182,153,191 of NC_090271.1, read as the reverse complement.
GATTTCCATGCTATCTAGTGATTTTACCTGTGTGTAATTTAATCCTCTTACTGCCTGGCACTTATACTGTACCTAGCACATACTGTCCCAACTTTTGACGGTAGCTGTAGGGCCTACATCCACTCACAGCAGGTAGCACATTCCCCGAGGTATGTCACGAGAGGCAAGCCATTGCTAGTTGAACTGTGGAAGTAAGATATCATCCGTCATATCTTTCACAATGGACTTAATACTGTATTGAAATTGCTTTGTGTGTTGTGTCGCGTGGAAAGAAACTCCACTTGTTCTGTACATATCAGCCGACTGTTTTGAAACATTCAAAATAACACAGCCATTTGCTTCAAAGCAATATCTTGTAATGAAAGCAGTGTGTCGACACACGGCGCACTTCCGTCTCGTACTACAAGAGAAGCATATTTTTTTTGTATTTAATTTTTTTTTTTTTTTTTTACACACAGTACCTTGACAGTGTTTTGCAATGGCGTGGTGAAGCAGTGTGATAAACTTACAGCACTGAATAAACAGGAGATAAAGAATCTGTCTTGTCAATACTAATTAAAAAAATATTTCATATATAATAATTGATGTTTCGAAACAGTGACTGATTTGTTTATCCTCTCGCCTCAATAGAAACACATTGCATGAAGATGCGCTGACACTCATTAATAGATGCTTTGTATTCCGAACCGCGAGTGAAATTACTAAAAGAATTATGTACTCCACAATACAAGGTACTTGTTTTACACAGAAATAGGACATTGTTCTCAAAGCAGGGTCATACTATAACAAAGAATGCCAAATTGCCAAAGTTCCAAAAATTGTTTTTCAACTTCAATTTGAAGTAAATTTTTAAACTTGAATGTCAAGTCTGTTACTGTACATGTAATACTGATCTTGAACTCTTCTAAGATTTAATTACTTATTTTATAATCATTCAAATTAGTTCATTTAGTTTTCTTACCTTCTTACTATGCTTTCATAACTAGGTTAGGTTGTTTGTTAATGTATGTGAAATTCTGATTTTGGACTTTTAGATTTCATTACAGTACTTATTTTATAACTGAAAACTTGATATGGCAAAGGATGTACGTGCCAATTTTTTTTTTTTTTTTTTTTTTTTTCAGGAGAAAGGGAAAACATAGTTGGGATCTCAAAACTGCTTGATTTGTGTATATTTCATGCACAATCAGTGTTTTGTGTTTAGAACTAGTATCACTAATAATACCTATATCAATAATTTGTATTTAACATAATAAGGATAATAATTAAGAAAAACAGATTTCCTTCCAGAAGTCATAATATTCTGCATCCATGTAATAAAGCATCACCAATAAGTCTTTTTCTCTTGTCATCACTTATGGATATTACCTGTGCATCAATTTTGAAGGGCTGCATGTTCCCGAATTCTGCATATTTTCCCTTCTTGAAGACAGCATAATCCTTCCACTCTTCCATTTCAGTGAAAGATTTCGTTGTTTTAATTCTTGGTAGATCTGTCACTGTTACCTTGATCCACTATTTGTTAGTGATCTGCAATGATGTTGTGTTTATAAATACATCAGCTGGATCGGAGAAATCAAAGAAATCAGATTTTTCCATTGTTACCACACCAAATTGGATGCTGAAGTCGTGCTGCTCTCACTACATTCTGAATTTCTTCAGCCACCATGGCCTTGCAGACTCATTTTCATTTCTCAATAACACCAAAGTCACAATCACAAAGGTTTATAAGAATGTCCAGAGACCAGAAATTTCAGTTCAATGAAATCACAGTATCCTTTAACCACCAGATGCATGTTATTTGACACTCTGCATAACACCACAGAAAATGTAACAGAGATCAGGGTAAACAGAGAATGTAACACAGAACGTTAACAGCCTTACTTCAACTAACACGACGTGGCATTTGCATCCTTCTCCGTGCCAATAATCATGGAGTACTATACGATGCCTTCTTACGGCATCAGTACGAACTACAAGCAGGTACACAGCACTTCCATCTCTTCCCAGGCCATTGGTGATGGTACATACATTGCTGTCCATGCAAAATCTGATATTTGACAAATTTGGCACTTAAAACCTGTTCCATGTCAAGTTTTCAATTATTCAAGTTAGTTCATTTACTTAGACTAATATTTGACTATGCTTTTGTAACTAGATTACGTTAAATTTGTTATTGTACTTATAACATATATTTTGAACTCTTCTTAAATTTCATTAATCATTTTATAATCATTCAAATTAGTTACTGTTTTGGCATGCTTTTAACTGTAAAACTGATCGCTTTCAGTATCACTGTAAGCACGTAGTGAAGAAAGAAAGTCAGTACGTACGTACGGATTTGAAACTACAGGACCGGTTTCGACCTTTCTAGGTCATCTTCAGCTGGTCACACAATTACATATATTACTACTTATACTGTGCATCATTTATTTATCATACGGTATTTTGTACATTTGCACATTAAAGATTTCATGAACCTCATCACTATCAGAAAGTCGACCATATTATTGAGTGAACTGAACTTAGTTATGACGAGTGGTTCATGTTCCACCATGCCATCGTAAAACACTGCTTCTCTTGCAGTCCGAGATGGAAGTGTGCTGTGTGTGTCGACACACTGCTTCACAATCTATAAATTTGACCACATTAACGGTCTATATTGGTCCGTATTACCTACTTATAGTAATAAATTTACTGCACTGAATAAACAGAAGATAAAGAATCCACCTTGTCAATGCTCATCAACAGCTGTCTTGACAAAAACACTTCACTGTTCTGAAGCAGTGAAATTGCTTTGTGTGTGAAAAGGAACTCCAGTGGTTCTGTACATGTCAGCTACATTGATGCTTTGAAAAGTGACAGTTCTTTGGTTATCCTATCGCCTCAATAGGAACACACTGCACGATGAGCTGACACTTGTTAATAGATGCTATCACTTATTTAAGGTCATCACTGTTCGTTGCTTATGTCTCCAGCCTTACGTACACACATTCGAATGCCTCACCAGTTGATATATTTAAGCCTAAGAAATGTACGAAGACATGGCTGCAAACCCACTATACTGTAACATACCAATTCAAGAGTCTGTTCCAGTGAAAAGTGTAATCACAAATCAAAAGAAGCACCCTGGATAGTTTATTCATAAATAGCTGGAAGTAAGTCCAGTAAAAAACTACTGTGTCAGCAAATTAAGATTTTCAAACTAGCACATAAAAATATGAATTTCTTCATTGTCATCATCTCTTATCTGACACATTGCCATTTCTGGATTCACACTAATGATCAGACCTTATCTTGGATGAGCGCGAATGTAAAAAAATTAAGGAGAACGGCCTGATGGATTCTTCTTATAAATTTTACTGTGGTTCATACGAGAGGAAAGGGGAATGTTGTGACTCACTGTTTGTCACGCATGTTTGAATGCGTGGACGTATTGACAGATGACGTCGAAGGTAGTCCTGATTGCAATCTTTCTATCAATGTCCTTCAGAGTGACTGATTTGGGCAAATTCCAAAGGAGGAATGACCAATGTGCCAAAATCATGGATGAAATCGCTAAGAATGACCAAAACTGTGCATCCTTTGAGATAAAGGTCTCTCGTGTCATAAGTGTCCCCGAAACAAGTCTTCAAAAGTATTTGTTCCCCGTAACCTGAGAGCTATGATTTTGAATTACTACCACGATTTGTGCTTGGGTGCACGCTTTGGACAACTTAAAACTTTGCACAAAATTGCTCGGAGCTATTATTGGCCAAATTTAAAGAAAGATGTATTTAAATGTCAAAAGCTGTGACATCTGTCATAAATGTAAACCCGCCCAAAACAGTCAAGTCTGCTTTTACTCAGCGTATGTTGCAAATGCCCCAAAAACTAGTTATTGATTTCTTTGATCTTTTGGTCAGATCCCGGAATGGAAATGTTGACATTCTGTCATTGACGATTTCTTAACGTTCGTTTGGTTATTCCCTGTCCGTCGTCACCATCGGTATGTTATTTAAACATATATTTGCTATTTTTGGTCCCCCTAAGACATCAGTGTCACACAACTCCTCTGTTTTCACCTGTACTAATTTTCAGAACATGTGTTCCTCGTGGGGCATAAAACACATACGGCTTAGCCCTCACCACCCCCAGCCGTCACTAATTGAGAGATTCCATTGAAATTTAAAAACAGGTTTATCTGGTTTCACCAAAAGAACCAATCCCGTTGGGATTCCTGTCTATCCTTTTTCAGCTTAGGTTTCAACACCACCATCCATAAATCCAGCCACTTCACTCAGGCCAAACTATTTCCGGGGAGAATTCTAATGATTTCCTCATGTTACAGTGGAATATTGAATACCTCTCTACATCTTCTCGTAACATGAGTGTTGAGGAGAAATGGAAGATAGCCTCTGAGCATCTGATCAAGGCTAAGAACAAGGTAGTTCTGAGGTATGACAAAGGAAGAAAACCTGTCCCTTTCCGTATTGGAGACCAGGTCTTGACCAAAAGCTTTCCTATCAGCTCTGTAGTTGGCCACATCAGCAAGAAATTATGTCAGAAGTGGTCTGAACCAAAGAGGATTGTCGAGTTCTTGGGACCTGTGACTGTTAAACTGGAGGATGTCGCAACCCAAGTTTCATCTAAGGCTCATGTGTCCTTGCTGAAACTATACTATCCGAGGTATCAGTAATGTTTTGTTTCATCACTGTAGTGTTATTCTTGTCTTCTGTGCCCATTGAGTAATTTAGAGTAAGTCCATAATGAAGACGCAATATGCTTAGACCTTTTCTGTTTCAGGAAAAGAAATCATTTTCTCCGTTTCTTTGAAGATGTTGATATCTACATAATACAAAAGGGAATCAGAAATAGAAAGGCGACAGAATGTGGGAACGCGCTACAATGATTAAATGTTTCAATGGACTGCAGCAAATAAGTCATAAGAACATTCCACTTTCCATAGTCTTATTAAGTGAAAGTACACAGTATCTTTGGAATGTGTATAATTGTGTGTATTGATTTGACTTTTTTTTCCTTGTCACCTAGGGTGACCGTATTTGTAAGTTTAGTTATAGTCTGCGCGCGTCCATTTAGCTTAAGTGTAAAGTGTAGCCCTTGCATAAAATGTGTCTTCCTTGCCTGATTACCAAGATAGAAATCATTTTAGAGTGGGCAGTGGGAATATCAACCACACCTTACTATTCATTATACAATTTCCCTTCTTTGAAATGTATCGCACCTTGCGATCTATTGTATCGGCTCAATATGGCTGATCATCCAAGAATATGTCTGCATTATCGAACAACTCACCTTTTTGTAGACAGTGGCGACTCTTGCTCTCAGATCCATACATATTCTGATATACCTGTATGTTATACATAAGTAACGTACCCCATTGTATTCTTCTCTTCTCTATTACGAGGATAAGGCAATTTTTATTGTGTGTTTGCTTTTTGATTGAATAAACTCCCTTTTGTTTAAGATTATCACTGTCTTAATATATCTGTACTGACTCTAGTGTTGCTTCCTATACTTGGTCTATTATTGGAAGCCAAGTTCAGCTACTGATTGTTTCCTGTCAGTTTCTATCACAATCTACATTTATCGTCCCTCTGCATCACTTTGTTACCTCTATGTGGGGTGGATTGAGTGAGATGAGAGACCGCATTGTTTAGGTTAGGCATGCTATAAAGTGCCCGGATAGTGCCAGAGGTTCCACGATGGAGAGAATAAAAATAACAGGAAAGTTTGCTACATTTATGGATATCTACAGATGTAGTGGTAATGAGTTATTATCATAATGTTTATTTCGTATGTTCATTGTCTCCATTTTTTTAATTAATGCATACACTAGTCTGTTTTGTTTGGCACCTCCGAAAATCATTTAAAGTAAGTGGGGGCAAACTCAATAATATTATCATTATTATTTATCAGCGACGTAGGCAAGTAAAACAATCATTATAAGTGGATAGTTTATATCACAATTTAAACTTACCTTTCTCCAAAAAATACCTATATTGGCCCGAGTTAGAGAGATATTAAAGGATCACTTTGTTAATGATACCTGCTATATTAATAGCAACAACCTTGAATTTTTCTCAATTAAAGTAAACTTGTTTCCTCATCCCGAGGTGGTGCAGCTCTTTTTAGATGCCCAGAGAGGAGGGGAGTTACATGTACCATTTTTAAACATATCAACCAACCTTCCTGCCATTCACAAAATCTCAGCCAGTAAGGTACCAGGAATCGAGCACGGCAGCTAATTCTGCTAACTATTAAGCTGGCGGACATTCTTAACTACAAAACACAGACATATAACACGACTATTCCATGCTTGCAATGCGCGGGTCGGACACAGAACTATTCACCTATTTGTGCGACGTAATCAGAGCTGCAGTAGGCGTACATTATGGAAGCGGACATTTTTTAACTGCGAAACACAGATGTACCGCATGACTTTGACGCACATTTTCATTGGTTGGGTTGTACGGACGAAATTATTCACAAATTTGTGCGATGTCATCACAGCTGCAGTAAGACACGTACCCGCTTCGAAGCACAATCATTGTTCTTGACTGACAAATTTTGTTGGGGGGCCTTGTATGCAAGATTTTTTTTTCATTTTCTTCATCTTGAAAAGCAACGGGGGCGGGAGGTGGTTTTCTTTTACAAGTTGCTTTACTTCACGCAGACACACATAGGTCTTACGGCAACAAAGGGAGAGGAAAGCGCCAGGAGTTGGAAGGAATTGGCCGTGGCCTTAATTAAGGTACAGCCCCAGCATTTGCCTGGTGTGAAAATGGGAAACCACAGAAAACCATCTTCAGGCCTGCTGACAGTGGGGCTCGAACCCACTATCTCCCAGATGCAAGCTCACAGCTGCGCACCCCTTACCACACAGCCAACTCATCTAGTGCGGAAAGGGGGGGGTTTGTAATACGCGAGGAGGTCTAATACATGAGTAAATATGATAATATATAGCCTGGTGCACTCTTAGGATAACTCACACTTAACTACTGAGTTTCAAGAAATTCTGTCAATCCATTTTCCGATGATATTCACACAAACATCCAGACGGACAAACACAGAAACAAAATATTGAACTGAACTCATTCTGTGTAGCTAATATAAGAAAAACAAAGTAGGAGGCAAAAATTTAAAGCGTACAGACAAAATTGTAAATTTATTTACTGATATGTTTATTACCTGAGGAAGAGTATCAGGCTCTGAATGCAAATGAAGATGTTCTAGCTGAAGTGATGTCATGAAGCTTACCAATTCCTCATTCTTCTCATCAATTTGCACTCCTACTTTCCTCAACAACTTTGCTTTTTCTTCACTGGAGAAAAAATAAATAAAAAATGGACATGCATCAAGATAAAAACAATTGTTTCAAATAACTGAAGGAATAGCAAAGAAAAGACGTCATCCAATTTTATGAGTATCATCATAAAAAGGTAATCCCAAAAATAAGGTCTCCTATTTTTTTATAAGTACATAGACCTGTTTATTTCTACAATTGTTTACATAATTTTACAACTTTAACATTTAGCTATTTTTCTACATAATCACCATTTCGGTCGGTGCATTTCTGTAGACGTCGTGGCAGTTTTTGTATGCGCATGTCATATCAGCTCGCCGCCATGCTGTTCAGGAAGTTATGAACCTCATCTTTCACCTTGTTGTCGGTGCTGACTCGCTTTCCAGCCAAATGTTCTTTCAACTTAGGGAACAAGTGATAGTCACTGGGCACCAAGTCGGGACTATAGGGTGGGTGGGTGATGATGTTCCACTGAAACTGTTGCACGACAGCAACGGTTTGCTGAGCGATGTGCAGGCGAGTGTTGTCATGGAGAATGTTTACGCCCTTGCTCAACATTCCTCTTCTCCGGTTCTGAATTGAACGTCTTGAGTTTCTTCAGGATCTCACAGTACCTGTCAGTGTGAACTGTGGTCCCAGCGGGCATAAAATTGACCAACAATACCCTTTTTCGATCCTAAAACACAGCTGTCATGACTTTACCGGCAGACTGTTTGCTTGAATTTCGACAGCTTTGGCGAAGAGGGATGCCGCCACTGGCTTGATTGTTGCTTGGTCTCAGGTGTAAAGTGGAACGCCCAGGTTTCGTCACCCCTGACAACTGAGTCAAAAAAAACTTGTCCTTTTTGGCTGCAAAGCGTTGAAGAAATGCGCGGGAAGAATCAACTCATTGCCACATGTGGTCTTCAGTCAGCACGCGTGGCACCCATCCTGTGCACACCTTCCGGTATTTCAACTTTTCGTTAAAATTCTGTGAGCGGCACTTCGGGAAACCTCAGGAACCAAAGTGCAGAGATCATCCAGGGTGATCCACTGATCTTCACGCATGATTTGCTCATCCTTCACAACTGTCTCGACGGAAATTGATGGTCTCCCGCTCCTTTGTTCATCATTAATTTCAGTCCGACAGGCTGCTAACTCTCTACACCACTTACGAACATTTTTGACATCCATGCACGACTCACCATACACTTTCGTCAATTGGCGATGGATTTCAATCGGTTCAGTACCTTTTGCATTAAAAAACCGAATAACTGCACACACTTCGCACTTGGCAGTAACATCCAATGGGAGCTCCATTCTCAACGGCTGCCAAGCCAAGAGTGAGTGCCTCAGTGCGACGTTTATATGTTTATATGCGAGGATGGGGAACACACTTCAAAATATTGTGAGCAACAGCCACACGAACAGAGTTCTGTATTTATAAAAAAATAGGAGACCTTATTTTTGGGATTACCCTTGTAAGAAGACACAGCAAAGAGATGGATCATAGACATAACATTCACAACATGAACTAATATACTATTTAGCATATAACATCACACATGTTTAATGAAAATATGAGACAAAATTTGTGTGTGTAGTATGGATAGTAAGGATAAGGATATGTGAGAGAATAATGATTGAGCAACGTAACATACATACAAGTACAGGAAAAAGATATGACTTGATAACATACATGAAGTTATACATCAAGTAAAATACAGAAAGGTAGGAATATGAATAGGAACTTATAACAGGATAAACACAAGGACAGGTCAACATTGGAAGCAGTTTGGTGTGGGAAATATGGGACAAGAATAAAGCTGAAGAAACATAGGATTATTCTCTATGTATTATTTTATTTGTTCCTATATTTCTTATATTGACCCATTGGGTTACTTTACTCCTTTGTGTTGGAACCACGTAACTTCCAATGTTCTACTACAATTAATTTGCAGGCCCTGTTAGCTACATAATCAGCTCCAAGATCATCACAAAAAGACCAATGATATCAAGAAAGTCATTCAGGATTACGGAATAACTACGTAAATTTTTCCATCTGGTAAAAATGAAGTTTATTAGTTTAACCATTGTGGTTTGATTTATAATGGTCCGTATTGACTACAATCTCTACTCTAATAAATACACCTTTCAAATGAAAAGTCAACCGTGACAATACTTGAGTTATTTTAATTATTTGTTATCACCTAATACAACCGTACATGTTTCGAGGACCTTACTGTCTTCTTCAGCAGTTTTTTCACACTACCAATTCTTTCCTGAACCTCTTTACTTATTATTACACATCAAATACCAAGGTTCTAAACATCTCTAAATAGAAATCTAATGTGTGTCATAATTAAAATAAAATATACCATAAATTACATAAAAGAACACTAAAACTATTCTACGTACAATCTTCTTAAAATGGCATACTAATGACAATATACTGTATAACCTCAAATACCACCCACACTGTTTTTTTCGAAAATATTACTTCCAAAATTGGGTGCGGGTCTTATTTAAAATTTAGGGAAATTTATCTTTACGAATGCGTGTAAATCGGGCATCACTGCCGGCGCGGCTTGGCAACAATGCTCTCTCCGCGCTCAGTACACGCTACTTCCGTGCTTGGCGTCAGTCTAACACATGTTCTCGGAGTATCAACATGAATTCCACAAAGAGTTTGCGATCTTTTACTGCAAGTGAGAAACTGAAAGTAGTTTGGTAAGCCGAAATGATTGAAAATCGTGCCACCGGTAGAAAATACAATATTGACAAGTCGTGTATTCGCGATTGGAGAAAAAAATGTGCTATTAACATGTAGTAGTGATCGTAGAGCTTTTCATGGACTGGGTGTACAGTTTCCAGAAATTTTTAAAAAACTGTATAAATATGTGACAGAAAGGCGGGGATTGGGATAGGGTGTGTCAACCGAAATGGGTCAACTAAAGGCATTAGAGATCGCAAAGGAACTTTCATCGGAAGGGTTTAAGGCAAGCCGAGGATGGGTTTGTAAATTTTATCAAAGAAATGGGTTGAGCGTACAAAGGCGTACCTCAATTTCACAGTGTCTTCCTGGTGCCTACGATGAGAAGTTATTGTCGTTTCAGAGTCTTATAATTCGGTTGCGGAAGGAAAATGCATATTTGCTTTCCCAAATTGGCAATGCAGATCAGACGTCAGTACTTTGAAATGCCAGTGGCCAGGACTGTGAATGTTAAGGATGCGAAAAGTGTTACCATTAGAACAGGTGGTAATGAAAAACAACGGTGTATGCTAATGTTGTGTATTCTCGCCGACAGAAATAAAATGCCACCGTATATTGTTCTCAAGGGAAAGACACTTCCTAAAAATCTACCCGCTGGTGTTATCAGATCTCAGAACTCTGGCTGGATGGACAGTTTACTTGTGGAAGAGATTCTATGCCTAGCGTCATCTTCAATACGGAACAGTAATGAGAGTTGTTACTTGTAACTGGGTAAAGTGTGTCTGGCAATGTCGCCCTGGTGCATTATTCGGACAAAAGAGTTTGTTTGTTCTCGACAACTACCATGGCCACACAACAGACGCTGTGAAGAAACATATCTCAAGTATGGGAAAACCGACTTAGCAGTCATTCCGGGCGGGATGACGTCTATGCTACAACCGCTGGATGTCTACGGGACCGTCCATTTAAAGCAGCCTTGAAAGAGCTCCATACAGAATGGATGGCGGCTGATAATCACACACTGACGCCAACTGATCGCATTCAGCGCCCGGAAGTTCAGCTGCTGTGTTCGTGGATTTTGACGACATGGAATCGTATCCCTGGAGACTTCATACGGAAGAGCTTCAGGAAATGTAGCATTTCTAATGCTATGGATGGCAGCGATGACGACATTTTGTGGGAAGGTGAGGGTTATGAAAGTTCCAAAGTTGGTACTGATGATGGTGAATGAACTCGTTGGATATCATTCTGGTAATGTTTGTTAACTTTTAATTGTATTTTCTAATCATTTGATGTGTGTTAGTAAAGATTGTAAATAATTTTGACTTCACTTTTTTTTTAAATTTAGTTCTTTCAAAAGAAGGGTGTGGGTCTTATTCAGTGGTGGGTGGTATTCAAGATTAAATGGTAATCAATTTGTTAAAATTAGCTTCTCTTAAAATTTTTACTAAATCTTTCTAATTCAGGGATCACGTCAGTTAAAAGTTGCTGGTATTTCCATCTGTCCTCCAAAATCCCTATAGTTGTAGGTAGCTCTTCACTCCAATCTAAATAAATATGCTGTGATCCATATATAAACATAATCGTCCTTGACCTTAGCATCAGGAACCGTGCCTGTCAGTAGAACACCAATATCAGGATCACTATCTTTCTTCTCTATTTGCAAGATGGACAATTATAATTTTGACACCCAAATTCTGTCAATTGTTCTATTTAAAATTTGGTGCCTTCCCTTTGCCCTGCACTCTTATTGCAGTGGATGCGAGATTGTAGGAAAGACGACGACGTACTTTGAAGGGCAGCAAGTTAGGTAATCGTCATCAAACGAATCAAATTAATTTGAAACTTTCTAGCACAGTTACGCCTACTGTTTGAACATTTAGAGTTATATATAAACAATATATTAGTACCAAAACCGCACCATATTCTGGCAAAATATGTAATCAAAAAAAGGTTTTAGGTATCGGTAAAATGATCCATTCCTTATATTCTTTGTTGTGAAATACAAACAATAAAAACCTGTGGCGCAACAGCTCTAATAGGAGGCCTTGGCCTACTAAGATGAATGCTTCCCACCCGGACTTAAATGTTCACAGTGTAATTATTCATAGTTGGACAAACAGGAAGAAGCTTTATGACAAGATATATGGAACATTTTTACGCAGAAAAACATGGAAAGTACTCAGCGATGAGCTTGCATATGAGAGAAACTGGCCACCAATTTGAATCCATAGAGAAAGATCTAGCGATAATTGGAAATAAAGGAAAAGGAAAAATGTTAAACGCACTAGAAAGTTTATATATTTATTAAGACCAGATGTATAATAAGGATCAGAATCTTAATGACGTCATGGACATTAAAAGTATATTGCATGAATTAACGCCTAAATTATTAAAAACGGATAGTTCAGATAAAGTTAGGACATTAATATATTTAATTCCTTATACTCTAAAGCTCCTTCCATATCTTCGAATAGTAGGCCTACTTCCACCAAATTTGATAACTTTGCCCCTTCGTCAACCTCAGCAGTTAGCTCCACCCATACTCTCCTCCCTTCCACATTCCTCATTAGGAGGCCTTTGCCTACTAAGACGTATGCTGCCCACCCAGACTTAAATGTTCAGTGTAACTATTCATAGTTGGACAAACTGGAGGAAGCTTTATGACAAGATATATGGAACATTTTTACGCAGAAAAACATGGGAAGTACACACGAGTTCACTACCGCCTCTGTAGCACAGGTACAATACGAGAGAGCCAACAGAATGGTGGTTACTAACGCAACGAAAGATGATGTGTAACAGCATACAAAAAACACATAAGTCATCTATTCTAATCAAAGTCAAAGGATTCTCTCCGTGTGTTTACCCTTTTTGAGACATTCTTTCCTTCTCTTACAGAGAACATTATTTCAGAATTCTACTGGTATCTCTTGGCAAAGTTTCCTTTCAATATTACCTGTATAAAGGACTACATTTTCTACGATTATCAACTGACGCTTCTGTTTCCTCACTATGTACATCTTCATGTTTATGACCTTAATAACGACCCTGAACAAGTTGTTTGCAAGACACTTTTGTGTGCTTGTGTTAACGCCTTTATTTTGTTGGCAATATATGCAATATCACATTAGGTGAAATGACAGCCAATTTTTATTTGTACCAATTTTATTAGAACCACAGAATTTTATAAGAAGAAGTTTTAGTTTTGGACTCAATTTTAGAATTACCATAGGCAATGCTCTAATACATGTTTTATTAATGTATCAATGTATTATTCACATTACGTGTACCAATTTTTAGTAATTACGCTAGATGGCTAATCTTTTAGCTTCTCTTAATATTAGGTGTAACTTTTGAGGTTTATTTTAGGCTGAAGATGCCCTGAATTAAGGGCAAAACATGTACTGAAAACAGTAAGTATTAATATATTTATGTAACCACTTATAAGTGGATGCAAAGTATCGAACAGGTGGTTTAATAAATACCTTCATTGTTTTTGAACTATAACAATTTTTAAAACAGATCAATAATGAGGTTTATAACTTGTAATGTGTGTGGACTTCCGCAGGTTTAACGAGAAGACCGTTAGTGATGCCTATCCCGTGCCTGACCTGAGACTAGCTGAAACAAGTAAGTGGGCCTAGGATTTTCAGCACGCTGGATCTCAACTTCGGATACTAGCAAGTGGAGGTCGAGGAAAGTTCTAGACCACTCACCGCCTTCATGACACCCAGAGGACTGTACCAGTTTGCAGTAATGCCCTTTGGATTGAAGAATGCTCTTGCCACCTTCATGGGACTGATGGGTAAAGTATTATCAGGATATGTTGGAGATATTCGCCCAGTGTATCTCGACGACATTCTAATTCACAGCAAGAATTTAAAGGAACACCTTGTACATCTGAGGAAAGTGCTGGAATGACTCAAGATTCATGAACTGACCTGCCAACTGGAGAAGTGCCACTTCACCCAGTCCCGCATAGAATATCTTGGCCATGTCAACCTCTGCAGGCTTAGAAAGGCAACCGGAGAAGAATCGAGCTATCGAAGAAGCTGAACGCCCGTGGACTAAGCGACAAGTATGTTAGTTCCTTGGCTTGTATGGATGGTATAGCAGCTTCGTGCCACACTTTGAAGAGAAGGAAATACCACTCACCGACTTACTCCATAACAACCAGCCATTCCGATGGACCAGCAAGGAAGAGGTAGCATTCCAAGGCATTAAGGCTGCGATATGCAACGCTCCCAGTCTAGCCCATCCCGACCCTCAACGGAAGATGTGCCTGCAGACGGACACCAGCGACTCCGGCTTAGGAGCAGTGTTATTCCAGAAGAGGAGTGACGGTGGGACATCATCGAGTATGCCAGCAGGAAACTATCTCACACCGAACAACGCTACTGCACTGCCGAGAAGGAAGCCTTAGCCATGGTATGGGCCATGGGCAAATTCAGAGGCTACTTGGAGGGAAGGAAGTCCCAGCTCTACACTGATAATGCCACTATCAAACGGTTGAACTCAGTCTCTGGCTCGAAATCTATATTGATGTGATGGGCTCTATAAATCGCAGAATTTGATTTCAATGTGTGTCATGTCCCAGGACTGACGAACATAGGAGCAGACAGCTCATCTGTGCACCCGGCGATGGAACCTGAAGCTAGAAGCACCATTGTCAAGAGGGAGTTATCACAAAAAAAACACCAGAGTGAGCCTAAGGACCCTGTCCTTATGACCATCAAGAAGGAACTTGATCTGGGAGTGATCAAACAGTGGCAGGAACAAGACAAGCCCTGCAGGACCATGACGCAGTGGATTAGGAGACAGAACACCAATAGTCTACTTGTCCCGAGGGAATTCAAGATGTGCTACAAGAACTTCCAGGTTGACGGAGGACTCTTGATGTACAGGTCGCACCTCTCCGACATGCCTGCAGTAGTGGTGATCCCCAACAGCACACGACAGACATCCTCGAAAAGTTCCATAACAGCACTGAAGCCGGACATCCAGGAGGCGAAGAGACGTACGAGTCTATCCGATGAAGATTCTTCTGGGTCAACATGCGGAAAGAGATCCTGAACTATGTGAAAGGGTGCTACATCTGTGCCTGCACCAAGGCAAGCAACAGGAAGGCAGATTACAGCCAATGAGGAAGACTGCCAGAACGCCCGTGGGAGGTTACAGCCCTGGATTTGATGGGTCCTCACCCTAGAACAACAAGGGGTAAAACAAGACTCCTAGTAATCACTGACCTGTTCACAAGATGGACTGATGTCTTTCCAATACCTGAAGCCATGGCGGGACACATCACCAGCCTGCTACAAGATGAGGTATTCAGCCACTATGGTTATCCACAGTGCATTCTGTTGGACAACAGAAGTCAGTTCACGTCGAGGAAGTGACAGCAAATGATGATGGAATAGGGTGTGGAGCACTGAACCACCCCTATCTACAACCCAAAGGCAAATCCAATGGAATGATGGAACCAGGAGCTGAAAAGAATGCTACGAGTCCACCTGATGGACAAAGAACATCGACTGTGGGACCGTCAGATACAACAGTCACTCTTTGCCCTGCAACGGCGCATCAACCGTGTCACTGGCCATTCCCCAGCAGAGCTGTTTCTTGGTCGACAGCTGTACGGCACCGGGGAGTGGGAGATTTGTCCATCATCTACTTCAGGTCAAGATGATGCAGCTCTTTCCCTGGCAGAGTGGCAGCAGCAGAACATCAAGGAGAAGCAAGCTTTGGCCGAGAAGGGATCCCTTACCAGGCCAAGCCTCAGGATGTCGAAGAGACCCAGATATTCCTACCAGGCCAAAAAGTACTGCGACGTAACCACCCAGTCAGTAATAAGATTGGAGGTTTTCACGCAGCTCTCGCACCTAAGTAGGTGGTCCCATCGAGGTGGATAAACACCTGGGCCTAAATCTGAAGACCAACCCTCCTGTCAAGGTCCAAGCATTGGAGTTGCGGCAAGTCACCAAACCGATGCGTCCTGGAGGAGAGGCTACTAATGATACAGCACCATCCGGTCATCGTGAGGAGAACACATCGACTATCATCGAGGAAGAGGCCGGCAGCGAGGAAACCCCAACCCCCGACACGGAACAAGCTGGTCAAGAGGAGGAGAGTGCATCCAGCGACATCGAGGAAGAAAGAAGATACAATCTACGTCCAAGGCAATGTTGATGAGTGTGACAGTGTGGAAACAGTTTCAAGTTATAGGAGGGATACTGAGACAAGTGCGATAAACGGATATAACTTGAAAACAATATTCACTCACCCATCAGTAAATAATGCAAGAACAAGCTTGAATTATTATTATTATTATTATTATTATTATTATTATTATTATTATTATTATTATTATTACTCCTTGTATGTATCACTATGAAGTGTTACATCCAGTTAGTATTTGTATTATTATTATTATTATTATTATTATTATTATGACATGATTGCGTTGTTTGCGAGGTTAAGTCATGAAACATGCACTGTATATAGACATTTATATCAGTTCAATTAATGTAAGAACCTGTATGTAATTCATTCTTACCTGTATATATAATTTGTAATCCATAATTGTGAAACACACTAACTTCCAGAATGGTAAATGGTAGACTAGAACGATTGAGAATTTTCTGTACACTATGTGTATGTATTGGGCACTGTTAAGAGTTTTCGAAAAGGTATTTCTTGTAACGTATCTTTCTGGAAGCCTGGCCAGGACATATATAAGGAGACAATCTTGACGGCGACAGGCAGTAATTGGTCAGAGAGTTATTGGTTGGAGAGTTATTGGTCAGAGAGTTATTGTTTACGAGTTTCACTGGTGAACACGTATTGTGGTTAACTGACAGGCCAAAGTCAGCAGTTGGTAGGCAACTGTTTCAATTGTGTTTCAAGGTTGTAATCTCCATATTGAAGTGTCAGGCAGTTGTTTTTTAAAATGATGGCTTTGTGATGTGAGTGTTTTGTTAGTGACAGCAGTGATTAAGGTTATGTGTGTGTTTAATTTGTAAATAGATGTGAATAAAATAATCCTGTACCAACTGACAGCATCTTGTATGCGTCTTTGTGGATACGTTAAAAGTATGTTTGGCTTCTTAGTTAATTTGATCTTCTTTCACTTCAGGTATTGTTATCAGCTCATAAAGGGAACTTTCCAAGTATCCAAATGTTCAATGTGCCAAAGTGACCCTGCACTTGACTTGAAAACAAATTTGATTAAATATATTAATTGAATACAAAATGATGTGTGTTATCTTTCTATTTTTTTTTAAAACCATACCTTATGTACGTTAGTTCACCAATTATATTTTTGGACAGAACTGCTGGAGAAAATGTGGTAGCATTATCAGACTGCATGGTCATAAAGTCACTGTTCAGTTTGGCAGGATATAACTCAACACAGTATTTGTATTAATGAATGTTATTTCAATCCGAGGAGAAAATGAGTATGATGTTTCTTGCTATGTAATTGAATTTCTCCTCTCTTACTACCAGTTTCATGAAGTTCACAGATAAAACATCATTAATAAAATTAACAGAATACAGCAGTTCAATGTATGTTTATTTGTAATACTAAATTCTTTCTTTATAATCTCTTCACTTATTTGGTGATATGTTAATGACTTAATGACATTTATCCCTTCCATACCTGTTAAACTTTTTTTCTATTTGCTTTACATCGCACCGACACAGATGGGTCTTATGGCGATAATGGGATAAGAAAGGGCTAGGAGAGGGAAGGAAGCGGCCTTGTCCTTAATTAAGGTACAGCCCCAGCATTTGCCTGGTGTGAAAATGGGAAACCACGGATACCATCTTCAGGTGTTTGAACCCACTATCTACTAAATGCAAGCTCACCGCTGCACCCCTAATTTGTGTATGCAGTGCATAGCATCACTGCCGTCAAATCAATGAAACCTATACAGTAAAACCTCATTAAGACATTTCTGAAATATGAAAACATGTGCACGGGGCCAATAAAAATATTAAAGTATTATTTTAGATCACATTTTCCCTAAAACAAATGTTAGTAGAAGCCTTTTACGTAGGTAAGTCAACAAGTATCTGCAATTTTGCTCTAATTGTCTTTAGGTTGGCTCTACAGTGGTGTGTGCTCACCAACCGCTATACCCTACTTCAAATTACCTGGGAGATAAGAATAACAAGTCAGGCCACGTGCACGCTGCAGTACTAGTCACATAAAAGCATCAGTTAAGAAACCGCGAGATCGATAACTAGTACAAATAATCTGTAACTAACATGTTATAAGAAGAATATAACATTTATACTCTCCCCAGGATGAATCAAGATGATATTCAATACAATTCTGAAAGTTAATCTACTCACCAATGTCGCGTGCGGAAAAAGATAGGTTACTCTATTTCCCCATATCGCTGTTGTCCTGCCGGAGTCGTTCACATTTATCACTATCAGTTCAATGGCATTGTCTACTAACTGGTCTATGTCCCACATTTGTTTTTCTTCCGTCTCAATGACCTGCTCTGCACACATTTCTCAATGTTGAGGGGTCACTAGTTCAATCCCTTCCATAAAGTTTTCTTACTTCCGCAAGGGTGAACATTTTGTTGTTCTTAGCCTCATGGTCCTTAACTTGGCTCCACACATTTTCAACTGGATTTAAAGAACAATGGTATGGAGGTAACCTTAAAACTTGCCTTCCCGATTGCAATGCGATATAATCTACTCAATACACGCCACACAAGTCCTTAATATGCTGTGGGATGACAAGAAGTAGCGGCTACTAACCTCGTCACATTTTCGAGAGTACTACCAGGATTTGCATCACTAACAATTTCTTAAGAATTTTGAGAACATACTGTTTTTCTCCACTTCTCAATGCTTTTGCCTTCTCATGCTTTACGTGAGAAGGGCCAGCCGGGCCCACCCATCTTCACTCCACACGGAACTTTAACAAAGGTTATGTAAAAGTAAATTAAGACAGTTAACTAAATCCTAAACACCAAGACAAAGACTGACTACCAATTTAACAGTGATATATTGCTAAATATTAGCACAAGTCAAGAGCACCAATAACACCCGGAACACAGCAGTAAACAGAAAGCACATGGGATGTGCGTTAGCTAAATGACCGCTACTGAATACTGCAATGGCTGTTCTGCTGCTGACATCGCCCCTCACAAAAGGCACTTCAATGCACGAGTACTGAAACTAAACAGCTTTTTAAAAGTGAAGATAAACAGATTTAAATTGCATACATAACTTTTACACGGAAATAACATGTAAAGTTTTTTTTTTTTTTTTGCTATTTGCTTTACTTCGCACCAACACAGATAGGTCTTATGGCCTTAACGCCTTACCAAAAGATAGACCATACCATCGCATTTACTACGTGTTTTTGGTGTTTATCTCCCAGGTTATCTGAAAGAGGGAATAGATGGCACCGTTGTTTATGTCTGTGGTAGGTTTCAGTGTTATCAGATCAGTATAGCTTGTGCTGTTGCGATGTAAAGATGGCCATGCCACTCTGTTTGCGCCAAGGAAGAACAGTGTTCTGTAATCCACTTTTAGTGGTCTGGGGGTCTACCAGGAGCGGAAATTCATAGAAGACTTTCAGCACAATAAGGGGAGAATGTTTTGCCACAGTGAAGTGTTTGCCAGTGGACTGAACAGTTTAAAAGGGGTCGCACGACCGTGAAGGGTGAGGAATGATCCGGGTGTCCATCTGCAGCCGTAAGTGATGCCAATATTGAACAAGTGCGTGATATGATCCTGAATAACAGATGAGTGACTGTTGATGACGTAGCAAACCATATGCACATTAGCCTGTCGTAACGACGCTGTAACTGGTGTAAAACCTTCAATTGTTATGTTTAATATATTTTAATTATAGTTCATAGAAAGCTAAATTATATTTTATTAAATGTTAAATATGATTAATACATTATTTCCCTGTAAATATGTAGTATAAAATTGTATAACCTCAAATACGTATTGTATATTGTTTAACCTCAAAATCTACAGAGTTGAAAGCGGTAGAAAATTCCATAATGTTCATATGTTAAGACTTATTGTACTATAATTTGGTATATATGAAGGGTTCTGGAAACTTACTGTAAGGTTTTATTATCCAGATACATGTAGAGACATTACGAATGTTGTAGATATTTCCATGTACATTTTTAAATATTGAAGGAACGTTGGAGTACCCATTAGACTAGCTGGTCGATCGATGTTTCGAGTGTGTTTCATTAATGTGTTGTAAGAACTCTTCCAGAAGTCGATCATTCTAGATGGTTGATCAAATAGTATAAATACAGAGCTGTCAAGTCAGTGAGACAGTCTGAGTATTGGGCTCAAGTGAGTGAGGCGGTGAATTCAAGAGACAGTATGTTATACTGCGCGAGTCAGTGTTGTTGATATCGGTATTAATCAGAATCGACTTCAGGGTACTCCGCTATTGAGTGTTGTATATAGTATCATTTGCTAGTGTGTATAATAGTGTGTTGTGATGTACAGTGTGAATAAAGTAATTTATACAAGGAAGTGAACGTATTCTCGTGTGATATTTATTTACGTCAAATAAACTCGCAACGTAGAACGATAAGCCATGGTTCTGCATATGAAATCATACATAACAGGCGTCCATACACCGCCGCCCACACCGCTCCAACTCTTCAGATGATGCATTTCGAGGTGTTAGAGCATCCTGCGTACAGTCCCAATCTCGCCCTGTCTGATTACCATGCTTTAAGCAGCCATCGATTCAGCTCCGATCAACAGTTGAAGGAAGCTGTGCTGTGCAACCAAATACCTTTTTTGCAGAGGGTATCAGAAACCTACTGAAACGATGGACCACGTGCATTAAAAAGCAGGGTGAATATGTTGAAAAATTGTATCAATAAAAAGTGTGTACTCTTTTCATAATCAATTCATGGATTATGTTCCTAATCCAGATGTAGGCTACCATATAACACGACAAATATTCACTACACTTCTCTGTACCACTCAACACAAAATAAATTTTTAACTTCTGAATGGAATGTGAAATACAAGCACAAATAAACTCACTGTGTTATTCAGCAATCTCACTGCTAACTGGCAAGCAAAACTGAACATTCCTGAGACTAACGGCTTGCTCCCCGAAGGTGCAACTTATCCTGTGAAGTTTAGGAATTCACGGTCTATTCCCATAATCATGCAACTGTGGTGATGACTCTTACGCAAGAAATCACGTTTCTTTCACAAGGGATAACACACATTTTCAGGGCTAGAAAAAATGTGATCGTAATAAGCAGTAATACCAATATAAATGGTCCATTATTGGACATTATAAATTTTCCAGCTAACTCATTCCTGGCTGGCAGCATTTCGCCCCAGCATTTCACAGGCATCAATTTTTTGGTAATGAGACAAAGTCTCTCATAGTGCATTGGCACTGCCGGTGGCACCAAATTGCCTATGCAGTGGCCTCCACGGTATACACTAGCCATGTGTCTTGATGGATGTGCTATTTACCAACTGATGAGCCCAACTTAGCACAATGGGGCAAAATGCTGGCAACCAGGAATGAGTTAGCTGGAAAATTTTAAATGTCCAATAACGGACCATTTATACTGGTATGATAAATTTACTCATTCAGGACAAATATTTCAGGTTCCTATATCATATCTATATCATCTAAGCAGTAATAGCGAAAATTCGTGACGTGATATGCGAGGTATTTTTATATAGACCGCCAGCCTCCATGTCCTATACAGCCAAAGCCTAATGTGCACATTTTACCTCGCAGTAAATTATTCGTAATAACTTCTGTTCAATTTATGTAAATTGGATTGGCATCTTTTTGTTGTAAAGGTAATGCTTCAAGCATTTTATTGGTGTAAATTAATGCACCTTCATTTTATACACTTTTATATTATGAAGTGATAATTCAAATAAATAGTTTCTTTCCTTGAAAAAGCATTTCATGGTATAAAACATTAAGACGAAATATTTCTACTATCAAAAACTGCATTATTTTAGAGAGGTGGTGTTTTCTATGACACACATAAAAAAATAGAGCTTTATGTACAAGTTTACCGGTAACGGCGGTACAGACTAAGTCCCCGTCATAAAAACCTTAAACTTACGTGTTACGCTCCGGACCGCTTACGAAGAACTGACTAGGCAGCGAGCAACAGCTGCGCGCGTGTGACGTAGTGAGCGGGTGACGTCACAGCATGCCTCGCTGCACTACGAAGCCTGGATTGATGTAGAATGTTCTACGAGTTTCGGATCAAATATAAATACGTGCTGCTTCGCTCAGCAGATCAGTGAGTGTGAGTGTGTGTTGCAGCATGTTATAGTGAGCAGCAGTGCGTTGCAGAATGTGATACCAGTTTGTGGCCGGGATTTCTATAAGCACACTAGACTGTAGTATTCGCACCGTCAGTTCGCGGGTGCGGTAATCGAGCGTGAAGCCGCTGCTAAGTTTCAAGTTCGTGGACTTTAATATAGTCACGTTGAATGTGGACTTATTCAGATTTCCTTATATTGTGACAACCTTTTACTCCGATAGGACGTGAGGTGAATTGTGTATCGTCTGGACATTATTTATTGACTGTTACTCTATACGAGTGTCCGAGACCCGCAAACATTTTCGAGTGTTCGAAATTGAAATTTTATGGACTTGAATCTGATTGCTCCTTGCCGAGGACTCGATACTTTAAGTTATAAACTGTGTTTAATCCAAATTTAATTTACCAATCCGTAAACTGTGGTCATGAACTGTGAACTGTGCAGGTGTGAACAGCGCATCTCTATTTTAATGAACAGTGCATTTCCATTCTAATGAACAGTGTACATTTAGTTTACGAACAGTCAAAACCAAGGACGGTCGGTACTCAGTTAATTTCGTCTTTTGGTTTCAACACGTGAACGAGTTTGATTCACGAGCGGAACATCTTTATTTCATTTAAATTGAACAGTGCTTCAATGAACTTACTTCATGTTGTCATAGGTGCAACAAACTTTAAGTAACTTTAAACTGGACAATCAGTTCCGAGTGGACTTTATTTTGTGAATGTTTCTTTCACTTGACACGTGATAAAGTTAAGTGACATTTCACCGAGACATTTGTGTTTGGACTTTGTTAAAAGCATTTATAAACACTCTATCATCTGTGCAGAAGCAGCCTTTGCACTAACTCGCCCAGAGCTGAACGATGTTCATTCATGTTCACCATTTACAAGGACTACCTCGACGCCATGGATCTACAAAGCACCGAATAGATCTTCTAGAACTTCCATCGGGGGACGAATGGTGGTTCGCTGCTATGGAAAATGGAGCTGCCGGAATCCAAGGACATCGCCAGCCATAGGACGAGGAAAATTTTCGACTGTATACGCTGTACAGAGGTGATATTAATTTCAATCTTTTAATAAACTCTGAAAACAAAGTTTTTAGGATTTCTTTTAAACAAAACCCTCTCCCTCTGTATGCACTTCAGCGACTGGTACACGCCCTGCGTCTCATCTCTACCAAAGTACCAAATTTACTGTTACAGTATTATTATTATTATTATTATTATTATTATTATTATTACCGTATTTCACGGCATAATCGTCGCACTTTTTATACCAAAATTTTCGAAAAAAATTGTAGGGTGCGACCATTATACGATGAATATTTAATACCAGTATTTGTATTACTCAAAAAATGTATTTATAACTAAATTGTATTTGATACAAATTTAAGATGCACGTAATACTCGCGTTTATACATCAAAATAATTAAAATAGTCTAAAACAAAATTCATAATTTTTCGCAACAATTCGGCGAACGTTTTTCCAACCTGAAAATAAAAATGAACGTATTAAGTTAATTTGTCATTAATTTGAGTATTAAAGTTAAAATATTACACTTGCAAAAAATTATCGCTTTGTTGTGAAACGCGGACTTACCGGAACGCAATTTATTCCAAATCTTCGGTGTCGCTATCGCAGGTTTCGCTATCTGATGCGCCGTCCTCGCCTCTGTTAATACCAGTATCAGATTCTTCGTCTCCCTGCCACACTGCGTCATCTTCGGAACCGTCTAGTGCATTCGAAATCCCAGTCCTTTTGAAGCTCTTGGAGACTAGTTCAGGTGGTATAAGATCCCAACTCTTCTTCACCCACGAGCATAACAAGTCCAAGGGTGGACGCCTGATATTTCCGGCGGGCGTCAATTGCTGATCGCCGCTCAACATCCACTCGTTGTAAAATCGACGTAAGTGGTCTTTAAAGGGTTTATTAACACATACGTCTAGTGGCTGCAAAGCAGATGTTAGGCCACCAGGAATGACTATCTGTTGTGTCTTATTTGTAGTGAGAATTTGCTTCACTTCGTTCACGAGGTGACCTCGGAAACTATCTAAAACAAGCAGAGCTGGTTGTTTTAGTAGTGCACCAGGTCTTCTATTCCACACAGTTTTAACCCAGTCCAGCATGAGTTCTACGTCCATCCAACCCTTTGGTTGCACTCGTACATGAATTCCACGAGGAAACTGTATATTCTTAGGCATCGTTTTCCTCTTGAAAATGATGTAAGGCGGCAACTTTCTCCCGTCAGCTGTAATAGCTAGCATTGCCGTGCATTGCAACTTCTCACTACCGCTGGTTTTCATTAATACACTCCGTGATCCTTTTAGCGCAATAGTGCTGTTGTGAGGCATATCAAAAAAGATTGGAGTCTGATCGGCATTACCGATTTGAGAAAGCAAGTACGAAGTTTCCTTGCGCAAACGTATGACAAATCGGTGAAAATTTACAATCTTGTCCGTGTAATCAGCAGGCAACTTTTGGCTTAGTGTTGTTCTCCTTCACACTGACAGATTGTGTCGTCGCATGAACCCCTTAATCCACCCACGAGTCGCCTTAAACTGAGTTACCAGTATGTTGTGTTTGCGCGCTACCTCCTGTCCCTTAATTTGTAACATTTCATATGATACACTGCAGCCATTGTTACGTATTTCACTGACGTACCTAAACACTTCTTCGTCAATTATAGGAAACTTCCCTGTTTTAGGACCTCTAAACGCGCGTCTAGAAGGGTTTGTGCTTTTTAGCTTGTTTTTTACTTTCCGCCAGTCACGCACCAACTTTTCACTCACAGAAAATTTTCTTTCTGCAGCTCTGTTCCCATGCTGTTCAGCGAAGGCAATTACGCTTAGCTTGAAGCCCGCAGAATAGTTTCTATATTTACCCATAATCGCTTATAAATGCTTCACACGTTAATGTTTTGCGATATAAATGACTTTCCGTAATTGTTCACTATTAAAACAAATTATTTCTGCAAACACCCAAAACACAAATTAAAAACAAATTCTCACGCACACATGTCTACAGTAATCACGTCAATCTGAAACAAATAAATGCATCTGTGATCTGTCCATTCCAGAGCAGCCAATACTGTTAGGCAGCAAGGAAGCATGCAACAATTTATCAGTTTAGCTCGTTGGTTGCGACACACTACTGCGCTTGCGCAAAGCTCGCAAACCGGAGCTCTAGCTAGCGCGGTGTAGATCTACTGTATAGTTGACTGTATTCCGAGACGTCAGTAACAAACATTCATTTTTTTCAATTTCTTTTAAACATACGGTAATTAGGTTAATATTTCTTCCCAGTTATTGATGATTTTACATTACATTACTGACGAGTTTATAAAATAAAACTTTAATAGCATTGGATAATAATTATCTTGACTGCTTGGATAAAAGTTTTCATCCCATGCCCGGACACTTATGACGTAGTAGTAAGATAAGAGTCTAGCGATGACAACTGAGACATCGTAAATAATTCGGCTGAATAATTCCGTGGAAATCTGCGTTATCGTCTTGGATTTCACTTCGTGCGCAATAACACAGGAGCCGGCCCCATGGTGTAGGGGTAGCGTGCTTGCCTCTTACACGGAGGCCTCGGGTTCAATTCATGGCCGGGTCAGGGAATTTTACCTGTATCTGAGGGCTGGTTCGAGGTCCATTCAACCTACCTAGCCGGTATTTCCTGGCGACGTTGCCGATAAGCGATAACTTACAGCCTTACGTATTTCAAATGAGAACTCATAATATGTAGGTGGTGAATAAATAGTACACTGTCTCGCGACCACGTTGTCAAACTGCCGATAGCCTACCGGTAAGCATAATATGTAGGTGGTGAATAAATAGTACACTGTCTCGCGACCACGTTGTCAAACTGCCGATAGTCTACCGGTAAGCCATGCGTCGTACATATACCGGTATTATTTATTTATATGTTGTGCAACATGTCGCAAACGTGACTGTGTTACCAAATTGCCCATAAACCATACACGTATTTAAATTGCGCATTCATGTGCAACTTACGTTGCAGTTCCATTTACCTTTTAACCAGATTAGTGAACAAAATTTGGACGTGCGACGATTATGTAATTAAAGGTTTAAAGTCCGATTTTTGTATTGAAAATAAAGGATGCGACGATTACGCGGTGGCGACGATTATGCCGTGAAATACGGTATTTTAATGTGAATTTTTAAAATCTACATTATATGCAAATGGCTGCAGTTTCTGGTCCGTTTTAAGTAAAAAAAGAAAGAATACTCATGTCTATTTCACACAAACTGAACACTCAAAAATTCATTTTTTCCCTGAAAAATATGATACAAGTTGATTATCATTTACACATGTTTATGACTTGCTCTAGCAAATGTGCTTAGGGAAGCACAAAGGGTGTACACCCTTCTTACACTCTTTAAAAATGTATCTGGTCTTTTTCCTTTTACCGCTTTGACTAGTACTAATCTTGCTGCATACGGAACAGTTGTGTATTTTTTTTTTTCCCCCCCGGTAAAAGAGTAAGGGGTTTCTTGCACGCACGTGGGAGCTGAATTGCCGCTTGGTCACCAAGCCACTTGGCAGCAAGCTCCTCAACTAATGAAATTGTGAAGTCAAGTCTTGATAGGGGTTTTGTCTGGATTATCTTTATACAAAATGTACAAGTTGATTAATCATCATTTTTCCAAAAAGGTGAAATGTTACTTTTTAGAATACTTAAGTGTCAGGCGCTAATCTAAATAGCAGTATAGCATTTGATCTTATGTGTCAACTCCACCCATGTAAGAAATGTACTGCTGAATAACAGATGGCTTGCTGGTTATAAATAACTTGTTTCCTTTCTTCTTTAATTTAATTTCACTTTTCGCCTCGGCCTTTGTAGACAGGAGAAGTACTAGCAAGTGCTAGCACCTGGCAGCAGACTTACTCCTGCCAACTACTACAACAAAACATCAGCTTCTAGAAGGTTATCAGTGCTACCAACTTTAAAATTTGTTGTGTTTAGTGTTATTTAATCCAATTCTAGTCCAAACCATGTATTATACATTATTAAAACGAATAAATAACTTTGAAAAAAATTTTTGCCGAAACGTCCAATCAATCGGATGTAGGCAGTTAAAGGGTTAATATGATGAGAATCGGGACTTTGAATTTACGACGTGTTTAGCAGAAAAGCGTATTAATGAGGAACGCACTAACGAGGTTTCACTGTAATAACAGGATACGATTTGAATGCATGAATTTAACACAGTGGGCTTTCTATCCATATAATGGTTGCACCCCACCAAATATTATAATCAATTTGGTGAGAAGTGTGTCACTTTCATCTCGGGTCATTTTAAACAAGAGCATGTGTTTAGGATGGCTAGTGAGAGTTCTACTTATACCGGTAAATCCTTCACAGCTAAAGAAAAGATCCACAATGAAGAGGCAGAGTAAATTGGTAATTGTGCTGCAGGAAGAAAGTATGATGAGGTCAAGAGTAACGGTATGGTGTGTGAATAGAGGAAAAATAAATAAATAAATAAATAAATAAATAAATAAATAATAATAATAAATAGTAACCACTGGGCATTTTGCAGACAAAATGAAATGTTTTCATAAATTGAAAACAGGATAATATGCGAACAATGTGACTGAAAGGAGACAGCTTAGATGTGCAGTCACAAGTGAAATATAATATACATTAGTATGGAAAACGTGGATTTTTAATTTTACTTATCTATTATTCTGAGTTCAAAACAGACTTAAAGATGAAATTCTTGAATTAAAAAAATTAAATAAAAAAACAAGTGAAATGTGTCAGCTGAAAGCTAAATTATATAAGGCGTAAGGCTAGCCATGGATGCCTCGTGTGTGTTTCTGAACAAAATAACTCCAGTTTCTGTAAGAAAAACATTTTGTGTACCAGCTGGAGGTAATGGATGTGAAGCCAGAGTAGAGAAAACTTTCTCAAATTTATGTAAACGTCAATAACCGACTCCTACATTCATACAGTTTGTCCCACTTGTTCAAAATAACCACCAATTCACAATCACTGACAAGTTTACACAACAAAATAACTCCAGTTTCTGTAAGAAAAATATATATATATATATATATATATATATATATATATATGAGCATGGTTAAAAATGATTTGATAGAATTGGAGCATGCTCTTGTAGTACAAAACATGTTTGTTACTAATATACAGAAAATAGTGCTTGTTCTGTATATGGAGGATGTTGAAACAAAAGCTTTGAATCTCCCTCATACCGCATCATGGATATTACATACATACATACATACATACATACATACATACATCATCATTATAGACTGTTATGCCTTTCAGCGTTCAGTCTGCAAGCCTCTGTGAATTTACTAAACGTCGCCACAATCCTCGATTTGCAACTAATGTTGTGGCCTCATTTAGTTCTATACCTCTTATCTTTAAATCGTTAGAAACCGAGTCTAACCATCGTCGTCTTGGTCTCCCCCCTACTTCTCATACCCTCAATAGCAGAGTCCATTATTCTCCTAAGTAACCTATCCTCCTCCATTCGCCTCACGTGACCCCACCACCGAAGCCGGTTTATGCGTACAGCTTCATCCATCGAGTTCATTCCTAAATTAGCCTTTATCTCCTCATTCCGAGTACCCTCCTGCCATTTTTTCCATCTGTTTGTACCAGCAATCATTCTTGCTAATTTCATGTCTGTTACTTCTAACTTGTAAATAAGATATCCTGAGTCCACCCAGCTTTCGCTCCCGTAAAGAAAAGTTGGTCTGAAAACAGACCGATGTAAAAATAGTTTCGTCTGGGAGCTGACTTCCTTCTTACAGAATACTACTGATCGCAACTGCAAGCTCACTGCATTAGCTTTACTACACCTTGATTCAATCTCGCTTATTATATTACCATCCTGGGAGAACACACAACCTAAGTACTTGAAATTATCGACCTGTTCTAGCTTTGTATCACCAATCTGACATTCAATTCTGTTGAATTTCTTACCTAGTGACACCAATTTAGTCTTCAAGAGGCTAATTTTCATACCATACTCATTGCACCTATTTTCAAGTTCCAAGATATTAGACCGCAGGCTTTCGGCACAGTATGCCGTTAATACCAAGTCGTCAGCATAGGCCAAACTGCTTACTACATTTCCACCTAACTGAATCCCTCCCTGCCATTTTATACCTTTCAGCAGATGATCCATGTAAACTACGAACAGCAAAGGTGAAAGATTACAGCCTTGTCTAACCCCTGTAAGTACCCTGAACCAAGAACTCATTCTACCATCAATTCTCACTGAAGCCCAATTGTCAACATAAATGCCTTTGATTGATTTTAATAATCTACCTTTAATTCCGTAGTCCCCCAGTATAGTGAACATCTTTTCCCTTGGTACCCCGTCATATGCTTTCTCTAGATCTACGAAACAAACACAACTGCCTATTCCTCTCGTAGCATTTTTCAATTACCTGGCGCATACTGAAAATCTGATCCTGACAGCCTCTCTGTGGTCTGAAACCACACTGGTTTTCATCCAACTTCCTCTCAACGACTGATCGCACCCTCCCTTCCAAGATGCCAGTGAATACTTTGCCTGGTATACTAATCAAGGAGATACCTCGATAGTTGTTGCAATCCTTCCTGTTCCCTTGCTTATAGATAGGTGCAATTACTGCTTTTGTCCAATCTGAAGGTACCTTACCAACACTCCACGCTAATTTTACTACTCTATGAAGCCATATCATCCCTGCCTTCCCACTATACTTCACCAATTCAGGTCTAATTTCATCTATTCTTACTGCCTTATGACAACGGAGTTTATTTACCATCCTTTCCTCTTCCTCAAGCTTAATTTCACCAACATCATTTTCCTCCTCCCCATGAGCTTGGCTGTTTGCAACACCACCAGAATGATTTCCTTTTACATTGAGATGATGTTCAAAATATTCCCTCCACCTCTCCAGTGATTCCCTGGGATCTATTATGAATTCACCTGAATTACTCAAAACACTGTTCATTTCCTTTTTCCCTCCCTTCCTAAGATTCTTTATTACTGTCCAGAAAGGATTCCCTGCTGCTTGACCTAGTCTTTCCAGGTTATTACCAAAATCTTCCCATGACTTCCTTTTGGATTCAACAACTATTTGCTTCGCTCTGTTTCTTTCATCTACGTATAAATCCCTGTCTGCCTCGGCCCTTGTTTGGAGCCATTTTTGATAAGCCTTCTTTTTACGTTTACAGGCTGCTCTCACTTCATTCCACAAAGATGTTCGCCTTTTCCCATCTTTACACACAGTTGTTCCTAGGCATTCCCTTGCTGTTTCTACTACAGCATCCCTGTATGCCACCCATTCACTTTCTATATCCTGAACCTACTTACTGTCTACTGTTCGAAACTTCTCACTAATCATATCCATGTATTTCTGTCTAATTTCCTCGTCCTGGAGATTTTCTACCCTTATTTGTTTGCAGACAGATTTCACTTTCTTTACCCTAGGCCTAGAGATACTTAGTTCACTACAGATCAAATTGTGGTCTGTATCATCGAAAAATCCGCAAAAAACTCGTACATTCCTAACAGATTTCCTGAATTCAAAGTCTATTAAGATATAGTCTATTATGGATCTGGTACCCCTAGCCTCCCATGTGTAGCGGTGAATAGCCTTATGCTTGAAGAATGTATTTGTAACAGCTAAACCCATACTAGCACATAAGTCAAGCAAACGCTTCCCATTCCCATTAGCTTCCATATCTTCCCCACATTTACCAATCACCCTTTCGTATCCTTCAGTTCTATTCCGAACTCTCGCAATGAAATCGCCCATTAGCACTATTCTATCCTTGCTGTTGACCCTGACCACGATGTCACTCATTGCTTCATAAAACTTGTCAACTTCATCCTCATCTGCACCCTCACAAGGTGAATACATGGACACAATTCTTGTCCTAATTCCTCCAACTGACAAATCTACCCACATCATTCACTCATTTACGTGCCTAACAGAAACTATGTTGCGTGCAATGGTATTCCTGATGAAGAGCCCTACCCCAGACTCTGCCCTTCCCTTTCTAACACCAGTCAAGTACACTTAATAATCTCCTATCTCTTCCTCGTTATCTCCCCTTACCTGAATATCAGTTACTCCTAGCACATCCAGATGCATCATCTTTGCTGACTCAGCCAGTTCTACCTTCTTACTTCCATAAGCCCCATTAATATTGATAGCTACCCATCGAATTCCATTTAGTTCGCCAAGTTGTTTCCAAGGAGTCCCTCGCCTGTCAAATGGGAGTGGGACTCCATTACTCCCATAGGTCCGAGGCTTGCTTAAAATGTTCTGAGCTCGGTAAATTCATGAAGCAGGATGCTACCCTACTTGCACATAGTCCAAGTGAGGATCTCTCCTCTAACGGGTTATGGACCACCGGTGAATTGTATAGTCCTAGCCACCTGAGCACAAGGAGAGCCATGACTCAGAATATGTCTGAGATGCTTACTCCCATTCCATAGCAACTGGTATCCCGACTCTCAGGACCATTTACTAGGCCACTCAGCCGTTGCCCATGGTTCACGAACTAGGATGTGACTACAGTAACCCACAAACATGAACCATATGGATATTCCAGGAAGAAAAAATTGGCAAAAACATGCACTGAAGCTTCCTATTACAATGATCATTTTTAGAAATGAATGCGACATGGAGATTTTACCTGCAATTCAAGAAGGAGAAAATAAAGAACATTAAATATGCACAAGAACAAGCCATAAGTAAAAAAGACACCCGGCAAGGCAATTAATGATTAGGGAGGTCTAATGGGGGACACTGATGGTCAGTCATGGTCATACTAATACTTTAAATCATTTTCTTACAATCATTATGGTCAAAATATAAAAAACAAAACTCTCAATAATTGTGCACATACCTGTATAGGGAAGACGCTTCATGAGCTTTCATAGGTACAAGACGAGCAAAAATATCTGGTCCCGCCACTTCAGGATCATTGACAGAAAAAGGAATACCCTTAACCAGTGATGCTCCTTTTACGTCAGGTAATAAATCTCGATCCGGAACCTCTTCATGGTAAATAAACTCATTTTCATTCTTGGCAGCCTTTTTCTTACCCTCCACCACATCACGTGTGAATGCTAAAGTCTCATTCACCATCTGTAAATAAATTAATAGTCTTCACTGTCTTGCAGCTGACTTCCAATAGTTCATGTATTTCACTACATAAGCACTACTTTAAAAGGATCAAAAGAAAATACTGTCAGGAAAGAAAAGTACAGCACCATGAAAGAATTTAACAGACCCAAGAGAGGCAATTCTTTTTAAATTTCATACATGTGTATGCATTTATGAAAACAAGACACTGTTTAAAAATAATGCAAACACTATTAGTGAAGCTGGTGACAAGCCCAATATTTTTGATAATGTACACACTAGATTGTCAACATAATTGTTTTAAGGAATCAAAATGTGAAACATTTCCTCAATGATATGAAATGCAAGGATCCAACACACTGCTATGATGTCAGGAATGATAACGTAACCCTTCCAGTTTGCCCAGTAGAGTGGTGTCTATCAAGCCCTCATCTAAGTTGTCTGTCTAGGTATGCCTCAGTCTCTACTCTGAAGCTCCAACTCATTCCTCTATGTTTTACATAGTTTCTCAGCTGGTGCACAGTCTTCCCATTAGTCTCCTTTGTGCTATGATCCTCTACATGTATGCAGATGGTATGGTATTCTCATGCTCTGCATTCTTCTTGCCAATACTATGGTCTAGCGCTTTTTAGCCAGAGGCACAGGGTATGATTCCCGGCCAGGTCAGGGATTTTTATTTGGAACCGAGGGCTAGTTCAAAGTATACTACTACTACTACGTGAGAATGGTGAGTGGTAGTAGTGATTATTGTTTTAAGAAATACAACTCAACAAAGATCCTCTATTTTAACTTTACTTTTTTTATAACTGTTAGGCTTTTCAGTCTGCCAAAACTAACCGAGTACAAAAATTTATAAACTACCTGAAAGAGAAAACATATGAAAAACATATGACACATGAAAAATTAACTTAAAATTAACTTAATTAAAATTGGCAGGCCCTCAGACTGAACAACATTCAGAAGGGCTATAGTTGGATTATTTTTTTCTGGCATGACAGAACCATTGAAGTCTTGCTGATCTCAACTTTTCCTAGGAAGTTCCTCAACTCCCAATTCTTCCAGATATTTACACTCCTCACCTAATACTGCTATGTCACCTGCACTGGTCTCTTCAGCAATGCAGGTTACCAAGATCTCTGTTTCATAATGTTCAAGGATTTTTTTCTATATTGGTTTAACATTGCTGAAACACATCAAAGTTTTCAGAGACACAAGGCTGGGAAAGTGCTGGGAATGGGAAGGTAGTGGCTGTTGTCTTAATTTTGCCTGGTGTGAAAATGGGAAATCATGGAAAAACAATCTTCAGTGTTGCCAACAGTGAGATTTGAACCCACCATCTCCCGAATGAAAGCTTACAGCTACAAGATCCTAACGGCATGGCCAACTCAGTAAAATTCAAGTTTCAAAGCAGTGTGTGAGATTGGGATCGAGGTACAATTTATGCAAAGTCATTGTGATTTTTATGGGCACTTTCTTGTTCCACACTAATTTATAGAGATTAAGACCCCTTTCTTTCTATCACCCTTATCAGTTACTATATTGCATAAGCATTGTAAATGAGTTCTTGGACACATTCCAGGTATAGACCTTCAAGTTTTATGTGGCAGCCACTTCCTTCTCAAAAGACTTTCATTGCTTTAAGGCAATCCTATCCATGAGACCTATCTGTGACAATGCTTTGTACAGCAGCCAACGTATGCATACATTTCTCTACAAACGTTGGCTGCCCATGCTGTACAAAGCACCCAAATCTAAAAATTTTAGGACTGTCAAAGTCTTCTTTCAAACCTGGACATTCAGCATAAATATGCTTTGTATTTTAACTTGTTATAGACAGTTTTAATTATGAGGGACAACTTTGTGTGTTGTAACTTTAATGTGTATCTTTGTTTAATGACCCTATTTGGCTGATGATGACGTCCATGGATGTTGAAACCGGTATGCATGTTGGGTATTCCGCCCAAAGGCTGGTTTGATCCTCTACAGCTCCACCAACAGTTGTCATAGATAGCCTAAGTGTCACTGAAAAGGCATACTAGAGAAACGAGGAGTGTACCATTTAATAAATGAGGTTGTAATTTTAATCAACAACATATCTTGTACTGAAAAGGTGGATTTTGTAAAATTTAACTTTTTGTTTTGTAATCTCTATTCAATATGGACCAAACATGAAATTCATGACTTAAAAAAAAAATTATACTTTTTATTCGCTACAGTAAACCCTTGATGCATCGTACCCGGAACATTCATTTTCCCACATTCATCGTTCAATTTATTCAGTCCCAAAAATATTAATATATAAACCAATGTTCAATTTCCCGCATCTATCGTTCCTCGAACTATCGTTTTATCACATCGATCATCAAAAAAATTTATTCTCTGCCACAATTTTCCCGCACTGATCAATCATATGTAAAAAAAAAAATCAATACAGTTTTTAAAATTTAAAGCGACAGTGCACTACTCTACCATAGAATAGCAGCAACCTGGTACGCGAGAATATACGAGCAATTCTGAGTTGCTAGCCTTGAGCGATGATCTTGTAAGTTGGAGTGCTGTGCGCAGGTTATTCACGCGCCTCACGAGTCTCCTGGCGCTAATGCTTTGCTCTGACCGACTAAAAGATCTGTAGAAGCATTCTTATTTGTGGGAATTAAAACGGAGGCACCAGGGGCGTAACGTTAAGCCTGCAATGCAGGTGGGCCCGAATCTTTAGAGGCCCTGCGACCTCCTCGCAAAAAAATAAAAAAAATTTTTATTTAGTATAATGTCACTCTGCACGGAAATGATAAGGGCGATTTTCAATCAATCACTACTGATCTGCATTTAGGGCAGTCGCCCAGGTGGCAGATTCCCTATTTGTTGTTTTCCTAGCCTTTTCTTAAACAACTGCAAAGAAATTGGAAATTTATTGAATATCTCCCTTGGTAAGTTATTCCAATCCCTAACTCTTCCTATAAACGAATATTTGACCCAATTTGTCCTCTTGAATTCCAACTTCATCTTCATATTGTGATCTCTCCTACTTTTAAAGATACCACTCAAACTTATTTGTCTACTGATGTCCTCCCACGCCATCTCTCCACTGAGAACTCGGAACATACCACATACCCCTAAATACCCTCATAACCATGTGCAGGGATCTGTACCCTTTGTTTACAATCATATTTATGAGATTACCCCAATGAAGATCTTTCCTTATTTTAAGACCTAGGTATTTAAAATAATCCCCAAAGGGAACTTTCACCCCATCAATACAAGTAATTAAAACAGAGGACTTTTCCTATTTGTGAATGCCCAATAACGGACCATTTATGTTGGTATTACATACCATTTAGTGGAGCAGCTCATCTCCTTTCTCTCAAGTCTTCCCAGTCCAAACTTTGCAATATTTTTGAAACACTACTCTTCTGTCAGAAATCACCCAGAAAAAAATCAAGCTGCTTTTCTTTGGAATTTTTGAAGTTCTTGAATCAATTAATCCTGGTAAGGGTCCCATACACTGGAACCATACGCTAGTTGGGGGTCTTACCAGAGACTTATATGCCCTCTCCTTTACATCTTTACTACAACTCCTAAATACCCTCATAACCATGTGCAGAGATATGTACCCTTTATTTACAATCATATTATTTGATTACCCCAATGAAGATCTTTCCTTACATTAAGACCTAGGTATTTACAATGATCCCCAAAGGGATCTTTCACCCCATCAATGCATTAATTAAAACTGAGAGGACTTTTCCTATTTGTGAAACTCACAACCTGACTTAGGCCCGTTTATCACCATACCATTGCCTCCTGTCCATCCCACAACATTATCGAAGACATCTTACAGTTGCTCACAATCTTGTAACTTATTTATTACTCTGTACAGAATAACATCATCTGCAAAAAGCCTTATCTCTGATTCCACTTCTTTTCTCATATCATTCATATATATAAGAAAACAAAGGTCCAATAATACTGCCTTGAGGAATTCCCCTTTTAACTATTACAGGGACAGATAAAGCGTCTTCTACTTTAATTATCTCAGGTCTATTTTCTAGAAACATAGCCACCCATTCAGTCACTCTTTTGTCAAGTCCAATTGTACTCAATTTTGCCGGTATTCTCCCATGATCTACCCTATCAAAAGCCTCAGATAGGTCAATCGCGATACAGTCCAATTGACCTCCTGAATCCAGAATATCTGCTATATCTTGCTGGTTCCCTACAAGTTGAGCTTCAGTGGAATAACCTTTCCTAAACCCAAACTGCCTTTTATCAAACCAGTTATTAATTTCACAAACATGTCATAGTCAGAAAGAATGCTTTCCCGAAGCTTACATGGAATGCATGTCAAACTGACTGGCCAGTCATTTTCAGCTTTATGTCTGTAACCCTTTACTTTATACACAGGTGCTAACTATAGCAACTCTCCATTTACTTGGTATAGCTCCTTCAGGCAAACAATAATCATATAAGTACTTCAGATATGGTACTATATCCCAACCCATTGTCTTTAGTATATCCCCCAAAAACGTATCAATTCCAGCTGCTTTTCTAGTTTTTATCTTTTGTATCTTACTCTAAATGTCATTGTTGTCATAGGTAAATTTTACCGGGTGAGCTGGCCGTGCAGTTAGGAGCGCGCAGCTGTGAGCTCGCATCCGGGAGATAGTGGGTTCGAACCCCACTGTCGGCAGCCCCGAAGATGGTTTTCTGTAGTTTCCCATTTTCACACCAGGCAAATGCTGGGGCTGTACCTTAACCTTTTCACTCCCAACTATCTTTCCTGCTTATGCATGCCCCATCCCGAGTTATTTTGAATAATTACACACTAGCTGAAATAAGCTAATATTTATTTTATATTTACAACTATTTACAAAGTTTTATGACCAAAAATGAAATTAAAACATTATCCCTTCACATTTTCATCGAAACTTCACTACTGTGTGGTAAATTTCCATGCAGGGGTGTACACAAAGTGAAGCACTACACTTGACACATTCATATCTAGTTTCCTTCCTCTTATGGCTTGTCTTATTTGTCCTGGAACACACTGCATATTCTCTGGTAGGCCTTTTCTTGCTCGCTGTAGCTGGTATAGGAGACAGGAAGTGTCTTTCCACAAGTCTCATTGGTGGTGGACAGGATGATGGACGGCCTTCCTTCTTGGTAGTTTCCTGGGGGCTGCCAAACTGCTCCAGCATTTGGCGAATGAGGTTCAGTCTAAACTCCTTCAGGGACACGTTTGATCCTGTTAGCATATTCATTATTATGCAGGCATTCCTAACAATAATGTCCAGAATATGAAAGAAAAGTTTTCTGTACCATTTGATACACTTTCTTCTAAACTCGATGAAGCTGAGCTGCATATCAGCAGAATCCTCTGGTCCCATGTTTTCATTATAATCCACTATTAATTTGGATTTAGGACCTGCTTATCACACTTTGTTACGGTCACCATTTTACTGTCATGCATTGTTGAAAGTGTATACACTTCTCTCCTGTCACACCAGCAATTAAATAACAATTTATCAGTATGATGAACTTCTGTCCTTCCTTTCTTGAGTTCCTTCTCAATTGGTCCTGGCAAGCCTGATCTATTTAATTCTCACAGTTCCACATACATTTGTACCTTTCTCGTGGAGTTTCTCACAAAGAAATGGAGACATATACCAATTATCTATGAAAAGTTTATGCCCCTTGTCAAAATATGGCCTCATCAGTGTCAAAACAACCTTTCCTGATATTCCAGCCTCTTTCAATTCCTCAAAGTCAATTTCTGTACCTTTACCAACATATGATAAAATCCAGAATGTAACCAGTTTCACAGTCAGCTCACACAAGGAGTTTCAAACCAAACCCTGACCTTTTTGGTGGTATGTACTGGAGGAATGACACACAACCCTGAAAAGCACTAAAGTTTCATCAATGGCAAGGTTTTCAAATGGCACTATCACTTTATTTGGATGCATCAGAGCTGATATTACTGGTCTAATTTTATGTAGCCTATCTCCAGGTGTCGTCGTATTGTTGTCATTGAACTTCTTAGAATCATCTGATATCTGTTGCGACACATGACATTCACAAATATTGAAGTATTTATGAGAAGATGTAGGCTCCAGTAATCTGCAACACTCGGCTTCCTTACATGACCCATCAACATGGTTAGAGAAAAAAAAACAATCAATTCAGCCTCGTCTACATCATGCCATGCGTTCATTTTCTGTTGTGAGACATTAGGAGTTGCCTGCACCTCGCGAAAATATTTGTCTCCTTTGATATGTGGGAAAACAAATCCTTTGTGAGTAACGTAATGAATATTTCGTATTCGGTAGAATGTTCATTGAGGTTAAGTTTGTCCCTAATGTCAGACTGGGTTGGGTCAAAATTGTGTTTTATTGGTATCAAATTAGCGTCATTTATTCAGGTTCTACGAGAAACTGTATGTGGTGGCACTAACCTCGGTCGTTTCCGCACCATGTGATCAGGTTTGATTTCAAATTCCTCCTCCTCCCCACCTTCAGATAAATCACTCCTACTATCACTTTCCACAGAATCATTCACTAATATATTATCTTCACTATCCTCGCAATAGTCAGACTAGTCATCATTACCCAAAACATCTAAAATATCACTTTCCATCAAACTTTGTTTACTAGTGTTCGTGGATGCAGCCATGTTGGGTGACTCAAGACAGCTGTCAAAGAATAGTGTAAGGGTCAAGACTAAATATATGGCGCTTGCGATGTATCGAGATAGCTGTATTCTTCTCTGAGCATTGTCAGATGATGCATTCTCATGTTCAGCAACAGAACTGGAACACATGACTAAATTCGGCACCGGGAGAGAGCGGGACATTTGAAATACGAGTTAACTCGTGGTTGGGACAACAGAAGACACTCGGATGTCCAAGTTAACTCGGGCGTGGGAGTGAAAAGGTTCATTAAGGCCACGGCCGCTTCCTTCCCATTGCTAGGCCTTTCCTATCCCATCATCGCCATAAGACCTATCTGTGTCGGTGCAACGTACAGCAACAAGCAAAAAACAAAAAGGGTAAATTTTAATACTTCTTTATTATTAGTCACCTCCTCTATCTGTATATTATCCTTGTAACCAACAATCTTTACATACTGCAGACTGAATACTTCTGCCTTTTGAAGATCCTTACATACACACTCCCCTTGTTCATTAATGATTCCTCGTATATCCTTCTTCGAACTTGTTTCTGCCTTAAAGTACGTATACATACACTTCCATTTTTCACTAAAATTTTTATGGCCGCCAATTATGCTTGCCGTCATGCTATCTTTAGCTGACTTCTTCGCTACATTCAATTTCCTAGTAAGTTCCTTCAATTTCTCCTTACTTCCACAGTCATTTCTAACTATTTCTTTCCAACCTGCACCTCCTTAGTCTCTTTATTTCTCTGTTATAATATAGTAGATCTTTACCATTCCCTACCACCTTTAAACCTATTTTCACATTTCTCAACAACTGCTTTAAACCCATCCCCGAGTCTGTTTACATCTTTATTTACCGTTTTCCACCGATCATAGTTACTTCGTAAAAACTCCCTCATGCCCATTTTATCAGCCATATGGTACTGCCTAATAGTCCTAATTTTAATGTCTTCCTTTCTTTCACATTTATTTTTAACTACAACAAAAACAACTTCATGATCATTAATACCATCTCTTACTTCGGTTTCTCTACAGGGCTCATCTGTTTTTCCCACCACCACATCCAGAATATTCTTCCCTCTAGTTGGTCCATCACTTTCTGAATCACATGGCCTTCCCATATAACTTATTTGCCTTTTGTTGGTCATGCTTCCTGTCGTTCGCATTTCCTTCCCAATTGACATCTGGTAAAGTCAGATCTCCCGCAACAATCACATTTCCTTTCCTTGGCGTTTCCTACATAGCTGATTATCTTATCAAATAATTCTGAATCCGTGTCAGTGCTACCCTTTCCCGGTCTGTACACTCCAAATATATCAAGTTGCCTATTATCTTTAGAAACGAGCCTTACACCTAGAATTTCATGTCTCTCATCTTTAACTTTTTCGTAGCTTACAAATTCTTCTTTCACCAGAATGAATACCCCCCCCTCCCACCATTCCTATCCTATCTCTACGATACACACTCCAGTTCCGTGAGAAAATTTCTGCATCCATTATATCATTTCTCAGCCATGATTCAACTCCTATTACAATATCTGGTAAATATATATCTATTAAATTACTCCATTCTATTCCTTTCTTTACAATACTACAGCTCATCACTAACAATTTTATATGTCATCCCTACTTGAATTCCAGTTCCCTGTTCCCTTATCACCGCTCACTAGGCTATCCCATTTTCCTGAATGTACCTCCCTATAACCCTTCTAAACAAATTTCCGAACTTATATGTACCACTGCAGTTTAAGTGAAGGCCATCTGAGCACAGATCCCTATCTCCTACCCACCCATTAGGATCTACAAGGGCCGATGACCTTTGATGTTACGCCCCTTAAAACAACTAGCATCACCAAGCACACGATCTAGAAATCTCACTCCCAGTTTCCCATATATCCACTCCATAGTATCATTTAAATCCCCAATCACCTTTGTGTCATTATCGCTCCTACACAGTATTCCACTGATAACAATCTCCGCTTCCTTAAACTTCACCTGTCCCACACAAGTATAAGTGAGGAGTAGCGACTCCGAAACATATTATACAAAGAAAGGTCTCAAGCAAGGAAGTGTACCGTCACCATTATTGTATATTATATTGATGGATGAAATCATAAAACGTGTAAAACAGAGTATCAGTAGTGATGAAGTGAATGCTTTGGTATCTGCAGATGATGAGGTGATTTGGGGAAAGAGAGAAAAGGAAGTACAAAGGAGACTGGACATTTGGAACGAAAATCTGAAGGAGTTTGGAATGGTAATTAGTAAGAAGAAAACTGTATTGTACACGCACTTTTTAGTGATAGATTTTTGTACTCGGTCGAGGAGTCAGAAGGTAGGACTGCCGGTTCCGGTAGTACTGCCAACTGAATGGAAATGAAATCTGAATTGAATCGATAATATGATCGATCGATATGAATTTTCTAAACCTTTATTATCTTACGCCAACAACTGTGTCACACACACACACAATATATAATACTATATAACATTTCCCGATGCAAAACGTGTTCTTAGCATGAATTCTATAGTTTGGCTTTGCTGTGTAAACGACAACAGCACGAGTACTTAAAGTGTACGCCAGATGTCGCACAGCAATGATAAGCGATTCTTAGTTTGTGTTTCAAAGGTTGAAAATAAGAATCTCGAAGATAACCGATGTCGACCGATTCAGCACTAGGGTGTCCATGTATCGCTAAAAAGTGCGCAGATAATAGTTGTGCACTGTGGAAAAGAGAAAAAAAGAGGCCAAGTGAATATAGACTGAGAACAGTTAGAGAATGTAGAACAGTTTACATATCTGGGTAGCATTATTAATGGAAGTAATGAAATCAACCCTGAAATTAATAACAGACTAAGT
Source organism: Anabrus simplex (assembly GCF_040414725.1). NCBI lineage: Eukaryota > Metazoa > Arthropoda > Insecta > Orthoptera > Tettigoniidae > Anabrus > Anabrus simplex. Next base: position 182,111,176 of record NC_090271.1, on the reverse strand, counting down.
AAAGGTACAATATTTTATCATCAAGTCAGAGAGCTTTTGTGGGATGACAAAGTACCCAAGAGAATGAAATTAACATTATATAAACAGTATTTCATACCAATTGTAACATACGGACCAGAAACGCTGGTAACTAATAAAAGACAAGATAGTAAGATCCAAAATATTAAGATCAGAGAAGAGCTAAATATAGAACCGTTAGTACAGAACGTACAGAAAGCAAGACTGAGATGGTTTGGACATGTAAAAAGAATGGGAAAAAAATGGGTAGCAAGAAGGGAATTTGAAAGAAGTAAAGGGAAAGAGACCCGTTGGAAAACCAAGAAGAAGGTAGATGCATCAGATTTGGAAGAACATTAGAGAAGCTGGATTGGATGTGGTGGAAGAAATGGAGCTAGAAAAGTGGAAGGATAGAAAGGAGTGGAGGAGGCTTGTTAACCACACCCGAGCGATTGGAGTGGGACATTGATTATGATGATGATGAGTAACGATACCAGAATATCATATCAGATGTGGTATCACAACATCTGTGATTTGATGATGATATTTGTTGTTTAAACGGGTCTAACAGCTAGATCATCGGTCCCTAATGGTACGAGATGGAATGAAAAGACACGATGCAGTGATTAAAATTTTAAAATATATTCACTGACTAAAATTTAAAACAAATGATGATGAAAAATGATTATGAAATTAAAATAATCAGTTGATCTAATTCACAATGCCTTATTTTCTGATAGAATTACAGAAATTGTAGATTACAATGGAATAAGGCATTGCCTTGAAGTACAGAGATACATCATTCAAGTTAGAAGTTAAAATAACTTAAAATACACAAACGTGAACTAAAATAGAGTCAACAGGATAAAAGCATAGTTAACAAAATAAACTAATAGAAAATACACTTTTACACACGATAACAAAGGCCATTATCCCTCATAAAACGGATGGTGAGGTCCGCTGACGGCGCGTCATCTTGTAGGATGAGGGAAATGGCACTCATGTCTGTGATTTAACAGGAAAGATTTTTATACCAGAACATTTTAAACGGGAAAAACATACATATCATAATGCAACAGGTTAAGGGACCGAGAATATCGCAGGTCTTAGGTGGGAAAACTTATTATGTGGAATCTTCTTACAGATTTTTACTGTATACAAGTCTACCATTATCGCTACATTTTCCCGATCAATGCGCTTTAGAATCTCAGATGGTAGTAAATCTTTATGTGGTGCTCTGTTTCGACTGCATGAAGTACTTTTTTTCATGTGGTGAAATAAGGTAAGCGGATATTTTCCCTACATCCAACTTTCTTTACATATTGCAAACTGAATATTTTTGTCTTCTGTAAGTCCTCACACATACACTCTCCTTGTTCCTTAATGATCTCTGGAATGTCTTTCATGGAACCAGTTTCTGCATTGAAGCACATATACATACCCACACCTGCCAACTTTAAGAAATAAAAAACAGGAAGATTTTTTAATTCTTCGATTTCATCACGTATACTGCGCCATGGTCCTGGTGAGAAATGGACAGGATAATTATAATTTCGTGTGGCTATTTCTAGCCGAGTGCAGCCCTTGTAAGGCAGACCCTCCGATGAGGGTGGGCGGCATCTGCCATGTGTGGGTAACTGCGTGTTATTGTGGTGGAGGATAGTGTTATATGTGGTGTGTGAGTTGCAGGGATGTTGGGGACAGCACAAACACCCAGCCCCCGGGCCACTGAAATTAACCAATGAAGGTTAAAATCCCCGACCCGGCCGGGAATCGAACCCGGGACCCTCTAACCGAAGGCCAGTACGCTGACCATTCAGCCAACGAGTCGGACATGGACAGGATAAAAGGCATACATATCTACAGTTACACTAAACATCCTTACATTGACAAGTAAATGTGAAGAACTGGTGGATTTGATAGAGAAGAGGAAACTTTGAATCCTTGGCTTAATGGAAAGGCCCAGGAGTAAAACAACTGAGGAAAGGATATAAACTTCACTGGATGGGTAACAAAACCGAAGCTAGGAATGGTGTCGGATTTGTATTGAGAGAAGATATATAGATGCTGTAAGTGAAGTGATATATGTGAATGACAGAATAATCAAACTGGATGTCTCTTTCAGTAAGGAGGTGTTAACCAGTCATACAGGTATATGCCCCACAGTCTGGATGTGATGTAGAATAAAAGGAGCAATTTCGATCTGACCTGGAGGAAGCTACTGAAGGAGTGGAAAATTTATTTGTAGTGGGTGATCTGAATGCACAAGTGGAAACAGGCAGACTTGAGTATGAAAATGTGTTGGGCCTGCATGGTTTTTGTACCAGGAACCAGGAAGGTGGACAACTTCTAGATTTTTGTATGAGAAATGGCATAAAAATAAATGACACCTGGTTTCAAAAGCAACTATCTCACAAAATGAGGTATAATTGGGATGGACAATCCAAATCCGTAATAGATTACACAACATCTGACAGAAAAGCTGGTCAAACTATTTGTGACGTTAAGGTTGTACCAAGTGAGAGCTTAGATGGTGACCATAGACTGCTTCTTGCAATCATCAAAAATGTAAAAATCCACACACCAGGGAAAACCAAAAAACCAAAAATTAAAACCTGGTAAATGAAAAAAGTAGAAAACAAAATGATGTACACAAAAAAAGTGGCCTACAAAATACCTGCACAGACAGAACACACAGAGGAAATACAGAGTGGAACGGATTCAAAAAATGTCTTGTTGGAACTGCTGTAGAAATATGTGGCAAAACTATTCTCCGGACCACCTTTTGAGCAGACTAAAGCGGAAGTGAGTGTATAGACCAGGGGATGGCGCGGGCGACAGGGGCAGCGCCTTCGGTGTTGTCACACGGTAGGTGAGGGGGCAAGAGGGGTGCGCTACTCAGAGCGAGTTTTGGCAATGTTGCAGTCAATGCGGAGCTGCCATACTTACTCACTCAGTGGATGTCCTGAACACGTGTGCTTCGCTTTTACAAAAACAGTGCATGTGCGTATTGTGTGCTAATTCATAATTCTTGTAGTCTCTTGTACGTTTGTAGGTTTCTTCTTACTCGTTATTGGATATTATTGTGCGATAGATCCGGACAAAAATTCACCAGACTGTTATCAGTTGAAGAAGAAACGCAAGATTTTTACTTCCGGCGAGAGAAATATGATTTTGTCTGTTTATAAGCATTTCCGAGCGAATAGTATTGACGACGGGATTAGTTTACCTCGTGTGCTGACCTCGGTTCTGATTCTGACTTGGGTGTGCAGCCACTCGACAGTGACACAGATTAATTACTGCGGCACAAGGTAAGCTAACGCTGAAACCTCCTGCATGATAATAATAATAATAATAATAATAATAATAATAATAATAATAATAATAATATGTAATAATATTTTTATAAAAATATATTTGTAATAACTAATTTATTGAAATTGTACTGGACAAAGCGGAGGTGGGACAGGTTTTTGCCTGGATCCCCAACTTCATCAGTCAGTTCCAAGCTAGTTCCAGTACGAGTAGGCCCATATATAATCCTCACTTCTCTCCCATTTTCATAAATCGCTCGTGAGTAGCAACTCATTTCAATCAGTAATCAGGCCATATATTTAGATAATAATAGTGAATAATAAATAATAAAATATTATATATATATATATATATACTGTATATTGATGATAATAATAATAATATGACATAATACTTTTATAGCCCGCCTCTGTGGTGTAGTGGTTAGCGTGATTAGCTGCCACCCCCGGAGGTCCGAGTTCGATTCCCGGCTCTGCCACGAAATTCAAAAATGGTACGAGGGCTGTAACGGGGTCCACCCAGCCTCGGGAGGTCAACTGAGTAGAGGTGGGTTCGATTCCCACCTCAGCCATCCTCGAAGTGGTTTTCCGTGGTTTCCCACTTCTCCTCCAGGCAAATGCCGAGATGGTACCTCACTTAAGACCACGGCCGCTTCCTTCCCTCTTCCTTGTCTGTCCCATCCAATCTTCCCATCTCTCCACAAGGCCCCTGTTCAGCATAGCAGGAGAGGTACTGGTCATTCTGCCCAGTTGTATCCCCGACCCAAAGTCGGGAACTCCAGAACACTGTCCTTGAGGCGGTAGAGGTGAGATCCTTCGCTAAGTCCGAGGGAAAAGCCAACTGTGGAGGGTAAACAGATTAAGAAGAAGAAAAATAATATTTTTATAAAAATATATTTGTAATAGCTAATTTATTGAAATTGTACTGTGAAATTGTACTTAGTACATTAAAATTGTGAAAGCCTCCGTGGCTCAGGTGGCAGCGCGTCGGCCTCTCAACGCTGGGTTCCGTGGTTCAAATCCCAGTCACTCCATGTGAGATTTGTGCTGGACAAAACGGAGGCGAGACAGGTTTTTCTCCGGGTACTCCGGTTTTCCCTGTCATCTTTCATTCCAGCATCACTCTCCAGTATCATTTAATTTCATCTGTCGGTCATTAATCATTGCCCCAGCGGAGTGAAACAGGCTTCGGCAGCCAGCTCAATTCCTGTCCTCGCCGCAAGATGGGGCTTCATTTATTCCATCCCTGACCCGGCCATTGACTGGAAAACAGATTGTAGGTTTTCACATTTAAAATCTAATTCAGTAAATTAATTGTTTAAAGTTGTAAGCCGTTAAAAACTGTATGGGATTCTAACACGCATTCGTTAATGTATTAATTATTTTAAATTCATTCGAGGTTCAATCCGTGAGCTGTGCTGTATTATAGTGGTGGAGTACTACTTTGAATCGCGCGCCGGGTCATTTGGCAGCCACGGCGAGTGTGACGAGACAATGACGTCACTTCCGCTTTAGTCTGCTCAAAAGGTGGTCCGGAGAATAGTAGTAAAGTAAAGAAAAACAGCCTGGTGGAATGATGAAGTAGAGAGTGCAGTTCAGAAGAAAAATGAAGCAAGAAAGGCTCGAGATAAAGAAATTCAAAAAGGAGATGAAAAAGATGAATTAAAAATGAGTGAATTACAACAGACATACAGAGATTGTAAACTGCGAGTGAAACATATAGTAGAAGAAAAATAAAATTCTTGGATTGATTTTACCAATAAATTGGAAGATAGTAAAGCTAATTCCAAATTAATATACAGTGTTATTAGAAATACCAGGAGTAATTATGAGCAAATAACAGCTTTACAGAAACTAGATGGGAGCATCACTAGGGAAGACACAGAAATAAGAGAAATTATGAAATTGTACTTTGAGAATTTATACAATGGTTTAACGAAGGACTCCAGTCCTAATGCACAGATTCAGTCAAGCTGCAGTGATAATATATCTGAAGAAACGCCACCAACTTGGAGTGAAGTAGAATCAGCCTTTAAAATTATGTGCAATGAACAAGTTACTGGCTTTGATGAAGTAAGTGCAGACATGATTACAGCTGCTGGCCAACAAGGAATTCAATGGCTATACAGGGTGATAAGGGCAATATGGAAAGATAAAATAATATCAGATGACTGGAAAAAGAGAGTTATAGTTATAGTTCCCCTGTTCAAGAAAAGAAGTCCACAAAAGTGCAGCAACTTACTGTCCCATGGTTTAAAAATATTTGAGAAGATTCTTGAGAAAAGATTAAGGAAAATTATTGAACCCCATCTGCAAGAAGAACAATACATTACATTAAGTTTGAGTATGGTACATGTTTTGCCTGACATTGCAGGCATCATCAGCCATTAATTCTATCTCCAAGTCAGAGCTCTGAATGGATGCTATTTTAGGATTAATCATAGTCAATATTATTTATATAATAGTGCAAAGGAGTGATCAAGCCGTCCATGTTTTAAAGTTCAAATGTGACATTCTACTCTTGTTCACATTTAATGGAAATATATCGACTGTTAACTTTCATAATATCGGTAATCGCCTTCAAATGTCGACGAGAGAACTTGCTAGTGCATATAGCAAGGAAACGATACCGAAGGTGATGAATCGCATGCAAAATAATGGCTGGGATGCATAAATATAGGTAACGGAAAAAATGGTGCCCGCTTAACAGCTCATAATAACGGACGTGTTAGTGATAGGGCTTTCGCTGTAATCGAAGGATAATGCACAGTTTAACCCTGGATTACTTGCTTTTGTCTGCCGGATGACGCACGTGCATATATTAGTAGCTCCCCTTCCCCCTCCCGCAAAGGTATGTTTTTCACTTTCTCTCTAGCTTCCTTTGTACGAGTCCTGACCTTGCAGAGAACAGTTGTGTCACCGTACGTTGCTTTATTCCGTCTCTATGGTGACACCCTGAGGTACGAATGCTTACTGACGTTACTTTTATATTTTATACGTAGATAAACAGTTATTTATTTATTCGTTTACTCTGCATATTCTAAAAATAAATAATAGCTTATTGCACACTGTAACAATGAGTACTTCCATTATTAACATCGGAATATATAATTTCATTGTTACGTTCTCATTAGCTGTAATTGTGTGTTGAAATCGGGAAGCCACTCCAGAAAATTGAAATATATTTCAGATGGCAGAGATAACCCATACACAATACTACAACTTTTCACAGAAATAGATGACATAGGCACCAACACAGTAGTAAATGGAGAGACGTGCAGTGAACCGGAGGATGGTTTTGAAGACGACAACATCGAATTAACTGACAGAGAATCTGACCCAAAATATAACCCACAGTTAGATGATCCCTATGATTCTGACGAGCCGCGAAGAAAGAGAAGACGTGATCCTTAAAGATGTATCTTACTAACCTCAATATTATCCATACCCTTAGAAAGTTTTGCAGCCTCCTCCAACTTTTCTGATGCAGCCTGATAATAAGCAACACGTTCTCCCATCTTCTGTTGTTCCTCTGCTTGCTGCCCTTGATACAATAGAGATATGCATGTGTGGTATGCTATCTTGAATTTTACATACCGCTTCCAATTCTAAAAAAACAATTACAAATATCATGTAAAACAAAGCAGTATAAGAATTAAGGTCACTGACAGAAATCTAAAAAACAAAATGATAATCTAAATAACAAAAGAAGAAAAGCAATAATTTTTTTATTACTCAATGTTATCAAACGACATGGAAGAAAAATAAATACCCGTAAAATACTGTACTCTTTTACTTCTTTATTAGTTATGATACCTGAGCCATTTAGGTAGGATACTGATTTTTGTAACAAAGATATTTAAACAGGAAACAATTTTAGCCAGCAGACAAATCAGTAAATGAAAGTACCTGTAACTAATTATGAAATTTTATGTAATCTCTAAAACTTGTTTTACCTTATATATTTTTGAACCAACAGTCTCTGAAATAGAACAATCATCCGAACCACCTTGTTCCAATGTATTCAAGGCAAGGTTGTAGTAATCCACGATCTGAACAGCAACTTTTGCTGGAAAAAAAGATGTGAACATTACTCAGTTAGTAAAAAAATTTAAAGTTAGAAGTTACATAAAGTTACAAAGCTGGTATGGAATTAACATCACAATAAAACTCTTCTAAATAGAGTGGCAACTCTCTGGAAATCAATTTCATCCAACACTTTCTCTAGCCCAGGAAGTGCTGTAGACATTCAGTTAATCTAACTACATTACTAAATCACTTTACCAGCACATTTATCTACACAATTACATTATCTTGCTTATACCAGGTAGTTATAATTGAAGTGACTGTTCAGACTGGTACAGAGTGGGCTGTGGTGATCATAGAACTCAAACTTCATAGATATGCTAGTTAAGCAATGTGCCCGTGAATTATGTAAAATAATTGGTTCCAACTTATGTCACCAGGTGAAAATATGGTGCGGTAAGCAGTCAGAATGTGCAATTTTCTATGACTCTTCCGGTGTCATCAAGTACCTGTTGCTTGGTGATGCATGCTTATTCCCTTTGTGAAGTGGATGTTCATATTAATTAATTGAGAAGGTTTAACACTTCCATGCCAAATGCAATGGCTATCGAGATTCGAGATCTTGCACTGCTAATGAAGTTTTTTACCAGAATGGCAAAAGCAGCAATGCTGCATTGCAGGAATAACGCTAACAGAAACAGCTGAGAACATGTCCCATGCCAATTAATGGGCTAAAGAATATGATGAAATTGGTAGAAACAGGTCAATTAGGTATCGCACCACGGAGAGGACGGTGGCACATCCCCAGACTTGTTTAAGTTGCTGTAGCAGTCCTCTAGCTGGGTCACATGAATTGTCTCTCCTGTGGTCAACAGTTCACAAGATTTTGCAGTAATACAAGATTCATACTGTGCATCAACTGAAACCTCTAGATATTCCACAATGCTGTGAGTTTGCCCTTCAGTTTTTGGCACTATGTGGCCAAGGAATATTTTGTGGATTGATGAGGAGCATTTTACTCTGAACAGTTACACACAACTGTTACATATGGGGTTCGACTGATGCACACGTTGTGCAGGAACAACCATTCCACTCAGCTTACGTGACTGTTTGGTGCAGTTTCACAAGCTCCTCCTTTCTTGGTCCGGTTTCTACGAGATGACAACTCGCAGGGCTGTTAGGCGTACAGTGACACCTGCAAGTTATACGGACCACCTTGAGCAACATGTGATTCCAGCTTGGCAAGAATGCAACTGTGACCATACCATTATTTTCATGCAATATAATCCAACAACACACGTCAATTACCAGGTGAAAGATGTGCTGCGAGAAACCTTCGTTAACAACTACATCATTTCTAGGCCATTTTAACATGCATTATTTTCAAAATCATCATCTTATTCTTCTTCTGTGAATCTGTCTTGAGACAGGTATCAACTTGACAGCATCCACGATTCTCTGTCCTGAGCATCTTGCTTCAGTTGTTCATAGCTTCTCCCTTGTTTGACATCTGTTAACATTCCAAACCTTCTTCCTCCTCTTCCTTTTCTTGCATCTATTTTTCCCTCCATCAACCTCTGTTGAAGACAATTTCTATGTAGTATGTGACCCAACAAGAATATTTTCCTCTTCCTTATCGTTTTCATCAGGTGTCTCTTCTCTCCTACTTTTCTTAGCACTTCATTTCTCACTTTATCTGTCCACTTCACTTTTTCCATTTTTCTCCACAACCATATTTCAAAATTTTCCAAATACTTTATTTGTTTCTTTCTTAATGTCAATGTTTCAGCTCAATACGACAATACATTCCACACAAAACACTTTGCGAACCTCTCTCTTAAATCAATAGGGATTGCCTTAGATGTCCAAAGCCCTCTAAACTTTCCGAAGGCTTCTTTTCCCATAGATATTCTGCTTCTTATTTCTTCTGTACAGCTCCCATTCCATGTCAACAAACTTCTCAAGTATCTAATTGTTCCAATTTCTTTCCCACTAGTGTTATATTAACAGCAATCTCCTCCTTTCCTATTCTCATCACCTTAGTCTGCCCAATGTTTATCTTCATTCCAAACTCTTTGTCCACTCTCTTAATATTTTCCAACATGACTTTTAGATCTTTTTCTGATTCCGCTCCTCCCACTACAAAACCTCTTGCTTTTTCCAGGGCCTTCTCTGTCAGTTTTTCGGCATATATATTGAACAGAGCCAGTGACATGCAACATCCCTCTTTCACCCCTCTTCCGATACCCACTTCTTTTGTTTGATATTCATCTACTCTAACCATCACCTTCTGATTCTTATACAACTCTTTAATCAGCCTTCTGTCTTTCCAGTCTACACCAGTATCTTTCAGAATCCTCATCAGAATGCACCAGTTCACTCTGTCAAACACTTTTTCCCAAGCAATGAAACATATATACATTTCCCTATTCACTTCTAACATCCTTTCTGCAATCATCCTTAAGCATTCAATTGCATCTCTGGATCCTCTTCCCTTTCTAAAACCAAACTGGTCATCTCCTATATTCTCCTCTATTTTCTTTTCTATTCTTCTCAGCATTATCTTGGTCACTGCCTCAGTAACATGACATAAAACTAACTGCTCTATAGTCTTTACATTGTTTAGCATTAAATTTCTTTGGTAAGGGAACCATAATGGTCCTAAGAAGATCTTCTGGCCAAATGCCTGTATCGTATATTGTGTTCACCAGACTTGTCAGTCTAATTATTCCTCCATTCCCTAAAGCCTTTAATGCTTCAGATGGTATCTGGTCACAGCCCATTGCTTTCCTTTCCTTTAGGCCCTGGATTGCCTTCTCCACTTCCCATTTTTCTATCCTTAGTCCTCTGGATTCTTCGTTGCAATCCATCTCATCCTCCAGTATCATTGTTCCATGATCAGCTTGATGATCATATAGAACTTTTATATATTCCATCCACACTTCCTTACTTTCTTCTAAACTTGATGTCATTTTTGTTCATTATTCCTTATTTGCTTATCTTCCTTGGCTTTCCCCTCATCAAGCTCCTTGCTGTTCGATACATCCCTTCTATTTTTCCCTCCTTTTCCAACTTTTCTATTTCTTCACATTGGTTTTTCATCCATTCTTCCCTGGCCTTGTCAGTTGTCTTTCTCAGCTCATTGTTTAGTTTTCTGTATTGCATTCTTCCTTCATGTGAGGAGTAATATTTCCATTTCCTCCATTCATCCATTTTATCTAACACCTCCTTAGTTATCCATTCCTTTTTATTTCTTTTCCTACTGACTTTACCTACTTCTTCTTCTAAGATTATTACTATTGCAGTTCTGATGGTGAGCCATTCCTGTGATACATCCATACTCCTCAAGTTTTCCAACTTTTCTTCAGTCCTTCTTATATAAGACCTGACATTTTCATTCTTCAATTTTGTTACATCCCACTCCCTTCCAGGGTGTTTATTTCGGATATGTTTCAGTCGTGTTCTTATATCTGCCACTAGCAAGTTGTGGTCTGCATTTGCATCTGCCCCAGCGAATGTTTTAGCCATTTTAGTGCTGTTTTTGAACCACTGATTGAGTAGAATAAAATCTATCTGATATCTGGCTGTTTCACCAGGACTCTTCCATGTGTACAGCCTCCGATTATGGTTCTTAAACCAGGTGTTAGCAATCCAAAGGTCAAGGCTCTTGCAGAAATCAAACCCAAACACATGCGACTTCTGGTTGTGGGGATATTTCAAGGATTGTGTCTACCAGGGACATATACAGTATCTGCCTCATCTAAAGACAAGCATGCAATGACATGTCATTCTGATTTCACCAGATATGCCACAAGAAACTGTTGACCATGATGTGTCATGGATGGAGCAAGTTGCTGAATTGGGAGGTCATTCTGAACAGTTCTTGTAACCATAGTTCACAAAAAAATGTGCCAGAACCACTGTTATCATGTGTTTTAGCTTTCCTGCCTTTTGCTTGTGCCCATACCACGTTCTGATTGCTTACAGTGCAATATTTTTGCCTGGTGGCAGGAATTGAAACTGATTACTGTATTTGTTTTGCACGATTCAAAAGCACACTGCTTGATTAACATATCTACGATGTTCCAGACACCTACGACCACCACAGCTCATGCTGAAACACTAAATTTTTATGGATTTTAGAAACTCTGAGATGCCAGAATTTTGTTGGAGAAGTTCTTTTAAGTGCTGATAAATCTACAGTTATATATATTTCAGCATCTTCCAATACCACCACACTGAGCCAGGATTGAACTTTCCACTTGAGCTCAGAAATCCAGTGCTCTAACCATCTGAATATATAATCCTGAAATTTCCCAGTCTGTCTAAACTAAGTCAAATACAGTGAAATCTGCTAAAATGGTCACCTTAAGAAACAACCATTTTTCCCTGGGATCTATTAATTTCCCCATTAAGGCCTAAGTAAATATGCCCTCATTTTATGGTTGGCGGCCTTGTACACTGACCTGTAATTTGAAGCCAGATACTATTTTGCACTGAGAGCCATCAGATATTTTACATGCTCTGCTTGTGTCTCAAGGAGGGACTTCATCACAGCTAAACAACTGGATTAATGCAGTAGAACGTTCACATTTGTGGAGTGCACTAAATGCATTTTCCTAAACCTCCCTTCTCTGTCACCTTTCAACCAATAAAGTTGCAAAACATATCAACAAAGAATGAGGCAGCAGTAATGGCTTATGCCATTTAAGTCAGAAAAAAAATACTTTCAATTTGGTTTAAGAGTTCAGTCAAGTATATTCAGTACACAGTAAAACCTGTCTTAACGGACACCTTTCACCAGCGGACACCCCTCATTGGCGGATGATTTTCTAGGTCCGTAATTAAATGCCATGTGGTGTATGAGTAATTTACCCCTCTTATACGGAGACCCTTTATTATGGACACGGACACGCCATAGCCACGAGAAACATCAATTAAACCTCTCCTAACGGACACTTTCTTTTTCAAAAAAATTCTGTATTTGTGTCCTGTACAGTATGTATTCGCTTACTTTTTGCACAGCCGGTACTTCCAAGAATCACAGACACCGTAACTTTTGATCCTGGCTGTACACATTCTTGGAAGGCAACACTAAGCTACGCTATCACTTCCGGAAGTTGTGTGATCTGACATGCTCAACAGCCCTGGAATTCGTACCTTCACTGTCAGGTTAATTTTCATTGACTCATGGGCTTTTGATGTGTTCAATTTTACGTTAGTAACGGTGTGTAAACATGGCTCCGAGGAAGCTTTAACTTTAAAAGAAAAGGTAGGCATAATAGACTATCATAAACGTGAGAAGTGTGGTGTGCGTAAACTGTCGGAAGTGTTTAAAATTGGAAAGACACAGGCAGCTGAAATTGTGAAAAAGCAAGAGAAACTAGTAATAGAATGGCATTTAAATGGCAACGAACAGCGCATTAAACTGTTTCAAAGTGGTAGTGGAGCTCTCATTGACAAGGCAACGCTAGAGTGGTTCACTAAAATAAGAAGTCAGAATGTCCCTGTCTCAGGACCAATGATAGAAGCAAAAGCGTTAGAATTTGCGACAGAATTAGGTATTGCAGATTTCAAAACCTCGAATGGCTGGCTAGAAAGATTCAGAAAGCAACATGGTATCAACTTCAGAGCGATTTGCGGAGAATCATCCAATGTTAATATGGAGATTGTTGACAACTGGCAAGAAAAAACACCTTCAATCATAGGGGGAATGCTCCGGAAAATATTTTGAATGCCGATGAAACTGGATTATTTTTCAGTGCTTTACCCGACAAAACTTTGTGTTTCAAAGGAAATCATTGTACTGGTGGAAAAGTTGCGAAAGAACGTCTTACGGTCTTGTTATGTGCAAGTATGAGTGGAGAATGGGAGGAGCCTCTTGTGATAGGAAAAGCTGCAAAACCAAGGTGTTTTAAAAATATGGACGTTACAAAGTTGGGCATTGAATGGAAAGCGAATAGGAAAGCATGGATGACTAGAGAAATAATGACAAGAGTGACTAGGACAATCGGACAGAAAAATGATACGCCAGGAGCGAAAAGTGTTATTATTCCTCAATAATGCAGCATCGCATCCGGATACAATTAAGTTGCAAAATGTGAAGATCGTCTTTCTCCCACCAAATGTAACATCAGTTTCTCAGCCGCTTGACCAAGGAGTGATCCAGAACTTCAAGGTTATGTACAGACAGTTAGTGATGAAGCACATAGTATCAGAACTTAACAGGAATGAAGTAACCCTTCAAACACTGACAAAGGGGCTGAATGTTCTCCAAGCAATTTTATGGATAACCAATGCATGGAAAAACGTCACGGCCTCAACAATTCGTAACTGCTTTGTGAAAGCTGGGTTTCCCGCTAGTGGTGGACATCCCGAAATAGAATCTGATACCCTTCCTGACAGCATGGAAACAACACAAGAGTTGATTAATGCAGCAGGTTACAGTGTACAAGTGAACACCTATATCAAAATTGATTCAGATATTCCAACAGAGTGTGAGAGTGGAGACACGAAAACGATTCTTCAGTCAATCCTAGGGAAGAAGGACAAAAATGAAGATTCTGACGAAAGCGGGAGTGAAGGTGATGCTAATGATGACTTTGAAGAAAACACGGAAACTAATGTGCTGCCAATAACCTCGTACAGTGAGGGTCTCTGCATCGTTAAGCGACTGAAAGAATTTTATTATAAACAAAACGATGAAAAAGGTGTAAATTTGACCCACGATTTAATTGCACACAGTGAAAACATCATTGCTAAACCGAAATGGACAAAACAAATGAAATTTAGGATTTTTTCAAGTGCAAATGTTTTACTGTACTGTGCTAGAGATTGCTACATCTACATACTGTTTTGAAGTTTCAAAAACTCATACGTTGTTCTTAATTTTAACATGGTGAACGGTAATAGTGTACAGTGTGCTCAATAGAGGTTTCCATAGAAGTGTTTTTGTCTCTTTAATACAGTGCATCACAGCTGCAGCAGCCCATCTACAACTTTCTCATGCGAGTACAGTGCAGTATATTGTACAATACCGTATACAGTATACAATTAAAGGTACATTTGCGAGAATTGTTAACACATATGATACATGGGTTATTGTGTTCCAACTTATGTTTAATGGTACCGGTTTCATAACCTCTCGTGGGCGGACACCCCTTCATAACGGACATTTTTTTCAAACATGATAACTTACCAGGTAAAGTCATCTGAATATTCCATTGATAGGACATTATGATAAAAATCACAAAACAAAATTAAATTCTAGACTTTTTGTAAATAACATAAATAAAATATGTATGTCCTATGTGTGAATGTGGAATTGATGATGTAGTTAGAAATATTTTTCTCATGTGATTTATTGAAATGTGGTTTTGACCTGACTGCATGTTCACCACGGTGGGCTCAGGTTATTTCGGCGTTGTTTGTGCTAATTTATCTTGTGGAAATGATTGTGTTTAGTGAATTTTATAGCATATTTAAGTAAAATTCTACATTGTCGTGATCGCAAAAATTAATAGGTCCGTACTATTTCAACCCCGCATGAACAAGGTTAAACATGGTTAAATAAAGTTGATCAATGTAGGATTTTCAAGGTGTTTTATAACGTTAACTTGTAGGCCTAAACATCTTAAATTATTTTCAGTCACACTCTGATTTTCATGGAAAAACTGCTTCTTTAAGATCATAATAATACTTGTAAAATCTTAAATTGACATAATTATTTGAGATTACATTAAAATATTCTGAAGAATGTGAATTATTCAAGTTTCCTCAGAAATTATGTCAACAATATCAGTGAAATTATCAATGATTAAGACAAGATGATAATGTAAATGCTGTAAATATTATTTCTGAGAATATTCAAGACGTTAATCATGATTAACAAAATTCAATTAGGATGAAATTTCCATTTTTTCTTGATTTGTCAGTGTGATACAGAGATAGCCAGTTTCTGTTAATTTCATTGCTCAAATAAGTTAAGACAAGTTTCACCTCCTACATTTTGATTTTCCTCAAGCCAAATGAAGGTTACTTTCGATTTTTATTTATATTTCAGTGTAATTCAGGCTTCGATGTGGAAGAACCAGAATGTCACAATTTTGTAAAATAATCTTATGAGAAGAAATAAGAAACAACAGCAAGAATCCTTTTATTTTGTCAAATATTGTGTTTAAAATGTGCTAATAACAATAAATGTCAAGCCATTGTTTTAGAATTGTTTTTCTTTCATTGTCATCAGTCCTTGTCCTATTAGATGCCTCTAAAAATAAGCGACACCTGTTAACGAACAGTCCACCTCTGGATCTCTCGTGCACCGCCTGAGCCTACCTGGGTAATAGCGGGCAGTATAGTTTTATATTATATTTAAAATGGTGTAACGAGGTAGCACTGTTGTGTATACGAACAAGTTTCTTTCGTATTGTAACGTGTAATGTATACCAAAGCTGAAACTTTCTTCAGCTTATTCCAGTTATTTCTGGGGTCGCTGAGTACTCCCACGAATCACAAGGCTCATTTTTGGTTTTGATCAGGGGCTTAAGGCTGGATGTCATTCCTGATGCCATGTGATACACGAGATGAAATTCTCAACCTAGGATCGACTGCGGCTCGAACCTCAACCTTCCCGGTGAGAAATGAGTAACTAAGCCACTAAGCTAATCACATCCCTCTGTAATGAATACTATGGAAAGAAAGTAATACAAAACATACCTAGTCAAAGTAATTTTTGAACGAAGTAGATTAATTAAAACTCACCAATTATAGTGGCCTTTCTGTTATCCATCATACTTTTCTCCAGTATGCACTCCTGTGCTTGGGCTAATGATAAATGATACATGAACTGCATCACATCTGGAGCAAGGTCTATTCCTGCTGGCTGTGGATATGTATCTTTTAAATGCTGAAAACAAATGTTCGTAAGTCACATAGTAAAAGTACAACAGAGTAATTTGAGTCATTAAGCAGCAAAGGAAAATGAACAAGTAACAGGAATTCCAAAACTAAGGTACAAGAAGTAATAAAAATATGGAGCATCAAAACTCCTTAAATGCTTGGTCTAATCTACATTGGTCTAGTCCAAATTCAAGAATAATCCATGATAATAAATAAGATCAGATAAACTTTGAAGCAAACTTTAGGCTAGAACTAGAAGAAACCCCAATCTTATAAGTTCTCAACCAATTTTCCTAGTATTACATGTATGTATGTGTTTTTAATGGATATGTTTGTATTCCTTTAGAAGTTTCATATTTCTCCAATAATCTCAATAACTTGTGATTATGATTTCTAAACATGGTAGTGTAGTTTTTGGGCTTTTGTCATGTCAGGAAAACAAGGAGAAATTCTTTACATTTTATGGAAGACTTCACTCTGCGTCTTCAGAAAGAAAACACGCCACACACTCTTCAGAGTTAACTTGATTTCAGAACTAAAAACCGCTAATTTTTACACAAAACCAATTGGATGAAATCGAATTACCTGAAATGCCCAAGCAGCACACTGGAAATGTGTACAAGACATTTTCATTCCATCTGCTGTCACTCTACTATCACCAGCTCCCAACTGTGAATGAAGAGCTCCAATATTATATAAGATGGCCACCATCTCAAACTGTATGTCAGCAAGAGTACATACCATACTTGCATATGTGTCACGCCTGAAACAAACAATCCTCAACTATTTCTTTATAATATTTTAAAATTATTTCTCTCAAAAAATTCAAGGAGACACTACAAAATACAGAAGTTGGTACAAGGTGAATGGTGAACAAATCAACAACTTGAGATATGCCAATGATACCGTTCTCATTGGCAGTAGGCCTGAGGAATTACAACTGTTCATCAACAGAATGTCCAACTCATTTGCTGAACGGTTAGCGTACTCTCCTTCGGTTCAGAGGGTCCCAGGTTAGATTCCCGGCCAGATCGGGGACTTTAACCTTCATTGGTTAATTCCGATGGCCCGGGGGCTGGGAGTTAGTGCTGTCCCCAACATCCCTGCAATTCACACACCACACTCCATACAATAACACGCAGTTACCTACACATGGCAGATGCCGTCCACCCTCATTGGAGGGTCTGCCTTACAAGGGCTGCACTCGGCTAGAAATAGCCACACAAAATTATTATCATCATCAACAGAATCACAGCAGTATTTCAAGCATATGCCTTAAATATGAACATAAATAAAACAAACATCATGCTCACTGAATTTACTGAATTACAAAGGATAACAGCAAATGTAAACAAAATAACATACCGCATCTTGGATGTAATATCGAGGAGAACTGCGATGTGACCATAAAGATAAAAAAAAAAAAAAAAAAAGAATAGAGAAAGCCTGAGCCAAACTCTTAGGAATGAGAAATATCCTTAATGAAGATTTAAACTGAAAATCAGGCTTATGAGGTGTTGTACAGGGTGATAGGGGTATACGTGCAGATATTTCTTGTAGCAATCGAGAATGATGCGTCAAAACAATATATACCAATTTTTAAGTAATCGTTGGAAGTTACTTCCATGAGCAAAGGAATATGATGTTTTTAGAGTAAATACGCCTCTTTCATATGAAAGGATATCTTTGCTTTGTTTACGTATATGGGCAGCCTGACAATGATAACTGCTGAAGCCTGGTGTTACTGGGTCTTAAGTTACGCTCCATACTTACCAAAATGGTTTTGTTCGTGTGATTGGGCAGCCTGTCCAAGGTAACAGCTGAAGGCTGGTGCTACTGGTTCACGACAAGTTACGCACCATTCTTGTTAAACCAGTATTGTTTACGGGTATGTGCATCCTGTCCAAGATAACAGCTGAAGCTGGTGCTATTGGTTTATGATATGTTACGTAACACTCTGCCCAAACCAGTTTAGATTATTTACGGGCAGCCTGACCACGATAAATTGTTAGCATTTTGTTTCTGTTTCAAGATCTTCAGATGCCCTTGGTCATCGATCTCTGTTCATGGAGACGTGATACAAATTTTTATAATTTATTTAAATGCCACCTATTCAATACATAATAAGCTAATGAGGACTTACATCCTAATTAGATTGTTAAAATGGTACATGTTTCGCTCCTTTTTTGTGAGCATCATCAGCCAATTGTCATTTACCCAAGAACAAGGAGCGCAAATGGAACAAGTAATTCTCAAGAGGATGTGCGTAACCCTAGACAATTACGCAACAGCAGGAAGAATATATCAACTGGTTCAATTTGGAAACATACGGTGTTCATTCAAATTCTACTTCACATTAGAATGTTTTCATTTTACCAACAAGTTCATTCAGAAACAATATTGATGTAATGACAATATAGTATTAATGCCAATACATTTTGTACCAGTGTTACTCCAGTAACATCGAGAACAAGATAATGCTTCATAATATAGGCAATTATCAACTGCATAAAATTGTTAATATAGTTAATGAAGGTTCAATAACAATCACACAAGTCAAGAAATACCGAATCAATACAATTAGCTAGATCTCGAATGGTTTTTTAAAATGATTTTAAAGGGATGTTCAAGAGATGTGAGTTTTGTCAATAAATTTAAAGGACAATGTTAACACTAAGATTTTAGACAAATGTGTTTTAAATTAAAGACATAATTTTTATTGTTATATGATTTGTAAAATAATATAAGATTTGTCACTCATGTTTACAAAGCATATTTTAGATCAACAAAATGTGTTCAAGATCTTGTTAAACTTTGGGTAAATGCCTATTGGCTGATGATGGTCACAAAAAGGAGCAAAACATGTACCATGTTAACAATTTAATAAGGATGTAAGTCCTCGTTAGCTTATTATGTATTGAATAGGTGGTATTTAATAAAATTATAAGAATTTGTATCACAAGCAGATCTTCAATACTACAAAAAATGAAATTTATAACCTATAATGGAGAAGTATCGAATAGCCGGTGTTAATGTGGTTCTGTTGCTGTTGAGGATTGGGATATTTGTGCTCATCAGCCCCATGCTCTAGTGAGTGTTGAACTGGCCTGTCCATCTGTGTCAGTGCGGGGTCTGTAGATTGTGTGGTATTATAATTATTCGAGCATAGAGGTAGGGTAAGCACTCCAGGACACGAAGTATGCGACTATCTCCGTTTTGCATTGCATAAAGGGAGAATGAACAATGCAAAATCATGCTACCATATACACAAACAATGTTCATTGCATCAAGGAAATAATGCATGGGATAGGATATCCAAATGAATAGTATTGAAAGTGAATTATTAAAGCACATAGAACGTTTTGTTTCAAACGGATAATGTACATGTTATTAAACGACATAAATTAATGTACCTACAGTTCGTCCTTCCAAACTAAAAGAACGTGTATAATGATTGCAGCATTTGCAGTGCTTATTAACCATATCACAATAAAATTTTACGGGCTGAGTGGCTCAGACGGTTAAAGCATTGGCTTCCCGGACCTTACTTGGCAGGTTTAATCCTGGCTCAGTCTGGTGGTATTTTAACCTGCTCAAATACATCAGATTCCTATCAGTAGACTTACTCGCACATTAAAGAATACATGTGGGACAAAATTCTGGCACCTCAAGTCTCCGCTTCTTCCTTCGTTCTTCTGTCCACGTTATATTATTATTAAAATGAAAGTTAACCATCACACTCAAACTTTGTAGCTCTTAATTTGTCAGAATATATGAAAAAGAAAATAGCGAACTGTCAACATCTCCATATTATTAATTGTAATTCTGAACACGACTCCGAAATTACTGGAACATACACTTGAACATCCGAAGTTATTGTTCTGTTCCTTCAAAGGAAATGCTTGAAAATGTCATCTGTTAACTCGACGACAGGCTTCCATGTAGTGATACTATAAAGCTCTCACCCTCCTCCACGTCAGGTCTCACAGTTACGACGGCATCCCAAATACGTTGTCTTAAAGTTACTTCATCGGCATTTCCACATGGTACACCAAGTCTTTGAGGTGCCCCCAGAAATATAAATCTAGTGGATTTAAATCCGAGGAACTAGACTGCCAGCTGACGGGACTATACCGACCAACCCACCGACTGCAGAAACTGCATTCTAGCAAACTATGAACATACATACTGATGTGAGGAGGTGCCTCATCGTGCAAGAGCCACATCCGCTTATGTATCTGTAGTGGAACATCATCCAGAGGCTCTGGCAGAGAAGACTGCAGAAAATGGAGATAACTAGAGCCAGTCAGTCATGCAGGCAGCTCTAATGGCCCAAGAAGCTGATCTCCCAAAGTTACAGCCTTAACATTTTTAGAAAACCCTCGCTGGAAATGATCTTGGTGAATGGCATGAGGGTCTTCTGCTCACGTATAGGCATTGTGAAAATTAATTATATGCTCCCAAGTAAACGATGCCTCATATGTAACCAACACATTGTGCAGAACGTCTGCATTACATTCACATTGATGCAAGAACCAGGTACAGAATTCAGCTCTTGGTAGGTAACCCGCTTCTTGGAGAAGGGAAAGAAGCAACCGTGGCCTTAATTAAGGTACAGACTGGTGTGTAAATGGAAAACCATCTTCAGGGCTGCCGACAGTGGGACTCGAATGCAAGCTGATAGCTACGTGACCCAAACCATGCGACTGCTTGCTCGGTGAGATGCTGAACTCTGTGGTAGTGCTGTGGTTACAATAGATGTTCACACAATGTATGATGAGCAGTCTAGTTAGATGTACCTAATTTTCTTGCCAAGCTCCTTGTGGTTATAGTCGGTCCGTTCTCGTCAAGTTTTTAAAAAATCTTTCTTCTCGCTGAAGCGATGAGATTGGGACGCGATCCACGGCACTCGATCTTAGGATGAAGGGACCCTGAGTCCCAGAGCCTTCGGTACACAGCGATGAACGTTTAGCTATTGGAAATACGGCGGTTTGGAAATCATCGCCTATACAGCTTCCTCGCCGCATGTGCAGTTTCTCCAGCTGCTCCGTAAACAAGGTGAATATCAGCTAATTCGGCACATGAAATTGTTTTTGTAATATAATCAATTGGCTTCAGTGATGTTAGATCTACATCTGTTCATGACTGCAGGACAGGCAGCAACAACTTGCTAGCGATAACAGTGGGGGCAGGTAGCGTGGAGCCCACATCCAGTGCTGCATTCACTTGTTCACGCACCACCACTGAGTGTAACGTCACTCAGATTGCTTGCCTAACAGCTGCATCAGATCATTTCCTCATCTGACTGGTATCGTTGAGTTAACAGTATCTTGAGATTAAAACACATATTTAAAATAAAAACAAGAATACATTTTGGAATGAATTAATGGAACAAAGTCATATGTAATAATGATACGAAGAAGATGAAGAAGAAAATAGTAAATGTGGTGAAACGGATGCTCTAATGCCAGGTTGATTCGCTGGACGGTAGAGCTCTGGTCTTCTGATTGCAACATGGCAAGCTCGATCCGGCTCAGTCCGGTTATATTTGAAGGTGCTGAAATATGCCAGCCTCACATTGGTAGATTTAGTAAAAGAAGTCACGTGGGACAACATCCTGATATCTCGATTTCTCCAAAAACCGTAAAAGTAGTTAGTGGGACGTAAAACCTAACAACATTATTATTATGAAAGCTAGACCTGTTTACGAGTACAGCAAGACCTAGTCTCGCACATGCGCTACCACCCCTCTTCCCCCGGCAACTGGGGGAAGAGCACACCAACATAAGTTGGAATACAATAGCAAACAGGTTCAACAACCCCTATAATACGCTACTGTAGTTGAACACGTGACTCAACGACACAAGGACAGTATTTCCTACTATGGCATTTCAAAACGCATTAGGTCCTGAAATATTTGGCTCATTTATAGGGAAACTAATAGGACAAGGTAAAACGTACATAACATGCGTTGTGAGATGTACTTTTCTTTACAGACTAGCAAAATATCTGCACATATGCCCGTAACACACTGCATCTTCCCCATACAGCTTTATAGAATAACTAGCTGATGTACCCGTGCTTCACTACGGGATTCTCAGAAAGACTGACTTTGTGGTTTTCCTAACCTGAAATCAACATAGGTCATTACAAAAACGTAAGTATGTAGCGATTAAAAGCAATGCTATCATAAATACCCGATCAAATGGAAAGCCGCACGTTTTATCACTTTTAACATACAGTGCTGCGGTTAGATTACGGTGCCAATCTAATAGTCCAAAGTTCCAGAGTTGGGATGACCAGGCCGCAGATTGCCATGAACACTCATCTGCCGTTATTCTGCTAAATATGCACACTGTTCATTCCAATCAGTGCCTCAGAGTAGGGATTGAATAGCCCAAATGCTATGATCCAGTGTGTTACGTACCAGTAGTATCAGAAAATTTATAAACCAGGGGAATGGCATGCTAAAGAAGAAAGTTATCTAACTCCCCAGCTATTTCCCATCAATATTCAGACAGGCTGTTACACTCTGTACGACTGGGCGAGTTGACCGTGTGGTTAGCGGTGCGCAGCTGTGAGCTTGCATCCGAGAGATAGTGGATTCGAACCCCATTGTCAGCAGCGCTGAAGATGGTATTCCGTGGTTTCCCACTTTAACACCAGTCAAATGCTGGGCCTGTACCTTAATTAAGGCCTAAGGCACTCCTAGCCCTTTCCTATCCCATCGACGCCATAAAACCTATCTATGTCGGTGCAACGTAAATGAAATAAAAAAATACTCTGTACGCAGCAGTAAATCTATCTTCCGGAGATGAGGGGCAACAGAAGACACAAAGCACATCACGACAAACAATGGTCAATGTAATGTAATTGTTGATCAATGTTATGAGCTTTCTATATTGTAGGCCTTCACATTTAGTTTTCTTTCGACTCTGTGATTTGTAAAATATTTTATACCATCAACTGTAGTTTCTTATTCTCCGACTTTACATACCGATTTTCATTAAATACTGTTTACCCATTTTCTCGTTACTCGGTGCTGATATGGACTTAGTAACAAAAATCCAAATTCATGAATATCTTTGTGATCATAGCCAGTACGGTAACAATGTATAAGACATGAATAATAGGAAATTTAATACTATATAACCTTAGTTATGTAGCATTCATCGATTACACCTCTAATAAATATTTGAGAATTACATTTTAGGCCTTCCCCTAAACTACCATTTCACTCAGCGTGAATAAAATAATTTACAGCCTAGACTATAGCGACTTATTTCCTGACTTTGCATACCGATTTTCATCAAGATAGGACTACTAATTACAACAATATTTGAGAATTAAATTTTAGGCCTTCCCCTAAACTACCATTTTTCTCAGCGTGAATACAATTATTGATAGCCTAGATTGTAGCAACTTATTCCCCAACTTTGCATACCCATTTTCTTTAAAATACGACCACTAATAACACAAATAGTTGAGAATTCAATTTTAGGCCTTCCCCTAAACTACCATTTCACTCAGCGTGAGTAAAATGATTTATAGCCTAGATTGTAGAGGCTCATCCCCCGACTTCACGCACCGATTTTCATTAGACCACTAATAACAAATAGTTGAGAATTCAATTTTACACCTTCCCCTAAACTACCATTTCACTCAGCGTGAGCAAAATGATTTATAGCCTAGATTGTAGAGGCTCATCCCCCGACTTCACATACCGATTTTCATTAAATTCTCTTCAACCGTTTTCTCGTGATGCGTGTACATACATACAGACAGAAATTACGGAAAAGTAAAAAGTGCATTTTCTTGTTACTATGGACATGACCGATACAGAAATACCATTATTTTCAAATTCTGAGCAATGTACAGACAAAACTCTTATTTTATATATATAGAAAAGCTTGTCCTTAAAAGACACTCACTGAAAAAGACTTGAAAGCATTTGAAGTGAGACTTTACAGATGCATGCTGCTTATAAGCTAGGTTGAAAATGTGAGGAATGTAGAGGTGCTAGAGCATATGAAAAATATCAAAAGAAATTATGAACACCACCAACAAACACAAGCTAGAATATTTTGTCCATGTCATGCTGATCCCACTAGTGATGGGTTGTTCATGAATGAGCAGACTCTTTCGAATGACTCATTCAAAGGAACTAGCTTGGTTCCTTAGAGCTGGTCATGCAGTTACAAGTGGACTCTTTAATGAGAAAGGTGATTTTTTTTTTCTAGTGGTTTTACGTTGCACCGACACAGATAGGTCTTATGGCGACGATGCAATAGGAAAGGCCTAGGAGTTGGTAGGAACTGGCTGTGGCCTTAAGGTTCAACCCCAGCATTTGCCTGGTGTGAAAATGGGAAACCACAGAAAACCATCTTCACGGCTGCCGACAGTGGGATTCAAACACACTATCTCCCGGATGCAAGCTCACAGCCGCGCGCCTCTAACCGCACGGCCAACTCGTCTGGTAGAAAGGTGATTTTATCATGAGCTTAATCTCAGAAACAAGCTCATTTCGATGATCAAATGACAGATATACTACTTTATAGGGAGGCTGCTATCCACTCCATTGATTCTTGTCCCTTAACTCAATACCATTGGTCTACCATGCCATAGACATTGTGGACTAAAACTTAATGAAGCAATAAAATGAGAACAAATGAACATTTTATTGGAAACTACTTACCGGTTTACTTGCCGTATGCATTTAGAATCTATGAAGGATGTAGATCCAATTAATAATAATAATAATAATAATAATAATAATAATAAACGTACGGCCTCAGCCACCGTGTGCAGACATTTCAATTTTACGCAATCTGGCTGTCTGCTCGTCAATTTCGACGTTCCGTTTTACTCTAGGCCCACTAGATGGCAGACCGTGTAAACCGGAACTCTCTTGGGCGTCTATGGCTGAGATTTAATTAATTTTGTCGGGTAAACACTAAATGTGTCACCAGAGATCTTTTACATGCCAACATCGTATGACATGGAGTGTCGAATGGACCTTTTATCGCCCTTCAAAAATCCGACTACCTCTGCCGGGTTTGAACCCGCTATCTTGGGATCCAGAGGCCGACAATCTACCAACTGATCCACAGAGGCAGCTATCCAATTAAGAGCAAATAATCAACAATATCACCAAAACGACACTAAGTTAACGTTAATTTTGGAAAACTACGCTGTGTATAAACAACATTGCCACTATTCAGAGCACTGAATACACCATCACTAATCAGAAAGCTTAACAGTTGAGAGGCTGGTAAATCTTGGCAGTTTAGTTAAATGTATTCATAGTTGAGAATAAACAAATAATGCCAAAATTACTCATACCATTCAGTTTGATGGTTCAGTTGATAAAATGATACGGTTTTGAATTGAAATTAAGGAAAGTATAAAATTATATGACTACATTTAGAGTTTAAAAATAAATAACTAACTCCTGGTGAAAGAAAGAACATAGTGGCTAAAGAAGCTGAAGGGCTCGAATGAGAAATCTATCTTTAAACTGTTTCAAGCAGCAGTCCACAGTACTTACAATGTTGTACTGGCAATATATTTAAAATAATTTCAATTGAACAAATATGCAAAGAATGCCAATTTAGTGTTTGTATGTCTACATCCTGTATGGTACATTTAGTCCTGAATGACAATATTTTAAGAGAGAGTGGAGCATATGCAAAGTAATATGCAATATCATACATTACAATGGGAATACTTGTGCAGATATTTGTTTCATTACGGTACATAAAACAGTACCATTTAATTAGTAATGCTGGCAACAGTGCATATATATTTTGACAAGAATTATTCATTCTATCCCCAGAGTCTAGTAACTCTACCAGAGAGGATATTATGATGACATCTGTCTTGTGAAACAGACTACATTGTGCTAAGTCAATTCATTCAAAATTGAACAAGAGTGGAGAGTTGACTCCCCCACCCTATTAGAGCTTGTCAGGCTTATGAATGATCTAACGTGGTATCTTATTCAAAACTGAACGAGAGCAGAGAGCCACCTGCCGCACCCACTGGGAGCTTGGGCAGCTCATGAATGAAGGAGCTGACTCTTGAACAGTTCCCAGTTGGGAGCAGAAGAAGCTCACCTTATCTCCAACATCCACAGAAACAGTCCATTGCCCATTATCATGCAAAGTAAGATCAAACACAAAATCTCTGTGAAAGAATATAGTGGCTAAAGAAGCTGAAGGGCTTGAATGAGAAATCTATCTTCAAACTGTTTCAAGCAGCAGTCCATAAAAAATTATCACCAATGTTTGCTAAGCGGTATGGAACTAAAAGAAGAAATTCTATCTCATTCTATTTACCCCATTTTTGGATCTTGGAAGAAAAATTACTTCATGAGAATAAACAGGAAGAAGTATTGTTTGTTTACTTGGATGTAAAACAAAATAAAATAAATAAGCTGTAACCGTACAACAGGGTTACAGATTCCATTCAGTATTTATTATTATTATTATTGTTAATATTATTATTATCATCATCATTATTAACCCGATTCATTAGATTTTATATTCTGTTTCTCATCATTTAGACTGTAATAATTAGGTATCACGTATATTATTGTATGTAATCATAGGTTAAGTGAAATCTGTTTGTAATCATTCTGTATTGTAGTACGTGAGATTTGTTGGTTTCATATAGTCATGATGTGGTTTGTAACTCTGGCCAGATGAGCTGGCATAGTATTTTGCAATCGAGGCTATGTTTAACTGAGAATGTTATGTGCAAGTAGGTTTTACGGTGACTCATGCCGCATAGTCACTGTAATCCGCTTGGGTACGCTTATACGACACGTGACTGATGACATCAGTGCGTGGACACGTGATTGCGACCAAGTGTCAGTATTCGCCAGCTACTTTATGTTGAAGTGGAAGGGATGAACAGAGAGTAGGGAGATGAGTCGTCATCGCGAGGTTATAAAAGTCGATGCGACGGTGGTGAGAGGGATCAGATCATATGTATCAGTCAGATGTATCAAATGGAAGAAGTGGTCTTAGAATGATGGTCAGAGCTAAGAGTTGTGTTTGAAGAAGTAATAATCGAGGAGATCTACAAGTGGTGGTTGTATCCGAGCAGAGACGAGTACTATGCTGATAAAGAAACATCATCTTCTTGTGAGGATGGACTTCACAAGATGTTTCAATAATATTTTCCAATTTCTTATAATATATTGAGTGGACAAAATTACATTGGAGCTCCCTACACGCGTACATGGTACGTAGGCCAACTCCTTGTTATATAAGAAGATAACAGCAGACGGCTCCCGACTTCAGCTCATAGGTTTTCCCAAGAAGTTCAAGTTCAACAGCGGTGTATGCAGACATCAGGTAATTAAAGCATCAGACATGTTATGCATTCATAACATGAAGAAGAATGTAATCAGCGGCGATATCACATCTCACTTCAAGTTCATGCCAATAGCTTTTTTTGTTTAGATTAAATTTTCTTTTTCATATTACCGCAAATCTCACTAGATATATTTTTTTTGTTAAATTAAAAGACGTCAATGCTTGTTCATTGTGACGTAAATTATAGTCATAAACTCAGTTTTATTTTAATTATAATAAGTGATTCCAGTTCCATGTACAATCCTCAATTGTGGAAATGCAACAGTAATTTAATATTGTCCTGATCCATATCCCTGTATATTGCCAGATATGTGAGTTTATCACCTCACGCCTTGAGATAATTGATATAAGAGGTATGCTCTACCAAATTTTGTTGTTTTTATTTAAAAAGCAACTGGCGCTCAAACAAATGTTATGTCTATTGTGTGAAGGAGATGAAGGTATAAGAGTAGTGGTTGGAGTAGCCACAAAGCAAATAACAACAAAAGAAGTTCATAAATTCAGATTGCTTAAACTCATCTTTTTATGTGTTTAACATATTTTGCTAATAATATTTACGGTATGTATACGCAAGATCAATAAATTTAATCTATAGTAATTTTATTAAGAATGTACAAAAGTAACAAGGCAACATACTATGCAAATGTTATTAAATTTAAAAAAAAAAAACAATACAAATCAATGTTTGTAATCATTCATCGGGAGCAGCTGTTACTCTTATCCAAGTATTCCTATTTCTCCTCCGATTCTTCAAATACTTGAATTCAGGGATGCAGATGCCTTTGATGGCTAAAGAGACCAATCCTGGCATGAAAGATTGGCCACAATGGTTGCACCTTGTACAGGGTGGAGGCCATGGTTGAGCCTGGCGATGTTTATGCCTCTTACATTTTTCTCCTTCCTGTCTACGATGCTTATGCTCAAACTTTGCAACAGCAGCTGTCATAGTTGTGTACGAGCAAGAGCGGGTTTCTGCAATGATACACCAAGTACTTGGATTAATGTAGGTGCTCTTGAAGGTCTTCTTAATCTGATCGTTACAGCACTTCAGAGGGGCACCGTGAGGTCTCCTGCCAGTATTAATTTCGCTGATTTTCGAGGAAGTCTTATCTTTCGTGTGCTGGACATGTGCAACCCTCTGAGGTTATGACCAACGATGGTGGCCTTTATACCGTTCATCTTTGCCCTCTTTATAATTGTTGTGTTTGGAATGTAGTTATCTCATTTCATGTTCATAATATATCTAAGCTTCTCTTGATGAAAGCATTTTAGTTTCTTCACATCACAGCGATACAGAGTCCAGATTTCACATCCATACAGCAGGATGGAAGCCTCCGTGTCTCAGACGGCAGCGCGTCGGCCTCTCACCGCTGGATACCGTGGTTCAAATCCCGGTCACTCCATGTGAGATTTGTGCTGGACAAAGCGGAGGCGGGACAGGTTTTTCTCCGGGTACTCCGGTTTTCCCTGTCATCTTTCATTCCAGCAACACTCTCCATTATCATTTCATAGCATCTATCAGTCATTAATATATCACTTTGGGAGTGGTGACCCCATCATACTAACAGCCTATATATGGTTCATTCATTACATCCCTGACCCGGTCAAAGACTGGAAAACAGGTTGTAGGTTTTCATTTTTTTCACAGCAGGATGGAGATGACAACTGCTCGTTACACCATCAGTTTTGTATATATTCTTAGATCTTTATTCAGGAAGACCTGATGTATAAGATGTTTGAAAGTTGGACAGCACATATTCTGTTCTCCACATATTACTCCATTGAGCAGTTACTAGAGGGAATACTTCCTTGATAGAGGAAATAATCTACTTGTTCTAGAGACATACTAGAGATAGAGTCCAACTCGTTGGCTGAACGGTCAGCGTACTGGCCTTCGGTTCAGAGGGTCCCGGGTTCGATTCCCGGCCGGGTTGGGGATTTTAACCTTAATTGGTTAATTCCAGTGGCTCGGAGGCTGGGTGTTTGTGCTGTCCCCAACATCCCTGCAACTCACACACCACACACAACACTATCCTCCACCACAATAACACGCAGTTACCTACACATGGCAGATGCCGCCCACCCTCATCGGAGGGTCTGCCTTACAAGGGCTGCACCCGGCTAGAAATAGCCACACGACATTATTACTGGAGATAGAAAGACTGAAATTTGGAAAGGCAATTCCAGGAGCTGGCAGTGAGATTATCTTTGCTTTAAGAATGTTGATGGTTGTGCCAAAATCACTCATATGCCCCAGTGAAACAGTTAACTGGCATTTGCAGCTCATCAGGTGTATGAGCTAGAGAAGTGTTATCATCTGCATACTGCAGTTCAGGTACACGGATGAGACTATTATGTCTTTGTGATTGGAGTCTGGCCTGATTGAATAACCCTCCATCAAGCATATACTCTTGTTCCACACCTGTGTTGTTTTCAGACGATGTCTCACAAAGCATGACTGCCAGGTACAGGGTAAAGAGTGTTGGTGCAAGTATACAGCCTTGCTTAAGCCCATTAGTGATGGGAAATTCTCCTGAAATTTAATTTTGGTACAACACTTGTCCATGCACATTATCACAGAGTGTCTACATCAATCCAACAAAGTGTTCTGGGCAGCTGAATTGCCTTAAAACCTACCACATTGCTTCTCTAAGCAATATATCGGAGGCCTTTTCCAGATCGTAGAACACAAAAAAGCAAAGGCTTTTGTTGTTCTCTGTACTTTTCATGGAGTTGTCTTGCAAAGAAGATCATATCAGTACTGCATCTTGAGGGACGGAACCCACATTGGGATTCAGGAAGTACCTTCTCAGAGACTATCTGGAGATAATTCAACATAATTTTAGCAAACTATATTACAATGGTGTTAAATGTTCAAGTACACACCTAAAGTGTGTAATCCCAAAATCCATCATGACAAAAGTGCTTTCATGATTTCTATCCAAGTTTAATAGCCTCTTATCTTGAAATTGATTAATACAGAGTAATCAGGAACTCCTTCTGTTTCTCTTGCCCTTACAAATTTAAATATATCAAAGCATCTAGTCCTCCAACACTCTGCCTAATGGTTGGTTGTCTTGCATTACTTCTGCAGTTTGTGTCAAATGAGGAGCTGTTTAGATTACAGTTGTTGTTATGAAGTAAAAATATTTCAGACTGGCGCAAGTGATGCCAACGCAGTGAATTTTTCCATAGAGTGCAATGCACTGAATGGATGAGATAACACGACAACATCGCAGGCACATGCTTGAACAATTCCGAGTAGTCTCTCAAGGCCGAAACATTTCTTGTTTGATAAAGACTATAGTCTGAACACTGTTACTGTATGCCTATTTACTTGCATAATTTGTCTTGCACTTTCTTCCCCAAAATTTGAGTATGAGATTTATGCAAGGAATCAAGAAACTGAATTTGATCAAAACCAACATGCTTTTAAATAGTAATATAGCATTACACATTTATTTCTTTGATTTTGGCCATCTAAGGACCACTGAAAGTAACCCTGTGCATTCATCTTAATCCTCCTTTTCTTGACAAACAATAGTTCTTCATCCTTTCACTTTACCGTTAACTCCTCTGTTGTGTCCAGATGACATTACCTTTCTTTTCCTTCTCCTGGAAACTATCAATCTTCTGAAAGTTGTTCTGTCTTGCATTACATCGTCTGTTATTTCAATCTCTATCATATCTCTTTTTACTCCTTGGATCCACTGGTTACCATTCTTGCTTTTGTAGACATGGTTAAACACTTGTTTTGTCACTCTACTGTTATCCATCCTCATTATGTGACCAAAAAATTTAATTCTCCTCTTTCTGATTGTGTCTAACAGAATTTCATTTTCTTCATCCTTGTAAAGATCTTTATTCCTCCTATGTCTAAACTCTCCTTCCATCGTTTTCAATGGTCCCCAAATTTTCCTTTCCTTTTTTTCTCTATTTCTTCCATTTCACCAGTTTTCATAGAGAACATTCATTCTGTGGCATACAGACTATGATTTGATTACTGTGTTGTAGTGTTTGATTTTAGTTTTCCTTGGGAGATTCTTCTTATTGTAGATATCTTTAGTGAGTTGCTATGGTAGTTCCAGTTTCCTTGCTCTTGATCCATTTGCTTCCTTATCGAGTTCATTAACCTGAATTATTTCACCTATGTATTGTTGATTTTCCCGTACTCTGTTTTTAGCGCTGTGGGTGAATCCCTAATATATGACAAATTTGTCTTCTCAAAAGGTATCTGAAGTCCAACTTTGATATGCTCTAAGGCAGTTTCTATACATCCAGAGAGGATTGCTATGTCATCAGCAAAGGCCAAACAGTTTACACTAATCCCTTTGTGCTCTGAACCTAATCTTACCTCATGATGGAGTCCCCTTTCTTTAAGTCTTCTTTCCCATACTCTTATTACCTTTTCCAGGACGATATTGAAAAGAATTGGGGAAAGTCCATCTCACTGCCTGACACCAGTTTTAATTTCAAATTCATCTGAGATCTCTCCCATAAATTTTAATCTGAATTTTGTTTCAGTCACAGTTTGGCTACTTATATTGATTGATTTTGTGTCAACTCCACATTCGTCTAAAATGTTCAGTAGGAAAATTCTGTCTACTGAATTGTACGCTATTTTGAAGCCCACAAAAACTATGATATTCTTTTTGTTCTTTGTAACCCTGTCTTATATTACAGTTTTCAGGTTTAAAATTTGTTCTGCCCATTATTTGGCCTTTTCTGAAGCCACCTTGATATTCTCCAATTTGTTTGTCTATTATTGGTTCAATTCTATTATGAAGAGCTTTTGACAGTATTTTATATGTAACTGGTACTAGGGAGATCCCTCTGTAATTGTTCACATCTGTTTTGTCATCATTCTTATATAATGGGTGTGTATCAGTAGTTCTTCCTATCATCAGGGATTTTCTCCATTCACCAGATTTCTAGTATTTTGTCAGTTCCTGTCTTGCTTGACTGCCTGCTTCTTTCCACAGTTCTGCAGCAATCAAATCTTCCCCTGCAGCCTTATTGTTTACTGGTCTTCGGATTATGTCATATTTCTTTCTCATCTGGTGGGTCTGAGGGTTTAGTTTTTGGTTGACTGAAATCTAATCCTTCTTCAGGTTCTTTGCAGTTCAGCAGTTTTTCAAAATAATGTGCAAAATTTCACGCTTGTCCTTGTTGTTTAGTCTGATTTTTCCATTTTTGTCTTTAAAACAGAGTTTGGGTGGTTGATGCATTGTTTCCTCTTTGAATGTTCTGTAAAAATTTCTTGTATTTATGTTTAGGGAAATCATCTTCAATTTGCATGAGCCGACTTCTTTCATACTTTCTCTTCACATTTCTTATAGTTTTAGAAGTTTGTTTCTGCACTGTCTTGAAAGTCTGAAAATTCCCATCAGTTTTAGAGGAGTGCCACCTTCTCCAGACTGTCAGTCTCTCATTTATGGCCTCTTCGATTTCTTAATTCCACCATCTATGCTTCTTTTCCCTCTTCAGAGGACGTAGTTCCTGAGCAGCTTTAGTTATTTTTGTTCTCATATCCTCCCAATTCTTTGCACTGTCCTTTTCTAACTTCTCTTTGAATTTTTGGTTTACTTTTGAATTCTTAATATTTCAACATCAAATTTAGTTCTGTTCTCTTATTTTGTCTATTTTGAGGGATGAATCTCATTTTTATGGTCATGAGGTAATGATCACTCTCAATGTTGGCTCCTTTTCTTTTACCTTAACATTTTGGATTTCCGTTTTACTCTTACCAGAGATAGCTATGTGGTCAATTTGTAATTCCCCGAGGTGTAGGTTTGGAGACCGCCAGGTTTTTTGTTTTCTACTCAGCTTTTTAAAGTAGGTATACATTAGTTTGAAATTAAAAGCCTTGCATAGCTCAACAAGCTTTATTCCAGTTCTATTTGTTCTTTTGTATGCCGGGAACTGTCCTTCAATCTTCTTATAAATCCTTTCTCTCCCAACTTGTACACTGAAGTCTCCAAGAACACTTTGACGTGATCTGCAGGAATTTTGTGGATTTCGTTTTCCAAGAGTTCCTAGTACTCTTCCACTTTGTCAGGATTTTTCATGTTCTTTATTGGAGCATGAGCATTAATTAATATATAATTTTTATTTCCACATCTTATGGTCAAAAGAGACAGTATTTCACAGGGTGAATAGAAGTTTTGGACCGATTCCACTATGCTTTTGTGTACTATGAAAGCAGTTCCTAGGTGCGGGACGTTCTTCATTATTCTCTTCCCCGTTTTCCTTTGTATATTCTGTAATTTTCTGAGTCTAACATATTACTGTCTGTATATCTGGTTTTCTGAAGAGCAAGTATTAAGATTTTCTGGTCGTCTAGAATTTTGATTAGTCCTTTTAGTTTTCCAACTTTCAGAAGTGTATTAATATTTAGCATACCAAACAAGTATTTTTGTTTTAGTCTTGGTTTGCTGTTAGTAGATGGGTCACCAGTAGAAGGCTCCAACTCCTCCTTGCTGTTCTGGGCTCAGCAGAATCCTTAGGTCCAGTTGTATGGCAAAATGCCATGGTGGATTGACGTTTCCAATTACCACCTGAAGTAGTTATTCCGTAAGAGTGCATTATGCATAGATTACTTGACTTTCCTGGGGAACGGTTTGTTGCCCGTTCCAAGATTAAAACTACGGTTGTAAGCCGTTGAGTTTATTTCTCAGCCGCAGCACCTCACATGGTGTACAGATGCTGACCACAACACTGTTCATTGCGAGAACAGACGTGTGGATTTAAGTTTTAAAAGCAGTTGTTCCACCTCCTTTGCCATTGGAATTTGTTGTCTTCCATCGCCATCAGAGCTGTTGACTCCTTCATTTGATAGATTTTAGTGACATTTGCTTCACTGAGGGCCATCCTCCTAAGGGAGCTTATCTGCCCGAAGCCGTTGGCTCCCTTAGGGTGTCAGGTTATTTTCCGCCGCCCAACACTCGGCGTTGAGTTGCTGGCAGTATGGTCTACTCCATTACCATAGCAGGGTATCCTGGCCAGACTGGGCATTACACTTTAATATTATCACATTTTATTAAGTTCCATAACATATTATATAAAATAAATCCCCTGGAACTATCGGCCCTGAGTGTAAAAAAGTGAAGGAGAGTTTAAGTGGGCCATGACTACTACTCCCCAAACTTGACTGCAGATATACAAAACAAACCAACCCCATGGTACTAAAACCCTGATGGCCCTTGGCCTACAAGCGACCGCTGATCAGCCGACAGGCCTACAGATTACAAGGTGGTGTGTGGTCAGCACGAACCCTTTGGGCTGTCATTCTTAGCATTCGAGACTGGGGGCTGCTATCTCACTGTCAGATAGCTCTTCAATTGTAATCACATAGGCTAAGTGGACTTTGTACTAGCCCTCAGATGCAGACAAAAAATCCATGACCTGGTTAGCAATTGAACCAGAGGCCTCAAGATAAGAGGCAGACTGCTAACCCTTTATTAAAGCCACGGTCACTTCTTTCCCACTCATTTCCTTTCCCATCTCATCATCGCCATAAGGTCTATCTGTGTCAGTGCAACATACAGAAAAATTGCATTAAAGAAATTTAAAAGGGGGAAAATAAAGTCTATCATAAAAAAAATCTTCGACTTCTACCTAAATTTTCCTAGAGAAGCGATTCCATGCTTACATAGACAGGGTGCCAAATTTTTTAGTATGTTCAGTACTATGTATCTATATAAACAGCTCTTTTCAAGAATGAAATTCTGTAAAAAGCCAGATCTGTTCTCCCATGCCAGATGATCACCTCATAAATTGAGATTTTCTGTTGGAATAAATAAAATAGTAATAACTATGAATTGATCTTGGTACATTTTTCATATTCAGTACATATATTCAGTATCTCTTTCTTGCATATATTGGTACCTCTGACACGAATAAATAATAAATAAAATGAATTACCACTGCACTGAACTTGACTACAAACATTAACACACTCATCCAACAAAAAAAGATGCCAGGCATAGTTATGAATTTCATTATGGTCCATATTGATGATTGATCACAATCAAAGGGTAGAGAAGGGTCCACCTATTCAATACTATTAAATACCAATTACATACCATGGTACCATGGACTCTACGCCAGACATCTCAAAACTACCCCGAATAAATGTAACAAATTATTATTTATAAATTTCATTTTCCGTATTGACAGATTCAAAGTATAGATAAGAAAAGTGTTTTTCCACCAAGTGTTTTTCCAAGTGTTTTTTCACAGACATCAATAACGACATGACGATACTAAACATAAACTCCAAGGGCCCACTGCTCAACATAATCGAAGATTTCTACATTTCTTTAGACCAATACGCTAACCCCAATCATAACATTAATGATATTACAGAAAAAACCAGCATCATTTTTGACAAAGCCATTCCGGCACTAAAGAATGATTACCTCAAAATAGTAAACACACGCTCCAACAAACCAACGAATCACAAGCCCGACCCCGCCCCTACTTCCCCAACGGCCACTCCTTCCCCTCCACAGCTAATATGAGCCCCAGACGCACTCGCAGTAGAACACATCAAGCCTTCAAACACATCGGCACAAGACTTCCACAACAACTAAAGTAAGTACTCTTTCCATACACACACCAGGCATTCCTTCATACACACACCACCGGTATACATATATCACCTTATCTTTACAGACTACAACCATAAACGTAGACGAGAGAGGTGTTGCCACCAACTACTTCTAATTCAAACTCAAGACCTGCTGTTTACTATATAAAAACTTACCAGAGTACATCACAAGTTGGAATATATAACACAATATAAAAAAATTTCTTCATGACAAAGGTCCATATCAATATGACGCATACCGGCTTCAGAACTTTCTCGAAGATTACCATACACAGCTAAAATCAACATAACATAAAAGCAAAGGAACTACACAGAAGAAAGAAGAATGGAACCTATGTAACATGAACTAAAAATTTTTAACACGTGTCTACCTATACTTACCAAATTTTAATGTGTTTAAACTTTTTAAGTGTTTTATATTATGACCCATATGTTTTAATATGTCCTACATACTCATGTTCTAACTTACTGTAACTTTTTACCTTGACTACTGATATTTTAATTACATGCTACTGTATACATTTCCATCCCCCATTAGACATCCGGATGTCTAATACAATAACAACTTGTGAATTGTCTAATGGCTGGAAACAAACCATGTACTAGCTGATGATGGCCGTTAAAGAGCCGAAACCGGTACTAGTTTAATCTGTTTAAAATAAATTGTATTGATTGGTGGAAAAACACTTTTCTTATCTATACTTTAAATGTAACAAATACACGAGTATTACAACTTTGAGCCTTTTTAAAATTTGATTTATTCTTTTGGGCAAAACAGATCCATCAAATGTATTTAAATACTGTATATGTTTTTATGTATAGTACAACCAACATACTGTTGAAATGTTCATTCCATTAGTTACACAAGTTTTTCACAGAATCCAATCTGATAAATTGCTTGAGTATGACCATACAATCCAGTATTCTAATTCACAAACATAACTTTTCTACTTTATTTGTAGTCTACTACGTTAAAGCTTGTGTTTCAAACATATGTTCTGGAAATATTTTCACGCAAAGCAGAGGAAGGAGACAGTTGTTTGACTGAATCGCCAGTAGATAATCTATGGCGGGCAAGGCAATTTTCGTACATGCATTTGGCACGCGCTTACTTGTGCAGTGTAGCCCTCATGGCAAGCATGGCCAACAGCTATCCAAAGCTGTTGCCTTAGGGCAGCCCAGTTGTGCAAGCTTGATCTATTAAATGTTTAACTACAAATGACAGATCTCCAAAAATAATTACACCATAAGCAATAAGAAATTAAGTGATAAAGAATATTCAAGTGCAGAAAGGCCATAATCTTTTAACTGTGCAATTAATTAAATTTTAACCGAAATGTAAATATTTATGCTTATGAAGAAACAGGCAGAAGTTAAACATACTATGTCAAAATGTAATCAAGCAAAGTTTTTTACAATTCACAGCCCAAAATCAGTCTTAAAACAGCAAGCCATGATCAAAACTTAATAAATCTTACAACGAAAAAGAAATCATACCATGTGAACTGAACAGCTGCAGCACCATCTTTGTTCATAGGGAAACGACTCTGCAAAAAATGCAACTGGCAATAATACTCCTTCAATTTTGAGCAGCCTGTCACATCTTTCACAGCACACACAGCAGATGCACGTAAACCTTCGAGTGCATGAATCTCATTAGAGTACATCTCAGGGTCTTCATGATAGAAATCTCGGATATACTGAAACAGAGTTAAATTTTTATTTATTTGAACATCTATATAATGATATTTGTGATACGTACATTTGTATAACATGGATAGGGTAGAGGATAAAATCCTACCCTTTTTCTAGTGCAGCTCATGTATAAATTGAATCTTTCTTCTTTATTCGTGTCAGAAGTATCAACTTTACTTATAGATATTTAACAAAAAGCAACAAGATATCTACATTCCTACTATACAAATATACAAGTCTATTATACAATCACAGATAGAGCAACAATATTCGAGAGCTAGATGATGCTTGCCCAGTATTGGGCAACGTCAATAGCGTTGGGGGAGGCTGCAATCAAGTCTTTCATAGTGCACATTGAAGGACATAAAACACACTGACATAGATGTTGGATCGTCTGCTGCTCTCCGCAATCACAAAGTGATGAATCACTTGAGAAGCCCCACTTCCGCAAGTTTACTTTGGTTCTGCCGACTTCTGTACGGAGTCTGTTAAGGGCTTTCCATACTGTCCACTTCTCCTGGTGTCCACATGGAAGACTTTCCTTTGGCTCTATCCAGTTGGAAAGGTGGTGGATTGAATGATTTATACAGATAGGAACATGAGAAGGAACACAGAACAGGATAAGAGGTCAGTGTGGGAGAGGAGAATATGAAAAGGAGATGGCAGTATATGAAAATGTAGAGGCTGGCCTGTCCTCCTGCGTTTTGATGTTAGTCTCATTTTCTCTTTCCACTGCTCCCACTTCCCACACTAACCTTATCGCATTATGTTTTCATACCTTTCCCTCTTGTTTTGCCGATAACCCCATGCTTCTTTACCTTTCACTTTCCTCTTCTCTTCTGATTAGTGTTAAGAGGAGATTGTTGTCTAATTGTACTTCCTCTTAAAACTTAATTACTACCGAGCTCGATAGCTGCAGTCGCTTAAGTGCGGTCAGTATCCAGTATTCGGGAGATAGTGGGTTCAAACCCCACTGTAGGCAGCCCTGAAATGGTTTTCCGTGGTTTCCCATTTTCACACCAGGCTAATGCTGGGGCTGTACCTTAATTAAGGCCACGGACACTTCCTTCTGGCTCCAAGCCCTCTCCTGTCCCATCGTTGCTATAAAACCTATCTGTGTCGGTGCGACGTAAAGCAACTAGCAAAAAAAAAAAA
Organism: Anabrus simplex; assembly: GCF_040414725.1. Classification (NCBI taxonomy): domain Eukaryota; kingdom Metazoa; phylum Arthropoda; class Insecta; order Orthoptera; family Tettigoniidae; genus Anabrus; species Anabrus simplex. The sequence continues at coordinate 182,072,099 of NC_090271.1, read as the reverse complement.
AAAAAAAAAAAAACAACATCTTAATTACCATCACCACCAATGATGACACTGGGTTGAAACAGAGCACCCTACCTTATCCAGTTCTGCAATAAAGGTTAGAACTGCAATTAGATAAAAACAGTTATATATATATATATATATATATGGAACAAGGACGATGCACAAACTATGCACTCCACGCCATCTCTCCGCCGACAGCTCGGAACATACCACTTATGTAGGATGCTAATTAGTTTATAATATCACCTATTCAATACATTAAAATTTTAAACAATTAAGAATTTATCTTTATTTCCATATGAGACATGTTTCGCCTTTTGTTGAAGGCATCATCAGTCACAGTACTACCTCAAGGCATAAATCAGGTACCTGATTTGTAATTAAATTGTAATTGCTAAGAAATAATATTGACATATTACAGTAGGGATAAGCAATGAGAAAAGCAATGTTCAGTGATAATATGGATACCAACATATCAGTCGTTTGCTGTAATTACCAGTTGTGAAGGATAACAGTGTCAAACTGTTAAGGTATGTCTTACAAGGGTTAACATAACATATTTACATGGAGGCAGTCTAAGGGAAAGATAAGTGACTGGTACCAATAGGAAGACCACAGGGTATTCAACATTGTCCAGCAGCAGTGGACCGAATCAGGCTTTTGGGCTTATGCGGTGTCAAGAAAATAAGGTGAAATTCTTAACGTTTCGCAGGGAACTGTGCTCTGCATCCTCAGAAGAAATCTCGACTGTCCACGAGAAAGGCTTTTTAAACAATGACACTTTTAAATTTGGACGTTATAATAGAAGTAGAAAATGGTACGGTAATTCGTCACCAGATGGCCCCCAGGACATGGCAACGCTAGCGTTCGAAGCGTAAGCTGACCGAACCATCACAATCAGTCTAAGCAGTTCACATAACGTGTTTGTGTAACACATGACACTGGCTATCAATTAAGTAATACCTGGTTGCCAGCCATTAAAAATTTACATAGGTAGTTCCCTTCCCGGTCCCTTCACTATTGTTATTTTGTCTCTTGTGTTTTCCAAATTCAAACGTTCCTCGTCGCCAGATGTTTCATTCCAGGCTTGTGTCTATGCCATACATCTGCCTACATGCACCTACTAAGGCAAATTTTAACGTTACATTTAAAATATATATTTTTTGGTGTAGATTTGTTGATGACATTTTCGTCATCATCGACAATAGATCCACAAATGAAACCGATATATTAGATAAACTCAACACAATGGACCGCCATATAAAATTTACCACGGAAACTAAAAACAATCGCAATCTGAACTACTTGGACATAACGATAACCAGACATGAAGACCACCTTTCTTACAAAATATTCAGAAAACCCACGCATACCTCAAATACAATCAAAATAGATTCCGTCCACCCCAACAAAGAATTACAACTAATTCATAACATAGCTAAAAACAATGGATACAAGAAAGAAATGGTCAACAAAATCATTCACAAAATAAAATCCCAACCCAAAACCAAATTAACAAAAGCGGACAAATCCAAGAAAGATTATGCACTATTCACCTTCAATAATGTACACAAATACCCCATAACTAATGTTTTTTAAAAACATAACTTAAGAATAGCATTTAAAACTACACACAACAGTACCAACATCATACACAACGTCAGGACAATCAACAGCAACAACAAATACAACCACTCAGGCGTATACCGCATCAAATACAATAACTGTGAGACAAGCTATGTCGAACGTACCGGTAGAAACTTCCTAACCCGATATAATGAACACACAAATGTGGTAAAACACAATAATTTTTCCTCAATAGGCCAACATGTCGAAGACTATAAACACAGTTTCACAAACATCGAGAACGACATGCAAATCCTGAAGATAAACCCCAAAGGCCCCCTGCACAACATAAGAGAAGAATTTTACATCTCTCTACATCAGTATACCAATCCAAATTACAACAGAAATGAAATTACAGAAAAAACTAACATCATCTTCAATACAGTTATCCCTGCCCTAAAAAACTCTTACCTTAAGATAATCAATAAACAAAACACGACACGCGACAGAAACATCAAACAACACACCTAGCTCCACCCCAATCCCCACAACAGCAACTCTCCCTACCCCTCACAGCAGCTAGTATGAGCCCAAGAAGAACACGAAGTAGTACACACCAAGCTCGCATATCAAACACAACTCAGCCACACCAATAACAGTAAGTACATATTCAAATTAGCACACACAACCCTTAGACATTCCTCCAACATAAAATATCACTCATACCTCAATCTTATCTTCCACAGATAATATAACATCACTGCACAGCTACAAATGGGAAAGGAGCCACTACTTTGAACCCAATGTCACCCAAATTTTATGGACGCCACAGGACAACATATTCAATTTTAACATAAGGCAACAAGATTCAACATACAGCAGAGCTGAACATATTTTAGCCTAATTCTATCCATATGTCTGGCACCTTTTTTAAAACTGGAAAGTGTTAAATATACACTAGGGAAGCTGACTCACACTAACGTTTTTGTAGTGAACGTGTCCCACAGGCATGATTTGAGTAGAGACTCGTGTGTGAACACTGAAGTGGACAAGGTCAATACAGATATTGTTAAAATTTGTAAACATTTCCGGAATACTCAGGTTATTGAATGCAGCAGTTTTGAGAGACACTGTTAGGGCCTATACAAAACATGGCCTCCATCTAAACAATTCAGGTAAAAGAGAAATTGCTAATATTGTTCACAATTTTGTTATTCATAAAATATGTAGTTTGAAAAATGCAACTCCCTTAGGTTATAACACCCACCAGGAAAACTAGTAGAAAGAGCCAGTGTTTTTCAAGCTGGCTCAGTCAACTAGAAAATGTTATGAATTTTAAGAGGCCATGTAAACCAAAACTAGCATCTGTGACCGAATCGGATCGGTCACCAAATCAAACCATTATCAAAGATAGTTTAGTAAATAGCCAAACTGAAGTATGTTATTCTCCTATTCATAAAATACCAGTACATGAAACATCAGGTCAGAAATCTCCACCAATAATGAGCGATACAAAAAGTAGTTGCCGAGAGGTAAATGGCATCCAAAAGAAGGATAGCAAGGGTAAATCTCTCAATTTATTGCAAGTGAATATCCAATGCATTAGAAATAAGTTGTTAGAACATTTTTGCCAAACCGAGAAAGTTATGTGATTTGTGGATCGGAGCATTGGCTTTCTGAAAATCAAGTAGAATATTTTGTGCCCCGTGGATATACTGTTGCAGATATGTTTTGTAGGAGTAAAAAGAAAAATGGGGGAGCTGGGATTTTAGTTAGAGTGTTTAAAATTTGTAAAAATTGATTTAAGTCAATATTGTGTGGAATTAGAGGGAGAATTTAGTTGTCTGAAGCCGGTTGATCAGAAATTGATAATTGTTAGTTTGTATAGATCTCCAAATGTCGATGCTTACGTATTTCTTAAGAATTTTGAATTAGTAATGGAAAAAATGTTGAAGTTTAAGGCCAAAGTTGCCGTTTGTGGGGATTTTAACATAGAGATGGCATATTCAGATGGGCAGATTTCGAGAAATTTTCTGAATTTACTAAGAACTCTAAATTTAACTTGCACAAACAAGCTACCTACATGTAATAATGCATGCTTGGATAATATTATTGTAAATTTTTCTAGAGATTTGTATGAACTTAGACTTGTTGGTGGGGGTTTTGCAGATCATGACCGCTTGCTTCATATCATTATATATCTTAACCAGCCTGACATAATTTACAATGACAAACCTGTTCTGATGTGGGTGAAAAGTCAGGGTGATGATTATGTTAACATATTTATTGAAAATCTGAAACAAACTAACTGGGGCTTTGTATTTGAAATGGGAGAAAATGATATTGAAACTGTATTTGGAAAGTTTTTAGATAAATTGGTTGAATTGTGGCATTTATGTTCACCACTGGTAAAAATTAGTCATAATGGTAAACTTAAAAGCAAGAAGGTGAACTGGTATTAAAAAGGTATTCCACTCTGAAGAAAGTTACAACTGGTGTGCCACAGGGATCTGTCTTCGGTCCATTTTTATTCATTCTGGCAGTGAATGATTTACCGCAAAATGTCAAATGTCATGGTCTTATATTGTACGCGGATGATACAACGTTAATTACAAAACACGAGAGCATCTCAGGTTTGCATCGGATGTCACAGGAAGATCTTGCAACTGCAATGCATTGGTTTTCATCCAACAGGCTGTTGTGCAATCAAGATAAAACTCAATTTCCCACGCTAGGATTATCCAAAGATATTGAAAGTCAGTCAGTCAAACTTTTGGGTTTCCATATTGATGCCAAATTGAACTAGAAAACACACATTGATCATGTTTGTAAAAAAAATATCACAAGTGGCCTATTTGATACGGACATTGAGGGATTTAGTTAGCAGCGACTACCTAAAGATGGCATATTTTGGCCTCTTCCAGTCACAAATTACTTATGGACTGTTATTATGGGGGCATTCTTCTAATATAGAAAAAGGTTGTCCGAACAATGTGTAGGGCTGGTGCAATTGACCATTGTTGACCTCTCTTCATTAAGCTTAAAATACTGACAATTATAAATTTGTATATTTATATATCTTTGACATATGTTAAAAACAACATAAATGAATTCAGTACTAGGGAAAACATTCACCTTCATGATACTCGAGGTAAAGCAGACATTGACATCCCAATTTACAGGTTGTCAAAAACTGCTCACCACATAAAATCAGTTGTTTAGGATTATTTAATAAATTACCACATTCTGCACGGTCCACTCCATTAAGTAATTTTAAAAGAAAAATGTATGATTGGATAATAGAAAATCCATTTTATAATACCTCTGAATTCTTAGAAATGCATAATGTTAGTATTAAGTTTTAAAAAAAGGTGTATGTTCATTTAGCCTTAGTAATATTAAGTACTAAATTAACAGTTGACGAAGCCTATTTCATTGTATATGGTCAATGGCAAATTAAGATTCTTGATTTATTCTTTGTATATACATGAAGATAAAATCATTGATTCATACAACGTGACAATTTTACAAGCAAATCATATCATTTAAACTCCAAGAATATCAACCAAGTTTACAACTATGTAAATAAGACTTGAACACAGAAGTCAACCGATGAATTGAACAACACGCAAGACACGAACGTTCATGTGCATGAAGTGTTCCTATATATATTGTATTCATCTTATATATATATATATATATATATATTATTATTATTATTATTATTAGAAAAGCGCACGAATGTGCATTACAAAGATCATTGACCGTTTTAGTCTTTGCTATAGTCACATAGAGATTTGTTGTTGTTTTTACATCTTGTAATGTGATACATGTCACAGAACTGATCACACAGAGAACATTCACATTTTTCATTTGGGTCGTGATAAGACATATTTTTACATATATAGGCCTATAAGTAGAGATGTGTTTTATAAACTAATTGCATTGTCTCATTATTGACTGATTGATGCATGCATGTGTCCACACACATACTAGTTGTCTGTCAGTAAACTCAATTTTGATGATAAGCCTAATACAGTAATACATTACAATGAAACTTCTCCTGGAACCATTTGTTTGTGTCTGTTACACTGAAAATGCTACACAATAATTTCTTTATCTTGTGTCTGCGTCTGTCAATGAGAACATCTGCTACTGAGAAGCAATTTATTTATATATATATATATATATATTAGACAAATCAGTTTGAGTGGCGTTTATAAAAGTAGATAAGATCACAATATGAAGATAAAGTTGGAATTCAAGAGGACAAACTGGGGCAAATATTCATTTATAGGAAGGGGAGTTAGGGATTGGAATAACTTACCAAGGGAGATGTTCAATAAATTTCCAATTTCTTTGAAATCATTTAGAAAAAGGCTAGGAAAACAACAGATACGGAATCTGCCACCTGGGCGACTGCCCTAAATGCAGATCAGTATTGACTGATTGACAGTGACATACACGCCAGATCCCGTTTCGACATGCCCCATTTGGATGTGACCAAATGTTTGTCATACAGCATTCCCTAGACAATGTAATCTTAATCATAGCTTCATGACATAGATGTGAATGTATGGTTCAGCTGAAGATGACCCTATGTAAGGGGTCGAAACTGGTCCTGTAGCATAATAAGTGCAATAAATAAGTATTGATAGGTGGAAATCCTTTCCCATTTCTAACTGTGTAATTTGTCAATATGGAAATGAAGATTATAGATTACGACAACTTGAAGATGTCAGACAAGCTGCTAGTCTTTAGACAATATGGTTTACAAGGGGATATCAAAATACCATTAGAGACAAAAAAATTATAACGTAGGAATGAACAAAAAATAATATTGGCCAAATTTTGCCACCTCCTAAGGTTGACGTCCCTAGCCATGTATCCAGTGAACATACATTACAAATCCACCTCTGGCCGTGCATATAAATACAGTAGGCTTCAGTGGTGGAGTCATGCGAGACAGATGGTGGATAACAGGTTACCCAGAGGAATGATGGACTCAACCATGAAAGGTAAGAGAAACAGAAGGACATAAAGAAGAAAAATTAAGATAATGATGATGGCTAGACTTCAGCTTTTAATGATTTAACCCTCAAACACACGCGTATGGGGTGGAAACCACCCCAGGTCATTTTATTTCCTAGTGAAATGTACAAATAACTTTTCTGTGCTCTCCCCAATCTTGTACCTTTCTGGCTGGATCCCCGCAGAAAGAGTCATTCTTACATAATCCATCTTAAAATCTCCAATTAATACAGTAATTCATATTTTACAATACAATGATATGTGGGATGGAAAGCACCCCCACACGTGTGCCTGTGTCCTATTATCTGGTGCGTGTGCTTGAGGGTTAAAGAAAAGAAGTGTAGAACTAAATGATGGCATGAAGCTAGTTGCAAACAGAGGATTGTGGTCATGTCCAGTTAATTCACATAGGCTAGCAGACTGAACACTGGAGAGCATACCGTTATATAAAACTGATGTATGCTTGTATGTTAGTTAAAGACGCCTAGGTTTGGAAGGCATACCTTCTTCGGGCTTCTGGAGAGTAACATGACAATGCTATAATGTATACCTTGTTTACTTTATTTGTAAATTCATACAAGGTTAGAAGTACACATTAAATACATCAGAGCTGATTATATGTTAAGGACTTCAAGCATTAAATTTCGTCGACAAATTCTTCCATGAAAATCACCACTCAAGCTAACGAAGTTGTCCGATAATTAGAATACAGTGATTAGAGCTTGGCTTACCTTGCTCTAGATCATTCTCTCTTAAGTGATAAGTAAACAAACACGTTTCCTGTGAAAGTGCTATTTACTGTATACAATTGAAAACTAACTTAAAACAATATTTTTTTCCAGAAATAACTACAATGAGTCAATAACGAACCGTCACACTTAGCCAAAATAAATTAAATTAATCCACCAGTATTTGTCAAGTAGGACACTAAAACCTCACCTGTTTCAGTTTAGGACCAAATGAAGTCGGTTCAGGGCTTATTTTTAAGTCAAAACTAAGCATAGGCAGCCGAGGAACTGCCTCCATCATGCACCGGCACAATAAATATACAAATTCAGAAACGGGTTAAGGAAGCAGTCTTGTCTTGTGATCACTTGCGATTCTCCCACAACACAATTTTGCGATGTCATTTAACTTCTTCTTTCCCTCGAAAGATAGCGCAATCGTTTTACGATCGTCAATTTCCTTGCGCTTTGCATTATAGGTAAACAAATGTCATGTGTTGATGACGTTTACTCCAGTGGCTGTGACGTTATATCCTCCTTTTCAACGTTAGCGGAAGATGTTACGACGTGGAATATAGGTTATAGCACAGTTCTTCAAGAGTTTTCTGGCACAGTGAATAGTGGGACTGTTGGGTTAAGAGCAAGTAAGCACGACATTGTGTTGCCGTCACAGCTAGTAGAAAGAGTTTCGAAATGGTAAGGTAACTCTATATCTAATAATAGTTGTTATTTGAACTATATTTGTCTCAAAACTGAGTATTTGTTTGGAGTAAACTATAACCCATATGTCATGTGAAAGTACGACTGAGGATAATTATTCAGCTTTATTCTCAGCTAGTATTTCACCTCGTTGTAGGTTTAGAAAATTCGAGTTTTTTTTTAATTATATATTTTCCTACAGCCTGCTGCGCCAAGTACGACTTCTGTTGGAGCTGGAAGCCGCACTCCAACCAAAGCTGTTGCACCTCGAGCTTCAAGTGGTGGTGGTGCCGTAAGACAGAGGTAAAGCTTTCTCCAGGGATGTTCTCTGACAATAATTTGAAATAATTTGTTTAAAAGTTGTGAAAACATACTTAGTACTCATTTATATTGATTTAGGAAGAATTTTGTAAATTTTTTGAAGATTAATTGAAACCTTTACTGATTTAGATCTGGATTTGTTTCGATCATATGCAAGCCATTTAATAATGTCCTTATTTTATATTGTACTAACCATGTAGGCAGTGTGTTTCTTTAGTTGAGATTTAGTGAAGTTATCCGTTTGTGTTAGTGTTACCATATTTTACTTCAAGGGAGGAACAAGAATGGATTGCCATCTGGTTATCATTATTATTTATGGAGTGCAAACTGAATTCTACTAAAAGGTTTTAGAATCATATTTGCATTATGTATCTGAATACTGTGACACCAGAAAACTGTGGACATCAGTAATTACAGAAGTTTTTAAACAGCGTGTGCATGTTGCATCAAGTAGGCTAATGGTCATTTTTATAACTTAGCCTGTGGTCTATTTCAAATCTGTATGGCAAATACTTTTGCAATTGTTTTAGAAAAACTACTACCACTACCACTTCAGTGAGAAATCGCACTACTGGGGCTGGCAGTGGAGGAATGTGGAGATTCTACACCGATGATTCTCCTGGTATTAAAGTGTAAGTATTTAGGCTTAGGCAAACTATTTTTATCCTGCTTTCATTTACTCTAGATCAGAGAGCCTCCTTTTTAGGATATAATTCGGCCACTTGTCAGGACACACTAGGTATAGATTCTATTGCAGTTACTCATATTTTGGAAACAGTAAAAGTATATAAAAATGACGTAAAGCAATACCTGAACTAGCAGAGAAGGGATCTTTCCTTCATGCTTGTCAGAGACGCACCAACCTCATCCTAGAAGTATTCTAATTTTTATAAAAGAATGAAAACGAGACTCTAAATGTGCCATACACAGCCATTTCCTGTGCTGCTCTTGATCAGCTGTGATGAAGGAAAGTTTCCTGTTGTCTTCAATAGAGCTTGTATGGGTCCAGTACACGAGCCAGCTATCTCCAATTCGGGCCTCAGAAATTTAACACCAAGATGTTAAATTTAACATGTTACAATTGACATGTATATGGTGATTGTGTCTTCCAATTGACTTTGCAAGTTAATTCAGAATGTTGAGGTTAACAGCTTTAACATGTTGGCATGTTATCCGCTTCAAGTGGAAAACATGTCAAGTCAATTCGCTGTTCGTGAGATGTCAGCACAGGTTTGGCAACTTCCGTGCTGTTTCCATGCCAACAGATAGCCTAAACGACGCACACAACATGCTTCTCGTGAAGTAGCATTATAGTTACAACACTCTCCGATACTCATTCTCTTTGTTATAAGCTACAAATACAGTACACGCACGTGTGTTATTCTCTCTGCACTATACTAAAATTTATAGTCAGAAATGGAGTAGAGCAAAGAAATTAATCCGGACATAATTAATGATGTAATACACCTTGTTTGTGGGATGTCTCATCAAAGGAATACAGAGATAAAGTGAAGAAAGCCAATAGGTTCCAGAAACTCGAAATTATCTGTAATTGTTCCCGCGAGTGCATCAAAAAAAACTAGTGTCCCTTCCGCCCCCAGTACAGTCGAGAATTGCAGAAAGGTTCAGAAAAGTCGGGGGCGGGAGCGAACAAAGTTTATACTTCAAAGTGGTTTGCTTTTGAATCAATGAGCAGGATGAGGGGGAAAATGTGCGTAATAAAATTGCATTTCTAAATCATAACAAGAAGCAACAGTGGCAATAAAAAAGGCCAAATCCTCTTCATCTAAGTCCATTGTCCTTGTTTGAAAATACTAGACACCACATAAATGTATTACCACAAATTGATATGATGAACTACCTGTATATAAACACAGAAAGTCAAGTTTAACATGTTTACTAAGTGTGGACACAATGTTAAATGGAACAGTATTTAACATTTAACATGTTGATGGTGTCACCAGTTAACATTTAACATGTTGTTGAATGTTAATCAGTGGAGACCGGCCTTAAAGCCTGTCCAAAGAAGGAACTTAGATGCGAAAATTGATTTTTCGCAATTCGTAAATGATGAAATGCAAATATTTGCCAAGAGCTACGACTTTTTGCTATGGTTGCCATGTTTATGACATAGTTCAGTCAGTACATCCTTTCAACGTGTTGAAGGTCAGCCATGATGATAACTATGATGTCATGACCCAACATTTTATATTTACGTTGAAGGGATGTACTGACTGAACTATGTCATAAACATGGCAACCATAGCAAAAAGCACACCATGGGTTACAGCAGAAAATGATCACATCGCATAATGCATACTGATGATATAAATTCACCATAGAAATCACAATGAACCATTAAAATACTGGAAATTAAAAACAAAGGAAGAAAACATCAGAGATCACTTCGTTACCACTTGAGCATGTGATCATTATGGAGCAATTTACGGTTTACAATTTACCAACGCAGATGCATGCTGAAGAATCAGAAAAGCATGTACGAACGATATGAAACGATACATGAGGAAGAAGTGAGGAGAGATCCTTCTTTATGCTTATCAGTGACCTACCGACCCACCCAAGAAACGTGTTATTACTCGCACAGAAAAATTAAAATGAAGGCTACGTTACATTGCAAGTTCGAACAGTAGGAAGCATATTGTTTTCAAATGGTACTCACAGAATGTTATTTTGGTATCCATTGCATATACTGCCGGCATCGTCTATGAAGCCAGCCAAGGTTAATTTGAAAGCGCTTGAGGTTAATTCATTGCAGTTTGATACCCAATTAAACACCGAAAACAATATACATAAATCCAGCTTGAATGTACGAATCATTCCTTAATTAGTTAACTACACAATACCGCACAATGTCCGTATACAAGCCATTAATTAAATATCAAAACTTGAAATGACGGTAATGGCACCACTATCCCGACCGCGTGGTATTGGCTGCAGGTAACCGCTCCTCCGTCTTCAGTGTGCAGCTGTGCACGAGAAGTACCAACCTAACAAATGTATTCACTTGGCAATTCCCTTCAACCCCTAACGCTACTACTTACCTGTTTATTGACAAAGAAAGTAAATCATCCGGTTACCTTTTCCCGAATATTTTTACTAAAAAAATTCACAATATTTATTCACCATGGTATGAAATTTTTTTTTTTTTTTTTCAAATCTATTACAAGCCTCTGCAGACCTTCGGGCTGAGCAGCAGTCGCTTGGTAGGCCAAGGTCCTTCAAGGGCTGTAGTGCCATGGGGTTTGGTTTGCTTATGTGCATATTTTGATGAACCCAAGCTCATAACGACCGCAGGTGTTACGCCCCCTTCCTCCCGCGAGGAAGGGTTGGCGGCCCTGGGTTACGTCCCATTCTTGCAGGTGTCCCACATGTGCTGTCTATAGAGGAAGTGGGGTGGTGTGACGTCATACTTATATCATGATAATTTTTCTTGTCCATGGTGAAATATTAAATTAGTTGCGCAGTAGCAAAACTTCGCACTTAGTTTTTGTATATTCATTCCCTGTCTCTCTCAACACTCTGACGTCATACCTAATGTCAGTATCCCTCAGTCACCAAGTAAACATGGTCGCCATATGCTCCTCTAGTCATGTATGTCGTATATGTCAGGTAATAGTACAAAAACCTAGTGTTTTCGCACCTCTACTCCTTTCTTGTACCCTAATGAATATATCTTATTGCATTTGACGGCGCCTACAAGTGAACTGGCGATGGTTGCCTTGTGTCCCATAACCGCTTGTAAGGACTGACACATAAATTTTACAATTTAGGAATTTATTATTGATTCCACTTGAGACATGTTTCGCCCTTCATTGAGGGCATCATCAGTCAAATTATTTCCTCAAGGCAAAAATCAGGTACCTGGTTAGTAGTTGACATGCACAAATTAATACATATTATTAATACACATTGCAAAAATTAAGTATGAGAAACAGTTGTACAATAGTGATGATTTAAACTTACAGGTTATATAATAAGTCGGCACCAATGCGTAAAATTAAAATAGAGTTCGGCAGTGGTGCTGTGGAGAACAGTTGACGCAGTCATAGGAAATTATAAAGTTTTAAAAGATTTACATTATAACAATCAAGGGAGAAAGGGTGTAGTGCTCGGCGTCAATGTTTGTAACCAAAAATTAATGTCAATGGTTGGTAACTATACAGTATTTACATTGTCCAATTGAACAGTTGAGAATAAGTTTTTTTTTAAATATTTACATTATAACAATCAGGGGAGAAAGGGTGTAGTGCTCGGCGTCAATCTTTGTATCAAATTTATATACATATTTACCCAAAAGCAGCTTGGCGAGCAAGGATATAAAAAAATCTAGTACCAAGTGCGTCCTGTTGTTTTAAAGGTTGGAAGAAGAATGTAGCATTGACATTTCAGAATATGCAGAGTGGTTTATCTTAGTTAAAATTATGTATATAAATTGTTAATTCTCAACTGTTCAATTGGAAATGTAAATACTGTATAGTTACCAACCATTGACATTAATTTTTGATACAAACATTGGCGTCGAGCACTACACCCTTTCTCCCCTGATTGTTATAATGTAAATATTTTTAAAACTTTATAATTTCCTATGATTGCATCAACTGTTCTCCAGAGCACCACTGCCGAACTCTATTTTAATTTTACGCATTGGTGCTGACTTCTTATTATATAACCTATAAGTTTAAATCATCACTATTGTACAACTGTTTCTCATACTTAATTTTTGTAATGTGTATTAATAATATGTATTAATTTGTGCATGTCAACTACTAACCAGGTACCTGATTTTTGCATTGAGGAGATAATTTGACTGATGATGCCCGCAATGAAGGGCGAAACATGTCTCAAGTGGAATCAATAAATTCCTAAATTGTAAAATTTATATGTATTGAATAGGTGACAAAAACATTTTAGCATCCTACATTCAGTATCTTCAATACGGATAACAATGATTTTTATCGCTTGCAAGGACTGACACATTCGGTCAAAACAAAATGTAGCAGTATAGTTTGAAATTGCAGGCCAATTATATTATTTCTCACCGGGCCTAACCTAAGCCGGGCCAATGGTCTAACCAAACCAGACCAGTGGCATAAGAAGACCTTTGCTGCTGTTCAGGGGATACTATAGTCGGCGCACCTTTTAGCGATATTACTTTTTACGGGGTTGAGGAGTAAAGAGGGAGGTCTCCCAGTTCCGGTTATACTGCCAACTGAATGGAAATGAAATCTGAATTGAATCGATAATATGATCAATTGATATGAATTTTCTAAACATTTATTATCTTACGCCAACAACAGTGTCACACATATAACATTTCTCGATGCGAATTGTGTGCCTAGCATGAATTCTATAGTTTGGCTTTGTTGTGTAAACAGCAACAGTACTAGTACGTAGAGTGTACACCAGATGTTGCACAGCGATGCATAAGAGATTCATAGTTTGTATTTCAAAGGTTGCCAATACGAATCTTGAAGATAACCGAGGTCAGCCAATTCAGCACTAGGGTCTGCATGTATCACTAAAAGGTGCACGTACGGTAGCTCTAACCTGAGAGCTTGCCTACCCAACCCCTACTTTGCTTGCTGTCCAGGTGTAATTCAACTTATGGCCACTCTCGAAAGAAGGCACTACTGTGTAAGCTAATATGCCAACATTGGCTGCCCTGTTTACTGAATTCTAACATCCGATCCACACTATGATTTTTAACCCCTCTTCTGGGTACCTGCAATTGGATCTTTACGACACTCAGACCAAGTACTATTGTTGCTGGACATAATGAATTTCTTAGAAATGTGAACCTGAGTAACTGCAGAAAATTTTGTTTCTTAATTTTCCTAATTTATCTGGAAATGGGGGAGAAAAAAAATGTTGATATGTTTGTAAGGTGGAATAGTCCTTATCAGCCATGTTTTGTTTCATTGTTATACTGAACAGTAACCTAACATATATTTAATCAACAGAAATGGGGGACACTTATGTGTATGTGGGTCTTGCTTTTCCTCCATCTGCCGTCCACAAATTTGTAGCTACAATTTCTGGAAAATAAATTAAAAAATGAGAAAGTTACATACTCTTACATGTGAAGTGAAGCCTGTATAACTTTCATTTGTATGTAACTACCCTGTATTAAACTAGCGTATCCACTAGATACAGATGTCTTTGATTCACCAAGTAGGTCTACAAGATATAACTACATTGAGCTTTTTCACACTTTACTGTGAACAGGTAAATTAACAAATGTAAACTTTCAAAATAAAATATAACAAACATAAGATCAGATACATATACAGTTCGAATTGAAAACCATGAGAATATCCGTGTTCCTAGCCAAATCACTGGAGGTCAAAAGTACAGAAAGCCACATATCATTAACTAATTTTGAAGAGTTAATTTATACTTATACTTATTATGATTAACTCCCATCATCGCTGATCTGGATTTAGGACAGTCGCCCAGGTGTTAGATTCCCAATCAGTTGTTTGCCTAGTCTTCTCGAAACTATTTCAAAAAATTTCGAAATCTGACGAACGTTTCTCTTGATAAACAATTCCATTCCCGAATTCCTCTTTCTATAAAAAGATGTTTACCCCAATTTGTCCTTTATGTTTATCTTCCAACTTTATCTTCATGAAATTAAACATTACAATGAAATACACTACCGGTATCAATAAATGGAAGCATGTGGAACTAAACAAAGTCGCAGAGCTAGTTTCAAATAGAGGATCATGGAGGTACTTAATTCACAGAAGCCTGCAGATAGAATACTCAAAGGCAATAAGTTCATAAAGAAGATGTGTGTGTGCATGTATGCATGCATGCACACACTAGTGTCCAAAAGTTAAGCATAAGTTACGAGTAAGGAGGGCAACAGGAAATAGACCTCGAATCGCACGATATACACACCTACCAACCTTATGTGTTCGCTCTGTATAGGAAAGGAGTGCTGCCTGCTTTGACTAGCAGCATAACCGCAAGGTAAACAGAGCCAGTGCCTGCGCCCCATGTTCCCTCAGTCGGGTTTGCCCTGTTATAGTGTGCTGAGTTTAGCCCCGTGGTGAACGTGACAACATAATGGCACGACGCCGCCATCTGGACTCCATTTTGCAGGGTAGAATACTCGGCTGCCTGGAAGCAGGCCAGACACATACCGAAGTCACTGTGTCCTTGAATATGCCACAGAGTGTCATTTCCAGGTTTTTGAGACGATTTTGAGACACAAGAGATGTTAGTCGTAGGCCAGTACCAGGTCGACCAAGGGTAACCACCCAACATCTGGCCTTAACCGCCCGACGAAATCGGAGTGCATCTGCAAGACAATTGTCGGCGGAGCTTGCAGCCAGTGCCGTTTCCCGACAGACTGTGTACTGTAGGCTCAGAACAGCAGGGCTGTTTGCCCGACGTCCAGCAGTGTGCGTCCCGCTCATTCCAGCACAGAGACGGGGCCCATTTACTGTGGAGCCGTCAAAATCGAAACTGGACCATGAATGAATGGAGGCATGTGCTCTTCACAGATGAATCCCACTTCAGTTTGCAGAACGATTCCCATCGCACATTAATCTGGAGAGAACTGGGTAGCCTATACAACCACAGGAACTTCGGGGAACGGGACCAGTATGGTGGTGGTGGTGGTGATGGTGGCATCATGTTGAATGGCCGTACGGACCTGCACATCTTCATAGGTGGTCCGAGATCACTGTTAACATTCAGAGATACAGGGATGAGGTACTGAGACCACATGTTCGACTCTTCAGAGGTGCAGTTGGTCCGGACTTCCTCTTAATGGACGATAATGCCCGAACGCACCGCACTGCTCTGGTGGATGAATTTCTGGCTGGGGAAGACATTCATCGCATGGACTGGCCAGTGAGGTCCGCGGAAGTGGGAAGTGCCTGGGATGTGAATTGCATCCCGTCAGCCTCCACCAAGGACCCTCCAAGACCTTCACATTGCCCTATCGGAGGAATGGGATCGACTGTCACAAGACCTCTTGGACCATCTGATAGAGAGCATGCCACATCGCTGCGAAGCATATTTTGTTGTGGAAGACATTGCCAAGTTTTGTTAGTTGTTGTCAAAGGTATCAGAACCTTTCTGACACTGTTTTTTTTTTTAACAAGTTGTGTGACATATGGTGTGAGATTTAGCTTCTGTTTGTTCAGCAATCCGGCTGACATTCTTATCAGGCGATATGGCCTCGTTTAGTGATTATGAGGGCTTGGATGTTTAGGGAGTCAAATTTTTTCTTTGTTTCTATTTTCTTGCCTGATTGGATTTTGGTGCAAATCAGGTTATTATCGCCACAATTATGCGATTTTTATTTGTCATATGAATGCATATTTTGCCTATTTTTGTCATGAGGTCATATTTTGTGCTATTTTCGTAGAAACGTCATATTTCGGCTGTTTGGTGACAGCTGTAGCCGTGCAAAATCATCTTCTACTTACCGAATGCGAACTAGTATTCACAGAACTGCTTCTCGGTATCACATCTTCAGTTAATACAAGTGTATGACAAGATTCATTTTCAAAGTATCAGGTGCAAAAGACCTCCGATTATCACTTAATACATTCTTTTAAGAAGGAAATTTGCCTTTTCTATCAAGATTTCCAACAGTTTGTCAGAAAGTCTGGCATATATTAAGTCGAACTTTAGAATTACCCCGTTTTTATATCGAGTGCAATTAACTTACTCGTTTAGAGGCTGCTAGCTTAGAAATTCATGCAGGTATTCAAATTGTGAGAAGTGTTGAACTTTCAGTAAAACAGTCACGTGGAATAGCTGGCAGTGTAAAACGGAAACTTCAAAAAGTGTTTTATCAAAGTGACTGTTTTTGCTGTGTGTGCAAGATAAATTATGTTCTTTAGAGAAGAAGGTACCAGGACATTTTAAGATAAGTGCATACTCAACAGCAGTTATTAAACATTATTTAAATGTGCACCAATAACGTCTTGTGACATAGAAAGGAGTTTCCCTTCTTAAAATAATGTGTTAAGTGATAATCGGAGTTCTTTTGCACCTAATGCTTTGAAAATGAATCTTGTCATACACTTCATTTCCACCCGCAAAGAAGAATGAGAGGTATGAGAGTTTTCACTACAGTATATGCTCTGCCGTCGTACCATAATGTAAAAGACATCTACTTAATTCGTTTTGTGGTGCTCAATTTAAACTTCAACGCATTTGAGTAATATTAATAAAATCTGGACTTAAACGTTCTAAAATATATTTTTTAAATAGATTGATTTATCATTTTCTCGTATTTCAAACCACCAATGCAGGGTGCAAACATGTCTCGACTTTTAAAAATATTGTGTGATCTGATAATCTTAGCGAACTTAGAACTTTATACGTATTCACAAGCGTTTGATAAGTGAATCAAGGACAGTAGTCTGCTAATAACTGCTAAACATGTATATTCAGAAAATTAATATGAAAGTAAGAATAAAGAATTTAGTTAACGAATGTATCAAAGGAATTGCGATTTCGAGTTATATCTTATTTTAAAGTGGTCATATTTAGAATAATATTTTTCAGTTCATATTTTGTCATTTTTAAGTCATATTTAGTCACTTATAAGGTCATATTTTGTCATTTTTGAGGTCATATTTGCTTGCTTATTTGGACTATTTTTAGGTCTTAAACATCCAAGCCCTAGTGATTATGCTTAACTTTTGGACACTGGTGTACTTATATTAAGAATTTATTGCAACCAAAAGGCCATAATAGTAATACAATAGAAAAGAATTAGAGTAGATAATTCTTTCTTCTTATTCTTTTATGACTGCATAGGATCGCTTTTTTAAGGGATTGTTTGGGCTTTGCGGGCCTCTCAGTACTACATCAGACGCTCTGATGTTCGAGCCTTTTCCTCAGTTGAAAATGTGAGTGTTGTTGGTTTGTTTCGTGTAAGGGTAAAGCAGAGTTTTGTATTCTTAGATCATTGTTTACTGTAGTCAGTTAGATCTTTTAGAGATCGGTTAGAGCAAACTAAGAAGTGATAACATTCACAGAGGTTATTGCAAAGTTGGCATACACATAGCTGTGTTGGTTCATAGAAATCAGTTGTCTTACATAATTTGTGGTGGAAACCATGGACTGAGATATGAGTGAGAGTACTTTCGTTGTTTGGTTCTGTCCATTTCCTGTTCATCATAGTGTGAGTTGTATAGAAATCATGCCAAATGTTTGCCTTCATTCTTCTGATACGGAACAGCTCCGTTTTCGAACACGTGGATGGTAGCTGTATTTGGAACCTCAGGTTTTCTATGAAGAAAGTCTCATGGGCTAGTTCATATACTAATCTTGATGGAATTGTTTTAGAGACTCCTAATACTCTTTTAAGATGTCTCCCTTTTATTGTTTCAATTGTACAGAGGTGGTTGAGTTTTAGGTGATCCCATATCAGTTCTATTCCATATGTTAGATCAGGCATTATCTTAAAGAAGAAAAGGAACATGGCAGTGTGTAGTCATAGTATTGTAGGATTGCTTATCATAGTTTTTTATGGCTGCGGAAGCTCAGTTTCCAATACGATTTCTGAAAGATTTTCCTGTGGTTTGTAGGGTGTTACCTAAATATTTAAAGCTACCGGTATTTACTTTTGATTTATTCTGAATTTAGACTTAATTTATACATGGATGCTCTTTTAACTCCTTTTCTAAAAATCATAGTCACTGTCTTGTTGGTGTTGATAGTTTGCCTCTGACCAAGCAGCTAGCCTGTCTACGGAGGCTTGTAATTCGTCTGTTTTGGTGGACCCCATGACTATACTATCTGCACATATCTGTATATACGTATATGGAAGCACATAAAAGAGAGTTGAAAACCACGGCACGGAACGAAAATAAATTTAAATTGAAAAGAGAACCTGCATACCTTCTATTCCAGAGCGAGTGTCTTGATCAGTCCATTACAAGAATACTTGCCGAAATGCTGCCTCACGGTACATGATGGCTTATAATTAAAGACAAGAATTATAGGCACTAAAAACAGTTCAAAATAGGCAGGCATATAGGCTCTTAAATGAGCCAAAATAGGCATTTAAATACACTAACATGTAAAATAGGCATGCTAAAATTACTTATAATTTAATAACACATGCTGTAACAGATGCTGTATTCCTAAGTTGATCTTTGTGGTATTTTTCTCCCATTTGATCTGAAAAATAATAAAGGAATTTAAACAATCAACGTTTCAGTGTTTTCTGGTAACAATCTTGTTCTGCTCTCATGCATAATGTTTTTGTACTGAGAGAAAGATCGCTCGAAATCACATGAAGTGATTGAACAAAACTTCAATGAAGTCACTTCATCTGGTTTTATTTCACTGGCAGTGGCTGCCTTCCCAGAGGTTCTGTCAAAACTTCCCCTGACTTCTTCATTTATGTTCTCTTGGTAAGTAATCTTATTAAATTTAACATGGGGCATGTCACTCTTCTCCAACTAGGTGATTGCTCCCGGCAGTTTGTTAAAATTTGAAGATGCTTCGGTTTATGCAGGTGCATATTAGCTCCCAACTTTGTAGTGCATAGGTCTGAAGAAATTAGTTGTTGGTCACTGCCCAAAGTGGATTGGTAGAAAGGCTGCGTTGATACAGATTTCTGTACTCGTATCAGATGCTGTATTCCTAAGTTGATCTTTGTGGTATTTTTCTCCCATTTGATCTGAAAAATAATAAATCTGACATAAATTACATTGTCCCTATATCTTAAATTTCTACAGTTGGACTAATTGGCAGTAATGCTTAGTATATATCATGCATTTGTTTCATTAAAAAAGACTGTTAGAGATGATATTTCTAGAAGTACAAAACTTTAAAGTAGGAACAAGGGAATTAATAATTTACATGGAAATATGCCCTCGGGGATTTTCAGTTATAATTTGGCAGTATCGTTTCATGTTCACCGGGTGAAAAATATATAAAAAAGACTTGAAACGATACCGGAGTAACGTAGAGGAGAGATCCGTCCTTCATGCTTGCCAAGGACCCACCAAGCTGGCTCTTGCAGTATTCTTACTTATATAGAAGAATGAAAACAGAGGCACTATAAATTTCAGATTTGTGAATATTTTATTTGTTTCTATTCGCCAGTGTTGGTCAGCCAGGTCAGCTGTCATGAAGACCATTTTCTGTTGCCTGCACTAGATCCTCCATCGTGTGTGCTCACAAGGCCGCCACCCTCGTTGAAAATTAAAAACCTCATAATTTGAAATTGTTGTGACGTGCACGCATAACCTTATTTATGTCGCAATTTAGAAAGACTCTAGAGAGGATGCTGGAGGCTTGTTAACCTGGGAGCTTACAGCCCTCCGACTCGCCTTGCTTCCCCCTCTCACCTCCCCACTCCCCCAACCCCCCAGGCACAACGGTTACTAACCGGACCTCACCAGTCCAGACCAACGGTCTTTTCGCTGGTCTGGTCTTGTAAAGATAGTCTTGGCAACCTTGTAAAACATGCTGTGGCATCGTCCTAGCCGGGCTACATTGGATCTGCAATCTGTGTTTCACGAAGGCTTAACGGAAGTGTAAATTCACGATTTTTTAAAGGGAGTTTTAAAAATTGCATTTCAGTTGTAAATCTCTATTCTAATATAAAATGAATCACAGTTCAAAATACAGATTTAATTTTCATC
Organism: Anabrus simplex; assembly: GCF_040414725.1. NCBI lineage: Eukaryota > Metazoa > Arthropoda > Insecta > Orthoptera > Tettigoniidae > Anabrus > Anabrus simplex. The sequence goes on along the minus strand of NC_090271.1, from coordinate 182,051,105 downwards.
CATTTTGTGACAAGAGACCACCAGCGTTCTAACTCCTCATTCAGTAATTTAATGATTATTTACATTTTAGCAATATAAATTATTGAAAGTTCATGACTAATACAGCATTGCAACAAAACAACTTGCTACAATACATAAATTAGTAGACCTGTATATGCTACAATGAAATGCGATCATAGTTCTCAATCACAAAAAATATAAAAGGAACAAACGAACTTTCCTCCTTACAGCAAGCTTGTCAGACTACCCTTCCATCCGTAGTGAAATTGGGATCCCCTGTGATCCACTCCTTCAACCAGCAGGACTTCAAATTTTTCTTTGGGTGTTTCCGCGAACACACTTCTTCCACTTCACAATAAATCGCAACGCATTCTGAACATAAAGCGTACACATACAACAGTTCGCATCGAAAGGGAGGTACAGGGCATATGGGTTGTGAAACATAGCTCGACGATTGGTTCTCGCTCATGTCTTAGGAGGTTGGAGGGGTTGAAGGCTTCGAGGTCAAATTGTTCCTTGTTTCTCCTGATGGAAATTTCCCTAGAATTATTTCTGTTGACTTCTGAGAATTCCCATTTTTGTTCGTGGGGTAAACAGATATTAAGAAAAGAGAAGATAATTCTCTCGAGCACACTAGCTACAATATAATGCACTGGGAGAAAATCTGCTTTTTTAAAATAGTCAAAAGGCATCAAATGGTCAATTATACTCCAAATAGGCAAAAAACCCTGACAACAGGCATTTATAGGCACAATAAAACCAACGAAATATATTAAAGTATGAAGGCTTTCACGGCCGGTGTCAGTATAATAAAATTCTTCCGGGCTGTTATGCCGTGGTCCACTCCTCTCGCTTCTCCCAGACGTTTCGACTACTGCTGCGGTAGTCATCTTCTGTGGTGTCATGTAGATATGCTCTCCTGTATCCTGCTGGCGACTGCAAAAGTTGTTTGGGAAGCAGCTGTATTTATATGTAAGTGTGTGGCCTCCAATTGGTTCGCGCTGTGCAAACCGACATTTGATTGACTATCTGAAAGCACGACCTCCGATTGGGTCGCGCCGAGCAGCTTGACGTTTTGTTGGCTATCTGAGCACACAACCTCTGATTGGTTCGCGCTGGGTATGGATTCTGACTGGGTCGCTCCGAGAAGTCTGTCGTCTGATTGGATCTCGGAGTGCACGACCTCCGATTGGGTCGTGCCGAGCAATGGATCCTCTGGTTGGTTGACTGTAATGTCCCTGATCTTAGTAAACTTCGGCCGTACGTTATATAAAGGGGTGTACCAGGCCTTGCTGAGTTTGTCCTTCCTCCTTTCTATTAAAGTTATCCGGATGTTTATGTATTTCGATTGTTTCCCTGTAGAGACGGGCGTGAAAGTGGGATGTTGTGGCCAGTATGTCAGTATCCTCGTAACGGATCTCGTGATTTCCGTCAAGCAGTGCATGCTCCGCTACTGCTGATTTGTCGTATTGCCCCAAGCGACAATTCCTTTTGTGCTCAGTCAGGCGAGTATTGACACTTCTGCCAGTCGTGCCAATATAAACAGCTCCACAGCTGCACGGTATCCTATAGACCCCAGTAGGTGTTAAAGGGTCACGTGGATCTTTGGCAGAACGTAACATGTTTCGTAGCTGTTGGGTCGGCTGAAAAATGGTTTTAACTTCGTGACGTTCAAGGAGCCTTCCAATACGATCCGTGACGTCCCATATATACGGCAAATAAGCGATACCTTTCTTCCTGGGTTCTTCTCGCTTACTATTCGCTGGCTGTCTTCTGGGGTGGAGTGCTCTCCTGACCTCTTGTACCGTGTAGCCATTGGTTTGTAAGGCTAGATCAAGATGCCGTAGTTCCTTCTCGATGTACTCTGGTTCACAGACACGAAGGGCGCGATCCACCAAAGTCTTCATCGTGGCGCGCTTCTGCCCAGGATGTTGATTCGAATTTTTGTTTAAATATCGGTCTGTGTGTGTTGGTTTTCGGTATACTTGATGCCCTAGGGATCCATCATTCGTCCTCTTCACCAGCACGCCCAGGAAAGCTAATTCTCCATCCTTTTCCTTCTCCACAGTGAATTGTACACGAGGATGAATACTGTTCAGATGTGTAACAAAACCGTCAAGTGCCTCCTCTCCATGTCCCCATATTACAAAAGTGTCATCAACAAAGCGGAACCAACAGCTGGGTTTATTTACAGCAGTCTGCAGGGCTTCCTCTTCAAAGAACTCCATATAAAAATTAGCAATAACAGGGTTAAGTGGGCTACCCATGGCAACACAGTCTGTCTGTTCATAAAATTCATGTTTCCATTGGAAAAATGTCGTCGTAAGTACATGTTCAAATAAAACTATTGTCTCCTCTGCAAAGAGATGTTGAATATGTTCAAGAGTATCCTTGATTGGTACCATAGTGAACAGCGAGACGACGTCAAAACTAACAAGTATATCATCCGGTTGTACTTGCAACTGTCGCAATCTGTTTATGAAATGGGCCGAGTCTCTGATGTGTGAGTCCTTAGTCCTGACATAGGAAATTTCAGAAATTTCTCGAAAAAGAAAACACAACTATACCTGAAAATACAAACAAAAAACTTTAAAATAGAATTACAAATTTCATTTTTGAGCAAACATCAGTTTCTATCAAATCACACTCAAGTGTATTTAGGAAAGTGCAAATATTTGTTTAAATTCTGTTCAAATCCGTAAATACTTGAAATTTGGAACTTAACACATTCACGACCTGCGCCAAACTGAGGCTGTAACCCCATGCAGACCGGATAGTTCAAGCCTCCAAGAAAGAAATTACACTGCTGCACTCAAACTACTGTAACTCGAAATGTATTAAAGACATCGACCTCAAACTTGGAACATGTACTCACTAGATTGCTTCGTAGTCTGTACGTTGATACTTCTCCAAACAATACCGTTTGTGGCTCCATTCAGTAGTCTTTCTAAGCACAGTGTAGTATGAATGCCATCATTTGTGCCATTCGTATACTCATTGTTTTCAAGTATTCAAGGATTTCTATTTACGGCTACTCCCCGTTTAGTGTGAGCTGTTGACCATTAGAAATATCTAATTCACTGTCACTGGGTACCTATTATTACTGGTCTGTACATAATCACAATTATCGGTAACCATCGGCAACTGAATACACCACACCATGTTGATATCTGCATGGGTGCTCCATGTATGCGACATTTTGTTAAATACATGAAGGTTTAAAGAAAGAAAGATGCATTAATAATTTATATTCCATGACTACACCGTTTGGAACTCATAATCTCGCCCACAATTTCATCAATAATCAAGAAAATACAACGTGCATAAAAACGAGACTTCTCGTAGCCTGTCACCTACTGTCGGCTGTCACATACTGTCAGCTGGCAACTACGAGAATTCTGAGGGCTCATCACCCATGTGGCACATCAATGATGAATCTGCATATAAATGTTGAAATATTTTGTCATCGCATAGGGCACCTTTCCATCTTGTACAGTGATTCTCGGCGTGTAAGAACACCCGAGTATATACGAAGTTTCCGTGGCTACAAAGATTGTAAAATAAAAATATACATTGACACTAAAAATCTACAATCCCTCTACTCCATGGCATGATTGAAAGGAGTTAAAATTATAGCCAACAGACAGCACAACAAGCTACAAACGATACCTGTGCGTAAAAGCAGAGATCTTTGGGGCCGGTCATCAATGTGTTAATGAAGTCCTCACTTCTCTCCACTCTAGCTTAGAATGTACGGTGGTGTAATACTCTGTTGTTTGCGTGAGACCAGCTGGCTAGTTAGTTACCTTTCCGTAACTTCATGCTCCGTATCTGTACTTAACCCGTTTATATGCCCATAGTTCCTTATTCGCAACCCAAATTACTGGCACTTTTTCTCCTCTAAAATGCTGTTGGTATTAGTAAATAATGAACTGACCTTATTTGTAGCTCGGGCAATAATGCTGCTACAGCTAAGCATGATTGATAATGTGACTGTTAAGGTACCTTGCTGATTATTGGTTTATAATACTAATAGCCATAGGACCCGTCGTTGATGGGACAGTAATTCAGCATGTGTATGATTATCTTTTTTTTCCACCCCTCACTCAGTTTCTCAGATTCTGAGGCGCATAAGTGGCCATGCCTCTCCCTATCAGCAGGTTGTCATAACATACTTGCTTCTTTGCTCTCTGTGGCCTTTTGCAGTTGCATATTGTTTTATATTACTGCTGATCTTGATTTGATCTCTTCCTTCCAGCAAAAAAGAAAGACAAGCATTGGGTTGATTTAAAAAAACAGAAGTACAAAGCCTCTCCACAGATTCTTCTGGCCACTTCTGAAGCACCCCCTCCTGAATTTTTTTTTTGAACATATAGATAGCTAAGAACAGGCTCGACCTTATTCTAAACTGAAATACGAAGTATCATAATCCACCCATCCATTTTCCCATGATGCTGAGACACACAGGACATGTCAGGCCATCCAAGATCTTCTACAACACATCTTGTCAGTCCCATGAAAGAAAGAATTCCCAGAAATCCTGTTTGAAAATGAAAGTTGATGGCAAGAGAGATGAACATTTCAGGACAAGCAATATGCACCTCGTTGCAGCACTGCGCATGTCCTTACAACACAATTGAAGCGGCAGAGGCTGGTCAAATGCAGAGATGCTCTTAAGTCATACACGCAAAACAGTCATCAGAAAATTCTCTTTCCTAACGGGGGAATTTTCTCAGTTGAGGAAAACTTAACCATCAACATGATTCTGTATGCCCCAGATGCAGTCACTGCTCATCACATTGATCCCAAAATCCAGGTAGCTCACCTACCATCATTGCTTAATAATAAGCATTTTATCTATTTCAGCTGCATTAGTAGTTTTTAAGATTGTTTCACTAGCATAAGTTATTTCAGGTTGTGTGACATTATATAATGTCTTAATTTTGCTGCTATCGATAAGCTTTTTGTTGTATTGGGTCGATGCATAAGTTTGTGTGATTCTTATATTTTTATTTTACTGTCATTTTCACGCACTGTAACTCATGATCGCTCGGTGATCTATTCACCTCCACTCTCTATGACCTGCTAACATTCAGGTAGCAGTTGAATGTCTCGCCTGTAGAACCATTTTGGTTTTGACTGCAAGAAATGTTAGCCATTGGTCAAGAGAAGCTTCGTCTGGAAACACTTGCCCCTGAATGTGGTTAGAAAGAGAGTGGAAAAGATAGAAATCTGAGGGGGCAAGGTCAGGGTATAATGGAGGATGAGGAAGAGGTTCCCAGCCAAATTCACTAGTCACACCTTTGGTCAATTGCGCTGTATGCGGACGAGGTTATCATAGAGCAGTGAGACTGGTTGTTGCCTTTGTCTTTTGTTGTCAATAGCAACGGCAAGCCGTCTTAGCTGATCATTATCAGCAGAGGTAATCCCTACGTTTTTCAGAAGAAGTTCATGGTGAAGAATGCCATCTTTGTTCCGCCAAACACACATGATTTTCTGTGGATGGGCACTATCCGTGGCACGGGTAGTTGCTTTTTCTTGATGGGCTGAGCCACTCTTTTTTCTTCGTGCTGACATACAGGCACAATTTCTTGTCACCAGTGACAATGTTCGAAAGGAATGCTTCGTGCCTACCACAAGCCAACCGGTGCCGGCAAACAGTGATGAACAGATGTTTGCTTATTGATATTTCTTACTGTCACTTAGCACGTGTGGTACCCATATACCCAATTTCTGTACCTTACCCATCGAATGCAAATGGCGTACAATAGTTGACTGATCACTAGGGCTTGGATGTTCAGGAGAAGTCATATTTTTTCTTTGTCTCTATTTTCTTTCCTGATTGGATTTCAGTGCAAATCGCGTGATTGTCACAATTAAGTGATTTTTGTCATATAAATGCATATTTTGGCTTTTTTTGTCATAGTCATATGTTGAACTATTTTCGTAGAAACGTCATACTTCTGTCGTATTTCGGCGGTCTGACGACAACTGTAGCTGTGCAAAATCGTCTTCAACTTATCAAATGCCAACTAGTGTTTACAAAACTGCTTCTGGAGTTGATACAAGTGGAATACAGTTTGCATAGAATGAAGGCCATGGACTTCACGGCACCTTTTACATGAATTAAATATGCACCAGTAACCTTGTGACATAGAAAGGAGCTCCTCTTCTTAAAAGAATGTATTAAGTGATAATCGGAGATCTTTCGCACCTGATGATTTGAAGATGAAACGTGTCATACTTCAATTCCATCCACGGAGAAGAGGGAAAAAGGTATGTCAGTTTGCACTATACGCCCTGCCGCCCTACCATAATGTATTGAAAGACGCCTATCTGATTCGTTTCGTGGTGCTCAATTTAAACTTCAACTCATTTAATAATATTAATGAAAACATGGGCTTGAAAGTTCCAAAATATTTTAAAAAGATTGATTTCTACTTTTCTCGTATTTCAGACCATCACTACGGGATGCAAACATGTTTTGAATTTTAAAATGTTGGGTGATCTGATAATCTTATCGAACTTAGTGCCGGTACCTTATAGCTATGTATTCACAAATGTTCAGTAAGTGAAACAAGGACAATAGACTTAATAATAATAATAATAATAATAATAATAATAATCGTATGGGCTCAGCTACTGTGTGCAGACATTTCAATTTGATGCCATCTGGCTGTCTGCTCATCAATTTCGACGTTCCGTTTTACTCTAGGCGCACTAGATGGCAGACAGAGTAAACCGAAACTCTCTTGGGAGTCTATGGCTGAGATTGAATGAATTTTGTTGGGTAAACACCAAATGTGTCGCCAGAGATCTTTTACATGCTGACATCGTACGACATGGAGTGTCAAATGGACTTTTTTCCGCCCTTCAAAAATCCGACCACCTCTGCCGGGTTTTAACCCGCTATCTTGGGATCCGCAGGCCGACACCCACCACTGATCCACAGAGACAGCTGACAATAGACTGAATAACTGCTAAACATGAATATTCAGAAAATCAATATGAAAGTAAGAATAAAGAATTTAGTTAAAAATATGAATCAGAGGCATTGTCCTTTAGATTTATAATTTACTAAAAAATGTCCATATTTAGATTAGTTATTTTCGGGTGATATTTTGTAATTTTTACGTCATATTTCTCCACTTTTGAGGTCATATTTGTTTGCTTATTCTGGCAGTTTTTAGGTCCTAAACATCCGAGCTCTACTGATCATATTCGAAAACTTCTGCCATTTCCTGTGTTGTTTGACGAGGATTCTCATTAAGCAACTCATTCAAGCAATTTTCATCAAAATCTTAAGGGCTTCCAGATCGTGGATCATTAGACAAGTCAGGCCATCCTACTCGAAACCAGGAAAACCATTTTTGGGCTGTTCTTTTAGCAATTGCTTCTCTCCGTACACTTCACAAATTCTTCTTGCAGCTCCTGCTGCACTGAATCCTCGGTTAAACTCGGAGTAAAATGTGTCAGAAAGGCTCACTTTTCTCAACTTGACATTCCATATCTGTTTGTCTGAAATATACACAAATATGTTCACAATCAAGAAAACCTGTGTTTCACAACACACAAGCTACAAACTCTGTTAAAGCAACGGATTAACAAGCAAACCCTTTACGCCGCATTGTTACCAACCCAAAAAAATACTGCACGAACTTATGCATCGACCCTATATATAGTCTTGCTAATATACTTTGCTTTGTTCTATTTATTCTGTTATGCCAAGCTGAATTCTCATTAAGATTATAAGTTATAATTTCTCCTAAATACTGAAAATTATCAACAATTTTGATTTCTTGCCCAATTATTTTATTTACCAGTACAGTAGTGGATCAGTAAACATGATTTTTTTTCTTTTCAAAGGATATTTCAAGACCTATTTAATTTGGTGTTGAGTTTCCTGAATATTGGTGGAGAATAGAGCAAGGTCATCAGCAAATCTTGAACAGTTAATGGTTCAGAAACTTATTTTCTAAAGTTTTCTTTTGATTTGGTATAAGTTTTATCAGGTTAATTTTGGATGGGGTCCTTAAATTCCTTGATTTTTAAAATTGGAGGTCAGTGTATACAATCATACGACTTAAGTCAACAAATGTTATTTACTATAGGCTTGTTTTGTTTTTTATGCCATTATTAATTTTAGAATGATAATCTGTTTAACACAGCTTCTCCAGGGTATAAAGTTTCTCTGGTATTCTCCTAACTGAATACTTCCATTTAAGATCATGGAAAAATCTTGTATGTGCAGTCCAAGATAGATAATCCTGTTATGCGGGTTTTTTTTTTTTTTTTTTGCGCATGTATTAAGGTTGTTGTCCAATGTTCAGTAATTCAGTAATCCAAAATTTTCTTAAAGCCATGTGTAAGGAAATCCAAACCGCGTTGCTCTACATCTGTATAAAAACCTGGTCTTCTCCACATGCCTTTTAGTTTTTTGAGTTCTTTTTAATTCTTCAAATGTTGTAGGGTCTACGTTATTAAATTTTGGTGTTATTGTGGTATTCGTATTAATTTGTAATATTTCCCTAGATTCTTCACAATGCAAAAGTTTACTGAATGCTTTTGCCACAATCTCAGCATTTTCACTGTTACTGTGTGCCATTTTTCCATCTTCATCTTCAACAATTATGTACTATAGGAGGGTCATATTTCTGTAGTCATTCAAAAAATGTTTAATAGTCTCTAGAATTGGTGGTTTGATAATTAACTTCTATAGAGTTTATTATATCCTTATGAAATTCTTCTATATTTTGTGATAATTTCTTCTTTAGGTTGAGAGCATTTCGTTCTGTTTTATGGATTTGGTACTTCAACCATGACTGATGCCTGTCCTTGTGAATTTTTTTAACATTCTGTTGTCCAGCAGGCATGTTTTTAGGAGGGTTCAATGGAGCTAAATTTTCAGCTTGTTTTTTGAGAATTTAGGCCTTTGTGGGCTTCGAGAAATGTTATGACCGTGTGTGTAGAAACAAGGTATGGGAATCCTTACAGAGAAAAGGTGTCGAAACAGACCGTAAAAAGCTGTGAAGGAGATGTACGATGGGAGTGTCAGTTGTGTGAAAATAGGAGGAGAGAGAACAGGCTGGTTTGAGCAAAAAGGTGGATTAAAACGAGGAAGTGCTCTGTCATCTTTGCTCTTCGTAGTAACAATGGACAAGATAATGACAAAAGTGGCAAGGAAAATTGGAGAAGGAAAAATAAAATTTGCAGATGACCTGTTGGACTGGGGAGAAAAGGAAGAGTATATCCAGGAACAGGAATGAAATTTAATGCCCAAAAGAGCGAGATAGTGACCACAACTAGAAAGGACGGACCTACGAGAGGGATAATGCTTGGAGGGGAACAGCTTAGGAAGGTAGTGTTTCAAGTAATTAGGAAGTATCATAAAGGAAAGTGGAAGAAATGATAAGGAAATACTTGAGCGTGGAAGACAAGCAGGAGCATTCCTGAAAATTGCCAGAAGTCTGGTTTGGAGCAAGGATGTCCCTCAGAGAAGCAAAAGGGTGATATACAGGATGTACTATATACCTGTTCTGACGTATGCTGCTGAGACTTGGGTAATGAGGCAGAGAGCCGTGAATAGAATACAGGCAAGTGAAATGAAATTTCTGAGAAGCAAGATAGGAGTGATAAGATGGGATAAGATGAGAAATGAGAAGGTACGAGATATAGTTAAAAGAAGAGCCAGTACAGAATAGGATAGAGGCATCTAGACTTAGAAGGTATGGACACATGAAGAGAATGGCAGAGGAAAGGATACTGAGGAAGATGCACGAAATGGAGATAACAGGTAAATGACCAAGAGGAAGACCAAGAGACAGGTGGACAAAAGGAGTGGAAGAGTGTGTACAGAGAAGAGAGGACTGGGTAAGAGTGACTAGGGTGAAGTGGTGGGAAGACAAGAGAAGATGGAGAGGCTTACGTTCCAAGCAGACCTGGCCAACAGCTGGAAACTGCAGATGATGATGATGATGATAAATTCTTCAAGAGTCCAAGAGTCATCTGTCAGTTTTATTGTTTGTGTGACATCCTTATACCCATATAATCCCAAGTACCCCCATCACTGAATAAGATCTGTGCTGCATATTTTAAAGGACAACATTTTTTTAATTCCTGCAAATTTATTTACACTCTTCACTACAGAACAAGAATGTCCTAGAAATAATACCCAATTAAAAAAATGTTATCAGAGAACAATAGTCAACACTTTATTCATCATGAGAAGTACCAACTTCGGAGCTTTCACTAACACTTTGGCCATCACTTTCCCACACAACGTCATCTTCGCTGCCATCCATAGCATTAGAAATACTGACTTCACTGCTGGAAACTTTTCCGGACAAGTTCACCAAAGATATGATCCCACGCTGTCTGTACCCAAGAACAAAGGAGTTGAACTTCCAGGCACTTAATACGACCACCCACCCATTTGGTATACAGCTGTTTCAAGGCTGCTTTGAATGGAAGGTTTACACAGACATCCAACGGCTGTAACATAGACGTCAATCCTCCTGGAATTATTGCTAGTTCGGTTTTTGCATCCTTAGTTTTCTTCTTCACAGCTTCTGTTGTGTGACTGCGGTAGCTGTCCATAACAAGAAAATGTTTGGAAGTTTAGTTCCATCAGTATACATAACGTACACCTCTGTTTTCCATTACCACCCGTTCTGATTTTAACACTTTTTGACCCCTTAACACTCGCAGTACAGTGCTCTGGCATTCCAAAATAGACGGACGTCTAATCTGCATTACCAGTTTGGGAAACAATTTTTTTTTCGCAACCGAATTATATGGCACTGGAAGGAAAAAGGTTTTTCTTCATAGGCAGTAGGAACACACTGAAATTGTGCTACGCCTTCTATTGCTCAGTCCGTTCCTCGTATAGAAATTTCTAATCCACCCTTGGCTTGCTTTAAACTCTGACATAAAAAGTTTATTTGTGATTTCTAATGCTTTTAATTGGTACGTTTCGGTAGACACACCGCATCCCAATTCCCGCCTTTCTGTTTCGTACTTGTACAGAATCCTTTCAATTTCAGGAAACTCTACACTTTGCCTGCAGAATGCTCTACGATCACCACTACTGTTTAAAAGAATCTTTCTCCAATCTCGAATACAAGATTAATCTAATATCGTATTTCCTACCGGTGGCACGATTTCTGATAATTTCAGCTTCCTTTACAGGGTTCATTTTTTCACTTACAGTAAAAGACCGCAAGCGATTTGTTGAATTCATGTTTGGGGTTGGGGGAGCGCGCACTGAGAAGCTTGGTTGCCAAGTCATGACGACCACGAGTGGGCCAATGTTTGATTTCAGGGTGGTTTTGTACTTAGAAATAATTTTACTGAGCTTATAAACTACAGCTGACTTTTAGGAAAGTTTGACATATGTTTATATTTTAGAACAAATCTCCATTATCACATGACATCATAAGAGAGAACAATAGAGTACACACATGTCCACTTGTTATTTTCAAACAAACTCTATCGGAAGACATGGTTGAATCCAGTGCCAACCCTTAAAACTAAAATACACTAAAAACGTAACTTTTCCTAAGACGTGTGAAGTATCGGGCCGCAAAATGAAGGTCTTGAATAAGACCCGCACCCAGATTTTAGAAGCAATATTTTCAAAAAATGTGCAGATTGTATTCAGGATTGTAACAGTAACTTATTTGTAATTTTTTTATTAACTGGTGTGAGACATAATTCCTTCTCATTTTATTGGTGTTTGTTTTTCTTCTTTAGTGGTGTTAATTTATTTTGATCAGAACCAGTATCTGTTCCTCTTAATATGTTTACATTATCATTTTTATTATGGAAACAATTACCGTATCCTTACAAACATGGTCTAACTGCTATTTTCCTTTCCCTCCATTCAGGATTCTTCCAAGTTTTACAATTGTTAGGTTTCCTTTTGAAATATGTGCATTTAGATGCAAAGGTCAAGTCTGGCCATTCTCGTTTGTAAATCTATGTGTAGTACATTTTCCAATTACAGTAAAATATCATTGTAACGAACACCAGTTTAATGAAATGTTAAGAACAGCAAAATTATCTTTAATCCCCTTCCCTTTTCCTATTTAATGTGTTATAATACATCATTGTAACGAATTTTGTACTTTCAGTATAGCAAATTAAAATGTAGCCTTTTTGCTTATATTTAACATTTTTTCTTCAAAATATAATTGAAATTCATCCTGTTTAAATCGCCAGGTATTTTGCACAGCATGTCTCTATACAGCTAATGCCAGACAGCACACACTATACAACACACAGGCGAAACTACCCGATTACAAATGGGGGGGGAAGGTCAGCAAACGTATCGCAATTCTGACGAGCAGGTTGCCTACCCAACAGCATGTGAAGATCATCTTATTCAGTTTTGGTGTAACGATACTGAACATCATTATGTACGATTAATTTCTTATACATAAGAAGCAAATTAAAAGCCATTTTATATTAATAAAAACATCTTTGAATATTGGGTTGCACAGATTGGATTACAGTATTCGCATTTAAAGGATACGGTTCAGATAGCCATTTTTCATATATGTACACGATTGGTTGAGGTGGATATCGATTTCATAGTAACCAATATGTAAGAAATAATGCTATTGGCTGGGAAGGAATGCCACATTTACAATCAACCAATGAACGTTACTGCTTCACGTCTCTACCTTCAGTACTGCATTCCGTTTATTCACGTCTCATGATGGGTTCGTTTTTTGTCTTTCATTCGTGAAGCAATGTGTGTATTAATGTGCCAGTTAACTCTTTCGCCAATATGGATCAAAAGAAGCGAAAGCAGTTTTCTTTAAGTAAAATGTGAAATACTTTGAGAAGTGGAGAAAGGAGGAAAACAGAAAAGTAAGATACAGCAGAATATTGGTGCTGATGCCATTGGCCCACAATGAAAGATGGCAGTAGAATGAGGTGAACAAAGCCATTTATACATGGTTTGTCGAAATGCGATCCAAAAACATTCCTGTTAATGGCCCACAGTTATACAAGTGTGAACGATCCTTTGCACGTTCGCTTGGATTTCTGGAATTTATGGGGAGTACTGATTAGTTTCATAGGTTCTGGGAAAGATATGGCATTTCCCACAAGGTTGTAAATGAAGCAAACAGTGTCCCAAAGAAAGTTGCATCTTCATGGTGGAGTGAGACACTATCAGCTGACTCAAAAGAATATTAGCCGGCGGATATTTATAATGTAGATGAGACTGCATTCTTCTACAAATTAATGCCCCTTGAATTCAAGGGAAATAAGTTTTTTGGGGGGCAAAAGCTCAAAAGAATGGATATTGGCTCTTTTGTGCATCAACTCCACAGGGATGGATAAACTGAAGCCTCTCATAATTGGGAAGTTTGGGAAGCCAACGTGATTCAAGGGAGTACAACATCTGCCCTGTTAATATAAGCACAAGGCATGGGTGACATCAGTGATTTTAAAAAGTAGTAGTTGTGCCTGGAACGTCGGATGAAGGCAAAAACGAGAATTCTTCTCATCTTAGACAGTTGCTCCTCTCGCAATCGTGTGTCTTGCCATTTGGAGCATTGGCAAGTATTATTTTTGCCTCCAAATACTACCTCAGTTCAGCAGCCACTGGATCAGGGGATAATTCACGTTGTGAAGCGGCATTACCAAGCTCGTGTGGTCCAGCGTATGCTGTGCAACATTGACTCAGAGAGAGACTTTAATGTCAACTTATTGGATGCAATGCAGATGTTCAGTGCTGTCATGGAGATCACTGAAAGAAGAGGTAACCAGGAACTGCTTTAGAAAAGCTGGGGTGGGTTATGGAGAAAACATTGCAGAAGGTAAAGAGTTGGATGCAAAAACAGAGGGGAACTGGAAGCATTTGTGTGAAATTTGGATATGCTAACAAGTGTAAATCGTGCTGATTATGTCAACGTGGACTGTGATGAGTTAGTGGAAAAAAAAATCACGGAAAAAGAGATTGTGGCAGAAATTATACGTGATAGGAATCCATGTGATGAGGTGGAAGAGGACGATGTCCCTCAGTGTTCAACATAGTTTGACTCTTGTCCAGGCAAAAACAAAGTCTTCAGGATTTTTCTTCTATCACAAAGTGATGTACCAGAATCTGTGTTAAATTCAAGTACAGTGTTGCTGACTACCTTGAATATTCGTTTGTGTCTGGGAGTGTTCAGAAGAAAATCAGACTTTTTCAGAAAAAAAAAAGTAATCAAAGACATAATGTACCGGTACAGTGTAAAATTTGAGATGCTGAAAACTTCTTGCAAATATCTTTACTTTATATAATTACTTCATGTGTATATATCCTAATTTTCCTCTCTTTTAATAACTACAGTATTAAGGTTTGTATGTGTAAATTCATCTTGAAATAAATTATTCAACAGGGTTAGCAGTGGGAGAGTTCTTGAGAATAGACTTATTTCAGTGTAACAAAATTTCACTTTAACAAATTAATTTCAGAGGTCCCAAAATTTTGTTATACTGGTGTTGAGCATTTAAAAAGTCTACTAATAATATTTTAACATTTTTATTTTGTTTATTATTTGTTCAATTATATTAAATGAAATTGTATATTTTGCCAGACTAGATATTTTTCATAACCATAAGGGTATTTGTAGTATATCTCAAGTTAGCACTTTAGTCATATTCTTTTGCGGGGATAGGTACGATAAGGTGAATGAAAAAAGTATGTGTGTTTAAGATATCTGTTGCTAGGACGAAAAACTTATATTTTTTTTTGTTTTTGTTTTTATTACAGGGGTCCAGTACCTGTTCTGGTGATGTCACTTCTGTTCATTGCATCAGTGTTCATGCTCCACATTTGGGGAAAATATACTCGCTCTTAAAACAATGGACTTAATTTATGCTCAGTAATTAACCAGTATCCTCTCGTGTGAATCATTCCAACAAAGGTGTAATTTGATGTTCAAATAAAGACAGTCCACATGTATGTTCAGGATGAGGAACAGGTGATGAGTGGTCCTTTCATTTTACATGTCCAGTTTTTATGTTTTATATATAATATTTATGAATAAAACATTTCAAACATCTTTTGTATTATACATTTATAAACTCCCAAATATCTTATAATTATGTACAATATAGACAATATCTAATAATCTTACTTGATAAATACAATTAAGTACAAAAATAGTTCTCCAAATGGTTAACACTTAATGGCTGGATATATATCATCAGTGTTTCTCCAAAAAACATTGCATTACGTTTCATAAAATGTATTCATACAAACCAAAGCCTCGGATCAAGACTTGTAATGTGGTCATGATAAGAATGTTGTTTAAAATAAATCACTGACAAAAACATGAAAAGTATTCATAAACTCTCAAAATCTTAATGAATCCCTGTATAATTTCCTGTCATATCTACCAACAACTTTAAGTAAACACATAAATCTATCAATGATGGAGGAACTCTTACAGGAAAGGTAAGCTGTGAAATAATGTGAAGAGATTATCATTTTTATTAAAGCTCCTCCTGTTATCACAATTTTAAACTGCTAATTGTAAACTAATTAATGATTTTAATCAAATGCAATACTGCCGTAAATACATCAGTGCAACAGTCATATTCCAGTCAATCTTGATATCGTGAGCTGATCACCCTTTAATCTTGCAGAAATTATTCATAGCAATAAGTTGCGGAGAGTAATCAGCAGGGCCCGGATTCTGATGACATGTCATCTTTTAAATGGTTCACCACAGACATAGCTAAGTTATTTACAAATCCTGTTCGTGGCCCCCATATTACAGAAATGCATATTTATTATGGTTTTTTTTCGTAATTTTTTAAATTTTATTTTTAGGTCATTTTCTTGCTTTGTACGGTCATTGTCATTTTCTGGAATTTATTAGAATATTTTATGTTTTGAGTCATTTTCTCACAATCTTAAAATGGTTTACATGCATTTTCTGCGTATGGTTCTGGATATTAACGGAACTGAAAGCGAGGATGATTACGAAGACATGAGAATCTTAACTTTGTTCAGCCCTTATTTTTTGGAATAGCCTCATTCCAGGAGACACACCTGCACTTGCAGCTAATCCGGAAGCGATTTTGAAATATGTAGGAAGACACAACAGTAGATACAGTAATGCAAGTTGCTTTACGTCGCACCAACACAGTGAGGTCTTAAGGCGACAACGGGACAGGAATGGGAAGGAAGCAGCCGTGGCCTTATTTAAGGTACAGCCCCAACATTTGCCTGGTGTGAAAATGGGAAACCAAGGACAACCATCTTCAGGGCTGCTGACAGTGGGGCTCGAACCCACTATCTCCTGAATACTGGATACTGGCCGCTCTTAAGCGACTGCAGCTATCGAGCTCAGTGGTCCGGTAATGGTAGTCTGGTTAAGTACTCCAGTGCAACCATACCTGTGCTAAGTGGATATGTTTTACCGACCGCAATTGGTTTTCAACTGTATTTAAAATGCCGAAGTTAAAGCCATCTAGGGCTGTTCGTTTCAAACAGATAATTTCGGAATTCTGTGTGGATATTTTTTTTCACTGATGGTGAAATTCTTTTCTGCAAAATATGTGAAGTGAAAATGGCAGGAGATAGGTGATTTACCGTTCAGCAACGTATCGGTTGAGAGAAGCATATACGTGGAGTCCAAAATAGTAGCAAACGAAAAGTTTCTCAAGTGTTATTACTCTCACAGTGCCAAGCAATATACGGAAATAATGAGTATTTGTGTGCAAATAATTTGTATTTGGCAAATAAGAATTAAATTGTTAGGTATGTACAGTATTAAAATCATTTCAACATACAATGTCCTAGTCTGCATTTTTTGTGTGATGAAATTATGTAAGTTTCATTCAAATTTTAGGTCATTCTTTTTAGTTTTTGGGTCATTTTATAGGATATTTGCAGCCATTTTATAGGTAATTTTAAAAATATTTTTAGGTCATCAAAATCTGGGTCCTGGTGATCAGAAGAAATACATGGTTTTGAGAACTGTTTCTTAATACTGTCAGTGTTCCTTGCAAATTTTGTCCCATCTTTATAGCATACCTATCTGCATGTGATAAACTTCAGTGCCGACACTTAAATATTATATATTCCTGAAGTAATTCTGATCAACAAACACTATGTTCTAGGATTATGCACTAATGGAGAGTGGTAACTTTTTAATGTCTGTTATTCCTATCTGTTTCTCATAATGTAGGTTTTTAAGTATAAATACTTGCTCTATTACAAACTGAACACCTGAGTACCATTTCATTGAGAATTGAATATTCTGAATCCAGGAATAGATTCAAATTGCCAATCTTTCACGAATTTTCAAATTTCGAATGATCACTGTTTGGTAGATTGTAGTATTGTAATGGAGTATCTCAAGGATCAATTTTCAAAAAACTGGAGTTTGGTCTCTTTAGTGACACACTAGATGATATTTATTATCTGAAGACTTTTGGTATAAAGATTTTGTAGAACGTTTGTATGGTTCCTGCAAGGCTAGTTGCTCCATTACAGCATGATTGCCTTTTATTGCTAGTGGCTAAGTACTCTCTACCAATTGTCAACCAAGCCATCCCAGCACTGGGTATATTCATGTATCATGATTTTCTTTACAGCATATATGCTACGAGAAGAGAGCCATAAGAGATTAGACATCATTTAGGTATGTATATTAATTTATTGGTTTGCTTACATCATATAGCATTGGAATTTGTTTATGAGTTCATACTGTGCCACAGTTTGTAATGACATCTGTGTTGTTTGGGGGCAATGCCATTTTGCATGAATTTTAGCCATTGGTGGTGATAGTTGCTACAAAATTTATGGAATATGCTGTACGATTTGGTTTATAAAAACAAATATATTTCTAGATGTGGTTTGGTGGATCCTTATGTCTTGTTATTGAACACTAAACTCTCCTACAAGTTATATGAGATAAGATTTGATTCATTTACCTGTGCCTTAATGTCAATTATGCTGAGAGTCCCTAAGCAAGTTTTATGCCAAGACTTGTGGAAATTACTGTTGTATGGTGCCCATGACCATTTTATAAATTGAATTCTATGTAATGTTGTTCCTGTCTGTAAATAGGATAGACCTGCTGCAGTGAGCCTGAAACCATGCCCATCCATTGGGCTGAGTGGCTCAGACAGTTGAGGTGCTGGCCTTCTGACACCAACTTGGTAGGTTCGATCCTGGCTCAGTCTGGAAATATTTCAAGGTGCTCAAATATGTCAGCCTCGTGTCTGTAGATTTACTGCCATGTAAACAACTCCTGTAGGACAAAATTCCCACACCATGGAGTCTCCGAAAACAGTCAAAAGTAGTTAGTGGAATGTAAAAACAATATTATTGTTGTTGAAACTATAACCCATGCCCTTGACTCTTGCTCAAACACCAGGTATCATCAGAAAAGGTCTAATATTGGAACCACTCCTTCCTCGAGAGAATCTTCATCAATTCTCCACTCCAGCAAGCTAGATGTGGATGCTGAGAGATTGGGGTCTGTTACGAAGCAGCTTTCATTGCTAATGCTAGATTAACGTTCACTAAAGAAATGGATTGAGCATTTATACAAGACCCCAGCTTAACAGGTCGACGAAGAGAAGAGAAAGGAATTTACAAGCCAAAATTACCTTATTTTTAAGATATCTACAGTATTTTCAGTATCAAAGTGTTAAGAATTCTTATAAGGGCCAGTGGAACAATTCCAAAATTTGTTGTAGTTTTCTTCAAACTGTTGGCATTTAGCCTACAAAATTAGTTTATATGGACTTGATGGTTCAGGCAATTAAAAAGTAGTTCAAATCTTGATGCGTAGTAGATTAACCACCTTGCATAATAATTCAAATGTAATGTGTTCCGTTCCCTTACCACTTTGTCATTATGGAAACCTACCACTGTAGAGAGTGAGATGATACATCATGTCATGTCATATCAAACACAAAGGTGTGCAAGCATGCCAACTAACAAAGTATGTTGTACTGTTGAACGTAATGAGAACTAAATGTTAGGACTGCAACTGGAAGGAAAGAAACAGGAAAAACTACAGATCCCAGCCTATCCCACTTCTGCTCTCTCCAGTGAAACTCGTTTATGAATGATCATGACTAGAGCCCAGGTTTCCATTGCATTATCAAATCTCAAAATATCCATTCATTCATTCATGCACTATCATATGGTAAAACATGCACAATAAACTGAAAAATAAGCACTATCAAAATTCAGTTCCTTTTGAAACATTGTACAACTACCGTAATTTCTCCAAATTGTCTTGATTTAAGCTCATCCGTTTATCTGTCAGCACGTTCTTAATCACAGAAACTGATCTTTCTATGTCACAAGAAGTAACAGGTGCATGCTTAAATGAAGATATTTGGTACAAAGTGAGGTCAAATTGCACATCTTTTGCCTCTTCACCACAATGCTTCTTATATAAGCTTGACGAATTCAAAATAAGGATTTCTACGGATCACTTCCGTCAATGAGTAATACACAATTTACGATTCAGTTTACAGCAATGTATTACTGGGACACTTTATTCCTAAGAATTGCAGAGATCGACGTAGAGTCTTCTGGCTTACGTCAATGTTTACTCAAGCAACAGATAAAGTGTTTGGTTAATTGGATTATAGGACCTCTACAGTATGTACTAACTTTGGTTGTCACTTAGGATGCCAGGAATACATTCTCTCCATCTCTCAGTAATAGACATATGTATAGTGAGGAAAAATGGTCCTGAATTCTGCAAACCAACATTCATAAAAGGCACTATCATGCAAGTTAACATATATGTGACAAAGTCAGAAGAAAAGTCATATTATGAAATATTAAACCTTCAAATATTCGCTATTAAATCTAAAATTCTTAAAATATGCATTACGCATGAATTTTCTCCTAAAAGGCCGAAACATGCAACATGCTCAGAAAAAGAACGGTTATATCGTCATACAACGAATATTTCCAAAGTTTGAGAATTGTAACCAGCTTATTTAAAAACATGCATTTGCATGGAAATCTGCGCTCTAATCATGACTTTTAAAAATTGGTGCAACAGTAAAGAATCTGATTAACTGAAGATAATGAATCTAAAAATTGAAAGTGTCTTAGCTAAGAAGTCTATGTAATTTTTAAAATCTGATTATACAAGAAGGCATAAGATGATAAAATCACTTGGAAGGCACACCATAAAGATATTGGATTACAAGTGAATGTTTTGAAAGGACTGTAACTTTATAGCTGCTGTGTATAGTTATGATCATAACTAGCAATAACAGATATGACATGTATCAAAATTTGAATAACAATAGCTTAAATAGAACAGAAAAGACAATATGTTTGTAAGTCTGAATTTTTGGTGGATGGGACAAAATCAGGTATGAAAGATAAACACTGACATCCTATTCTCTTCAGAAAATATACCACATATCTACTTCAGACATTTTGCTTCTCAAGTTTTTTCATCATTAAAAAATTATAAATGAAATTGTAATTAACAGCAAGATGAAAATGCCTGATGCATTCTGAATGCCTTTAAACTGCAATCTGATTTACATATTATCTAATGGCAATTAGCTATATATTTAACAAGCTAGCAAAATTTCTGAATAGAAAACTTTTTTTTTTTTTTACTTGCTATAGCAAACAAATTTTGTTGAATAACTTTCTTTCATGCCTTCTAAAAATTACATACAACGAACACTTCAACAAGAGTAGCACCATAAGTGAGAATAACTTAATTCTGCAACTAAATTGCAGATTATACTAGATGAAAGTCAATACGTTGTAACCATATTTCAACACAGCGTAAATGCCCTTGGGAATAAGTAAATGTTTATGCCTCCTACTATTTCTCTGACAGAAACTGAATTCACCACACTTGGTCTGTATTGTACATAAAATCCACACAGTATTCGGTCAAGTATAAAAATAGAAAATAACTGTAAACCTGCGTCTGTAACAGTATAAAAGAACTGAAATAGCAAAGGTCTTTTAGTCCCTTCAAAACAGTCTCTATAAAATCCAATGTTCTCTCTAGGCACTTGCTGGCTGTAGTTGTTAGGCAGCGGAGGAATAACACTTGTAGAACTGACGATATGCTTTAAGAGACATTCAATTTGACATTGAAGATTCGAGAGCTTCGTTAATGGCAAGATCAGATTGATCTGCCTCAGTCTGAATCGTGATCATCATCTTCTCATCGTTCGATGAACTTCCATCCGAAGACACCGACTGTGTTGAAGTAGCTGCCTCCTGAAAAAAAAGAAAAAAATGCTAACTCAAATGGCAAGATTAAGATGTATTAAGCATTAATTTACAAATACCTAAGTGTGATCATATGAAAAGAAACAGCAACAGAGAACAATATTGTATAAAATACTATAAGATTATGGTAGAGAAGAATGCTCTTTTAAATTTGAAACCAAGGTTTCCCAGTCTCTTCCTGAGCTCTACAGTCACTGGCTGCTGAGTCGCCGAGTTCCCAGCATTGGATATGGCACAGCCTGTCCTCTTTAGACTGAATCCCTGTAGTTTCCTTGTAGGATCTGTAATACCTTGGTGGTTAATCGGTGCCGAGTTCCTAACCCGGCACCATTCTTCTTTGATGTTGAAGCCAGCTCTTGTCATACTGCTTTCCTAGACTTCTGTTGGCTTGAGGGAAGGTTTATAGGACCTCCTGAATTGGGAGACCTTGAGGATGGCTGAGATAGTGTGTTTCTTCCATTCTTGTACCAACACTTCCTGTCATCTGAGGTGTGGTGGTGGGCTATTGCCGATGGTATGAAGCTAGGAAACTGGTAGATTTCAGCGCATCCATAATAATTCTTATTTATTCATTAAGGTGGACATTGATCTTCTTAGCGTGGGCACTGCGTTACCACACTGGGACACAGTATTCAGCAACAGGATACACTAGAGCAATGGCTGTGGTGCGGAGAGTAGTTACGTCGGCTCCCGAAGATGTAACAGCCAGTTTCTTCACAATGCTGTTGTGGGTCTTTTGACTAGTGTTTCCGAAGTGTTTTTTGCAAGTCAGAGAGCAATCCATGGTGATACCAAGGTACTTTTCCTTATGCTTTACTTAAGTTCACTTTGGGTTGTTGACTTGCCGGTTGGTTGTTTAGGTGGAAAGAGCATATTTCTGTCTTTAATGGGATTGGACAGTGTCTCCAGAGTTTCCAGATCCTTGGATAGGATACTCTCCCCTTCTTCTAGCATTATGGTTTGAGTGGCTAGTTGTAAGTCATCAGCATAGCAGAGTTTGGTACTGATGCTTTCAGTTATGTCTCTGGAGTATAAGTTTAAGGCCCGGTTTCTTCAACTGTATGTTAACTAACAATTGTTATTAATTTAACACTTTTAAACAAAGTGCCCTGTTTCACGAACACATTTCCAACTTTTGTTATGAAACAATTATTAAAGACAAATTAACACACTTCAGTGAGATTTCTGAATGCATTTGACAGTAAGCATCTTTTGGTTCTTTACATAAAGCGCTCTTAGTGGTGTATTGAAATAGTATTTTGTCACACAGACACATGCTTGGCATTATTATAGGTTATGGTTAGCGGAGACTGATAAGACGTAAACATGTGAAGTAAGAAGCAACAAAAGTGTTATGATGAATGCTAGTTTTTATTTCATGTAATTTTAATTTTAAATTATGCTAATATGCTTAAAAAATGAAAGAATGGACTGTTATATCACAACATTTGATATAGCCTATTCTTATCACCGGGAAAATGTGATAATTGATGTGTTTTGAATGGTTTTCGGGCATTCTTTTACTGCGGGGAAAATAATGTAATGCCTTGTTAATGCTGCAGTGGCAGCAGGAATTCTTTGCAGGATTCTACACACTTTTTCTTGCACTCGTGAACATAGTCGCCTCAAGTGTCTCAAGCATAATATCTAACAAGTAGAGGCCAGACCCTGCGGTCAACTGATTTCACCGAGCTTCAGTGTACCTGTAGGAAGACACTCAATGGTAACTCATGTATAAGGGTTTAAGTCAATATGCTTTCGTTTTCGAAAAAAAAAATAGGTCAGATGTCATTACACAGAATCCGCTTCGGACAATGTGGAGCTGGTAAAACACTAAAAGACGAACAAATTTTACTTAAACATGTCCGCAACCTAATAACTTTTGAAAAATTGATGAATCCCCGATTCCAATGCAAGGCATATACACTTGGGATTTACATCACAGCGAAACAGAGTGGTGGCCAAGTGGTCACCATACTTGTCTGCAAACCTCATAAACGTGAATTTGAGTCTTGTCGCAGCTATGATTTTTGCACAAAATAAATTAATATGTCCACCTCTGTGCTGTAGTGGTTAGTGTGATTAGCTGCCACCCCTGGAGGTCCGGGATCGATTCCCGGCTCTGCCACAAAATTTGAAAATAGGTACGAGAGCTGGAATGGTGTCCACTCAGCCTCAGGAGATCAACTGATTAGAGGTGGGTTCGATTCCCACCTCAGCCATCCTGGAAGTGGTTTTCCGTGGTTTCTCACTAATCATCCTAACTTAAGGCCATCGCTGCTTCCTTCTTCCTTGTATATCCCTTCCAATCTTCCCATCCCCAGCAAGGCCCCTGTTCAGCATAGCAGGTGAGGCCGCCTGGGCGAGGTACTGGTCATATTCCCCATTTTTACCCCCGACCTAGATTCTGAAGCTCCAGGACACTGCCTTTGAGGTGGTATCCCTCGCTGAGTCCGAGAGAAAACCGACCCTGGAGGGTAAACAGATAAAGAAGAAGAAGACAAATTAATATTTGAGAGAACGTTAAGATAAAAATTGGAACAAAAATATTACGCAAATTGCAGTACAGTTTATTTTCTACCTGAAATTAATATAGGCCTAAATGTTCTCACAGTTACTGCTGGATCTCTGTATATATATATATATATATATATAAATTTGAGGTAGAAAATAAAGTTCCACTGCAATTTGATTATTCATTTTATTCACATTTTTACCTTCACATTCCCTGAAACAAAGATTTAATTTGTATAAAAAAAGGATGTCAATGGCGGGACTCGAACTCGCGTCGTCGCGGTTCGGAGACAAGTACGATGACCGCTCGGCCACTGCTCCGCTTGACTGGGTTGCAACTCTTCAAGTATATACGTGTTGCATTAGAATTGGGGAATTCATAAATTTTTCGAAAATTATTAGGTCGCAGACCTGACAAGTTAGAGTAAAATGTGTTCGCATTTTAGTGTTCTATCACCTCCATGTGGTCCAAAGCGGATCCTGCCTCATGATATTTGTCCTCACTGTTGGAAACTCTAACCTATTTTCAATATCATCTAGTATCTTGTTCATTATGGCTTTGGTAATCAGAAATATATCTTCTGACAACTCTAGAAAGTAGTTATTTCTTAGTATGGGTCATCCTTTGCCTTTTTCAGTTTATAAATAGTCTTCATACAGCAGTAAAGCTTTAAACTTACGTCTTCTACATGCCTCCATTTGGAAATTTTAGCAGCTGTTGAGAGGTTTAACACAGGGCTGCTGCCAGGTTAATTTAACACAAGTATTAACAATTTTTGATGAGACGACCATCTTGTTAAATTATGTGTTAAGTCTCCTTAACAGCAGAGTTAACATTTAACATTCGTTGAAGAAACCGGGGCTAGGCATAGATCCCTGAGACAGCCTTTCTTATGCTATGTCCAATAACTGTCCTTCAAGAGGAGTTTTTCACTGTGTTCTTCATCAGAGTTGTTACTTTCTTACTTGGCATACATCTCTTGAGTTTAAGCAATATCCATCGAACCACACTGAATCGTATACTGTAGTCAAATCGACAAAAGACTGGTGTTTAATGTAATCACAAAGATGCACACAAGCGATGCTATCAATTGTGTATACTGTTTTTACAAATGATATACACATACACACACTAATAAACTGCGTCTTGGTAGGTGTTCTAGGTACCAACTGATGAGCCCAACCTAGCACACGGGGGCGAAACGCTGGCAAGCAGGAATGAGTTAGCTGGAAAATTTATAATGTCCAGTAACGGACCATTTATACTGGTATTATAAATTTACTCATTCGGGACAAATATTTCAGATTCGCTATGGGAATCAACATCTATATCATTTCACTCCCAAGGCTGCCTCTTTATATACATTGCCTGGCCAGGCTTCTAGAAAAGTATGATGCAACATGTTTTCTCATAATTTCTAGTCTCTCCAATAGCATATTTACAAATGGATCAAATGTTCTGTAACTCTCTAGACTAAATGCGTTGTTCTGGACTATTACCATATGTTGCACAACATTACACTGGATTTATACATCATATTTACAGGTAATAATAAATTATATATTATTAATTACATGTTCTTACATTAAATAAAGTTATATTAATATACATACAGCAGACGTGTTGTGACATAACCTCACATGTTTTGTTATGACAACGATTTATACCAAATGTACATAGCTACATAAATAATAATAATCAAGCTTGATTATTATTATTGATTATTCGTTATTTACCCATGGGTTAGAGAATTGTTTCCAACTTATTACAATTGCATCATGTTTTTAGCTTCTTCTGGAATTCTGATTGTTAATGATTGGGTGTTCCAAGAAATTTAAATTAATGCTGAGGAACATTACTGGACCTGTAACTTCAGGCATCGCCTGGTGATTTTCCAGACGGTAAAGATTACTATGGAATGAGCCATCTTAAACTCTGAAAGGATGTCCCCCATACCATCTTGAACTCTGGTGCTATGTCTCCCCCAGATTCTATGGCAACAGTGAAAAATCTCTTCAGCCATATGCTTCAGTGCTTACCAATATATCAAATTAATTCTAGAAGTACATTTTAATGGCTTCATCTATTTTTGCTGACTGAATGGATCTCAGAATGTGGTGTTGTCTTGCAGGTTACCATCTATTTTGTCTAACTCATTCTCTCTCTCTGCTTTCGTGACTGGGTTTGTGGGAATTTTTTCAGCTTGTGATTTGATAAGTAGTGCCATATAAAATGGTGTTATCTTTGGTTCTTGGTGACACATGTTTAATGCAGTACCAAGTTTTCTTGGGAATGACCATGCCTTTCTATTCAAGTGTGCGAAGCTGAATTGAGAAATGTGCTCTTTCCATTCTGCCGTCATTTAGTTCTTTTAGTGCTCTTTTCCCAGTTTCAGAATCACTACTTTTGTAATATTCTCCATATATCACTCAAGTATGTTCATTCTAACATGGAATATACAGTAAGTGTTTTTAAAATCCCCATGGTATGTTCTGTTTAGCTGCACCAATGATTACTCCAGCAAATCTCCTGTAGTTTTCTGCCTTTGGAAGTATCCATCACAGGTTGCTTTCCCTCCCGTATCGTTCCCAATTAGCTTTTCTGAAGTTCCATCTAGCTTTGTCAACAGATCATACAGTTAAGATTTCAAGGTCAACACTAATAACTGTGGGATGGTGCTAGTTTCAAGGAATATTGTAGCACTTGCATAATCTAGGGCAAATTTCCATTTGTGATGACAAAGACCACATCAGGGTTTGTGTCGGTCTGCCATCTGGCTGAGCAAAAAGTTTTGATTTCCTGAGCATCAAAACTAATGAAGTGTAAGTTATGTCCTTCACTCCAGCCAGTTTCTTTCCATTGTTATCCTTGATGTGTAGCCCCACAACATGTGGCAGCTATTAAAGTCCCCAACTTAGATGCAAGTGGTTGGCAGC
Source organism: Anabrus simplex (assembly GCF_040414725.1). Lineage (NCBI taxonomy): Eukaryota > Metazoa > Arthropoda > Insecta > Orthoptera > Tettigoniidae > Anabrus > Anabrus simplex. The sequence goes on along the minus strand of NC_090271.1, from coordinate 182,024,401 downwards.
AGAGGCACGGAAGGTTGGCCAGTTTGTGGTGGGTGTTTTTTTGTACACTGATGCAATATAGTCAGGCCATTTAGTTCATCGATGATTAGTTCTATGTTGTTGAATTTTTGGTATGTCATGTCTTTAATATCAGAGAAGAGATTACTTTTTTTTTTTTTTTTGCATATAGAATGAATCCATGGATGGATGATATAAGCTTTGCTGTATTCTGTACCCTGTGATCTTCTGTCTGATGTCAAGGTTTGTTTTTTTTTTCTTTTCTTTTTTTCAGTCAAATGAGCTTCTTGCAGGGCTATAATGCTGATATAATCACATTTATCGTTTGGTAAGTCTTTAACATTTGTTTGAAAGATGCAGATGCTATGTCCAAAGCTCTTTGTAATTGGCTCTGAAAACTGCCATTTTTTAAATTTGCCTTGTGCTGTTGTTTCAAATGTCATAAGAGATCTGTGATCAAGTTTGGTGGCCGTATGTGCAACCATTGCCCAGGGAGTACCATTGTGGAGATTGTCTACATGTTGCACACGATGGTCATCCATAGTGCTGCAGAACCAAGATTCATTGCTGAACATTATGCAACTTTACTCATCAGTTCAATGCCTCCCAATTATGACACTGTTTCTGTTATGCAATTATTTTTCTGGAAAATGCTCCTTGGAATACAATTATTTCTTTTACATTTAATAGTATGAAAGTAAGAAGTGTTTGCACAGCACATTATAACAAGCTAAATGTTGGAGTTTTTCTTTAGTTATATAGCTTTATCAGAAGTCTTTTAATGTAATATACTTTGAAAACCCCACCCATTCTGAAAGGCAACTCTACATTTGTCACACTCAAAACAAAATTTCACTCCTGAAACAAACTTTGCATCTCCTTGATGGAGACTATTTACAAGTTGTAGCACAAATCTTCTGAGTGAAATATCCCCAGTGGCTTCCCTGGAGTGTCAGCAGCACGGTTCCTCGAGACTGACATCTTTTTGTGGCATATTCAGGAAGGATGACATCTAATAGTATTTGCTTAGCTATGTTGATTCTGAATGATGAAAATTCCTTTCTCTGTTTGTGAGGAACTGACATACAACTTGATATTTGATAGCATTATCACCAAGATACCGTGCATTCAGTTCCCCCAACAACTGTACATGCATTGTTTAGAAATATTACTCATATAATCCCGGTTCCAGGTGTTTGAAACCAACGCTGAATTGAGGTTTTGATCGGATGTATCTCTATATCTGCTCATACTTTCAGAGGTTGAATCATTATCAGAACCAGCATTATTATCCATCACTTGTGAGTCGTTATCATCACTATTACGAAGAATGCTAGAAATGGTGCAAGAACAGCTTTGTACTGTGCCAGGGTGCGAGGAAATCCAAGTGAAATTGAGGATAATCTATAAGGTGACAAATTAAAAGAACACTTGATGCTGAAAAACGGGAATGCAAAGATCTTGCAAGATAAACACAAGAAGGTCCTGTATAACATCCTTAAAAACAAAAGAAATTTTAATGGCAGTATCAACACAGTAGAGCTTCCAAATTCAGAAGTAACTAGAAATGAAAATGATATATTACAAGAGTTCAGTAGATATTTCAGCGATTTACTGAATTGTAATACAACTGACTACCCACAAGATGACCTTCCAAATCCTGTACTAACAATAATGTAAAAGGTCTGATCTGGCTGGAAGTGGAGACAGCAATGTGTAAAATGAAGAACAAGTCTGCTGAACTGGATGAGCTCAGTGAAGACATGATCAAAGCACTTGAAGAACCTGGAATACAATTGTACAGAGTACTAAATAAAATTTTGGAAGAAAATGAAATTCCCAGTGACTAGAGGTAAGGAGTCGTCATTTCACTATTTAAGAATGGTGACCAAAAGAAGCGATAAGATTATGGATGTGTGACTTTTCGAAAAAATACTGACAAGTACAAACCCTTTAAAATGTTGCTGGAAAAACATCCATGGCAACTCTTTTTACAGTCTGTAGAGTTAGATGTTGACTTTTGGACTCAACCTTTAATACAACTACCATTGATATTTCCCTTATTTTTTTGGCAGTTTCAGAATAAGGTATAGAACAAAAGAATGCCATAAATTTTCTTGTAAAACAAACCGTAAGAGTGATACATCGATGTTTATGCTTTAGGCCCCTTCTGAAGCACCCCCACTTCTGAATTTTTTAAACAACTTGTAGCTAGATCAGATTCAAGCTTATTCTAAACTGAAATACCAAGTTTCATTAAAATACACCAATTCATTTTCCCATAATGCTGTGACAGATGCAGACAAATATTAAACTGAACTAGATATATGTCATTACAATGAAATAAATATTCTTGTCAGAATACAGTACCGGTATTAACAGACTGGAATGTAGCGTTTAGAAGCTATGCTATCATACGAAATGCTCAATCAAATGAAAAATTGCACAGTTTCTCACTTTCCATGAACAGTAGTACACAAGCATTCTAACCATGCCAAGTTCCAGAGCTGGAATGACCTGGCCACAGACACCGGTGAAAATGCTCTGCCATTTTCCGTTACGTGTGCACACTGTCCAATCCTATCTGAGCCTCATAGCAGGGATCAAACAGCTGGAATATTATGATAAACCAGTGCATCACTTACCAATAGTTATCAGAACCAGAGGAATAGCATGCTAAAAAGAAAAGTTACCTAATCCCCAGCTACTTCCCGCCAATATTCACGCAGGCTGTTCTGCTTGGCATGCAACAGTGATACAGTCTATCGGAGATCAGTGACAGCAGAAGAGACAAAACACATTACAAGAAACAATAGTCAATATAATGTTATTGTTGATCAATTTTATGGACTTATATATTGTCAGCCTTCATGTCTAGTTTTCTTCTGACTCTGATAATAGGGTGCCCAATGTAAAGCGAGTCCTTCTTCCTCCTTTCATGACGTTCCTTCACAACATTTTCTCATTTCCATAGTCATCCTCACAATTTTTCTTGCCAAAATAAGCTGATAAGCACATGGTTTTTCACCTTAAGACAATCATGAAAAAAAATCACCATCCCAGTTTACATGTCTGAATAACATTTCCATGTTAGCGATGCTCGGCATTGATATGGACTAAGCAACGGAAGTCTAAATTCTGAATAACTCTGCTATTATAGCTGGTACAGGAAGTTGTATACTCTACAACTTTTGTTATATAGTATTTATCGATAGGACCACTAATACATTGACGTTTGAAAATGACATTTTGGGCTTTCTCGTAAACTACCATTTCACCCAGCGTGAATAAAATTATTCATAGCCTATACTGTATCGCCTTATTTCCTGACTTTATACACCAATTTTCATTCATTTCTGTACAGCCATTTTCTTGTGGCTCAGTGCTGATATGGACTAAGCAACAAAAATCAAAATTCACTAATATGTCTCCTATCACAGCTGGTAAGGAAAAACTGGATAAGACCTATGTAATTGTAAATTGTATTATATATAACTCTTGTTATGTAGTGATTATCGATAGAACCAGAAATAACAAATATGAGAGAATTGTGATACCAATTCCCAAGCTAGGTAAAGATCTAAAATTTCTGGATAGTTATAGACCAATATGCCTTTAAAATGGCCTCTTTGAAAGGATGGTTAACCGGCGTCTTGTGTGGACCATGGAAAAGGAAGGCCTCTTGTCTAACTACCAGTGTGGTTTTCGCTCTCATCGGTCTGCCACTGATCATCTGGTCAGACTGGAGAGCGCCATTCAGGAGGCCTTTCTCCAGAAGGAACACCTAGTTGCCGTGTTTTTTGACTTGGAAAAAGCTTACGATACTACCTAGCGACATGGGACTCTCTCTACACTACACCAGTAATGATTTTGGGGAAATTTGCCAAAGTTTACTCAGAACTTCATGTCCCTCTGGCTCTTTCAATGAGTAGGGAATGCATTTTCTCAATATTACATTCAGGAAATGGAGTACAACTGGGATCTGTACTGAGTGTCGCCCTGTTCGCAATCAACGGCACAGTTGCCGCTGCTGGGCCTGCAGTCGTTCCATCGCTGTATGTAGATGATTCGGCTCTACATTACAGCTCCGGAAGGGTGGCGTTTGCTGAGAGACAGCTACAGCAAGATATTAACCCAGTCGACAGATGGGCCCTGCAACAGTGTTTTACCAGTGGTAGACACCTGCAGATTCCTGGGTCTCCATTTTGATAAGAGACTAATGTGGCAGCCCCACATCCATCAATTGAAGGTTGCCTGCATGAAGAGACTTAACATGCTTAAGTTTCTCAGCAACACTTCGTGGTTGGGCTGACCGTACGGTGCTGCTACGTTTTTATACGGCAACGGTCCTCTCCCAAATGGACTATGACTCTGCATCAAAATCTAAGCTGAGACTTTTATACAGTATTCACCATAGTAGAGTTAGGTTGGCAACGAGAGCTTTCCGTACTAGCCCCATTCCCAGTCTTCTCGCTGAAGCGGGAGTTCCATCTTTACGGATAATGAGGCACTCCTCACGTATGCTGCCAAAATTTGTGAAAGGCTGCTACATCCAAGCTATCAATGCATCTTTAGTATCCAATACCACCAGAGGAATCAAGACGGGCCGAATGCCACACAGCCGGTTGGGTTTCGAATTGATAGCTTGTGCCGTCAATTAAATACAGATATCGGTGGTTGTCTTGAACAGACTTTTAGCGAGGCACCTTCCGTGTTTAGTTTTGAAACTGGATAGATGCCTAGATTACTCTGTGGATCGAAGGAGAAACAGATTCCTCCGTTTATTGGAGGTATTTCCAGGACTTCATTCACGGATGGTTCTAAAATCAGAGAAAATGTTGGTTGCTCTTTCATCACTGATAATATGAGCATGAAGACCTCGTTTCCTAGTGTATGGTGACAAAAGAAACCATTTTCTTATGTGTACAAACTCGTTAACTTCTCTGCAGTCTACTGAAACCTGTTTTGTCGCAACACCCACTAGTGCAGCAGATTCATGACCTTTTAGCCAGGTTAAGTGATGCCGGCACCAGAATCACTTTCATGTGGCTTCCAAGCCACATTGGGATTGCAGGAAATGAACTTGCGGATGAAGCTGCAAAAGAAGCAGTACTTTTACCTCCAAGACCTATAAATGTACCTGCTAAAGATATTTGTTCCCGGCTATGTCGAACCATCTTGGCATTCTGGGAATCAGAGTGGCTAGCTATCTGAACTCCCAACAAGCCGAGAGCAGTTAAGAAAACAACTACCGGTGGTCCTCTTTCTAGCCTTCACGGAGAGTATTGTGTAGGCTGAAGATAGGTCATGGACGATCTACGCACTCTTATCTCCTAAAGAGGACAGACCCCAAGTGTGTTCTTGTGGTGTTGACTTTATCGTGATCCCATATCCTCACAGAGTGCGCCAATCTCTCTGGCCTAAGGCGGAACCTCGGCCTGCAGGAAAGTCCCAAATGCACACTAGCCGATGACGCGACTACTGCCAATCTCGGCATCTGTTTTACGATTTCTGGCGGTATCCGCATTATGTGCGACAGTGGATTAATCAGGCTATGTAAATTACACTTTGAAATGCATTTATTTATTTCTGCTTCCCCCATTTAGAGGCTGCCAAAAAGACAAAGCTTACATAAAAATTTGATTAATAATTACAAGGGTCGTTTAAAATATGTCTATAAATGATAGGTATACCACAGTAGAGCCTACTTAATAATAATTGTATCAGTCAATAATTTTGAAATCCATGAGGAATTCCTCATAGGACAAAGATATAGATAAGAGTATAAGATTTTTTACTATTTCAGGGCTGCTAACCCAATGTCCTTAATAAATTGTTTGTGCAAATTAAAATTCTTACAAAAGTTGTGGAATGTGTGAGTAATGGTGCCTCTTGCTCCTATCATAAAACATCTATGGAGTCCAGATGATATTTCTTAGCATAGTATGGAATTGTAGGTTCATATATATCACATTTCTCCTTGTGTACATCATGTGGTTGAGTGGATGATGCTTCGGTTCTAATTGTGAGGTCTATTTACTTGAGCCTGGTGATATAGCTATCATGTCAATCCGCCGGCTTGACCCTGTCTGAGACAAACCATGTACCTCCTCGTAGACTGTATAACGCTTTTCTCTCAGGGTTTCAGCAATCATAGATCTTATACAATGATGTCGTGAATTCCGTAGGGTGTCATTAAATGGACAGGAATCCAAGACGTGGCCAAGTGTTTCAACCTCACTGTGGCAATCCCGACAGTGGTTATTGTCTTGGGACCTTAAGTTTTTCCATCGTTAATTTAGCATCAAATATAGCAGCATTGTGATAGTTTACTCCGAGGTAGCGGATTGTCTCTGCAGAAGTTATAGATGTAATTTTATTGTAACCATCTAATGTTAGAGATCTGTAGGTAGGACTACCTTTTCCTATGGAAATGGATTTAGATTTGTTGACATGATGTTGATAGTTCACTCAACACATCTATACAGTCAATCAATCAATCAATCAATACTGATCTGCATTTAGGGCAGTCGCCCAGGTGGCAGATTCCCTATCTGTTGCTTTCCTAGCCTTTTCCGAAATGATTTCAAAGAAATTGGAAATTTATTGAACATCTCCCTTGGTAAGTTATTCCAGTCCCTAACTCCCCTTCCTATAAATGAATATTTGCCCCAGTTTGTCCTCTTGAATTCCAACTTTATCTTCATATTGTGATCTTTCCTACTTTTATAGACGCCATTCAAACCTATTCGTCTAGTAATGTCATTCCACGCCATCTCTCCGCTGACAGCTCGGAACATACCACTTAGTCGAGCAGCTCTTCTTCTTTCTCTCAATTCTTCCCAACCCAAACATTGCAACATTTTTGTAACGCTACTCTTTTGTCGGAAATCACCCAGAACAAATCGAGCTGCTTTTCTTTGGATTTTTTCCAGTTCTTGAATCAGGTAATCCTGGTGAGGGTCCCATACACTGGAACCATACTCTAGTTGGGGTCTTACCAGAGACTTATATGCACTCTCCTTTACATCCTTACTACAACCCCTAAACACCCTCATAACCATGTGCAGAGATCGGTACCCTTTATTTACAATCCCATTTATGTGATTACCCCAGTGAAGATCTTTCCTTATATTAACACCTAGATACTTACAATGATCCCCAAAAGGAACTTTCACCCCATCAACGCAGTAATTAAAACTGAGAGGACTTTTCCTATTTGTAAAACTCACAACCTGACTTTTAGCCCTGTTTATCAACATACCATTGCCTGCTGTCCATCTCACAATATTTTCGAGGTCACGTTGCAGTTGCTCACAATCTTGTAACTTATTTATCACTCTATAGAGAATAACATCATCCGCAAAAAGCCTTACCTCCGATTCCACTCCTTTACTCATATCATTTATATATATAAGAAAACATAAAGGTCCGATAACACTGCCCTGAGGAACTCCCCTCTCAACTATTACAGGGTCAGACAAAGCTTCACCTACTCTAACTCTCTGAGATCTATTTTCTAGAAATATAGCAACCCATTCAGTCACTCTTTTGTCTAGTCCAATTGCACTCATTTTTGCCAGTAGTCTCCCATGATCCACCCTATCAAATGCTTTAGACATGTCAATCGCGATACAGTCCATTTGACCTCCAGAATCCAAGATATCTGCTATATCTTGCTGGAATCCTACAAGTTGAGCTTCAGTGGAATAACCTTTCCTAAAACCGAATTGCCTTCTATCGAACCAGTTATTAATTTCACAAACATGTCTAATATAATCAGAAAGAATGCCTTCCCAAAGCTTACAAACAATGCATGTCAAACTTACTGGCCTGTAATTTTCAGCTTTATGTCTATCACCCTTTCCTTTATACACAGGGGCTACTATAGCAACTCTCCATTCATCTGGTATAGCTCCTTCGGCCAAACAATAATCAAATAAGTACTTCAGATATGGTACTATATCCCAACCCATTGTCTTTAGTATATCCCCAGAAATCTGATCAATTCCAGCCGCTTTTCTAGTTTTCAACTTTTGTATCTTATTGTAAATGTCATTGTTATCATACGTAAATTTTATTACTTCTTTGGCCTAAGTCTCTTCCTCTATCTCGACATTATCCTTGTAACCAACAATCTTTACATACTGCTGACTGAATACTTCTGCCTTTTGAAGATCCTCACATACACACTCCCCTTGTTCATTAATTATTCCTGGAATGTCCTTCTTGGAACCTGTTTCTGGCTTAAAAAACCTATACATACCCTTCCATTTTTCACTAAAATTTGTATGACTGCCAATTATGCTTGCCATCATGTTATCCTTAGCTGCCTTCTTTGCTAGATTCAATTTTCTAGTAAGTTCCTTCAATTTCTCCTTACTTCCACAGCCATTTCTAACTCTATTTCTTTCCAGTCTGCACCTCCTTCTTAGTCTCTTTATTTCTCTATTATAATAAGGTGGGTCTTTACCATTCCTTACCACCCTTAAAGGTACAAACCTGTTTTCGCATTCCTCAACAATTTCTTTAAACCCATCCCAGAGTCTGTTTACATTTTTATTTACCGTTTTCCACCGATCATAGTTACTTTTTAGAAACTGCCTCATACCTGCTTTATCAGCCATATGGTACTGCCTAACAGTCCTACTTTTAAGACCTTCCTTTCTATCACATTTATTTTTAACTACCACAAAAACAGCTTCATGATCACTAATACCATCTATTACTTCAGTTTCCCTATAGAGCTCATCTGGTTTTATCAGCACCACATCCAAAATATTTTTCCCTCTGGTTGGTTCCATCACTTTCTGAATCAGCTGTCCTTCCCATATTAACTTATTTGCCATTTGTTGGTCATGCTTCCTGTCGTTCGCATTTCCTTCCCAATTGACATCTGGTAAATTCAGATCTCCCGCTACAATCACATTTCTTTCCATGTCGTTTCCCACATAGCTGACTATCCTATCAAATAATTCCGAATCCGCATCAGTGCTACCCTTTCCCAATCTGTACACTCCAAATATATCAAGTTGCCTATTATCTTTAGAAATGAGCCTTACACCTAGAATTTCATGTGTCTCATCTTTAACTTTTTCGTAGCTTACAAATTCTTCTTTCACCACAGTGCCAAAGTCTGGGCTGAATCTCTGAAGTTTGAAAAATACTGGCGAAGGATAGCTGCGGTACAGCGGAAAATCAGCTTTGCGTATTACAAGCGCATATCGCACAGTATCCGAACCTGCGGTTCTTACAGCGGCAGCGGTACCACCGATTGATTTACTCACCTTAGAGAGACAGGAAGTCTGGCCAACTCAAGGGGAACTCGGAAAGAAGCGTGCTAAGGAGCTAGCTTATAGGCAACGAACGGAGCGGTGGCAGCAAAGATGGGAGGAAGATCCTCGAGGAAAATGGACTAAGCAGCTGATACCACATCTAGCCGATTGGGTTGCCCAAGCTCATGGTGTGGTTAACTTTTACATTACCCAACTATTGACGGGTCATGGATGCTTCCAGAAATTTCTACAGAGAGTAGGTAGAGTGAGCGACTCGGCGTGTATTAACTGCAATGATGTAGATGATGTATTTCACACATTTTTTTGTATGCTATCACTGATCAACTCAGAGAAGATGTTTACATACTGAGCAAGGAGAGTTGACGCCAGAAACTATTGTGCAGGTGATGCTATGAAACCAAGAATCTTGGGATCAGGTAGCAGTATATGTAGAAGGCTTCCTGCATCAGAAAAAGAGGGACATGAATGACAGTAAGGAGAAATAAAGGAAGAAGAAACCTGAGAAATTAGCACGACACCGCCCTGAAGTAATGCGAGAGTGGTTCCGGGGCGGAGATGTACGGCGTGGGAAAGGGATGTGTGGGTTTTAGTGAGTAGGAATCTCACACACTTGTGGAGTGCGGACTCTCACAAGTGTCTCACGAAAGATTTCCCACACTTCCCCGTAAAAAAAATTATTATTATTATTCACACTGTAAATCTATTTTCAGAGCTTTATTTAAAAAATTATATTGTCTTTTAGCCATCTCCCGTTGTATTAACTGTGTATTTATAAGTATATATTTTTTTAATGTATAATTTTTATAGGTCTTGAAACTACCAAATGGTTTGTTTAACCCTTTTGCTATCAGGCTATTTTCACCAGTCAAGCCCAAAACACTTGGACCATTTTTCATGATTATGCATGTTAAAATGTAAAGAATTGCCATGTAAAGAAATTCCCAGATACAAAATTGAAAAAAATCACAATAGTACACTATTCAATATAATTTTAGGATAAAATATCCCAAAATTATTCATGGCATATTTTACTACCAAAAACAAATTGAAAATTAGAAAATATATTTAAAAAATAAAAATCAGTTTTCAAATACCGTACTAAGAAAGTAATCTGTTCTTTAGTGATAATGTTGTTCAGTCATTCTGAAAATAAGAGCATTTAATTCTCTATAACATGATATAATTTTGTTTTTTGGATTCTTATTTAGTCATGAGTTATAGCACCTGGCGTAAAGAACTGTACGTGTACCTTCCGGAGTCAGCATTTGTGTTTTGGAAAACATTCTCCTATCATCACTACCTGTAAAAACCGAATCACTCTTCTTCTTCTTCTTTATCTACAGCTTTTCACACACTTGTGGGGTTGCGGGTGCGAATTATGTCCCACATGTGGATTTTAGTCTGTTTTATGGCCGAATGCCCTTGCTGACGCCAACCCTATATGGAGGGATGTAATCACTATCGCGTGTTTCTGTGGTAGTTTGTAGTGTAGTGTGTTGTCTGAATATGGAGAGGAAAGTGTTGGGACAAACACAAAAACCCAGTCCCCCGGTCAGAAGAATTAATCAAAGGCTATTAAAATCCCTGACCTGGCCGCGAATCAAACCCGGGCCCTCTGAACCGAAGGCCTCAACACTGACAATTCAGCCAGTAAGTCGGACTACAATTCGAATCTCTATCGGCTATAAAGTCACTGTCATCATCTTAAGCGTCTAAATAATCCATAACATCGGAATTATTTAGCCTAGAACTTGGACCAACCATTTTTAAAAATTAGGTCTACTCGTGGCACGAAAATCTAGTAACACGAAATGTTAAACTAAACTTCACTTGAGAACACCGATAAATGTTGAATATAAACAAAACATAATAAACAATAAACTACTATTAAAATGGAAACAATAAAATGAAGGAAAACACATATTTTGGAGCTTAAAGAAGACTGTACTCACTAGCAGCACATTTCAACTCACCATGCGGTAAACATACGTGGTTTGATAACTTCATTTGTTCCAAACAGATGAGCTTAGTGTCTCTATCTCTCAAGAGAAGTGTAAACTAAGTCCAAAAGCTACTATTGCTGTCTTTTCCTGACATCTGGGCATCCATTAAGGTACTAATACAGCCATCCTAACAGAGCCGATAGATCAGCACGCTGAGTGTCTTAAGCAATACCACTTGGAGATCGGCTCCCTGAGCGTATAAGAGTTATAGCCACAGATGGTCCTATTTGAAGTAATTTCTTTTTTTTTTGGTTCTCAAGTCACTGAAAAAACTCGCACACACGCTCTCTGTGTGTGGGTGTGTGTGTGTGGTGCGTATTAAACAGATGAATGAAAAACAGCAAAAATCTGGATTGAAGCAGTGACAGAAGAGGAGAGATGGAAAGATAAATTAAAACAGAAAAAAATCACATTTGCCTTAACGGAATCAAATTAGGATGAGAAGATGATGACAATGGTAATGGTGGTGATTATGACTATGACCATAATGAAGATGGTGTAACTGATTGGACAATATCCGAGGATGTGTATTATTGTGAACTGCTAAGAAAAATTTGTATTACAGTTACAGTATTTATTTAGCATATGGTTTTTGGTGTTGGGAGTGTCCAAGGATATGTTCAACTCGTCTACTGCAATTCTTTCTATTTGATGCTAAACCTAGTGATTAGAAATTAAATACCAGCACCTCTCCTACCGTGCTGACCAAGATTCTGATGGTGACATTTTTTGTTTCTCCACAAACAAGACTTGAACCAGCTAACCATGGTGTCAGACCATAGAGACCTTAATGAACATGGCCACCAGGCAGGCTGGTGTTATAGTGTGGCAAAGCATCAAATGTTATTTCAAAACCAAGAAACAGATAGTAGATCTAAAAGAGCGAACAAAATGTTAACATTTTATTGACGCACATTAACGACGGGAATCGAATCTAGAAAATTTGTAATCAGCATTCTGGACTATATATTATCATTTTATGGGTTAGTACTTGAACTACGTACAGCAAGAGCATAATCATTTTCTAACTAATGATAAGTGACGACAACAGAAATCAAACTGAACCCCCCTGTATGTTACGCTAATTCATACCAACATTATTACTAATGTTCAATTCATCTTCTAAACAAATGACAGGATATAAAGAACCTGAATACAAAATGTATATTAAAATAACAGAGTAGAAAACGCATTAAAATCAAACCAACTGCTTAACTACCAAAATACACAGGTACTTGGAATAAAAAGTATCATGAACAAGGTCTATGTAACAGATGGAAGGTAGTTTCTACACTAAATGACATCTACTTCAATGAATATACCTGAGAAAACTGAATTTGTTTCAAGGAATAGATTCCATTGGTAGCCCCCTCCGATAGCCAAACCTCCTTGTCACGGGTGTTGTCCTCATCACAATCCTCAAAAAGAAAAAGAAATCCTTTTAAATTTATTGATCACAAGAGGTATGGAAATGGCTAATATGTCGTTAAATTTTTCAATACTACAAATGAAATAGTCATTCTAAACCTACATAAACACATAATAAAAATAAATGGAGTGTCAGGAACAAGAAAGATAAGAAATTTAGTTAGCATCCCATCCCAATCTTCTATGAAGATGAAGAAGTTGGAAATGGAAGAACTAATTTCAAAATCACCTAAATTTTCTGAGATTAAAATCAAGAAGAAAAATACAAATAAAAATAATATTATTTCATGTCCGTAATAATTAAAAAATACATAAAATCTTATAATGAATACTGAAAAAATTAAAAAATAAAATCTCACTCTGTACTTAAAACATGCAATTTCATTATACATATGACAATACATTTTTTTTTTTTTTTTTTAAAGTACCCAAAGATTTAGATAAGAAACCACCTTCCATCAAGTAAGTAAGTAAGTAAGAGCACACCTTATCAGGCAACTTCACAAATTTCAAGAAATATAATAGGTTCAAACACTCAAAAAAATGCAAAAGCTTTTGCAAAACAGAAAATACCACACACCTGAAGCCAAGTTCACAATTTTAAAAACAACCACAAAGAGTTTGATCACAACAAAATCAATCATGATATACAGTGACCAACAAACAAGAGTTCACACCAAACTGACAGAAGGACGAACTGTATTCCCCCAGAACCCACCGGTCCTTCCAGCTGGAGACAGCCGCTGTTCTCTTCTACAAACTGGGATCAGGGAACATTTGTTATCATAAATTTTTTAAAAAGGCACAAAAACTAAAAGCAGCCAATGATTTTCCTCTTTTCATCTTAACCCTTAATGACCTGAATTAATTTATTTTCACATTTTTTTAAATTTTGGTGGATTACCTTCCTTGTGTCATGCAATTTGGCAACATGACACTTCCTATGTTATTCTTTTTATAATTTGCTTTACTTTGCACCTCCACAGATAGGTTTTATGGCGACACTGGGATAGGCAAAGTCTTCTTACGTTAATTTTTAAGGACACTTCCTCTAAAGCACTGATACTTTGTCATTGTATGAATTTTTCATCTTAACAGTGTTATGTGGCTGAAGATCTTTATAATATATGAAACATGTACCACTTTTAACCAATAAGTTGCCTTAAGCAATTTAGTGTATCGACAAGGTGGAAAGTAAAAAATACTTAGTTGTGAATCTGTGTAAGTGCGATACGGACCATGAAGCTGATTTTATGTAACTACCAACATTGCGACATACTGAGCGGTTCTCCTTTCACTAGAGTGCGGACCAGCCGGGAAGGTGGTGCGCAGAACACCATGACGTCAAAGCACCAAGCTTCTCCACACTCGCGCCAATCACAATCAGCTGAGCTTTGCCAGGCGAGCTAGTAAGGTGTGGTGAGAGCATACTGACTATTTTGAAAGTGTAAAATTAATTATCTAGATTGTGATTGTCATGGAAGCAGAGGTAGGAAGTAAACGACAGATTTTGCATAAACAAGCGCGAGAAGTAGTGTTCAAAGTGCACCAGTACTTTAAGAACATTAAGGAACACGCGAGAGTCGTGGCAGAATAAGTTTGGGGCGATGGTGGCACATCACAGTAACTAACAGCAGCAGCGTGTGATGTCAGTGTTCGTACAGTACAAAGAATTGTAAGCGAAGCCAAGTCGTACATTAAATCGACCAGGACTGTGAGTTTACATTCACCAGGAAAAAATCCTCGCTGCCAGAAACCAGAAACAAATTTTGATGACTTTGACAAAAATGTGTTGCGCCATACAATTTTTGACATGTACACTGATGAGCAACTTCCAACATCATTGAAACTTCTTAAGAAAATGAAAGAGGCAGTGAGTTTCAGTGGTAGCAAGTAGTCTCTCCTTCAAGTTTTAAGGAATATAGGTTTCAAATATAAAAAATTAACGGTAGACGTCAATCAATCAATCACTACTGATCTGCATTTAGGGCAGTCGCCCAGGTGGCAGATACCCTATCTGTTGTTTTCCTAGCCTTTTCTTAAATGATCGCAAAGAAATTGAAAATTTATTGAACATTTCCCTTGGTAAGTTATTTCAATCCCAAACTCCCCTTCCTATAAACGAATATTTGCCCCAATTTGTCCTCTTGAATTCCAGCTTTACGTAAGATGTTAATGGAAAGCAGTGATATTGCTGCAGCTAGAACAGTATTTCTAAGGACCATTCATGACATAAGACAGGAGGGTAACTCAACTGTATTTTATTTAGATGAGACTTTCGTACACCAAAATCACTGCTTTCCTCACGGAGCCAGAAATTGCTATTATATACTAGTCTACCAAGACCACTAAATGCATGCACTAACTGACCCTCTGAGCAACATTTTCACACCATTCATAGCAGGAACTGGCTGTATAAGGAATGGCATTACTAGCATCACTCATACCTCAGTTACTTTCATATATATAAAATAAGAGTTCTGTCTGTACATTGCTCAAAATGTAAAAAGGATGGTATTTCTGTATCGGTTGTATCTATAGTAACAAGGAAATGCACTTTTTAATTTTCCGTAATTTCTGTCTGTCTGTCCGTATGTATGTACACGCATCACGAGAAAACGGCTGAAGAGAATTTAATGAAATTCTGTATGTAAAGGCCAGGAATAAGTCGCTACAATCTAGGCCATAAATAATATTTCTCACACTGAGAGAAATGGTAGTTTAGGGGAAGGCCTAAAATTTTATTCTCAAATATTTGTGTTAATAGTGATCCTATCGTAATAAAAATCAGTATATAAAATCCGCGAATAAGTCGCTACAATCTAGGCTATAAATAATCTTATTTATGCTGAGAGAAATGGTAGTTTAGGAGAACGCCTAAAATTTTATTCTCAAATATTTATTTTATTATTTGTCCTATATTAGTTGGTATGCAAAGTCGGGGAATAAGTCGCTACAATCTACGCTATAAATAATGTTATTCACATGGAGTTAAATGGCAGTTTAGGGAAAGGCCTAATATAGAATTATCAAATATTTGTGTTATTAGTGGTCCTACTGACAAATAGTATGTAACTAAATTATATATTATTAAATTTCCAATCATTTATGTCTTATACATTTTTACTGTACCGGCCATGATAATGGAGATATTCATGAATTTGGATTTTTGTTAATAAGTCCATATTAGCGCTGCAAAGAAAAAATGGGTGAAGAGAAATGAATGAAAATCGGTATGTAAAGTCGAGGAATTAGGAACTACAGTCTATGCTATAATTAATTTTATAAGACGCCCTAATATTACAGAGTTCAAAGAAAACTGAATGTGAAAGCCTACAATACAGAAAGCTCATAACATTGATCAACAATAGCATTACATTGACCATTGTTTGTTGTAATGAGTTTTGTGTCTCCTCTGTTGTCGCTTATCTCCGATAGATGGAATTACTGCAGTATACCGAGTTTTTTAAAATTTGAATTTGCTTTACATCGCGCCGACACAGATAGGACTCATGGCGACGATGGGATAGGAAAGGGCTAGGAATGGGAAGGAAGCGGCCCTGGCCTTAATTATGTTACAGCCCCAGCATTTGCCTGTTGTGGATATAGGAGACCACTAAGAACCATCTTCAGGGCTGTTGACAGTGGGGTTCGAACCCACTATCTCCCGGATGCAAGCTCACAACTGCGCGCCCCTAACCACACGGTGAACTCGCCCGGTCGTATTGAGTATAACAGCCTGCCTGAATATTGGCAGGAAGTAGCTGGAGAGTTAGATAACTTTCTTCTTTAGAATGCCGTTCCTCTGATTCATAAATTTTCTGATAATACTGGCACGTAACAAACTGGTTCATCGTAGCATTCAAGCTATTCAATCCCTCCTCTGAGGCACTGATTGGAATGAGCAGTGTGCATATTTAATGGAATAATGGCAGAGGATTGTTCATGGCTGTCTGTGGCCTGGTCATTCCAGCACTGGAACTTTGGACTGTTATATCAGCACCATAGTACTGTTCATTAAAAGTGAGAAAATGTGCATTTTTTTCATTTGATCAAGTATTTTATATGATAACATTCCTTTTAATCGCTATATTCCTACTGACAAATTTTGGTAGGAAAACCACAAAGACAGTCTTTCTGAGAATCCCGTAGTGAAGCATGGGTACATCAGGTAGTACCAATATAAATGGTCCATTATTGGACATTATATATTTTCCAGCTAACTCATTCCTGATTGCCAGCGTTTTGCCCCCGTGTGCTAGGTTGGGCTCATCAGTTGGTACCTAGCACACCCACCAAGACGCATGGCTAGTGCATACCGTGGAGGCCACTGCGTAGGCTACTTGGAGCCACCGGCAGTGCCAATGCACTATGAGAGACTTTGTCTCATTACCAAAAATTGATGCCTGCTCGGCATTCCCTATGCAAATCAACATCTATATCGTGGGTAATGAGTACTGGACCGGAGGACTTAAGGTTCCTGTGGGTAAGGGGGCTTGGCTTATCGTGTGTCATGTAGGATCAGCGTCTACAGGATTTGTACCACAATGCAAATTAATTTTTCGTTCCAAATTGAAAAAAAATTCCACTGATTATCATTCGGACATGAATTCCACAATGTTTAAAAATGGTTCCTAGAACAGTTACTTCCTAATATCCCGCCGCATTCAGTAATTGTTATGGACAATGCAAGCATTCATTCGGTTCAATTAGATAAAGCACCAAACAATAGCACACGAAAAGCAGACATCGTATCCTGGTTGACTACAAATAAAATTCCTCACAGAAATTCACAAACTCGAGCAGAACTGTTACAGATTGTGAAAGCATACAAAACCATGTCTGTAAAACACGAACTGGATTCCATCGCAACAGAAAAAAGTCGTAGGATTGTCCGAATGCCGCCCTACCATTGCCAGTACAATTCAAGTGAACTGGTGTGGGCTCAGGTAAAGCCATACATAGCAGATAAGGACAAGACTTTTAAGATCACTGATGTTGAAAAGCTCACTCACAAGGCCATAGACAGCATTTCAACAAAAGTGTGGAGTAACTGCGAAACAGGACGAGGATTTTGCAAGGGAGATTCCAATGGACAGCATAATGGAACCCTTTATCGTCAGTCCTCAAGATTCTGGGTCCGAATCCCAGGAATCCGACACCAAGAGTTACTGAGTGATTGAGAATCTTCCCAAGTGAATGCTTTTCATACATTTTCCTATGCGTATTTTTAATGTGTTATGGTTTGTGTATGTGGAGTAGTCTATATCTCTTACTTTTGACTCTACTTTACTGTACCGTACTGGATTACAACCAATTGTGTGATGTGTTGTTTTCACTGTTGTAAAATTATAGTTCTATTGAGGGCAGCATGTATTATTTAGATTTTCGAAGTTCTACTAATTATTAAGGTATTACAGTATTACACCCTGGTGTAATGTTGTTGTTGCTGATGTTGTTATTATTATTATTATTATTATTATTATTATTATTATTATTATTCCCACTTGCATGAAGAGTATTACAGGTTAATAATCAATAATTATGGTGATTATGGATTATGGATTGAAACATTAATAATGGCTAACATAAATCAGTCATTCTCCGCCCGCTATAACTCCGTCTCTGACCACCGTAACAGCTGCAGCAGCGGACGTATATCTCTGTCTCTCTCTGCGCTGTACACAGCCTTCCCGGCTGGTCCACACTATAATTGCGGGCAGGAGCCGGTTAGGCTTAGATCACATTTATGACTTTACGGACTCAAGCCTCTTTATATACCACTATTTTCCCATGCCAATGTCAAAGGTCACACCACCACAAGCAAGAATAACTGCATGAAATGTATGAAAGACTCACTCGTCAAGATTTCTAGAGAAACCAGGATAAAAATCAATATAACACAGATGTTGATCCCCATAGGGAACCTGAAATATTTTTCCCGCTGGCAAACAGGAATGAGTTAGCTGGAAAATTTATGATGTCCAATAACGGACCAACTACATTGAAAATCAATAAACATAATTATTTAGAAATCATCAGAAAAATTATATGTACTGCCATACAGTTTGCATCCGCTAAGACACTAACTTTGCGGATAAATCCATGCATATCCGCATCCGTGCAGAGCTTTACCTATGTCACTTTTTTTTTAAATTACTTGATTTACGTTGCTCCAACACACATAGGTCTTATGGCGACGATGGTATAGGAAAGCCCTGGGAGTGAGAATGAAGCGACCGTGGCATTAATTAAGGTACAACCCCAGCATATGCCTGGTGTGAAAATGGGAAACCACATAAAACCATCTTCAGGGCTGCCGAAAGTGGGGTTCGAACCCACTATATCCCGGATGTAAGCTCACAGCTGCACGCCCCTAACTGCACAGACAACTCACCTGGTGTACAGTTCACATCCTCGAGAAGAGGAGATAAGATCAGTCATCAATGTTTTTGTTTGTCAAATGCTTGTCCGTTTCTCTATGGGGTCGGGTATGAGGTGAGATGAATCTGTTGTGGCGGATTTTTATGAACGGATGCCCTTCCTGACGTTAACCTCATCAGAGAAGTTAATGAGATGAAATGAACGATGTGGTATATGATAGTAGGAAGGGAGAGGGTGAAACCCGGTGCCGGCACATAGTCTATCCCTGTCGAATAGCACCATGGGGTCTGCTCAAGGCTTAACGTCCCCATCCAATGGACGAATCTCCATCAACAGCATTATATGCCGTAACTCCATATGATGATAATGATGATGCTTATTGTATAAAGCTGCCTAACATCTAGGTCATTGGTCCCTAATGGTACGAAGTGAGACGAAATGTAATGACAATTTAAAAGTCCAAAATCATCCACTGACCAGAATTCAGAACGTGATAAAGAAGGGAAATTTCATGGTCTCTTTCTCAAACATTTCAAAAATGTCATCATCTCAGAACAATCCTAAGAGCTCACTCGCTGAAAAATCTTTGAACTCTGAGAAATCTGGTTAGGTAAAGTCACTTTGAACTTGTTCCATATTGCCTATAATCCAAGAACTATTTCTGTTTTTTCATTCTTTTATTTCACATTTATTTATTTATTTGGCATATGATGAATAATGACAACCTATAAACTATTTACACAACCAGTGAAAGATGAGTACAAAGTAAATACAAATTATCATATCTATACAGTCAAAGAAAGCAATTTACAAAGTTTGAAAGTACAAGAAGAAAACACAATATATTTACATCGCTATCCACCTATCAACTCTGACACTTCATATGTACACACTGAGTGCGAGTGATGTACATGTCACTAAATGTGAATGTCCAAACCCACCACCCACTTCACTGCTTCGGGTGTTGCTGAGTTGAGGTCTTCCATGGTGCCAGTGAAAGCACGGAGTGGACATTCCTGCACTACATGTTTCATTGTTTGTCGAACCTCCCCACAATCACAGTATGGAGAAACTGACCAGCCCCAGGTGTGTAAAGTAGATGCTGTTCTACCTACTCCACATCTCATGCGGTTTAGTCTACTCCAGGTGCAACGTGGCAGATCAAAGCCTGCCAGCTTTGTGAATGGGTTATTAATATCCACTATTGCCCGAGGTGGGGATAAAGGCCACTCTGTTAACCATTTAGAGGTGGGGTTGAATTCGCTAGATGTTATCTTCACGGCTGTCTTCCAAGCAGGCTGGCGAGACTTCAGGCGTGTGCATTTCTGTCTGATATCCTCATGAACAGGTAGAATTTCATTCTTTAGCATTCTGGTCCATAGCTGAAAAAGGGCCTTCTGTCTCCTGATATGTGGAGGTAGTATATTGCTGAGAACCGGTAACCATTGGGTCGGTGTAGCACGAAGTGTACCAGTTATGATTCGCATGGTTTGACGAAGTTGTGAATCTACTAGCTGTGTGTGAGCACTGTTAAGCCAGACACCAGAGCAGTATTCTGCTGCAGAATAGACTAAGGCCAGAGATGTTGTCCTTAATGTGTTTCCATCCGCTCCCCAGGAAGTTCCAGCCAGTCGTTGGAGAATGTTATTACGACTTTTTAGTTTGTTGGCGGTTTTCTGCAGGTGATTTTTGTACGTAAGAGACCTGTCCAATGTTACTCCTAAGTAACTGGGATTGGCACAATATTGTAGTTCATGGCCCTTGAAGAATACCCTTGGATGGTGCTTTGCTTCTGCGTTGTTCAGATGGAATGTAGATGTCACTGTTTTCTGTGGATTGGGATGAAGGTACCATCTTTGAAAGTAGTCATCCAACAGTTCAAGGTCTCGGTTAAGAACTATTTCAGCTTCTGCGAAGTTGGGTCGTTGAATTGTAAGGCAAATATCGTCCGCATATATGAACTTTCGGGACACTGTTTCAGGCACTATAAGTTGAAGAGTAGCACTCAGAGCTGTTGTTCCAGAAGAAGTTGCAGGAATGTCTTCAGATGACTCCCTGCCTGGAGTACACCAGATATGCTCAGTGCATTATCTGCAGGTTCCAGTACTTCAGTTTCTGACATCGTAGTGTTATGAACTATCTTGATTTCAGCATCTACAAGTAGGTAATTGCCTTCTAGGTAAACCGTCTGCTTTACCACACTTATCTTCATCGGCAGAGACTTAATCAGTAAGAAAGAATGATGCAGGGGTGTGCTATATATTGCATCATGGTTTTCTGCAATTTTAGGTAATTGCCTTCTAGGTAAACCGTCTGCTTTACCACACTTATCTTCATCGGCAGAGACTTCATCAGTAAGAAAGAATGATGCAGGGGTGTGCTATATATTGCATCATGGTTTTCTGCAATTTTAGACTAGTTACCCTCACTGCAAACTAAGTTATACTGGGGCTGTACCTTTATTAAAGCCACGATCACTTCCTTCCCATTTCTGGCCCTTTCCTATCACACTGTTGCCATAACACCTACCTGTGTTGGTGCAACATAAAGCAAAATGGTAAAAAGTAGAAAAAAAGTTACTGTGCACTTTATAATCACAATCACTTAGTGCGTCAAGTAAATCATATGTTTCTCCAGGGCAAGTGCAGAGCTCCCTACTAAGGATTAAGCCTTTCATGACAGAAGATGGGACAAAGAAGCTGTTGTCTCCCACCAGGTAGCTCCTTGCTTGTCTCTTGGGTGGGGAAATACAGGCTGTCCTTCTTGTCAGCTCGCTACACGTGCCTTGCTTGTGTTTGAGTTTTGTGGTCACTGTATTTTGAAGTCAGGTACTGTACAACTACAATACAATCAGAATCTAAAATAGATTATTAAAACTGTACCGGGAGGAACACCTCAACGCCGGGCATTCAAAATAAGCGCCTTAATGAACTCCTCTATCGGTCAAAAGGTGAAATTGACACTATAGGAAGTTGAAACTTTAATCATAAGATGTCACCACTGAAATATTAAGTAATTGTGTTGTTGTGAAGTTTCCTAAACTGATTGAATTTCTCCTGGTTTTGTTTGCTATACCTCAAAAAGTTTGGACATTTTTCCACAGATGTCACTACAAAAAAAACTTTGATCATGCACTCTGGTGCAAGGTGGAAGAACTTATTACTTAAAGAAGTTTCATATTCCTAGGTTTTCCATAACTGAATCTATGTTAATTTATTTTTGGGTTGGCAACACTTCCTTTTTGTTCTGCCAGTTTTGAATCTGGCCAATGAAAAATTTCTGTAATTAATTTTCAACCTATCACAGGCTTCTTGTTCGATTTTGAGTGTAACTTTTGAACTTAACCAATAAAATTGAGAGGGTGTGGCCGGTTTAGTCTTGAATTCTCTCGAACCTTCCCTGAGGGTATATAAACTGCGGCTGTTTATGTTTCCTTGTCAATTGATTATCGTCTTTCTGTGTGTGTGTTAAGGCAGGAGGCGGGGCCGCCTCTTTCTTCTGTCAACAGAACATCTATAAGGTAATGGTCACGTAAAATCTATCTTTCTTGCTACCTCCGCAGCTATATTCGAGGGGAAGGTCCGAATCTTTAATTATGTAACAATACTTTTCTAAAATGTAGGTAACTTTTCTTTCAGCTAATGTAAAAACTTCATACAATCTTTAACTGTAAATCGGCGATAGAGAGTGAGTTTCCCTCTTGAGCTCCCCTTCATCTTGGTTTGGGGTAACTACGTTTTCGTAACTGTGTTCTCCTGTAAGGTGTTAAAGTAATTTCCATGCAAGCCACCTCAGTAGTTTGGGAATAGCCCGTTTCATTGGCCAAGAGCCCTGTAGGATTTTAATTTTTTCATTATTTCGGAGCACAGTGTACGCCTCCATTCAGTTTGTGTTCGGGCCGTTTATTTAACCTGTTCTTTTTCACAAAGGCCCTGTAGGTTGGGTACTAGATACCCCTGTATAAAATTATTTTCAATTTGTAAGTTGTGCCTTGAGAGGCCAGAGATTGTAAGTTTTTTATGTTGCCTTGAGTAGGCTAGAAGAAACTGAGAGCCTATTAGCTCTTTTCCAAAGTTTTGGTAACAGTAAAGAGTGCCTCTGGAAGGCTAGACATTGTATTTAGGGAGCAGGTGCTCTTGAACTAGGGGATTTCTGCTCTAATCTAAATAATACCACTTTCAATTGTATGTAACCTAGGGGCTTGTAGCCCAGAATTGTCAAGGTGTGAATCTTGAATTTTCCAATTTATGAAATTGTCATTGTACCTGATGTTCATTGTTATGAAAAATTGTTAAGTTTGAAGTTCTAAAAGAAATATAACCTTCAGTTCAAGTTTTAAATTAATTTTGATATTGTAGATAGACCTATTCACCCCAGCACCTTCTTTAACCTCTTTCTGCTCCATGGGTATCCCCATAACAAGTGGTAGCAGAGCGTGGTTGAATGGGTCTCAATTAAGCCCCTTTTGATGGCTAAACATAGGATTCATACCGAACTCCAAGAATTTTCTCGGTCGCTGGGAATTTTTCTAAATTTGTAAGTTTTCTATCATCATGTCTGGCCCTCGCGAAGTCCTCCATCCCGGGTCCTTGCTCAAGGAGGGATTGATCTATGAATTACTCATTAGAAATATTCAATCTGGAGGCACGGTTGCGGCAGATACTGCCAAACTTAAAGAATCCCTAGAATTGCCTATTTGTATCCCAATTTTGGGAGAAAAGGAAATTGATGAGGCTCTCTCCACTATCACTGACAATACCACCGAATTAGCATCTATAGTAAGTTTTTTGAAGTAAGCGATCCATCTGCTAACCAACTTAAAAGAGTACAGGCTAGACGTTCCATTTTTATAATAGGGCTAGGGACCTATTGTCTCTAAAGTGAAAAGATCATGCTAAGGAGGCTAGTAATTTAATTGACTGTCTATCAGGAATGTCAAATAGAGTTAGTCAATTGTTGACCGGGGCAGCTGCTCCCAAAACCGATCTTACAAATTATTTTTCTTGGCTTCCATGGGAGTTGAAAAGATTAGGATCTTCACAAGCTATTATCTTACACTACATTCATTCTTAGTGTAGTTCACTTTGTCTGTGCAGTAGCATCAAAAGTATGCAAAAAAAAAAAAAAAAAAAAAAAAAAAGCACTTGACTCAGGCGATCTGACAGCACTTAGCAAGTGTGGATGCCACCCCCTCACAAAGCTCAACAGTGATTGAGAAGAAACAGATCTGAAGAACTGGGATTGATCGAGGGAAAACACATCACAGTTATTCATACTTCGTTGTAATGCTCTAAATTAAGTACACCGAAAGCTGGATGTCCTATTATATCAGGCCATTGTTCACTCAATACATAAAATGCATTCATGCTTATATGCTAATAGGGGCTGCCTGGCCGAGACAGTAAAAGCGTGCTTGATTCATCCAGACCATTTATATTGGTATTATTCCCTGTTAGGTAGTCGAAAAATTTAAGAAACAAGATTTCCACTGCCAGAGGTGAACATGGCCCTAAGGTTCATTCAGCCTATGCCAAAAATGAGTACCAGGTTAATTTCTGGAACCAAAAGCAGTCAGGCATAGAGCTAACCCTCTATCCCAACCACTTCCGAGATTACAGACAGTGAAAGCCTTTACCTTTCACACCTCCCAGGGCGTACATGGCCTGTACAAAGATAACTTTGCTTTGCTTACATTTGCATATACAGTAACTTGTAGCCTAAGAACCAATGGTATTATGGTTGTTTTTGTTTTTCTTTCTCTAGCTATTATAACTAATTCTATTTTAGGCTATTTCCCATGACACTGAAGAGCATATGGAGGGTGTAAGTGGCAGTTCTACCACAAACATGAGAGGAAAATAGGAAACAGGGATTTGCCTGGACCTCTTTTAGACCACATTATCTTCTAACTGCTGTGCTACATGGCCAAACAATCTCAGTTGTGTTTCACTTAGCTATTCATTGATTTTCCTGACCTTGGAACTTCCCCTCACATGATCATAACATATTCTATTTTAAAGACAGGTCACCAGCCCATCAAAAGAACATGTTGACTAAATACACCATTACATCAAAGTAAAACCAATCCTAACAGAAGCACATAAAAAGACAAAAGAGAGTACAGTAGTATCAAAAGGCAAACTTTTAATAAGCCATTCATCATAGAGAACAGCAGAATCTCCTTCAAAGACCACTTCTCATATGTAAATTCTGATTTGACTCCTTATAGACTACAAATTCCATCAACAGTCAAATTTGTATCTAGTAGCTACAATAATATTACAATAATGTATATGAAATTAAAAGACATTTGTTTCTGATGCTTCATGACGTGTTTCATGAGCACAATAATTATTTTTGAACATTCACATTACAAAAATTATATCAATCTAGATCGGCAATGTCATGAAGGTGTAAACAGGAATAGGAGAAAACGTGTGGAATTTGAGTGGAGAAAATGGGTAGACTGACAAAATGGCCGAACTGTCCTGTTCAGGATGATCTCACATGGACAAAATATTATTGTGGACCAATCTGATACGGATTAGAAAAAGTGGACATAATATCAGTGGACATTAAAAAAATGTGGATGAAATGCCGGGACTGGGAAAGTACTGTAGTTGATGAAACATCTTCGAGGCTTTCTCACGATTCATGATTTTTGTACTTTAGTGGGTGTAAAAACTTAGTGGAACCACAACTAGGTTTTCAGTACTGCAATCGCTATTTGATCCCTGACAACTGATGTACGGTTTCCAAAAGTGGAAGTCCTAGGAAAATAAATGACCTAATTCTTGGAAGCACCTGTAAGAACTTCTAATTTTATAATATATATCACAAGAAATAATAATACATTTATGTCTTTAACTAATGTAATGTCAAGAAATAATAAATGAGCGTGTTAGAAATACTAAAAAGTCATATTAACACAAGAATGACAGAAAATATCTACAAAACAGCAGACATAACAAATTCCTTAGTGGACCATTGGGAGCACAACCTGCAGCAAGGAAAAGAGAAATAGGTATTACTGTTTGTAATAATTTATTACAGCCAATGGCCATACACACAATAATACACAATGATTAGATTACATAGGTAATTAAATTCTATAGGTAACAACGTACACAGTCAGATAGACATTGTAAGGTACTCACTAGCAGTCATAGTGGGGATCAACATCCATTCCGTTTGTGGGACCTCTTATAAAACTCCTTTTGGAGCTCCTTTAGGTTAAATCCTCTCTTGGGTCGCGTAGTGTTACACACAGCGGGGGTAGGCCCATTGGTTGTTCTATTTGTGGGAGTGTGTTTAAGCAGTCGTTTTTCTTACCGACTTACAATTTTAACTTGAAGGAACACAGGCCTAAAATGATTTTAAAGAGATTTCTGAAAAGTAGAGCATGAGAACTGTGAGAATAAGCATACTAACTTTCACTTTCTGAAATAGTCCAGTACAGTAGTTTGCTTCCTCTTGCCCAGATGTCTCATGGAAAGAAGTTTTCTCTCAATTTGGTTGAGGCTGTTGATGAGGTCTTCATCAACGTTGAAAGAGGAGAAGCACCAGCAGACAATTCCAGTCCCTCCACTGCTGCCCCAAAATTTGGTTCTGCTGGATCCTCTTCTTCTTCTTCCACTTCAGTACTTTGTCTCTTTGCATCGTCATAAAGGTCTCTAACATTCATTTGTGGTGCTCAGGTTAGGATATCATCATCACAAGTAACAAATTCTTCTAATGTTATGGCGCTCGAGTCCTTTGATACAACCTCCCCCCCAATCTTTCCCAATGTCATTAGTAGCATCATCTTCATTTTAAAAGTCTGAAATAGCACCAAAAACTGCATGGCTAAAGCAGTTTTGAATAGTGTCTTTCGAGGAAAGAAATAGTTCTTTGAACCAGGGCCTTCCTGTACTTCTCTTTCACAGAAGGAACAATGCCAATGTCCAAAGGCTGCAAGTGACTGGTGAAGTTAGGAAGAAAGTAAACCGCTTTGATATTCCGCAGGAAAGATGTATCTGAAGGATGAGCAGGACATCTATCACCAGCACTATCTTCCTTCCTGCCAATGCCATCTTAGCATCCAAACTTTGTAAAAATGTTAGAAATATCTCCGATGTCATCCACGCGTTTTTGTTAAAATCATATTTACACGGGAGTGTACGGTTGTTCTTGAAACACCTTGGATTCTAAATTCTCCAATTATTAGTGGGGTAATTTTTCACTCCCGTCGCTGTTAACACATAACAACGCTGTCAGTCTTTCTTTACGGTTTTCTGCTTCGTGGCATATTTCTCCACAAATAACACGTCTTGGATGGGAGAAATTTGTAAAACACTCCCATTTCATCTGTGTTAAAAATATCCTTAGCATCATATCCTTCAAGAGGTCAAGGCAACATACACTTTTTCCAGTTCGCAACTGTATTGTCATTAACTTCACACTCTCGCCGTACATGTTTTGGAACGAGAGATTGTGCTGCTTTTTAGAATGATCAAACCAGCCATTAGAATCACTGAAATCGACCAAACCCAGCTTAACTGCAACTTCTCAAGCTTTCTGTTTAAGTATGTTCCTGTCAATTGGAGCGTTCTCACTCCCTTTTCCCTCGAACCATTTCATTAAAATGTTTTCAAGTTCCTCGTACAGCAAAGAACGAATATTCTTCCCCCAGAACCACACTCCACTTCCACGCTCAGAATAGCTTCCTTCTGTTTCATGATGCCAAACAGCATACAGCGTATCAAGTCATATTTGTTTGCCGTCTGTGACAAAGGTACTAATGATGTTGATCTTTTGTTGAAGAGTCAGCTTCTTACGTTTAGCAGATATAATAAACCTAGTCTGCTGTAACTTACAATACAACTCTTATCATACACACAAATGTAACTTGTAACACAACCTGCAACGCAGGAACAGAAACAATGAATCAGGCTGGAAATATTCTTCAGTCTGCGCCCTCCGCGTGATTCCTAAGTAGCGACTGGTATCACAAGACAGAAATGCCTATACGGTGTAATAGCGCTGCGGCTATAGGTTAAGGCAGCTGACCTCACTGGAGACATAACCACTGAACTATCGTCAGTGAAGATTCTCCTTTTTCAGATAATCAATGGACATAATATTTAATTTCATTATGGGATTATTTATACATTTTTTCTATTTATGCTTATTATTAATTGCCATTATTATGGATGCTGTAAAATATGATGGTAGAAATCTCACAGGCTTGATGTACAATATGAAATTAATAATTTTTATGTATATTTGAAGGTCAACTAGCAACCCATCCCAAGTAGAACGGTCCTAACTTTGAATCGTTCATGCAAATTATGTACTTTTAAGATTCATTTAATTCTTAATGAGTCCTACAGGAGGTTAAACACTTTAATTGGAAGTAAAATTTGGGAAAAATCTCTAATTTACTTATTTATGTGAAGTGATTTTCTTACCACCGACTATGAACTAAAATCGCCCTAAAGGGCAAATGGTTGGGGATAAGTATATGCCCTCGCAGACTTTTTTGTAGAGCTTGAACAGCTCTACATTTCATATGCTTACACTTGGGGTCTATTGATGACGGTTCAGGCAGCGTAAGCCATGGAACCCACGACTTTCTACTTGTTCCGTAATATTTTCTAGAATACATTTTCATTTTGTTCAATATCCATAGCAATTTTCAGTTTCTAATTGCTTTTAATCTTCTGAAATATATCTTTCACTGTAAATCACGTGAAGTTTGCAAGAGACTTTCCGCCCAAATGTTTATATTTCGTGAAGTTATGTACTTGTGTGTCACGGTGTGTACATGTACTTCAGCTATGCCTCTAGGCCGTACAGCTAGTCTCGCCGGAAACTGAACTTCGCTTCCATACAGCCGTCATTCCAGTACTACCTACAGTTCAATTAACTAACCAACAGCATCTAACATGACGGTGACTGCTGCTTGCTGGTAATAGTGATTTCCAGAGGCTGCACCAATTTATCACGCTTCCACAGATCTCTAAAGGAACGCTTTCATTTAGCGCATTTACTTCAGACTGAGATTACGTAAAAACGGAAGTTAATCAGCATTTAAAGCAAGTTTAGAAAAAAAGTATCTTATCGCAAGCTTTCGTTACAACAGGATGTGCGATCGTAATTTATGTGAAATATATTACTTTTCCTTGTCGGGGTTTGTTAGAAAGGGGTTTAAATAACATTGTGCTTATGGCGATTTGGCTGGACCTTATGAAAATCTTCATTAAACGCGGGCACGTTAAAATGGGGTTCTACTGTATAATAATCAGAATGGAGTGCACAACACTGGATCATTATGAATATTCAACATACATATTTATGTAGAATCTTGGAATTCTGTGATAGTGATTAGATACATGTACACAACATTCATAATTTGTTTCTTTCATGGTCCAGAATAAATGAAAGTTTGTTTTTTGTTTTATTTTTAAGGTGATACTATGTGAAAGAGAAATTTCATATTTATTGCTTGCTACAAAGTTGAACCATTCCAAGTCAGCCACTGTATAAACTGATCACAGGCTTTTTGATGAATACAAATCATCCACAAAAGGTAACTGACTATTGTGTACTTTATTGTGTTTAATTCAGTGCTAATAATGCATCTGATACAGTGAATTTATGGAGAAAGTAACAGTATTTTTTTAATTCTGCAACGAGGATCCTTCTATAAGAATGTAACAATGAGGCATCGTAGATCAAGTAATACATTCTACCACATGTGCAGTTTTTTATGAGATGCTGCTGCAGAGTCCCACTAACTACTTTTATGGTTTTTAGAGACTTCAAGGTGCCAGAATTTTGTCCCACAGTTCTTTTACAGGCCAGTAAACCTACCAACATGAGGCTACCACCCACCAACTTGGTGTCAAAAGGCCAGTGTTCTTCCGTATGAGCTACTCAGCCCAGCTCAATGCAGGGTAATTACATGTTATTTCTTTTTCAAGTTTTTTTTAACATCAGAAAGACAGAGGGGTCATTTTTTACCCTTATATGAATTCAACACTGCAGCGGTGTTGCCATAATTTATCTTACATTTCATTCAGATTATATGACTTTTCATCATTTAGACTTTATTGACTGTTGTTGAAATTTGGATGCCCCAGCGCTAATAGCTTGGCTCCCATAATTCAATTAACCTAGAAGGACGGAAGGGTCTTTTCTGACCCCTACTGTATTTTACGAAAACGTGTTTCTTATTTACATACAGTAATTTTGCTTTGCTTTTGTTCACTTTGCACAGTTGCGTCTTCCCACACTCCATGTCA
The DNA here is from genome assembly GCF_040414725.1 of Anabrus simplex. NCBI lineage: Eukaryota > Metazoa > Arthropoda > Insecta > Orthoptera > Tettigoniidae > Anabrus > Anabrus simplex. The sequence continues at coordinate 181,994,008 of NC_090271.1, read as the reverse complement.
CGTGGTATCCTGAGTTTCTGCTGCATCGGCGTGAGTCAGGAGTGGAGTACGTAAACACGCCTTTGGCAGTAACTATTGCGCATTTTGTTGCACTTATTTTATGAATGATTCCTCAAACCTCGTATCAAAAGCCACCAAATCCACTTACCTGCATTTTCGGCAAATTGCAAAAAAATTGTCCACAATAAACCAGTATCTTGAGTAACATACTTTCACATTAACATTTTTAATTAATCATTTATCGCAAAATCTTAAAAAATAAAAGTCTTATGTAATATGATTTTTGAAATATTTAAAAAACAAAGTTGAGGAAATCTGGATGTGGCGGTGTTTGATACTAAAATTGGGATTTAGTGGATTCTGAAACAAAGGAATGAAAGATTTGAAAATACAGGTAACACTGAAGGAGGTGCTATTACCTGTGTAATACAACAATCACTTTTAATAACTAATGGGTACTAGTTTAAATTTATTCAGCTGTCTAACCGAGTTTTATTACCACCTTATAAAGGAAGGTGTCACTTGATTACAGTACAGTTCAATAATAATGTTATTGGTTTTACATCCCACTAACTACTTTTACATTTTTCGGAAATGCCGAGGTGCTGGAATTTTGTACGACAGTTCTTTAACGTGCAGGTAAATCTACCGACACGAGGCTGACGTATCTGAGCACCTTCAAATACCCCCAGACTGGGCAGGAATCGAACCCGAAAACTTCAACTCATTACACCAGCGCTCCACCACCTGAGCTACTCAACCTGGCAACATAGTTCAAGAAACATTATGAAAAATAAAGGATATTTTTTAAACTTTTCTTGCATTGACGCTACATCTTTGTCTATTTCTTCTTCATAAACTACTACGTCACCTTCATTTTATTCAGACTGAAGTTCTAGATCTTCCTGTTTTTCTAAAGCAGGAAAAAACTGAAGCTGTTCTTTACTCCCCCATTCTTCTCCAAAATGTTTGTTGGTAATTTTAACACTGCATTCAAACAGAAGAGACTTCAACAGTGTGGCATGTGGAATAGCAGTAAACACACACGCAGCGCATGCTGGGAAGTCACAGGAAGTGCTGACTGGCTGACACGGATTTGGCAGACATTGAGACTACAGGTGTTGGATTTGGCAGATATGGAAACTCACAACATACTTGACTACATATTTTAATGGGATATGTCAGGTTTTGATCCAAAATCATTGCATTGAATTCCTTGGGATAAAAACTGTCAACAGCAATGTATAACTCCATTTTGTCAAAAAAATGGATTTGGTGGCTTTTGATAGTGGGCACCTCAAATATAGAACACAGAAGGAATTTGCGACATGAAGTACCCTCCATGAAGTAAGCAAAGATGACTCTAGAGACGAGAGGAAGAGGAACAGTGGAAAAAATGGTGACAATTCCACAAAAAAACCTCTTTGTCTAAATCAAAGAATTGAGAGAGTTATCCAGCTAACTCATCCCCATCTGAATTGGAGAATGAAGGCATGTTACATGCAACATTTTTTGACATCACTGCAGCTAGCTGAAAAGCTAAAATCTCAGCAAACCGGGCGAGATGGCTGTGCGGTTAGGAGCACGCAGCTGTGAGCTTGCATCCGGAACATAGTGGGTTCGAATTCTGTTGGCAGCCCTGAAGATGGTTTTCCGTGGTTTCCCATTTTCACACCAGACAAATGCTGGGGCTGTACCTTAATTAAGGCCACGGCCGCTTCCTTCCAACTCCTTGGCCTTTCCTATCCCATCGTCGCCATGAGACCTATCTGTGTCGGTGCAACGTAAAGCCACTGGCAAAAAAAAAAAAAATCTCAGCAAACCAGTCTTCTTGATACAATGAATCAGGTAAGAAAGAAGGTTCGTCAAAGTACTTGTATCCTGCTGTATGACAACCAGGTGCTTATTATTTAGTGCATAATGCTACAGTTGACAATCGACTATGTACAAGTTCTTAACAGGCAAAAAAAATTGACTCTATACACATAAAAAATATATATATACATATACACCCATGTGGGGATTTACCGGTTACCTCCATCGGGTGCATCCCATTGGAATTGGGGAAGCTCGCTGGCTCTGCCGCCAGCAGAGTCAGAGGGTAGTAGGGAAATAAAATACCACCGTAAAAAAAAAAAAAAAAAAAAAAAAACTGGTCCCTTGCCAGGGTTACGGCGAAGACTGGTAAATGACCAGAAGCCAGAAAACATCTTGAGGCAACCTCTAGGGCTAACAACCCTAGTTGTAAAAGGATGGGTACCCGTCTAAAGCAAAGTCAAGTCAAAAAGCATGATGGCACAACATTTCAAGAAACATACCCCAGGGGGTAAATCTTTGGATAAATCCCTCGTCGTGAACGCCACGGTGCACAAGTCTCGTTCGGATTCTGGGGGAGACTCGACATCATGCAAGAGACGAGTCGGAGCGTCTCGGTGTACCCCGAAGACTCAAAAACTCAGGCCAAAATCTAAAACCTTTCTAGCAACTTTCAACATAAATTCACTTACACAAACTGGCAAGCTGAAAAACCTCACCAAAGCTCTTCACGAAAATCAGATATCCATAATGGCCCTACAGGAAACAAGGTACCAAGATGAAGAGATTTTTGAATCCGAAGGGTACCGATTTTTCAAGAGCAAAGCGCAAATAGGAATCCTCAATGGAGCTGTGATGCTTGGAACCGTGTTTGCTGTTAGATCCAAGATCCTTAAATTGGTTGCAAATTTCGAACCTGTGAATGACAGATTGTCTATACTCACAATTAAATGCGTGAACAAAACCTACGCCCTAGTTAACGCACATGCTCCTACAAACGATAAGAACAAGTCTGATCCAGACGAAGTTGATAATTTCTGGGACCTACTGGATGAAAAATTAAACAAAATCCCCAAACACCATGTCAAGCTTCTTTTGGGTGACTTCAATGCCCAACTAGGTCGTAAACAGAAGTACAAGAAAGTTATAGGAAATTACCCTGCTCACAAAAGAAACAATCCCAACGGCAAAAGACTGGTGTCCATTTGCGAAAATCACAACCTGCAGGTCATGCCGACCCACTTTCGCCATCTACCCAGAAAGCAAATGACTTGGCGTTCTCCCGTCCAAGCTCTTGGAGAGTTCCAAATTGATCGTGTTGCAATCTCCAGGAGAAACAGCCCTGAGATTATGAATGTCAAGATAAAGAAAGGCATCAATAAGGCCTCAGATCATTATATGTCTCTTAGCAAATTCAAACCAATTCCCGCAAACATAAGGAAGACAACCAAACAGATCACACGCTTCGACAATGATAAACTTCGGCAAAGGGTCGAGGAGTTCCAGGAGAAGGCTAGACCAAATGACTGGGACTTTAACAACGCCAAAAGTCTCCTTGTTGAGGCCGCCAAAGACATTGCAGAAATCAAGAGAAGCAAAAAGCATGCCTGGTGGAATGGTATCTGCGAATCTGTCCTCCAAGAAAGACTCAATGCGTGGAAACAGTACTACTCTACGAAATCACAAAATGATTGGGAAACCTAAAAAACCCAACGTGCCCAAGCAGCTAGGGTGTTCAGAACTGAGAAACGTAAATACGAAAAATCTTTCATTGAAAAGATAGAACAAAACTTTAGGAAGAATGAAAGCAGAGAGTACTACAGAGCCTTCAGACGCAAACTCACTGGCTATAAACCACCATCTCTATGCTTTGAGTGAAAGGACGGCACACTGGCGACGTCAAATGAAGAAAATTGCAGCATTCTGGCAGATTACTTCAAGAATTTACTTAATTGCTCTAAACCGCAAAGCGCCATTGAGACCAAGGAACCCTTACTCAGATACCCAGATTCCAGACCACCCGACAGAGATGAAATCAAGCGCCACATTGCCCGTCTCAAAAATAACAAAGCACCGGGGGAAGACTCAGTAGTAGCAGAACTATGGAAATATGCCCCAGAGGAATCACTTGATATCTTGCAAAAGCAAATAGAAGAAATTTGGAACAAGGAGACCCTACCCGAAGATTGGAAAATGGTTTTGATCCATCCATTACACAAAAAAGGCAGCATGAGGAACATCAACAACTACAGAGGAATATCTTTGCTACCCGTGACTTACAAAATTCTATCACTTGCCATCCTGGAGCGTTTGGAAGCACAAGTCAAACATCAAATAGGTGAATACCAAGGAGGGTTCAGAAAAGTTCGCTCAACAGCTGAACAGATCCAAAATCTCAAAACGATCATCAAATATTGTACACTAAGGTCCAAGCAGTATGTGTCTGCCTTTGTGGACTTTAAGAAAGCGTACGACTCCATTGACCGGGAAGTCCTGCTAAACATCTTAAATGAATTTGGAGTTGATTTGAAACTGCTGGCAATTAATTAGAACCACCCTGACCGATACAAAATCCAAGGTGAAGTTCCACGGATGTCTCTCGCATTCCTTTGACATCAAAACAGGAGTCCGACAAGGTGATGGGCTATCCCCGATACTCTTCAACTGTGTTCTTGAAAAGATCATCAGAACCTGGCGGGTGAGATTACAGGAAACCAGCTACAGTCCATTGAGAATAGGAACCAAATCCAAGGGGATAGCAACAGACTGCTTAGCATTTGCCGATGATATTGCTGTTCTCTCAAACAACATAGAAACTGCTAGAGCTCAAGTTGAAATTTTAAAGGAAATTGCCGAACAAACTGGTTTGCAGATATCGTTTGAGAAAACAGAAGTAATGACTAACATCAAAGAGGCTCCACCAAAACTCCATACAAAATACGGGGACATCACCCGAGTAGACAAATTCAAATACCTGGGTGAGATCATGAAAAATGGACTGGACAAAGAAGCACTTCAGGAGCGAGTACGCAAACTGGAAATAGCCTACCAAACATCCCGCACAATCTACAACAAAAAATGCCTTTCCCAAAACACCAAGATACGTCACTATGAAACAGTTCTGAAGCCAGTAGTTCTATATGCAGCCGAAACCCTGTCTCTAAATGCCAACAAAGGACTCCTTGAAGAACTGGAGAAAAGAGAACGTAAAATTGTGAGAGGAATCTTGGGGATCAAAGTACAGAAATGGAATCTATCAAAAGAGATCCAACAAGGAAGTCTGCAGCAAAATAGAGAAAATTACCAACACAATCAAAAAAGGACGGGCACGATTTTACGGTCATCTGAAAAGAATGGACGGAAGAAAGTTAACTAAAGAAATCTTTCACTTTTTTGATTCAAACCCCAAAACCACAATTCCCTGGTTTAGAAATACCAAAGAAGACCTGCAAATGCTACATATCTCAGCTGAAGACGCCCTTAACAGAGATCTCTTCCGCAAGAAAATATTGACGAACGGGCTAAACCGAGACGAGCAACCCAAGAGAAGACACGGTGCCCCTTGGACAGAAGAGCGTAAGCAGGCCCACTCTCAAAGAATGAGGGAAATTTGGGCTCTAAAGAAGGCCAAGTTCAGTGTCAAATGCAACAAGACTTAAAGTGGTCCTTGATGGCCCCAGCGAATTATATATATATATATACAAACTCCACATTAAAAAGGTTAATGTGGGGGTCTTTCAGTCTCATAGACGAATGTCCAGCTCTTCCAGCCAAAAGAGTGCCTCAGGGGTCACTCGATGGAACCAGCAAAAGCTCGCAGAGGGCAGTCCTTCAGATGTGCATGTTGGTTTGCACTACAGTACCACAGTCACAAGCTGGAGAGTCTTTCCAGCATCACTGATGCAGAGCAGAAGCACTTCTTCCGACTCCGCAGCATATCCAGTTGAGTGTGGTCCAGGTGAAGCGCGGAAGGTTGAACCCAGGCAACTTTGTAGTTGGATCCCTGATTTTGACAATGCCATGAGGGTGTGACTGAGACCATTTGTGTTTCCATATTTCATCAGGCTTGAAATGTGAATTAACTAATTCCTTTGCCGTCTTCCAGGCAGGTTTCCTTGATGTGAGTCTCATTACGGCATTTTCATCTGTATTCTGCTGTATTGGGAGATAACTGTTCTTTGCTATGCTGGTTCACAGTCTAACAAGGGCGCTTTGCCATCTGATATGAGGAGGCTGAATGTTGCTCAGTAAAGGTAATCAGGCGCTAAAGAAGAAGAACAAAACTCTTGACTATTTATTAAGGTAAGGTCAATAAGCATGTACTGGTTCTCAGTTCTCTTCATCCAGATGTCCAGGTGGGGACTGACAAAAAGAAGTAGCCAGACATGGTAACATGTTACAACAGAAGTATGGAGTTGATGTTGTGGACCAAATGTCCAGAAAGTATACTGTCAAACCAGCTACGTGTAGGTGTCCATTACACAAATTCAGTAAGATTCTAGACTTCATTCACACACATATCGAACTTAACCACGTGCTATTCATACCACTGTGTATCAGTGAGGTTGATTAGGCTGGCTATAAACTAATGTAAAGAGAAAACAGACAGTGATATTAATTGTTTGAATCTGCATTGACAAATCTGACTGTGACATTTAGTTCACTGAGTACTCGCATGTTTTGATTTATAACATGACTATACAGTTTAGAACATAATGATTACGAAGAGCACTGAAATTTATTTTCATTGTAGAAAACCTATCCCCACCCTTGTTTTAACTCATAACCGAACTTAAAAGCATTTCTCAAGTGAGGGTCATTTTTTACCCCTCCATACTTCCAGGTGGTAGGAGTCATACCGTCTTTCTAATGTTAAAGTCCCACTTTCTTTAATAGGTTAATGATGATGATGATGATGATGATGTCTCAGCTGCCATGTGCAGGTATTTTGATAGATGACATTTAGGTTGCCTGCATGCCAATTTTGAGGAATCAGAATTCAATTAGGTGACTTAGTACTAAGTTTTAATTCCTTTTGTTTGGTAAACACTGAATATTACACCAGAGATCTTTTATATTCCAACTTTACATGACACGGAGTGCCGAATGGACTTCTTCTATCCTTCAAAAATTTGATCACCTCTGTTGTGTTTGAACATGCAATCCTGGGCTCCAGAGACAAACACTGTACCACCGTTCCACAAAGTAAACAGGAAATTAAAATTCTCCTTTTATTTATCTACTGAGTTGTTATTTTTTACAATGAAATATACTGCACAGATGAAGTATTTGCTATGTAATACTACTGACTCTCAATACTACTGATAAGCATTTGCAACAGTAATTATTCTGAGACTGGAGCCAATGCCCTCAAGGTCTTGATGTAGTTCAATACCAGCATCCCATGTCAGTGACACACAACAATATTTTGTAAATGCCATGTGATAAGGACAGCAGAATCCTACCATCATTCTCTGTAAAATAGTTTTATTTATGCTTGTTTTAACTAACTTTGTTCATCTCTGATTAGTTTTCACACAGATTTACAAAATACATATATTTAAGAAGGTCAAGGAAAGGAACATTCATTAAATTCTTTATTTCTAAGAGTGAATATTCACTAATAATGCCAGGATATTAGCTAATACACCTAGGAACAAGTTTCAGCTCAGAGTCGGCACTGAACAAAGAGAATGTTTTTGCCTGCACAAAGTAAAATCTCACATATATGACTTCCACAAAAATAAACTACCATAGATAAACATAATGTGATTCATTTGAACTTCCTCAAAAAAGAAACATTTAGGTAATTTTTTGCAAGCAATTATTTCACACTCAGTCAGCATCCCAAGACCCATTATAACCAAGTTCACCAAAAGGACAAAGAAACCGTAACAAAACACAAGCACCAAAATTAATACTAATATAAATTAGTATGGTTTTAAAGTATACAATACTGAAACTAAAAATATAAACAAAAATTCCACATGATAGAGGACAACAGAATCCTACCGTTATTCTTTGTTTGGTATGTGTCTTCACATGCTTTGATAAATGGTCGCTCCGCATAAACTTCTTATTACATTCTGGACACTGGAACCGTTTCTCTCCTGTATGTGTTCGTCTGTGCCTCTGAAAACAAGAGCAAGGTTTGGCCAAGACAGCCAATTATCAACACAATAAATTTCACTTTCGTTTTGTTGATAGCTTATACTTCATTTTACATTACTGTGAATGGGAAAAGTTTGACTATATTACAAAAATGAGATACTAAAATCATATATCACATCATTACAAAGTAGTAGGTGGTGGTGAGATTATCAACCTCTTATAACAGTGGACAAGAAGATATATTTTAGGTTTTTTCCATGTGAAAAAGGCAAACTGTTCGGTATTCAAAGTCAGTTGCGTTTCTCTTTCTCTTCTGAGGACACAGAGCAAAGTCTTTGTGAAATGTAAAGATTTCCTACAGTCTGCCTGTTTCACATCCCAAAAACCCAGAATGTACATCTATTAATATGGGCCTTGAAAGCACCAATCTTTTATAGCAATACTGAAGTAAAAGCAGAAAGCTCTTGATTCTTTAAGGCCCTTTACACAGTTAAGCAGATCTCCATTCTCCGTGATACACACAGAAATAGTTCCCTAGACTTATGACAGCTTACACAGCTAAACATAGGGACTGTGGTGGATCAGAGCTCTCCATGTGGCCCTTGTCTCTCTGAGCTTTCACTCATCCGCTACAGATGATCAGGCAAAGATCTGCCTAAGAATAAGGCTATTGGTCAAAGAATGAGAACAGGCCACAGAATTAAATACTGCCAAGGGCTTTATAACCTAATACTGCTGAGGATGATTTCATTGGAGCAAACTGAAGCATGCACAGCTAGGATGGCTCCAATATTGGAGTTGGCAGCTGAGTGGAATCATTGCCATTGTAACATGATGGACATCCGACACATACATGTTAATTACTGAAACAGAGATGAGACCATGCCTATAGCATCCTTCCAGTTAAGATATGTGCAAGTAATTGAGAAACTTTCTTTCATCTTCAAGTAAGTCACTGTAGAGAGTCGTTAAAACACCATTCAATGATTGTTGAGCAACTATAGGATGTACCCAAATATGTTTCCTCTACATCTCATATTCTGAATTAGGTAGTCAACAATTAATACTAATACCATTTTGAAGCATTGGTAATGGACTGATATCTGCTTTGCTAAGTAAGCTCAGTCAAGTCATCCATCTTATGCGCTATGCTTGCAGAGGGCAAAAATCTGCCTCACTGTGTAATGGGCCTAAAGGATAAGGCTACTGCTCAAAGAATGAGAACAACAATGAAGGGTCAGAGAAAGACTTCCAAGGGCTTTATGACCTCATACTGTTGAGGATGAAGGAGGACATGAACTCACCAAGGGATCATAAGTTATGAATTTCATTGTGCTCCGTATTGACAATTGATCACTATCAAAGGATAGAGAAAGGTCTACCAATTCATTATCACTATCTTAATATAGTGTCCTATACAATTGGTACTAGTTTCGACCCTACATATATTGGGTCATCTTCAGCAATGATCTAATTCGAAATATATGTTTACATACAACCAATAATAAAGAAAACAATTTGGTTATGGCTTAATTTAAAATCTAAGTCTAAAACTTGGATGAAGTCGGACTACACATTTAAAATTGAAACTAGAATGACACATTAAAACTGTTGTGGTTGGCGTTGAATTATGTCAATGTTCTTATAGTAATCCAGTGTTCTTGAGTCGAGCTGGGGGTTGGTATTCCTTATCTGTATAGTTTAGCCATTTGATTTATAAATTATGTCTTGTTGAATAGTAACATGAGTACTGGTTTATATGTAGCTTGAAGGGGACATTCACAACTTGAATAAGTATTCCTTTTCATCCGATGTAGTGATCTATTATTTAATTCAGTTTGAAGCGAATGTCTGAAAAAGAAAATATTTGAAGTGAATTATTGAGAAAAGAAGGGAAGCTAGAAGATAGAGATTACCATATACCTATATGAGACTCACCCCTATGTTCCTTGTAAATTGTATGCACTTGGCACGGACGCCAACAACAGACTGACTATTATAAAAGGGAGCAGAAGTATAGCTTATGATGGCAGGGGTTAGAGGAGGGATGTGTGAGGAGGGGCGGGTGCGGGGGTCGGTAGGTAGGGATGAACTGATTGGTGGACGAAACGTCTTTTCTACGTTTATACTTTGCGTACATAGGAATGATTATATCAAACAGAATATTAGGTTTTTCATTGATTTTGTTAATATTATAGTTAAGGTTAGAGTACTGTTCTAAATGAATGTAACAGTTCTCCAAAACGTTGAGCATTGTACCCTTCTCATCCACATTCAATATGCTTAAATCTTGGTCAATTATACACCAATTATATAGGACACTATATTAAGCTAATGGTATTGAATAGGTGGACCTTTCTCTACCCTTTGATAGTCACCAAGGGATGTCACACAGAAAGGATGAAAGGAGTTTAACGCAAATAACCAGTATCAGATTCAATCTGGAACCTATATCTGCCAAACATGTTTCACAGGCCATGGTCCAGGTGTGGCTCAAAAAATAGGACTCTTTAACAACACCGTAATCGAACTAATCCTACTCTGTACTGTATCTGCGAGATCATGACTAGCACGTTTATACCAAGATTCTCGTCCTTGGCTGAATGGTCAGCGTAATGTTCTTCGGTTCAGAGGGCCCTGGGTCGGAGACTTTAACCTTAAATGGTTCATTCCATTGGCCCGGAGACTGGGTGTTTGTATTGTCCCCAACATCCTTGCAAGTAACACACCACATACAACACTATCCTCCACTACAATAATATAAAGTATCCTATAGATGGCAGATGCTGCCACCCTCATTGGAGGATCTGCCTTACAAGGGCTGCATCAGACTAGAAATAGCCACTCAAAATCCTTCTCAAAAAAAAAAAAAATTGTGTCTAACCAAAAGCAATGACAGTACAATACAAATAGAACAACATTATTCATACAATGTGATAAAGTGCAAGGGGTAGGGTTGTCAGACTGGCACTTTGAAACATGACAAAATGTCTGTATTTTTTTGGACTTTTTTTTGCGAGTTGCTTTACGTCGCACCGACACAGATAGGTCTTATGGCGACGATGGGATAGAAAAGGCTAGAAGTGGGAAGGAAGCGGCCATGGCCTTAATTAAGGTACAGCCCTAGCATTTGCTTGGTGTGAAAATGGGAAACCATGGAAAACCATCTTCAGGGCTGCCAACAGTGGGGTTCGAACCCACTATCTCCCAGATGCAAGCTCACAGCAGTGCGCCCCTAACCGCACGGCCAACTCGCCTGTTTTTGTTTTGTTTTTTGGACTTGGAAAATAGATTAATTAGTTACTATTTCATTACCACTGCACCAACTACAATACTCACCAAGAAAAAAGCCACAGTTTTGTACTCTTTGGTTCTAGTTTAGTTCATTCCTGCCTTACAGATAAGGTGAACATGCAGATCCCCTTTGCCGATGGGGGATGACCTTTAACTTACAGCCATCCAGAGAGTCAGTATTCATCTAAGCGACCCCGAAAACTATGGATTCGACAGTAATATTAGTCTTTTTTTAAATTTATTTTTAATGTCATCTCCTCCACTACGGCTGCTAGGGGTGTCTTATCACACATAATTTTTTTCCAGTTAGTACAGTAAGTTATGTGTTCACCAAGTTTAGTTGACAGCTATGCTGGAATATAGCACATACATCCATAATCTCGGCCATTTTTACAGTCTTTTTCACCCCTCTCAACCTCCATTCCAACTGTGCCTGAACTATGACTTAAACAGCATCCGGTGTCACGGGAGTCCTACTCCTACTCATACTCATTCTTTCAGATAGTAAATCATATGTGTACTATGTTTGGTTGAGTGTTATGCTGGAACATACACACATTCATCTGTAATCTCAGTTATTTTGGATATTTTCTTTTTCACCCATTTTCATCCCCTGCCGATGCGACTGAACATGACTTAAACAACAACTGGAGTGTTGCTATTCATTCCAGTGACCCAGAAATCTATGGATTATATTTTATTATTGGTAATTTTCTACGCGCGCGCGCGCGCGCACACACACACACACACACACACACACACACACACACACACACACACACACACACACACACACACACACACACACACACACATAATCTTGACCATTCTGAACTTTTTTCACCCCTTCTCACCCCTTATGCTGATGGGGCTGAACTTGGACTTAAACAACATGCAGAGTGTCACCGTTGCATCTCAACAACCCTAAAACCTTTGGATTGGAAACTATTTTCGATTATTTTTATATGCCACCCCCTCCCCACCACCACCCTAGGGATGACTTACTCCCACATTGCTTTTTTCCAGACAGTCATATGTGTATCAGAATCTCTCCTTGACCCAGCCTACATTTATGCACATGCCTACTTTAAACACCATGCCTGTATTCTGCTGTAGAATCCTCGGGCTCACATTGCCATGGTTACGGCCGGTCATTTCTTTATTCAATTCCTAGAGCGGGGTAGTGTCATGCCAAAATCTCAATAACGGTTGGTTTTAGGACCTTATAACTGACTGGACAGGAAAGGTCATTTGGATATTTTCAGCATATATCACTTGTAATTCAACCTTTGCAGTACATGGAGACGAAATAACTAATCTCGGTTTATGATCAGTTCACTGTCCCTATTTAGTCTTGCAACTTCTATGCATGGAGTAGTTTGAAAGATAGTGTGTACAGAAGTAAAACCCACATCACAGAACTGAAAAATGCAATTTACACTGAAATTTTGAAGAATCATCAGGCTGAATTGCAGAGAGTGAACAGGAATATCATCACATGCTAAATGCTTGTCTACAGCTGAGGGAGAGCATTTTCAACATCTACTGTTGTTTTTCTATCTGATAATTCATTCATCAAAGCTGATGGATTTTCTACAAGCGTATGGGAAAGGTATGATAGAGATCTTGCTCTCGTTTACAGACATACAGCACAAGAAAAGACAGCAACCTATAATTTACTCAGTAGTTTATCATAACATATGGCTGCTAGACATTCGTTTTATGTGGATAAATTCTGCTGTTTCAGACAAAATGTACCAACTTGATCAACACATAAACTAAACCAACACAATTTTTTTTTTTTTTTTTTTTTTTTTTTTTTTTACAATTTTGCTTTACGTAACACCAACACAGATAGATCTTATGGCGACGATGGAATAGGAATGAGAAGAAAGCGACCGTGGCCTTAGTTATGGTACCCCAGCATTTGCCTGGTGTGAAAACGGAAAATCACAAAAAACATCCTTAGAGCTGCTGACAGTGGGGTTCAAATTCACTACCCCACGAATGCAAGCTGATAGGTACATGACCCACACTGCATGGCCACTTGATTGGTAAAAAATTAAAAGAAAGAAAATGTATAGTCCATCTTTGACAACCAATAACCCGGTTTTGTACAGGATTGTGAATCAGAAACAGCATTTCAGAAACTATTCTAGTGAAGCTTTGTTGCTAACATACCGAATAAATAAATAAATAAATAAATAAATAAATAAATAAATAAATAAATAAATAAATAATGTCAAACCTTGGCAGTAATATTTAAATATGACTAAGTACTAACCTAGTTATGTCTAACAAGAAATATATATATAGTCAACACTCGATAACTCATAGAAATTCTTTTGAAAACAACATTTTATTTTTTAACATTTCAATCACATTCTGGCAGGCTTAAACATTACAGAATTAGATAATGCAAGGGGCTGTCACAGATCTTGCAATGCAGTGCTACTATCCCTCTTGTTCAATCACCACACTGAACACAAGAAGCATCCATACATACCACATCAGTGTGTCTTGGCCAGTTGACATAGAGCTTGTGCATGCCAATGGCGTCGAACAAGAGAAAGTGTGTTTCAATAAGTGTTAGAGAGAAACTTTAACTTTTGAAAAGTTTATATGGGAAATGTACGTAAAGAATACAATATCGCAAAATAAACAATTTTAAGCATAAGAAAAAAACGAGGATAAACTGAATATGTTTACCTGCAACGTGAAGTCAAAACAACAGTTTCCAGTACAAAATGACTTAACTATAAAATAACAAACTTGGAAAAGGCTACACGTACGGCAGCTATGCACTACTTGTTAAAGTTGCAGGTATTATTCCTGCCTCCCAAACATACTTGATTTGATATGTGTAATATGTGTTTTCAGCAGAAGCATAAACCGCATGTTTCTTGTATGTATGTTGCATGTTGGGTATTCAGCCTGAAGGCTGGTTTGATCCTCCACAGCTCCACCAACAGCTGTCATAGATAGCCTAGGTGTCACTGAAGAGGCATACTAGAGAAAGGAATGAGGTAGTTTCCTGTTGCTTTCCTTACAAAGTCAGAAGTTGCTATTATGTATCAGTTTGTCAAGCCCATTGAAATGCATGCACCAACTGACCCTATGAGCAATATTTTCACACCGTTCATAATAGGGACTGACTGCATAAGGAATGGCATTACTAGCATCGCTCACACCTTGGTCACTTTCATATTGTCAAAGCCAAGGATGAGACTGAAACAGGTCAATGAAAGTAACAGATTTATTCTAGCCCATACCAGAAGACATTGTAAACACTACATCTCGCCAGCAAAAGCATGTTTCTTGTACATATGTGAAAATAAAATATGATGTTTTACTGCAAACATGCTATCAACTCTTTTGGTTTAGCTTTTATTACTGAAGAGTGAAAAAAAATTTTTTGCAAAATTTTGGACAAAATAAAATAAAAATAGCAAAATACATACCAAAATAACTTTTAAAACTTGATGAAATTCGGCAACAATATTCACCACAAACAGGTGCCTCTAACAACAAATGAAAGACAGTCAAAAAAAATTTGTGTGCACCTTTAGTGACCCAGCACACATCAAATCCACACGTGATCTCTTGTCAAATGTTTTGCATCATCTTTGAACTTGCTTTCTAAACTGCAATAACATTGCATTGCCTCAAATTTTTCAAAACAAATCAATTTTTTAAAGATAGCTCATTCTCTACATTAAAGAAGGATCCTACCCTGAGAATCCAACATCAACTTAAGCAGACTCTCAAAAATACTTCACATCTATTGACAGAGGATGAAAAAACTAAATTAATTAATAAGAACCCAGGATTACCCACCACCAAAGCCCTCTCCAAGATACACAAAACCGGCATCCCCATTCGCCCGATCATTAACAATAGACCGAGTCCGTTATATAAAGCATCACAATTCATTCAAAGATTTTTAAGAAGGAACAATCATTCTTTGTCCAACAAATCCGTCAAAAATACTAAAGAATTGATCGATAAATTAAAAAATTTCAACATTCAATCCAATCATTCTCTCCACTCATTCGATATTGTAAATATGTATCCTAGCATACAAATTTCCGTGGTATACCCCACCATTCAAAACAATTTAAACAAATACAGCGGCCTAAGTATATTAGAAATACAAGATTTCATGTCTATGCTTAAATTAGTTATAAACAACAATTTCACTTTCGATAATGTTATTCATCAACAAGAAGGATTGGCGATGGGATCGCCGGCCTCAGTTATCTTAGCTCAGTTTTACTTGGATTTTTTGGAACACATTAAAATTGATAATAATAATAATAACTTTGACAACATTCTTTTCTGGTCAAGATAAGTAGATGACACCATAGTAATTATGGATGAGAGCATCACAGATGCTGCTACCACCCTCATTAATCTAAATAACATTGACCCGCATATAAAATTCACACTTTAATCCAAAATAGAACGGAAAATTAATTTTTTAGACTTAACTATTATCAGTAGAGCCCGGATTTCCATGCAAATGCATGTTTTTCAATAAGCTGGCTACACTTCTTAAACTTTGCAAATATTCGTTTTACGATTTAACAATTCCAAATAACCGTCCTTTTCCCATGCATGTTTGCATGTTTTGGCCATTTTAGGAGAAAATTCATGCATAATGCATATTTGGAAGATTTTGGATTTAATAACGAATATTTGGAAGTTTAATATTGCATAATATGACTTTTATTCTGAATTTGATGCATATAAATTGTTAACATGCATGATAGTGCCATTTCTGAATGTTAGTGTGCAGAATTTGGACAATTTTTCCACATTATAGGCTATAGTATGTCTATTACTGAGAGACGGAGAGAATGTATTCCTGGCATCCTATGTGACAATCAAAATTAGTAGCCTACATGCGGTACAAGTCCTATAATCCAATTAAACAAACACTTTCTTATCTGTTGCTTGAGTAAATAATGACGTATTTCGGAACTCCCCACATCGATATCTAATGCTTAGGAATAAGGTGTCCCAGTTTTACAGTTGTGCATTGCTATAAATTGAACCGTAAATTGTGAATTAATCATTGACGGCTCATTTTTCGTCTGTTAGACGAACAAAAGAAAACTTGTATCGCACTTCTGCTGTGGCGCCGCGTTACTGGGATAGCAGCTTACAAACTCTGGTTTTTCATTGAACCCTCTACCGTTGTTATCTTGGAATGTCCTACCCGGTACTCTCACTCATCACACATCTTTGTTAACGCAGTTATTGAGGACATTCAAATGTGTCTGCAATCATCGCATGGAGAAGTAGCTGCCGCAGCTAGAGATAAGTTGAATAAATTAATTAGTTCAAATCCTGATTTTGAATTTGTCAAGCTTATAGAAGACGTGTTATGGTAAAAATGCAAAAGATGTACAATTTGACCTCATTTTGTCCAAATGTCTTCATTGGAGTATGCATCTATCACTTCCTGTGATGTAAAAAGATCATTTTCTGTGCTTAAGAATGTGCTGACAGATAAACGGATGGGCTTAAATCAAAACAATTTGGAGAAATTAGGGTAGTTTCTGTAGATGGTGCATATTTTCCAGTTTATTGTGCATGTTTTGCCGTATGATAGTGCATGGAAATCCGGGCTCTAATTATCAGGCACCCAAGCTACTTAAGATATAAGATTTTCAGAAAACCCACCCAAACAGTCACTACAATCCGTCAAGATTCTTCACACCCCCAAATTCACAGATGAGCAGCGTACAACAGCATGGTTTACCGAGCCTTCACTGTTCCAATGTCTAAAAGGGACCTCAAAAACGAGTTGAACACTATTTGTAATATAGGGTACCTAAATCTAATGGATACAACAGTTTCTTTATTGAAAAAATAATCAATAAATATAAATATCTCCCCTCTACCACTTTGAAAAAAGATAAACAAAACTACTACTCCCTTTCTATCTTTACGTTCAACGAACAAATTTACATGGTCACCAACATCTTTAAAAAGCACAATGTAAAAGTAGGAATGCACAAGTCTTACATAATGCCACATCCATAAACAAGTTCAAGAGTTTTTAAAATCAGGAGTAAACAGGATTATTTGCAACAGTGTAACTCTTCTTACGTCGGACAGACCAGGAAATTTTAATATAAGGTACTCGGAACATGTCAATGCCCTGAAGTACAATAAATTTTCAGCTGTAGGACAGCATATGCACGACTATAATCACAAATTCACAGATATAAAGCAAGATATGGAAATTCTCAAAATCATCAACAAAAGACCCCTTCTTAACAATACTGAAAGCTGCTTCATACATACAGATCAATAATTAAACCAGAAACATAACCTTAATGACATTTCAGAAAAGCCAAATATCCTATTTGACCTTCTAATTCCCATTTTTAGAAACGTTAAACCAACAAGTCATAATTCAGTTTTTTTTTAAATATTCACAGCACCTTTCCTCAGCAGCCATCTCTTTTCCCACACCCTTCGGCCCCGCCTTAATTCTCCCCCTTCCCCTCCACCCTGTCTCCTTTCCCCAACCTCTCCCCTTGCCCCGCCCCTTTCCTTTTCCTTTGAATCTCACAACCGTTAATATAAGGCACACAAAAATAATTCACGCACCACATGCTGCAACGAAAGGCAAGTCTCATATTTGACAAACACGCTCTCTCCTTCTAATTCATTAACTTTATCTAATTTTATCCATCATTTATTCAGGTTAACTTCATGAACACCGCAATGAGTTGCAAATTTATACCAGCCACAAATTTAAAATGTGTCAGTTTTAACCATATCTTCATGTGCCGTCCTGACAACGCCCAAGGGCATTTCAGCAGATTTTAACAAGCACTACAGGAACATTTCATTTTATTTACGTTGGTTGATGTGGAAACTCCATCTAGCAGGTCTGCGTCAGCTGGTGGTTATTTACAGTGGCGTCCATAGCTTGCATACTGCTAACACCACTCAAGTAGATTTGGTGATTGATGATCTGACTACAGAATCAACATTTACCAGTTCCCGTTTTGCAATTGAAATTGTAATGATTAGCAGTGATGGAACTAACAATTCTATGCATATTAATGCAAGAATGCTAGTGGCTTTACATCACACCAACACAGATAGGTCTTAGAGTGACGATGGGATAGGAAAGGCCAAGGAGTGGAAGGAAGCGGCCTTGGCCTTAATTAAGGTACAGCCCCAACATTTGCCTGGTGTGAAAATGGGAAACCACGGAAAACCATCTTCAGGGCTGCCGACAGTGGGGTTCGAACCAATTATCTCCCGAATGCAAGCCCACAGCCGCGCGCCTCTAACCTCACGGCCAACTCGCCCGGTAATGCAAGAATGAGTTTAGATGATGAGCATACTCCAGATGCTAAGAATTTAGAGCCTAATTTATTTATTTTTCAAATTTTACACATAGATCTTCCCGGTTTTAATGTCAATTGTGTTTTAGTACATTTGTTTTTATGTCAACTGTGTGTTTGTACATTTGTTTAGTTATTAGATGTATTACATTGGGCAGAAGACGGCCAGCCAAGGCCAAAACTAGTCCCTAGTTTAGTAATGTAATTCAAAATATTGCATATTATAGTACTGAAAAGGTGGACCCTTACGACATTAATTTAATAATTATTATTGTGATCACAATTCAATATGGATCAAAACCATGAAGTTTATAATCTATGATCCTATGATTAGTTACCAAGCCCGAGGGAAGTCCTTCAGTGGGACGACCAAGATTACGATAACTGGACGATGTAGAGGCAGGCTTGAGAAGACTAGGAATACGGAACTGGAGAAGGCTGGCCACTTGGAAAGACAACTGGAGGAGACAAGTGATCGACAAGGCCCAGGTCCTTCAGGGACTGCAGCACCGGATAAATAAGTAAGATACCCAACTCTGTGAAGAGTGCAGCGAATAGACCTAGCACCAAATGTGATGGTCACTGGCAGCTCATGTATGGTATATGACAACTTTCCTCAACGAACAAGTCCAAAGCTTCAATATTTTCCTGCATAATTACGAGGACCTACTGAGGTTGTTCAAAGATCTGCCATGACTACTCATTCACCTTCAGAAATGAGACTACTTAACCCGACAGCATGGAGTGTCATGTACCACATGTCGTGCAGTAGCCATCTGCTGCTGTGGAGTGACGTGTCTGACATGCATTGCGCCGCATCAACATTGTCGTTCCATCTTGTGAGTTTCCTTCGAACTATGTCTGAAGTCTCTTCACAGCCTTCCAGATAACGTTTCATACTTCCGTTACATATATCTATCGATTCATTTGAACAATTTTTCACCTCGTTATCGATGTGTAAAATTCATCGACTATTCGCATGTGTACTTCTCCCGCAATGGCGTCCGTAAACAAGGATAATTTTTCTAGTGATGCTATACAAGGCATATTAAATGAATGTTTTAGTAATTATGAGGATAGTAGTTATAATTATGATTCTGATGACAGTGATGTTGATATTGCCGCATTAGACTGTAATAAGGCTGAAGAGACTGTTGTTTCTGACACTATTCACGTTAGATGTGGTGGTGTTGCATGTAATTTTTACTGGGATGACACGGATAATTACGTAAGAAATGAACATTTTGTAGTCTAAGGTCTTTTCACCCCAAGGTTTAGCTCTAAATGTCATACAACCAGTAAAGTCTTAAAAACTTTTTTTTTTTCTCACTCGTCTAGCTGAGTGTAATGGAAACAAATCACTACACTTAGCGGTACATAAAGTCCCGAGGAATGTCATTTCTGTATCGATCTAGGATGATTCCAGTCAATTAAAACGAGATGTATGTTACCTTAGCCCTCTCCATGTTGATGGGAATAGTACAGAAACTACATTTTAGGTCTTACTCTCAGAAAACTGTACCATTATCATGCTCCTTATTTGATTATTTAGACAAATTTGAATCCATATGCAAATTACCCCACTTCATCGACAATGAGACTTAACACGCTATATATTGTGGACTGAAATGCTATTTCCAATATAATGAAAATTGGTTGGAAATTAACAGAGATATGGTCTCATAAAAACAGTTAGGTGCACAGATATGCTAGACTTTAAATGCTCAGAGAAAGCTCCTCCCACATCCAGTGAAGGCTAGATTTTTAAATGCTCCCGCTCAGAAGGGTTAAACACAGTACTACATTTCAAAAATGCATCCTTGTGCACCCCTTGGTTTCAACAAACATTTTTTATTGACATAATACCTTCTGCACACAGGTATTAGATCACAGAATAATGTACCTGCTTGGAAGTATTCATTTCACTCCACTGTAGTGAGAATAAGCTTCTCAACTCAGCATATGCCTAGTGCAGACTGACCATGTTCTGTGCTGTTTCCCCACAGGCCAATGCATGCTGCCTCCCCACTAAACTGCCAGATGTTTGCAGTCTATGGAGTCTATGTTCCACTTGAATTACCCTGGTATTAAATTTCATTCATGAAACAATCCAAACATATACCATTTGGGATTATCTAACCAAGTGAATTTTACTTATACAGTGGAAGCCTGGTTAAACAAGGTCTGATTCATTGTGGATTCAGATTGAATGTGGTACAAAGTATGTCTCTGAATAAAAAGTCATCAACAAAATTCTTTTTTTTTTTTTTTTTTTTTTTTCCAATGGAGGGATTCTTTATTACAATTGAAGACTTGATACAAGAAGGTGTTAATTCATGTTTTATTACTTTTGAGATAAGTAAGTAAGATAAGGTAAAGTTAAAGTTTTGGAACTTTTATGTAAATGTGGGTTTTATTGATTTTTTTTCACAGATGAGCAACAAAATATACTTTGTTTTTTATAATGTGAGCTACAATGCTCTACTCTTTTAATGAATTATTTTTTCAAGCAATTTTTCCAAAAAAAATTGAGTGAACACCTTCTTGTGGAGTGGACAGGATGGCACATATTATGCTTGTAAAAAAAGAAGAAAGGGTTATGTGTAATAATTTCACATGAACAATGTACTAGTTTAAAATACTAACAGCAAAACACTAACACTTAACACACAGCTTAAACTACTCTCTCTGTGGTTCTTTAAAAAGGATAAGTGAGGCATTCTACTGTATTTAACAGCTTTATCTCTTATTGTAAATGCCCCTGTAATATTCTGGAATAAATGGCAGCTGCTTTGTGTACATCATCATACTTAGGAACAGCAATTTTATGTGCACTGTCAAAGTTTTTCAGAACTATTTTATCTGGCGTGATTTGTGAACTGGAATTTCTGAATTTTTTTAGATCCACTGTGGTCCATTCAGACTCTTCATTGAATGAGTAGCTATATCTTACAGTTCCAAATTCTTCCACTTTCATCCATTAGACATCTCTCAAAGACACTTTTTGTCCTGTTGTACTTTTCTTTCTGTCAATGAGACCTAACACATTTGACAGCAAATGTTCATTAAGGAACTTATCTTTCATTCATGTTACCATAAAAGGCTTATTTTTCCATGCCTACGATATGTCATTAATGTTGAGTATTCATCAACACCATAAATGTTTTCCCTCTTCCTTAGTTCCTTTTCTATTATTGCTAAATCCTGATTAGAATCCATGAATGTATGTCCCACCTCTGGAAATTTGTGCTGAATAGTTTCTATTTTCCCTTTCTGTATAATATATTGCCATAGACATACAACCTGAAAATTCTTATTTTGACCAATGGCTGAATCACTCCAAGCTATAATATTCTTAGATTTGTAGATGGAGCTAATGTTCTTCAAAGATTTCATCATCATCGTAACAAACTGCATTATCAAGCAAGTTGCTTTACGTCGCACCGACACAAATAGGTCTTATGGCAACGATGGGACAGGAAAGTGCTAGGAGTGGGAAGGAAGCGGCCGTGGTCTTAATTAAGGTACAGCCCCACCATTTGCCTGATGTGAAAATGGGAAACCACGGAAAATCATCTTCAGGGCTGCCGACAGTGGGGTTCGAACCCACTATCTCCCGAATACTGGATACTGACCGCACTTAAGCGACTGCAGGTATCGAGCCCGGTAACTGTATTATCATTATTGCTGCAGTCCTCTACCAAACTGTTCATCATACCATCTGTTACAGTGGTTTCCTTATTAGGATTATTCCTTTCTGAAACATGCATATATTATAAATTAGTATCATCTTACTAATGAAATCCTTGGTTAAATATGATCTTGAGAGGCAAACTTCAAACAAAGAGTGTATATTATATGTTCTTACCTGAGATAGATATATTTTCAATTTCATTAATAGTGGTTCCATTTCACTAATACAGTATTGTATTCTCTACGGAAATGTTGCTGGCGCTGGCACTGGCACCCTCAATATCATTTTCGCATGAATCATTAAGAATATCTAGAGCTAATTTAACAAGCTTCCTTCCTCGTTCCATTCTGTTACTACAAATCCACAATAATGGGAAAATGAAAAACAATGAAAGCAACTATGTATGTGTGAAGTAGACATCAACAAGAACAGCTAACCATGTCAAGAATGTGTTATTTTCAGAGTCAACACCTTCTTCCAAAAAATGAACTGTTAGCACCTTCTTCCAGTTAACCACGTCAAGAAAGTGTTATTTCCAGAGTCAACACCTTCTTCCAAAATCAAAACTGTTGACACCTTCTTCCATGTAACAAAATAGCACTTTTTCAGATATAACACCTTCTGCAAGGCAAATATCTCTGCCTCTGCTAAGATCTGGAGAATTTTTATAACACTATAAGAAAGAGACTGAGTTGACATATTCTTGCATAAAGAAAACTCAAAACAAAAACAAAAATGTTAACACCTTCTCATATACAAGTCTTCAATTTATAACTGTTACCAGCGCCATGCTAAACAGAACTTCAAGGGATGACAGGATGGGCTTTAAAATCTGAATGCCTATCTTTTCACAGAACTAACAGGGCATGAACAACTGGCCAAGCCTTTGTGTGCGTAAGTTAAGATGACTGTTCCCCACCCCCCCTCAACAACTTAAACTTGTTTGCCCGGGCCCATGCTTACAAAAGAAGTAAGTGTGTTGCAGTGGCATTTCATAGACAAAGTAGCTGGGTATTCACACTAGCTGGAAACAGACAGTAAAGTAAACATTTTCCTCCATCCTCATGCTAATGCTCCTCTGAGTGTGTACAAACAAAAATGAATATGTATTAATGAAAGCTAAGACTAACTCATTTATATTCACAATAACTATAGGCTACACACACACACACACACACACACACACATGAAGGTAAAGAAGAAATATAATATAAAGAAATAAATTATGCTTACTAAGCGAGCCGAGCACGCGGTTAGGCTTGCGCTGTTAGGAACTTGCATTTGGGAGAAAGGAGGTTTCTAACCGCACCGTCGGCAGCCTTGAAGATGATTTTCCGTGGTTTCCCATTTTCACACCAGGCAAATGATGGGGATCTACCTCATTTACGGCCACCTTTTCTCAACCCTCCATCGCTGAAAACTTTTGATGTGATGTGCTAGTGTGATGTTAAACAAGTAGGGGAAAAACTATGCTTCTATAAAATTTATAAATATACAATGCACACGCAGCAGCAAAAATAATACTGCAACTCACACACACCCAAAACTACTTCGCGATGTTTTAACTGGTACCGGAGCTCTTTTTTTAATGAAAAATGGTCACTAGTATACAATCCCAACAAATCACTAAATAATTATAATAATTCACTAGGTTACAACAATCTGGCAACAAAATTAGGGTAAGAATATAATAAACCTCCTATTTATACGTTTATAATACAACTTTTAAATCATGAACACAGGCTAACACGTATAAACTTCAATAGTAAACATAGGTAGCAGACAGGGACCCTCTTCGGAGGCAACCCTGCCCAGGGAATGGCGCCCCTCCCTGTGTGAGTCCCAGAGCACACTGAAATGAAATAGTGTATGGCTTTTAGTGCCGGGAGTGTCCAAGGACTTGTTCGGCTCGCCAGATGCAGGTCTTTTTTATTTGACTTCCATAGGCGACCTGCACGTCGTGATGGGTGATGAAATGATAATGAAGACAACACATACACCCCGCCCCCATGCCAGAAAAATTAACCAATGATCTTCACCCTGCCAAGAATCGAACCCAGGACCCCTGTGAACAAAGGTCAGCAAGCTAACCATTTAGCCATGGAGCCAGACCCAGAGCACACTGACGAGTGAAGACCTCAATGGAATCTATGGCAGAGAAGATGGACTTCGGAACGGTGGAGACTGTGGAAGAGGCAGCCCAGTACTCAGGGAATAGTATGAGTACATTATTCATCAGCAGCGTTTGTTTCCCATGTTAGGGGTGGCTACAAGGGCGTCTGTTTCCCATGTAAGGGCCGGCCTGAATAATTGCTGGCAGTAGCTCTAAAATGCCTTTGGGAGTGGCAACTCCATGATAACAATAGCCTAAAAATGAGTGATGATATACCATCACACCCCAACCTGGCAGGAGCTGGACAAGGGGAAATGAAAATGATGATGATGACAATGATGATGATGATGATGATGATGAGTAAACACAAGTGGTTCTGCTTGCTACTGAATAATAAATGTTTGGCACATGTTCATGCTGTCTGTGCATGACCAAGTCACGGAAAAGAAATGCACAAGTGTTAAGCTAACATTTTCCAAGTAATTGGAATCATTTATATTAATATCTTAAAACTATAGGCTATTTCATCCAATCAGGTAGCATATTTTCTTTTTAAATTGTAGAATTCACCAAGAATGGTGCCAATGAGAACTCTTAACAGTTGGGAACAGTAGCAGGCATTACTAAAATAAACCCAGTTGATGAAAGGCAGATCCCACAACAAATGATTTGAAATATCTCTAAATCAACTGCAACTACCAGTATTTGGTCATAGAGTTTGGCTACATTGCATGCTCTTAGTGTCAGCAGACACAGAAGGTTTGACTCACAAGTCTGGTCATATAGCACTTGGCTGTGACCATGACAAATGTTGCCCTCTTTAGAGGTTCATGAAAACTTATGTCTCTGCAGGCCAAGATCACATAAAATCTGTACTCCGAATTTCCATACAAGCAGCAGTGCCCCTACACATCCCAGTTATGCAAACTGCCAAACCTTGCAGTCCTCATGGACTTGTGATTGTCTGGCAGGAGCACTATATTCAAATGCTTGCACAGTGGAAGCGGACCTTTAAAACTAACGACTGGATCTGCAAAACAATACTTAAATGTTGTATCTGAAAAATAATTATTGAATGTAATGTCACCAAAATAATGTGGGTATTCACATGCTCTTGTGATCATATACATGAGATGCTACTGCCGTGTTGGTTTTCAGCTTTTGTCAATCTCCTAGTTAAATCTCATATTCAGTGCTGTGATATCACCAACAACAAAAAAGTGTACTCTGTGAACGATGAATTGAACATAATTGATCATGTGAAGAATGGAATGTTGAACATGTGTATTTTAGATAAAGTGTCTTATATAAAACTTTGTTCTCTTGTGGCCTACTATTTTCCCCCAATCTTTTGTCGCCCTATACGTAATTTTCCATTTACCATGGTTTACCTATAATGCGGGGTAAAACATTTTGCCTGACAACCGTATTAAAGCAAGCTTCTACTCTATTATGATATATAGCCAGGCAAAGAATAAAATAATCAATAAACAAAGCTATGATCTTATAGATCATCGATTTAAGGAAGTATTTTCCACCTTTTACATCAATGACAGATATTTCTTCTTTTTTTAATGACACTTTACTGCTTTCAATGAGGGATTAGTATGACTATACCAACAAGGGAATGCCAAAGCTATTGGGTCACTGCTTTCGTTCTAACTTTGGGAGGTTGATCTACAACAAAAATAAACAGACGCGTGTCCAAGGGTTTGTGCGATTGGCCCTTATTAACAAAAAAATGGCCCTTTAAATTTAACAATCTGTATACCTGATGGCAATTTGAGTATGAGTATCTATAGCACTGGTGGTATAGTGGATAGTGTAATGAATTTCACTTAAATGTGGGTGTCTCGGGTTCGAGGTGTGCCAGTACCTCATTTCTTTTCCTTTTCTCTGCCTTTCCTCTTCCCCGTGGACTAGGAAATGTGTAGTTTAAACATCAGCTGTATCATTAACTCGTTTACTATCATCTCATCTTTCCACTCGTGACTTGGAAAATCTTCTTTCTTTCTGTTATTTTTATGATAACTGCTGCAGTTATGATATGACCTGTGTTACCTGTTTGCACACAAGTCAGCAACTCACAAACTGCAGAGAGAAGGAACACATGAGTGGAGTGCAGAATGCACTAATGTTTTGATGACATTTCTCGTTACTGCCCAAAAAGTGTATGAGAAAGTAGGGGGGGAAAATTATAAATTAACCTACAACCTAGGACAATCATAAATGTGTTTGTAATGATAAAGCTTGTATTTAATCTGTGCATTTCCTAGTTCACATAGACAAAGAAAAACCAATAAAAGAAAAAGTAAAAATAAGGCATTGGCGTGCCTCAAACCCGAGACACCCATATTTAAATCACAGGCGCTCATCACTAGGCCATCAGTGTTACAGGTACTCATATGCAAATTGCCAACAGGTATGAAGGCTGTTAATTTAAATGGCCATTTCCCCATTAAATAAGGACATATGCGACAAACTCTCAGAAGTAAGTAATAATTATTACTTATATATTGTTCAATACGGACCAAAAACATGAAATTCATAACCATCAAACTCTCAGAAACCTATTCGATTTTTTATGTAGATCAACCTCCCAAAGTTTGAATGAAATTGATGACCCCACTGCTGCGGCCTCCACTTGAAAATGAATTTTATTTAATGATCAAGGATTATCACAAAATAAACCCCCCATATCACTTACAGTACTGCTCAAACTTTGATATGATAGCACAAACACGTAATGTTAGTTTCTTGTCTAATTTTGCCATGAAGTCAATACTCTTAAAATTTAGTTTTCCAATAATATTTGGCCATCTACAATTAGATGTATGCGTAACAGCAACAGAAACAAATGGGCCACCTGGATTCTTAATGGCAGTTAAACATGAAGGATCCAAGAAATCCAACATAAAAAACACACCTGCAGTTCATCTGAACGTGTGAACCTCTTGCCACAGAACACCCAGCTGCATATGAAGGGCCGTTCACCTGTGTGCCACCGTAAGTGAGCCCTTAGGTGCGACGTCTTGCCATACACTTTGTTACATCCAGGGATGTGGCAGATGTGCTGCTTCTTACGGTCCCCACTCCTGGATGAGTAGCCCAAGATGTTAGGAAATGATATAATCTCTGCAAAGAACTTAAGAGACTAACATGCTCCAACGAAAAAAATTAAAAACTAATACTTATAGATCCTTTAGCAAGTAATATGTCTTCCTGCCAAAACTATGAAATTTGGGATATAACATATAGGAAACATTTGGAAGAATGTTGCACAGGAGTCACACTATCCGCCAATACTTGCAACATCTACAGCAAAAGCACTGAATGAAGGAAAACACAGAACAAAAGGCAACTTAAACTAAGCATTTGAAAAGAGACAACTTAAACTTATATGGACAATATATTTACAAAACAGAATGATGATGCCTTAACTTTTATTTTTATTTTTACCTCTCCTATAAGGAATCAAACAACTAATATACAATTTGGTAACAAACTTAAAAATTAACTTCCTTTTTTATTTATTTAGGCTGTTTTAAAATGGTTTTTGAAAGGGAGTAACTGGATCACCTGTAATAATATGAATATAATATTAATTCATTCCTCTAGGTGAACTTGGTTCATGAGCAAAACAGGAACAGAATATAATGTGGGATCTGAAATAATATGGGAATTTACACAATAACAGGTCATCACTAATATGAAAAGATGGTTTCACATTCAAATAGGATGAATACTGTGGAGTAAAACCCTTTCACAATTACCAAATAAACACTATCATATTTATAATGGATGGATGTAAGTACTCAAATGTCGCTATTCTGACTTTTGCAACTTTGAGCCAAATTTCAAAACTGCCCCATCATATAGCCCAATATCTAAACAATCATACTCAATTTAGAAAGAACTATAAATTTGGTACCAACTGAACAAAACAACTACTACCAAAGGGAAAGGGAAACTCAGATAATTAAAGAGGAATGTAAAAATATTAATGATCTGGCAGTGCAAAAAGAGTTTGTGGCAGAACTTAAAGAAAGATAAAACACTCTGGAGAAACAACAGATAAAAGGCAGTTTAAAAAATTGGAAAGACAATGAAAAACAACAAGGAATGACAATACAGAAGGTGGTATATGGAAGCTAAATAGACAGTGCCAAATGAATCCAATCTCATCTTTCTTACTCACTTGATTCTTTATTCCTAAGTTAGGAGATTAAGTGGTAGAATGTCAGCCTCTGGATCCCAACATAGCAGGTTCTAACCCGGCAGAGGTAGTCAGATTTTTGAAGGGCGGGAATAAGTCCATTCAATACAATGTTGGCACATAAAAGGTCTCTAGTGACACACTTGGTGTTTACTAGACAAAATTCATTCAAACTCAGCCACAGATGCCCAAGAGAGATTCGGTTTATTGTACTATCTAGCAGGTGTAAAGTAAAACAGAATGTCAAAATTGATGAGCAGACAGCGAGATGGTGTCAAATTAAAAAGTCTGCATACGGTATCTGAGGCCATATGATTATGATTATTATAATTCGTAAGTTCACTCCAATGATGGTAATGGTAGCCCAGTAATTTCCTACCAAATCCTTAGTCTTGATGTGATACATGTACGATACACATACCCTGTTATACTGTAGCAGTAAATGTTCATATGTTTGTTCACTGAACACGCAACAGCTAACCTAACATGAACATACATACCGTATTGATCCGAAAATAAGCCACACTTTTCATCTAAATTTCAGTCGTGAAAAATTGAGGTGCGGCTTATGTGCGCGACCTTACAAAAATAATACATCGCAACATTATACAATTCAAATGAAGTGCTTGTTTCTCATTTGGAACGACTACCGCATCGTTGCTAGAGTCAGCAAGGAAGAAACTGGAAGAAGTGTAAGATTAATCTTAAACATAACCATGTTTTTGTGTAGGCCTTGTCCGTGACTGTGAATTAAATCCGTTACCAGTCACAAGTTTTATTAAATGATTTACTCCACTACGCATTTCACAGACACTGCTCCATCATCAGGTGGTGAAAAGGTGACGTGACATTTAATAAAACTTGTGACTGGTTGCAGTCTTTATTATTGCTAGACATCGGATCTTTAGATCCTAAAAGAAAAATAAGTTTTAGGGACCTATATAGGTGGGAAAAGTGTATAAAATAGGTTCCTATTGTTTCAAAACAGGCACAATGAAATAATTAAATACATCCAAAGAAATACTGTACAAGTAAAAAATAATACAGTGTGTTTATATATATTTAAATAGAGCATGCAATGTAGCATCTGAATACAATAGTTTAAATCTGATTGTGATGAAACCACTAAATAGCTGATCAATGCAACAACAAATATATTTGTGCATGACTTTCATTCTCACTGTCATTTCTGCCATTATTGTGGGCACAGTAAATAACTAACAACATTTCCAAATGTTGTGGTATAAGTTTATGTCTTTTGCTGGACAGGATTAGTTTGAACATCTGCTGAAGTGACTGAAACATACTTGAACAATGAAAAGGTTGAATCCTTCTGCAGACCTGTGTTACACCTATTAACAAACCTGACTCACTTTCGAATACTGTATACTCCAGATTTCTGTCAAGCACCATACCTATATCGTCGTATTTTAACATAGTGCAAGCATTTGCTAGACTACATCCTGAAGTAAGTTTTTACCAAGGCGGATTCAAATGAATTTTTTAAATCAGGTGCAATAAGCACTGAAAGATTTTAATTAACTGCTTTTTAGTACAAAAAATGATCTATCCATCCTACAGGTTTAAGAAATATATTTTACAAAAACATTAAAAAATTGTTGAAACTACAACCGAATATTGCAAAAGTACATAAATGATGGCTCTAAAACATTGCTTCAGATGTACTGTGCTATGTGAAATGGCACAGCAAAGTGTGTATTCAAATGTAGTGGACTGCTCAGTCTGATAGCTGATAAATGCCCTTTTACAGCTCTGATCTGCATAGGCCATATATTACGATGAAAAAATATTATGTCTATAAATGGCATTAGAAATGTACGGTTGGTGTAATTTGTGAAAAGAAGAAGAAACATACTTCATTAATTTAAGAAATAAAAAGAAATTACATTTAAAACATTTACATTTTTGTTGCACGGGTGGCAGAAAATTACTTTCCCATCTCTCGTAAAACACGGGAAATACGCATTCCACTGCCTTATTAATGCAGACTTCCAAGTTTGCCTTTTTAGACATTTTGTAACATTAGCACAATACCAAAAAACATATACTAGCACTTCGTTTGCATTTTTAGCTGAACTATTTCGGTTGGAACTGTAAACAAACACAAGTCGTCAATACCGATGATCAAATGGGTTCTTAGAAATTGACAAATTCCTTACTACATGTCCTGGTTCCAGGCTTTCCCCACAACTCCCACACCTGCCTTCTTGACTGCTTGGCTAGCATTTTCATCCTAGACGCATACCATGAAACATTAATAAATATAATAAATTAATAATATTACTGCTTGGCTTGCATCTTTATTATAGATGCAGGCTGTGAAAACTGAATAATATAATTTAATAACATTACTGCTTATTTTATAAAATACAAGATTTAGAACGAAAAAAAGGATATTCTATAAAGTCAAAAATAGGTTGTAACATCGAAATAGGTATGTAAAGGCACTATAAAATCTCATCTACTGTGACAGCAGGTTCATAATAGAGATAATAATTGTCGCAGATAGGCTTGATAGGGTCTTACAGAAAACAATAGTTAAAATTCTAAAGATCCAATGTCTACCTATTACATAAAGCATAAAATTTTCTACTGGATAAAAATGCAATGTTTGACCTCTGCATTATTGTGACTATTGTTAACCTTGTGAGGAGTACTTTGTTTTCCTGTGGTATTCTACAATAGTAATAGAATAGTGAAAATGAAAATCCGCAGCCTGTTTCCAGTCATTCGACCGGGTCAGGAATGGAATGAGTGAAGCCCCCATCTAGCGGCGAAGATAAGAATTGTGCCGGCTGCCGAAGCCTGTCGCACTTCTCTGGGGTAATGATTAATGAATGACAGATGAAATGATATTGGAGAGTATTGATGGAATGAAATATGACAGGGAAAACCGGAATACCCAGAGAAAAACCTGTGCGTTCGTCCAGCACAAATCTCAACATGGAGTGACCGGGATTTGAACCACGGAACCCATCGGTGAGAGGTCGGCATGTTGCCGCCTGAGCCTGAGCCACGGAGGCTACAGTAATAGAATAGTAACAATGTTAAATTTTTGCCACTATAAACGATTACTTGGAATGAAAGGCATCAACAAGCTTAGGAATTTGGAATAGTTAAGATACAAGTTTCAAACTAGCAGTTGTGCATTGTGCTAAAAGCATAAGTAACAGAAAGGAGGGTATAAAATAAGGGTTAGATGAATTGAATGTGCAACGTTGGGTAGCATCAGAACAGAATGAGGAAGGCTTTCAGGGGACAAAATGTGGAAAGTTTCTGGAACTTGAAATACAGTTCTCTCCCTTGTGCAAGACAAGAGAAAAGTAGGGATGCCTATCTCTTGAGAAATAATTCTATTGAAGGCCTTGGAAATTTCAAAGTCTCTGAACATACCACACACAAAACCACATGGAAATATAGGTTGTTGCCACTGAATGTGGTGAAGCGGCCTTGTGCTCTGATGAGGAACTTCATTAGCACAGAGGCTGACACAAGATTTTGTGAAAAAACTAGCTAACTTTAAGCAGTACATCATCTGACTTTGGAAGTTTCATTCATAAATGCTGATGAAATACCCATCTTTTTCGATATGCCGAGCAATAAGACAGCAGACTGAAAAGGGATGAAAAGTCTCACATTAAAAACAATTTGGAATGAAAAGCTAAGAATAAAGGTGATGTTAATGGTCATGGCTGATGGAGCAAAGCTACCCATGGTATTCTGAAGCATAAGACTTTACCCAGAGAGAACTTTCCTAAGGGCATAGTGATTCGGTGTCAGGAAAATAGTTGGATGACAACCGGGCTGACGATTGATTGTTGGCTGACTGTTTGGAATCTGGGACATGGTGCGTTCTCAGTAAGAGGGGCATGCTCATTTTGGATGGTTTTAAAAGGCCGTCTCACAATTGAAGTAAAGAATAAACTTGCTACACAGAAGACAGACCTCGTCATCATACCTGGAGGTATGAATTCAGAACTACAGGTGCCTGCTGCTGCTGTTGTGAACAAGCCGTTCATGGAACACCTCTGGAAACACTATTCAGATTGGCTTCTGGAAGGAGACCATGTCCTAACACTGTCCAGCAAGATTAACAAGCCATCAGTTACCCTTTTGTGTGAATGGATTCTTCTTCAGTAGGTTCAAAAAGTGCTGTGTGTCAAATGCCCTGGACGGCACTCAGGATGACATACTGTATTTGTTCGCATATAACTTGCCACCGCGTATATTGCACCCCATTTTTTACATCTGAAATTGCAGGGAAAAAATTCCCACACATAACTCGCATTAATTTCTGACGTCATAAAGACATACAGTACATACACTAAATACAGTTTGGGTATTCCGTGAACATGCCTACATTAAATATCGGGACTGTTCCAATTGGTGTTTATGTACTTCGTACGTGACAATAGAAGAAGAAGCTGCATTTCTTTCTACCTGCATAACGGTTGAGGCTAGCTGCTGTAACAAAAATACCTAACTCGCATACCCCCACCCCAAGGCCACATTCCTACCCAGTCCGTCACACTCAGCCATCCCTTTCACTCTTCCATCTTTGTCAATATGCTTATCACTACCCGTCCGGCAGAGCTGATCACGTGACTGTTTCCCTGTCCAGGCAGTCAAGTGATCACGGTATTAAGTATTGTTCATCTGTTGTATTGTCGACAAGTACCAGTATTCTGTCTTCACGTTTCATTGTTATTTCTCAGTTAAGTTTTCTTGTGTAAGTTATGGAGAAACGTGGGAGTTATATGGCTGGGTTTAAACTCAAAGTGATAAAATATGCTGAAGAGCATGGTAACAGAGCTGCCGGTCAAGAATTCAGTGTGACTGAGTGTAATGTTCGCTAATGGCGTAAACACAAAGCTGCGCTAGAAACCACCAACCGCACATGTAAGACATTCAGAAGGCCGAAAACTGGTAAGTTTTCCGAGTTGGAAGACTAGTTGCTTCATTATGTTACAGAGTTGCAAAATGATGGCTTCAGTATCTTGCACCAGATGCTACATTTCAAAGCATGTGAACTAGCGATTCAAGAAGGAATCAGCTCTTCGGAGCTGAAAGTGAGCCGGGGTTGGATCTGTACATTCATGACATCAAAGGGATTGTGTCTGCGAAAGCGAAAATATCTCTGTCACAGAATGCCAAGTGATTTCAGCAACTAAATCATAGATTTTCATTGCCATGTGATAGCAATGCAGAAGAAAAACAATCACCTCTTATCTCAAATTGGCAATGCAGATCAAACCCCGATAAACTTTGGCATTCCATGCAACACCACCATCAACAAGAAGGGAGAATCTAGCGTACTTGTACATACAACTGGGTGTGAAAAACAGCGCTGTACTGTCACGCTAGCAATAACTGCCAATGGAAAAAATTGCTACCGCACATTATTTTCAAAAGAAAAACAGTGCTTAAAGTGAAGCTTCAAGAGAAAGGATGTCTAGGACTGGGTCAGTACTGTGTGGGGAGCACAGCCAGGGGCACTGCTTCGACGCCCAGCAATGCTAGTGTGGGACAGTTTCCACGGACACTTGGTGGAAGACACGAAGAAACGTCTTCAGGAAATGAAAACTGATCTCATAATTCCTGGTAGACTAGCACATTTTCTACAGCCCTTAGATGTTTCAGTCAACAAGCCCTTCAAGGACAACATACATAAACTGTACACTAACAGGATGACAGGAGGAGATCACGAACTGACGCTAGCCGGCAAAATAAAGAGGCCGTCAGTTGACTCGTGTGTGATTGGGTTATGCAGGCATGGAATACAGTGTTGACAGACGTTATCGTGAAGAGTTTCTTGAAGACGGGCATCGCAAATGCGTTGGACGGAAATCAGGATGATGCAGTATGGGATGGTAACCAGAATGATGCACGCAAGAATAGCTCGGAGATTGAAGGCAGTGACAATGAATAGGGTAAGCATGCCAGTTATCATCAAGATATTACAACTGAACATCAATGACTGAAATCAAGGAAACCACCCTGGCGTACAGCAACCGATCTTGAAAGAACCTCTTCTCATGCTAACAGTTTATGGAAAGCCCAGTGGGATCAGTCTTCAGTAGTCAACAAACATCTAGTTGAGAACCCTTCTAAATGTGTACAAGGATCTGATCTTCCAAGGTGACAGTGGAGAATCATCAATTGGATAAGAACTGGACAAGGCAGATGTGATCTATTGTGGAAATGGGGTTGGACTAGCTCTACAATTTGCGATTGTGGTGCTCCTTCTCAGTCAACCCACCACATTGTTGCTGACTGCCCAATTTGAGCTTTCAAAGGAAAGCTAATGGACATTCACCGCACATCGGATGAAGCAGTTAATTGGGTCAAAAAACTAGACCTAGAGTTGTAATATTGTCCGGACTTGTGACCACATACATTTATCCTGAAACTATATAATATGTACATACATTCATCATACAATAAATAATAAAGTATGCCAGTTGTATTTTTTCAATAGCCTAATGCAAATTTTACATATTTTCGGGAATACGATCTTTCACACACGAGTCCTCACATATATCACGCACCGAAAATATTCAGTTATTTTTGGTCAAAAAAATGCAAGTTATATGGGAGCAAACACGGTAATCTTGGAGGAGAGTGAAAGAAACAGAGCGAGTGATTAAATAAATAGTGAAGTTAGTGATGACAACAGTGATAGTGAGAGAGACAAAGAATAGTGAAGTTAGCGATAACAACAGTGATTAGTGCAATGAAACTTTTCGGTATGTACAGTAACAATACTGGTATACTCATTACTTCAAGAATGCTTTGGTTATCATTGTAGCCTATCATATACTGTGATTAATGTGTTGAGCAGTAGTCTGTAGTGCTGGGGAAATTCTGTGAAACAAAACTGTTTGGTTGACTCTCCATAATCTCTCCTCTTTCTTCTTTCTTTCTTTTTCGTTTGTCTTTTACCGCTCCAATTTTGACGGTGTGGCGTATATGCGAGTGAGGCTTATTTTTCAATGGTATCTAATAAACATTCCTATTACCAATGCTTTCATGATGTATAGGCCGTACTGTAGCTCCAGTGACATCTCACAAAGAGGTAAACAGTTTCCTCCGTCCAACCCACGCAATGTAAGCACACGATACATCTGTGTTTTATAGTTAAGAAATGTTCCCAAATGTTATATTAACATAACAGGTCAGATCATTAACACTTGTAATCGTTTCATATGTCGTAAGTTAGGTCTTTGCAATTTTAGGAGAAGTAGGCTTAAAATGTGATCAAAGTGGTCAATGCCTAACGACTGATTTACTAGTCCATGTACCCAACAAATCATAAGGCTTTGCCAACACACGTCTAGATGATCTATTTAATAGAGTGCAGCTTTTGTCGGTTTCTTTTCTTGGAACTTCTGGCACTATCCTTCAAGGAATGAAGTTGTATTGCTTGTTACACCTAAATATTGTCTACTAGTAATAATTTAATTTAAATTGTTTAAAGTGTATGCATAATAATGCCAAAATCATTTAATAGAAGGTTGGTTTTTATAAACTACATTTAGTTCTATATTTCAGACTGTGTTTTGCTTTTATTCACGCTTTCTCAATATTACCTAATCCAAGAAATTTTATCTTCAGAAAAGCACGAATGGCACAAGAAAAAAGTTTAACGAGAAAGGTGATAGGCCAATGGTCTGTGATGAAAGTGAAGCCGATAAAAGTGATTAAGGTGCAGTGAGTCCATCAGCAGACTGTGTCTTCTTTTTATTCAGGTTGGTGGTGGTCTTCTTTTCTTAGGTTGGTGATATGGCATCCCTATGTTTACTTAAATCCTGAAGTGAAAAATATAGAGGACAGGTATACAATATACTTAAAAATATAGGTCTGTCTTTCAACAGCCACAGTTATCCAAAGAATGCTCTCAATCACTATGTATTACATTTGCAAATACACCTTATACCATTTGTTTAGCCATCCTAATCGATCAGCGGATGGGCTTGGCGCGCTTTCTACAGTACAGCCTGGACATCACAAAGGCATTGCTATCACCTGTAACATCTTTTCCAAACACGCACAATAGTTTCTAATATTTATAAGTTTCTTACCTACACTAGTACTGGCATTACCCACCAACACAGCACAATCGTTACTGTTTAACTGTATTACTACATCATTCCAGGCATTAAAAAGCCTGTCTATTTCATCCTGATTTATTCCTTTACAACGTGAATATGCTGATGTATATCTTGGCAAGACAGGCGCAAAAATATCAGCGTTCTTGAAGAGGCACACACCCCCTGGATAGAATTGATGGTTTTAAGACGCCAGCTACGATGGACAGGGCACGTAGTTCGCATGCCCAATAATCGCATTCCCAAACAAGTGTTTTACTCTGAGCTATCAGTAGGTAAATGCTGTGTAGGTGGTCAGAAGAAGCGATTTAAAAATGTAATCAAGGCTAACTTGAAAAGATGTAACACTGATGTTGATAACTGGGAGAACTTAACCCTTGACGTTCATCCTGGGGATCACTAGTCCCTCATGGCACACCGCCGACGTACAGCGAATGACAAGAGGCAACGTAGGAAAGAAAGAGAAGTGCTGAGAAGAAATAGAAACAACATGACTGTTCCACCTGGGACTACCTGTCATCACTGTGGCAAATTTTGTAACTCCCACATTGGACTGTATAGTCACCTCTGAATGCATAGATGAAGAGGCATCCTCGCTGGAAGACAAACCTACTCGATCAAGAGTGTTTGCTATCATGCTGATGTGAATCTATTCCTAATTCTAGATATTACAATATCATTTATATCCACATCATAAATGGTACTGACATTCTTCATTCTTACAGGTCTGATGAGTCATCATCACACACTAAGTTGCTTTGAGAAAAAAATGTTACAAAGAATGCATTAATAGCAAAAGCCACATACAAGATTTTTACATTCATGATTCAGAAACCAACCAGGAAAATTTATATAGGGTATAAAGAAAGGCATATCTCAGAAAGTATGTCTAAGATACCCACTTCTGTTCCATACAAACGTATGTCCTGATTCAACGCATCACCTACTTGACACTCAAGTCATGTATAGAAAGAAAGAAAAATACTGAAAGGAACACACAGTACGATAAACATAATGATAGGCCATTGTAAGAGGGAGAGGCAAAAAGAAAATACAAAAGGACAAGGACAATCTCCACATCTTCAAACACTGCCATCTTCAAATAGACTGGCTCTTTCCTCATCAATCCCAGTTCTTCAATATCCAATTCTTCTCAGCCCTAAAAGCTTGTTTCTGCTTCCAGAGGAAAGACCTTCAACCACTGGGTTTATTTTCTTCTTTTGTATTTGACCTGTGCTCCTACCCCTTTAGCAGAAGTATTCTCCTAAGTCTTTTTTGTTTCTTCCCTTTCTTGTGTTTATCCAGCCTTCTTCTTATCCTACACTTCCCACATGAAGACTGAAGATCTGTCAAGATGGCCCTCAATTGTGTAAGAACCTGCCCTCCAGATGAAACTGGGATGCAGAAACGAGCTTGTTGGGAACTGAGAAGAAAATTATGTTGAAGAACTGGGTTTCGTGAGGAGAGAGCCAATATACTTGAAGATGGCAATGTATGAAGATATAGTCCTTGTCCTCCTGCATGCATTTAATTTCCACTTCTCTCTCTTTCCACACCGATATGTCATTGTGTTTATCCTATTAATTTATGTGTTCTTCTTGATGTTCCTTGCTATGTTGTGACTTGCTTTGCACTTGTTTGTTGTTCCTTTCCATTATTACTTGGTACTCAGATGATACAGCACTATCTCAGGAACGTGCATCATTACCATGTTGTAATTACAGAAACATGTCTAGGTATATCTATAAGAAATACTTGAAAACATTATTCAGTAAACAAAGATTGCTATTCAGCTGGCAAGTTTGTAAAAGGAATGTAAATCTACATCCACAATAATAAGTTGTATGACAGCAAAGAATATGGTACTTGAAAATGTTTGAATCTATTAAGTTAAAATAATGGACAACAAGACATTGACCTCAAGAATCTTCAACATTTCTAAAGAGAAGGGGACAAATGCTAAATGGATAAAACTGGTTCGAAAAGACCTAGAATTTTTTTAATTGATCCCAAGGATATATTCAAAATGGATAAATTTAGAAGGCTGATCAGAACATCCAACACACTCCATTCACTGACAGCTAAAACATTGCATCCTGAAGTGGGAGCAGACTCAGGAAAGCAAAGCAATCCACAGTGCAGAGATGAAGGAATACTGGGCTAAGAAGAAAGCTCACTAGAGTTAGGAACCACGTGGTCCAAGTAGCCTCAATGAAACAAGAAGAATAATATAATTAATGGCTCACCTTTCACCATCGCTGCAGTTGGGACATGTGCATGCCACTCTTCTCACCCTTGTCTTTTGCGCACTTTCTCCTGCAGAGTCGCTGTTAGGAGTAGAAGTCTGTGTCATATGAGATGATGCATGACCTATCACTTGCCACTTTGGTGGATCAATAGAGTCTTGCTGGATCTGCTGGCCAGCAGTGATGACTTGAGTCCCTGGAGGTAACTGAGGACCCCCTTGAGAACCAGGGGCACCAGATGATGAGATACCTAATTGACCCTGAGCATTTACTGAAAGGGCACTGGCCGGAATTAATTGCACATTACCTAAACCCGGTATATTCTGAATAGGAATTGCCTGAAGGTTACCCAGATTGGGAACTTGGATCACATTGCCACCGGCACGTAGACTAGCGAGACTAGAAGCAGGAATCACTGTAACCTGCTGACCTTGTGATGCAGCTAGAGTTATCTGCTGTGCCTGAGAATGACCCAGGATTAAACTCTGATGCTGATGTTGATGTTGATGCTGATGTTGCTGTTGTTGCTGCTGTTGCTGCCCTTGGTGGCCAGAATTTGAATCAGAGCCAGCTGTATTACTCACTAAACTAGGTGTGGCCACAGTCTGCAAAAAACAGGTGTACACAATAAATGAAGCTTTTAAAATCTAACATATTTTCTAATATAATTAATAATACACAAAATCAAGAATATACTTTTTTAAAGTCATTCACATCTCCAGTTGCTCAAAAACAAAAATATAATAGAAAAGGGTAATCTTCATAAAATAATCCTATCGTCCTACATGTAGGACAGTGACAATTTAAACTTCTGTATCTGATATCATTAATGCTCTGTAGGTAGCAGATTGTTATGTGGGTTCTCACGAATATGCACTTGAAATCTGCGACAGTTATTCTTTGTTGGAATTAGGGTTTTTTTTGGCATATGGCTTTTAGTGCCGGGATTGTCCAAGGACATGTTAGGCTCACCAAGTGCAGGTCTTTCTATTTGACTCCCGTAGGCGACCTGCGCATCATTATGAGGATGAAATGATGATGAAGACAACACATACACCCAGCCCCCGTACCGGAGAAATTAACCAATGATGGTTAAAATTCCCGACCCTGCCGGGAATCGAACCCGGGACCCCTGTGACCAAAGGCCAGCACGCTAACCATTTAGCCATGGAGCTGGACTTGGAATTAGGTGGAAGGCAGACAGAAGCAGTAGCAGCTGGCAGAAATGTTTTCAGTTGGCAGTATCTCATAACATGTAAGTAATACCGGTAGATTGTTGTTTCTGTTTACTTTGACCAAATTATGTTATTAACGTATTCATAAGGAGTGAACTCGGTACACTATATCTGCAATTAGATGCTGTACTCCTATAATCCAGATTTATAACAACACAAATATTGGTGTCCTATGTGTATGTCAATAGCATAATACAAGAACTCTTTATGTATTTACAGAATATATATTGTGAAACTTTTTACTTTTAGAGCTTACTGGAAACATGAAAATCCCCTTACTCTGGACAATATTGTAACTATTATGGAGGAGGAAGATACAGATGGCCTATCACAAGGGACTGACATCTACATTTCTCCTCCTGACAATGCTACTGCCGATAACAGTGACAAATATTCTGGTGAAGAAGATACCGAAGTAAATATACTAATCTTCCAGGCAGCATTATTCGAGCACCTGCTTCTATTAGTGGGGTTACTTCATGTGATGATTCTGGAGTATCTACACTGAGTCCACCACCATATTCTGCAACATTACAGTCATCGCAATCAGGTATTTCACACATCTGTAAATCCACATTTCAAGGCTTCAGTGAGAAAAAAGCAGTAGTTCCACCGTACAACCCCTATAAGAAGCAGAAGAGACTCAAGTGGCAGTCGATAGATCTAAATCCGTAGTGGCCTGACTGGGTCCCTGCACAGGAAGTTTGTCATGAAAAGAGTCCAGTTGAGTGGTTTCTCTCTTTCTTTTCCTATGAGGTAATTTTCTTGTTCACTTCTGAGTAAAATAAGTACATTGCCCGTTAAAACATGTTAGGTGATGTAAGTGAAGATGAAATGAAATGGTGTGCTCCTTGTCAGTGGTTACTTGAACCCTGCCCAGCATCGCATGTACTGGGAAAATTCATCTGATACCTAAAATGCATTGGTTACAGAAACACACAATAGTGATTACATCCCTCCAGAGAGGGCTGGCGGCAGGAAGGCATCCAGCCATAAAACAGGGTCAAATCCACATGTGCAATGAAGTTCGCACTCGCGACCCCCACAGGTGTGCGAAAAGCGGTAGGAAAAGAAGAATAAGAAGAGACCTAAAATGTATTGGTCAGTACTGCCAATTTGCAAGATAGATTTGACTTCATATTCCAGCATTTACACGTAAATGACTTAGAATGCTCATGCTGCTGAATTAAAAGTTTCAATCATTCGCTCCTCATTCAGAGAATCACAGTGTGGATGAAGCCATGATACCTTAATTATGGTTATCATGGCTGTAAATAATTCATCACAAAAAACCTATTCGATATGAATACAAGTTTTGGGAAGAGACCACAGACAATGGGTACATAATCTGCTTTGAACCATACCAAAGTGCTTCAACACCAAAACACAAGAATATGGACTCGGGGGGAAGTGTCATTCTTTAGTACTGTGATGTTCTTTGAACCCTAAATACTGATCCCATGTATCATTTGTATTTTGATAACTTTTTTACCAGCGTACCATTGTTGCTTGAACTAACTAAGAGGAATTTTAAGGCTACTGGTACAGTACGTGACAACAGAGTTCTCGATTGTCCCCTAGTACAGACTTCTATAATGAAGAAGATTAAGAGAGGATCTTTTGATTATAAAACTGCAGAGGGAAAGACTGTGATGTGCAAATGGAAAGACGTCGTATCTGGGAGTTCAAATTCAGTTCCCATTCTTCCATGTGAAAGTATCGCCAGGTTCTCCCGGCAAGATAATAAAAATTTTAAAAAAGGATTCAGATAAAGCAGCCTTGACTCTTCTCTGCTTACAGCAAACCTATGGTTGGTGTAGATCGCTCAGATCAGAATACTTCACTGTATCGAGTAGCCATTAGAGGTAAAAAATGGTACTATCCTGTACTAAAGCACTGCACTGACATGGCCGAACAAAAGGCTTGGCTCCTGCACAGGAAGAATTGGGGTAAGCTGGATCATCTTGCTTTCAGGAGGCAAGTAGAAACTAACAAACATACAACAAAAAAAAAAAAAAAAAAAAAAAAAAAGGAACAACCTCTAAGCTTGAACACATTGACTAGAGATTTGACAGACTAGATCACTTGCCATTCCGCAAGATGTTCAAACTGTAAATTGTTAATTAAAATGCTTTCATACATCTTTGCTTTTCAGTACCAAGCTGTACATGTATTGTCCTATACATAGGTCAGCACATTTTCTACAAACTAACAACAAGAGAATAATAAATCATTATGCACATTGATATTTACAGGTAATTCAGAGAAAATATGTTTGACAAACTCAGTTTTTGAAAAATAAAATAATTCAAGATAATCTGGATTAATGCTTACAAAGATGTAAATACTTGCTAACATCTCTTCCAAAAAATAAAAGAAAAAAGTATTCATTATGACATTGTAGTCTATGCCTTCAATTAAACTCACTAGTCATATTCATAACAATGCGGATATAATGAGTACCCTTGAATAGCAGAGCTACTCTAGAGATAGTTGGGTCATTCTATGTCAAATCAAGCAGTGCTGTCCAGCATGATTTTACTATGGGCAGTGTATAACACTGAACAATATGTTATCCATAGTTATTATAACTCTACAACTTCCCCCCCACCCCCAAACCACGCAGCCTCTTGTTTGTTTACAACATATTTTATTACTGATTTGTTTAAAACATATTTTATTACTGAAGTTCTGTCCAATTATGGTCATTCGGTTTATATCCGACCAATTTTCAAGAATACTCACCACCTTGCGAGATAACTTGCTACCACTATTGTTCGTGTTCTGTTAGACACCCAGCACAGTGGAATATTACCCAACATCAAAGTTTCCACTGCAGCAAACTCTGGCAGAGCACAGGCATGGGAATTCCATCCCATTCCTAACTGCAAGCTTTCCATAGACCATCCAGAGTGTTCGGATACCAGTCTTGAAGATACCTTTACAACAGTTCAAATGCACAGAAATCCACTGGACTGGTGTCTGGGTTCTTCGGAGGAATGTCTTAAAATGGAATTACTGTACACAAATTCCTAATTCCTGTTCCATTTTTTAAAATAAAAATGCAGAAATTTTCTGGCAGTATGTATTGAGCACTTGTCCATATAGATCCACACCTAGTTTGGGTCTACTCCATCCAAACGTGGGATGTTTATCTGACAGATGGGTGTCATAATGGACTTCTGGAGGTACCTCACATTCACATTCATTTCTTCGCTGGCATACGGTATAGAACAAAGTGGAACCAGAATCACTTCATTTCAAGGTTAGTGTATGATATTGGTGTCAATATGGTTCCTTGGAGCCCCTTCCTGGTGCTTTTCATGGGTAAATGTTTTGCCAAGGGCTATTGTAGTCACCCCAAGTGGGTCCAGCTTCACGGCTAAATGGTTAACCTGCTGGCCTTTGGTCCAAGGAGTCCCAGCTTTGATTTCCGGCTGGGTTGGGGCTTCAACTTTATTTGGTTAATTCCTCTGGACTGGGTGTGTGTCTGTGTTCAACATTAGAATTCATCATAGGTAGAGTCCCATCCTATATGTAAAGGTGCCTTTCTTCAATCCACAATAAAAACAAAAGTGGTAATAACACAGCAAATGGCATTTTCTTTCATTATCTATGCATATCAGATTATCATGCAAACAAAGAGTTTTACAATTCTTTAGACACACTATGTGATGTGGGAATTACAGCATAGAAAAACTGATCATTCTTGGAAATATTTCCGTCCAGAGAGATCATGGATGAGTTCCCACTCGATGGTCGAACATTATCAAGAGTATAACTGGGTTGAACATCTTTAGTGCAGGACATCTGGCTGAGGACCGCAAGAGATTAAGACAACTGACCAATAGCCTCCTCGGAGAACATGATCCTCAGAATTGAGGGAATGATGAGAGAGAGAGAGATCTATGCATAAGGGGTCAAAATACAGGCAAATTACATTGTGAACTAAAACATTTTTAATAACGCAAATTTTTGTTATATCTGATGACACCATTTCTCCCACGAAATTCCAATTTTGTTGTTGTTTAATTTCAATGAATGTAATTTAAAAGCTTTTCAGTCTGTTAAACACACAAATTCAATATGAATATTACACTATAACATACCTGTAAAAA
Organism: Anabrus simplex; assembly: GCF_040414725.1. Classification (NCBI taxonomy): domain Eukaryota; kingdom Metazoa; phylum Arthropoda; class Insecta; order Orthoptera; family Tettigoniidae; genus Anabrus; species Anabrus simplex. Next base: position 181,949,664 of record NC_090271.1, on the reverse strand, counting down.
ACACATCCTATTAAACAAAGAATGACATGTTTCGATCTTAAAGCAGACCCTACACGATCAATAAAACTGTCAGTACCGAAAAATATTGACAGTAATACTGATCGCGTGTGGACTGGAATGATGGAATGAAGGCCAGTACTGAAGCAGATCCGGATTTCCTGATCTGCGAGCGTCAGTACTGTAGAGTGGTAGGGATACTGACAGTTATACTGACCGTGTGAGTGCGCTTGTCATTATTTCTGTCAGTATCAACGGAGCAGCGGTGGAAGACAAATGCGTTTCTCACCAAGGCCAAGTAGAGGTGCTTGTGGAACCGTCAAGTAGGCCTATTGCAAAAGTTTATCGAGCTATATGAAACGCTGCCAGAATAAACGTACTTAACACAATACTTTACATGTTTCCACAACTGCTGTACTGATGGAAACTGGTGACATTACAGCGGAAAACTTTAAATCTTCAAAATTTATACCAGTTGTAAGATACCTCACTGTCAACGCTAATCTCTCTGCCACCGATAAACAGCACCACATGTTTGTATTTTGCCTTATTACAAAAGGCTCTATCAATCTTAAAAATTTATACCAGTTGCAAGATACCTCACTGTCACCGCTAATCTCTCTGCCACCAATAAACAGCACCGCATGTTTGTATTTTGCCCTATTACAAAAGGCTCTACCATTCGTAGTAATTTCGCAAAAGTACCCTCACGCATTCGGAGATACCGTAGTTCTGATAATCTTCTGCTTCGGTATATTGTGTTTTCCTCAACACTTCATATGAGAATACTCTTCTCTTTTCCTAAGCCAATCTTTAACCCATCGTTTACGTTTAAAACTGCGTTTCGTGCAGTACTAATATAATAGCTACAAAATGCCCGTCTTTTACGATCCATTTTGATAGAATACCGCAATTGCATGTTATAAATCTCATTCCGTAGTGACGGTTATTGGCTTTATTTTAAAGTGAGAATGCCGCAATGGTAAGCTAGTGCACTGGTACTGACCAAAATATTGACAGTAATAATGATCGTGTAAGGTCGCTACAATATTGATGCGTACTGTCAGTATTATTGACTCAGTATTACTGACCGTGTAGGGTCTGCTTAAAAGCATATCATCAGATTCTATCAAGTCACACATTGGTGGAATTCTTAATAAATAATTTTAATGAAGGAAATTATTTTTACACCTTTTAACATTTCATGAAATTAAATTCCTGTAAAAGTAATTAATAAGTAGCGTCTGAAATAACCTGAATTTGGAATGTAGAAAGAAATGTAATGGCATGTGCTGGGAATGCTGCATGACCTAACGTCAACATATCATTCTCTATGTAGCTGCAGTATAGTACATATGTAAGTTCTGTGTAGACCTAGAACACCATCAGTGCTAATAATTACAACATTCTCCATGTAGCTGCAGTATAGTAAGTAAATATTTGTATTCTGTGTAGACTAACAAGTGCCAGCGATCATGAACAATGCCAAAGGTGAGCGTTTCGCTTTCTGACAGGTCTTTAAAATTTAAAATCTAATGATTTCTTATGGTCTGGTAACATGCTAATGTGCAAACATCTAGACTTAAGACACACTGGACAAACACTGCTTGGCTGAAAAATGCATGTCATAAAGAAAGACCAGGGAAGCAAGCTAGTGGAATGATAATTGTGGCAATCAGAGAAGCCCTTCTCCATGCAAACAGCACAATAAAATTTAAAGAAGAATGTATACTTGATACAACCGAAGTATTTGTGAAAGCTAATATACCGGTAGAAAAATTAGATCATCCGGAAATGAGGAAATAGATGTAAAAGTATATTCATAGAAGTAGCAACCTACCAACTGCAACTGATAAACCTCATTATTAGGTAACTACATTGACACTATCTAATAAAAATCGAGAGACTTCCACTTTTCAATGCATGTATTATTTGTGTTATCGAGGGCATGTTTTGTCTCTTAGTTAAGAGCCAGCTTCATATAAGGAAAAAATAACGCATAAAATGACAAAAGAGACATTATTTAAAAGTTCAAAAGTTTAAAAACAATATATGCCACAGAAATAGTCTCCTTTGTGAGAAACACTATGTCTTTATAATGTTATTCTATCTCACTCTTTTTTGTTCCTTAAATTAATGAATAATCACATGAAACTCTCCATTGAGTCATGTACTGTATGTAATTCCATAGTAAAAGGTGAAATCATAGCTGGGGAAAACTCCTCTCGATTTTAAAATGTAGTGCAATATGAATTTTAAGATTTTGAATTTTCTGGTGTTGCCAGATGTTATAGGAGTCTATAAAGAAAGAAAGAAAGAAGAAAATATAACTTAATGAAAGAATGTGTTAACGTTGGTGGAATTCTGATAGGATGTCAAGTACTCGCTTCCCTGCTGGCCCCTTCAAACATGTCTAGACCTGCCTTGTTGATGACTGACTGCTAGCATTAAGCAGCTGATCGGATACAGGTACAAGAGGTGCAGTATATTCGAGGCAACGTGTTATGAAGACCTGAGCTACACTGCAGGATGTTCTTCCAGTTTGACAAATATAAGTTGTTTTGCATTAGGAATATTAGAGCATTAGAACATGCATATTTTTGTAGAACATTCAAGTTTTGTGAGTCTCCTTTTGCAAATAGCCCACATGTTCTATTGGATTAATGTCAGGGGAGTTCCCTGGCCATTCTTTTTGCTAGCTGCTTTACGTCGCACCAACACAGATGGTCTTATGGCGACGATGGGACAGAAAAGGCCTAGGAATGGGAAGGAAGCAGCCGTGGCCTTAATTAAGGTACAACCTCAGCATTTGCCTGGTGTGAAAATGGGAAACCACGGCAAACCATCTTCAGGGCTGCCGACAGTGTGGTTCGAACCCACTATCTCCCGGATGCGAGCTCATACCTACGTGCTCCTAACTGCACGGCCAACTCGCCCGGTGCTGGCTATTCTAAGACACGAACATTGTTCTCACTGAAAAATTTCTTCACCTTCTTTGACCAATGGCAAGGAGCCAAATCTTGCTGAAAAATGTTGTCACCATCTGGAAACCTCATCTACAGACCACCACCAACTCTCCTTTCCAGTATTTGGATGTACTGGTCAGATTTCATTATCCCATAAACTGGTACCAAGGGTTTCGGTCCTTTATTCGTGAAATACCCGCTAAACATCATCTTCACGGGGTGTTTTATGGTCTGTTGTGAATGTGCTGAAGTTGTTGGCTCATTCTTCACTCGAAGCACATACTGAACTTCAAAGTGGATCTCGTCAGAGAATAGAACTTTCTGCCAGTGTTTCATTGTCCAATCCTGATGGCTACGTGCCCACAAGAGACATTACTTGCACATTTCTCCTAAGTTATTTGCTTACCAATGTGAGGTTTTCTCTCCAGCTGCCAGAAGTCTACACCGAACATTAGAAATTCACGAGCCAAGTGTCCACAGCAGGAAACCTGGGGTCTGATTTGCTTCTTTTGAGGAGAAAATATCAATTGGTGTAGTTTTATTTTCCCCCATCTAATTCTGAACAAAATGAGAGAAGCGAGACCAAGGTGGTATGGGCACATGGCCAAAGCTGACACAGAATATATCACACTCATCTTGAATGGACAGCAACCTACAGGCTGGCCTAAAAAGCAATGGATGGACTGCCTGAGGGAGGACATAAGAGCTGTGGATGTTCATCCTGCCAACGTGAAGACGGGGGGGAAAATACAAGAAGGCAGAACCCACAGAAGAAGAAGAAGAAGAAGGATCATAGTCTGTGGTTATTTCTCCGGAAGCCAATTTTTTCCACAAATAAAAATACAAGATAGCCAGAAATAAGTTACAGTTGAAACCAGTATAACGACTCTGAAAACACCACCAATATTCATCAATTGGTGTAGTTTTCTTTTCCCCCATCTGATTCTGGACAAAATGAGAGAAGCGAGACCAATGTGGCATGGGTACATGGCCAAAGCTGACACAGACTATATCACACTCAGCTCGAATCGACATTATGGTCATTATTAGCGATAGTCGCACAAACCGGCCTTTTTTTGTGGTTGCTAAAAATGTCATATCTGTAAGTTTTAGGCTACACACTTACATGATTAATTAACAGAATAAAGCTAAAACTTCCAAAAACATACGTAAAATACAATACTTGCAATACAGTATTTGTGGAGTGGGACTAAGAGGCATTTTTATTCTAATATTTACACAGTACGTACAACAATAACATGCCACCAAATATAAAATAATTTGTGAGGAAAGAAGTACTTGCTGTAAATTGATCAATAATGTCGCATACGGTCACGGCTAATAAATGAAATGTTCTCTCTGCCCTTCCAAAGTGTAGAAATCCTGATGTTTGTTTCCCCACTTTGTAATCGCCTTACTACGTGTAATTTTTCTTCAGTATTAAACACTTTACCTTTTATTTGCGACATAATCACAGCAATGATATACATGTTGATTCCCATACGGAATCTGAAAAATTTGTTCCGAATGAATAAATTTATAATACCAATATAAATGGTCCGTTATTGGATATTATAAATTTTCCAGCTAACTCATACCTGGCTGCCAGCATTTCGCCCCCATGTGCTAGGCTGGCCTCATCAGTTGGTACCTAGCACACCTACCAAGACGCTGGCTAGTGCATACCGTGGAGGCCACTGGTAGGTGTAGGTGTAGTCTTGGTAGGTGTGCTAGGTACCAACTGATGAGCCCAGCCTAGCACATGGAGGCAAAACGCTGGCAGCCAGGAATGAGTTAGCTGGAAAATTTATAATATCCAATAACGGACCATTTATATTGGTATTATAATCACAGCATGCTTGCCGTGACTATTTAACAGACATACTGATTTGAAATCTACAATCTACTGAAAACAACAGCTTGAAAATAACACTTTACATTGTTGTCAGCAATCCCCGAACACGTAACACAAAAATCATCACTGGATGTTATAGTCGATATATTTCTCTGAAAATGTGATCAAAATATGTTGTTTTATATGGTATGTTGTAATAAGCGATGTAGTACTAAGCAATTTTTTAAATACAGTTTTTTATATAAGATTTCGACAGGACCATTGGATTTCGCTGTTATATCCAATAGATCGTTAAGAGTGATGTTGCAACAAATGGTTTTGACTGTATACCAAATTTTTGTGACACTATCACTGTATTGTAGTTACTGGTGAGAATGTGATGAGATGAGGCTGCAGTATTACCTTGACCCAAAAGAGAAGTGTATCAGCCAATGATATACAGTGTCTCAATGTAATTGTTAGAAGGCATAATTTTTCGTTCATACAAAATTATTGTTTGGCATGCCAGTATTGGTTATGCTCTCTAAGGACCCAACAAGAAGGATGGGATACATACTATTGTCGGTATGGATGAGAGAATATTTTCTTAACACTTGCACCAGATCAGAGGCGATTTTTCTGGGCTGCTTCAATTAACAGTGGTTTGAATGTGATGATGCAACAGGTAACATCATCCACAAAATAGAAAGTAAACATCAGGTATACACTGCATTCAACTTCATGGAATACAACTGCAGTAGTATTTGTTAACCTCCAGTATAGTTATGAGAGTTGTCTGATATTGGATGGTGAATATCTATAGCATGTACAGTATTTACTCACATAATATTTGCCAACGCATGATTAATATAACCAGATTTTTTGTTCAAAATCTGGTATTTCCAAATAGTAGCAATCGACTAGTTCAGCACGAGTTGGTGCTGACTCATTGCAGTAACACACTGTGCAGTCTGTTACAAACATCATGTGTGAGTGCTTCGTGTGTTTTCTGTGATCTCACAACTGTATAATGTACCTACCCCTTAGTCAGTTTCCTCGTCTAGGGTTGGGGATGAGATGGAGAGAAATTATATGGCTTTTTATTTACGACCGAATGCCATTTCTGACAGCAACTTCAGTTGAGAAGCTAATGAAGATGAATGATGGTGAATGAAATGTTGAATGAAATTGGTCGGGAGGTGGAAGGAATTGGCTGTGGGCTATGAATAAGAACTGTCCCAGCATTTGCTTGGAGGTGAAAACGGGGAAACCACAGAAAACCATTCTCAGGACAGCCGGTGGTGAGGTTCAAACCCACTCGTCTCCCAAAAGAAGAGCTTGGCTCCATAGCCATGACCACTCTGCTCGGTTCTGTGATGTTGTAACTGTTTGTTATTAAATCCACAATAAGCAAGTATGCAATTAACAGTGCATCGTATAAATTTGTGATAATTTCACTGAGATTCAAGGAAACAGGGTAACGGGCCGTGTGTCCGAGTGCAATGTGCAGCACTGGCAGAAACAGACAAATGCACTTCAAGCCAGCAACAATTGTCATAAAATATTTTGCGGCCCAAAAACTGGTATGTTACCTCAAGTAGAAGGGGAACTTCTGGAATGAGTGATATTGTTATGTAATGAGGGATATGCCATTTCTCATAAAATGCTGTTTTAAAGGTCGTCAAATAACAACAGAACATGAGATTAGCATATCTTAAGGTAAGCCTATGCTGGATAGCAAAGTTTATGAGAAGAAATAACACTAGCATGCAGGAGAAATAACACTAGCATGCAAAGATTTTTTTAAAATTGTGCAGTATAAATTAAAATAGGTGGATTTAATAATTTTGTAATGATGAATACAAAAATGAATTCTGTTTTGCCGCATAACGTCCAAATAAATGGCAATTGTATAAAATGTTATTTTGACATGTAAAATTTTGATACTGGTATTGATTGAATTATGCATGCAGAGTAGAGTGATAAAACACACAAACTAAACAAGTTAGCAAGCAAAGTAAATTATACTCACATTTACACGGTTGTATTTTTCCGTTCCCCATAGAATTTGCGTATTTTTGAAAATCGTGAGTACTGTCTGGAAGGGTCATCAAGTGCAATCAACCAACAGTAATCGACCATCATATTTACATCCCAACACTCTTGGTAGCACCGTTCTGCAGCTTTCACCTTGCTTTTCATTCACGGCTCCTAAATTTGGAGGGAAGTAGTCCAGATGTGCCGCTAAGAAATGAAGCATTAGGCTCACATTACAACTGCATTGTTTAAACGGTAGGCACTAGCCATGCGTCTTGGTGGATGAGCCATTTACCAACTGAGGAGCCCAACTTGGCACACTGGGGCGAAACACTGGCAACCAGGAATGAGTTAGCTGGAAAATTTATAATGACCAATAACGGACCAACTATATCGGTATTGTTCATAACATGTCCAACATGTTTCTTACAATGTCTTTGTATAGAGGGTTCTCGGTGTTACCATGGAATTTTGTCACTACTTCTTTGCATGCGTTCCACGCACCTTCCTCAATTTTCGTCATCGTTTCTGTGAAATTTTTGTCCATCAGTTTACAAATCTGTGGTCCATCAAATACTCTTTTGGATTTTTGCATCTGATAATGTGAAAAATTTTGTGAAAAAATATTTGAAGCATGGATTATTTTTGTCGAATGCCTTAACACATAGTTCCATCATTCCCAGTTTGATGTCCAAGGGTTGTAGTAAAAATGTGTTCATGGTCAAAAAGACTATCAAGACATTTTTGGATCTTGGTTGGTTGAAGTTGTTCCTTTTCAAGCCAATACACAGTTTCTCAATGTTTATTCTGTGTCCTGCTATCCTATTCATATAGAAAACAGGGAAATTTTGTGGTCTTTTTGTTGTCCCTGCAGCAATCCAATGACCTTCAAGTCACCACAAATTTGCCACTCAAGCTCGAGATATTTAATTTTTACAAGCACCAATTTTAATGTCTCATATGTTTCAGACAGCTTTGTGGTGTGCAAGTGGTATTGAAGCCAGAACATTGCTATTATGAAGCAAAACAGCCTTAAGAATTCTTTTAGAAGAGTCAATAAAAAGGCATCAGTTGCTAGGATCATATTCCTTCTCTCCCAATTTATGCAGAAGATTTTGAACATTCATACAAAATACAAGTTGATCATCTTGTGTATAATATTTTCAAATCCCTTCTCACAATTTCTGTACCAGGAAAATGTAACCCCAGATGCCAACGTATTCTTTTTGCGTAGTCTTCGGCCAAGTAATTCACTCCTTTCTTTGGTTAAGTCTAAATCCCTTATCAAATCATTCAGTTCTGATTGTGTAAATTTGTTTGTTGGATCATACTGATGTGGCTCGAGACCCATTTCTTCAGCGACCAATTGCAAGGAATTGCTTTCAGTTTCATCACTCAAGTTACCAGGTGGAGTAGGTACTGAGAAGTTGGGTCCATCAGGAACGGGCCAAATAGCTGACAAGAGGTTTGGATATTTAACCCTTTCCCGCCCACATTTTCAGTCCGCTTATCACCAGATTTCAACCTATTATATAGGAAAAATTGAAGCAGAGCACACTGTTTCAGAAAAAGTTAAATATAATAAAAACTGTTGATCACAATATATTCAAATTTTCAATAATATTAGAAAACATACCATCACATCCATTTCCGTATTCACTGAGTCATAAGGTTGTTGGTTCAAACCTCCACCTCCCCCCCCCCCCCCCCCTTTTGGTACTCGACACAAAGGTAGGCTCTATTTTTTGTATTCTCATGTTGTATGAATCCCTCTAAACCAATAACCGCGTGATTCTGGAAGTGGAATGTATACTGTATATCAGCTTCTATTTCCCCTGAGCAAGCATCTTCACATTCTGTATCAATGTTTCCGGAATGAGCCTGTTTGAATGCTGCATTGATATATATGCAAGTGGCTATCTCACTGAATAGTTTGTCTCCTCCTAAGATATTTCAAAAATAATATATTTCTCGTAATACTCTTTCGAAATTACGGACAGGTTCAACATCATCCACATAATCATTCAGAGTAACGAAACAAAATATTTGTGTTAACTGAAATGCCGTGCCATTGCAATCAGGTTCGAATTCTCGATATCCGTTTTCACTTATATCACTGTTATTACTAAAATTACCTTCGTTGACACGTTATTCCCTCACTAAAAATTCACCTCCACCCCTACTCAACGATTCTGTGTCACTTTCGTCGCCTATATTCAGCTTTCGGGCGCTAAGGGCGGGAAAGGGTTAAATTTATTTTTGTTTTTCATATTGTAACCGACAACGTCAGTCATACAAAAATAACCACTGTCATAATGATTGTTCTGCTCTCGCCATTACACGGGTATGGCAAACGGCATTGAGCATCGTTTACCCTCATACCAGTAACAAAGTCCCTCGACAAAGGTATTGCATGCAATATGAAGTGCAAAAGATTTATCTTGATCTCCAGCTTTCAATTGGAAAGTCACTGCATTGTCCTACATAGGAGGCTAGCGCACTAGCGCCAGCGTTTTGGAAAGGTGTAGCATTCCAACTGATGAACCCACTGCTATACTGGGATGAAACGCTGGTAATTTTACGATTGAAAAAGCCTTAAGACTTAAAGAGCTTAAATGTTTTTAAGAAAAATAAAGTTTCTTCACAAATGAGTCTATTCAACACACCATGGCAACGAATAAATAAATTCCACAAATGAGGGAAAACATTTGAGGACTTTGTTTACATTGCCTTCTATGCACCCCTGATACACTAGCCACGACTGTCTTAAAATACCAATATACGAGGACTGATCAACAAAGACTGAGACTGATTTTTTTTCACAGATGTTTATTACTCCATTTCAATGTTTACAGGATCTTTTTCAAACTAGTCCCCTCCTACTTCAATGCACTTTTTATAGCATTTCTGCCAGTCCTTGAACACATGTTGGAGACCATTCTTTGTAAGGTCCTTGAGAATCGCCTCACTTTTCTTGAGCACTGCTTCAGAGTTCTCAAATCGAATGCCCTTACGCTTTACCTTCAGTGATGGGAATTTAAAAAAATCACAGGGTGCAAGATTGGGCCTATAAGGGTGGATGCGGTAAACAGGTAATGTTGAATCGAGCCAGAAACTGCACAACTTGATTTGCGACGTGAGGCTGTGCATTGTCATGATAAATCGCCACCCATTCTGAGAAAGATCTGGTCGTTTATTTGCAATGTGCTTTTCGTTTCAGTGGCTGCATGGTTTAAACGAAAACAGAATTCGATCACGCTGTACTGCTCCTCTCGCATCACCTCCATTGTGTGGTATGCGAAATGTACGTAGCATCTACACAATAGAGCATTACTACCAACCTACAGATACGAGAGGTCTGCGGCCTACGGGCATTATACATAAAAACGTGCTCTTTTCAAATATTTATGTTACACATAGGAAACTATCACGGAAGCTACAGGAAAAAAAAAATCAGTCTCTGTCTTTGTTGATCAGCCAACGTAAAAGTTTCACGAATAACGATTGATATGAAACATAGTTTTTATATTCACATCAATGCATACACGCACAAATACAAATGAATGTAAAGGATGCACTAAACGCATACTTGTTGGGGTGCGTCTCAAGCAAAACTGTCTGCTTCAACCTAGTTTACCTTGAAAAGGAATGACAACCCAACATAAACATCGGATAAGGATTGGGGTTTAAAACACTTCTGTTTATACAAGTGGTCTGAGATTACAACTCTACTGTGTCTTATCTGCAATCCAACTTCCCTCCCACCCTAACAATTTGACTCTCGCTTACGTCTCAATCTACCATCTTTACACACGGAATAATTATGCTTCCCTCCCTTGATCCATAATATTCCGATTTACGCGAATAATCCCCGCATATTTTTAAAAAACTTTTGAGGCATGAAATTGGGGTGCAGGTTTTATTTGCATCAAGGTTGCCAACACGCTCCTGGCTCACCTATTTTTCGATCCTGAGTGTACAGTTTTGCTTTGTCCAACCGTAGATGGAAGAAAACTGTCCCCATATGTCATATTTAAATGGAAAACAATTCAGACTTTTAATTCTAAACTGACTTTTCATTTTCTTTAAATAGTACTGTATTTTACAGAGTAATTTCAATTCAAAATTTCTCCGCGTCACGATAGAATGAGTCTTCCGGAACGTGCAGGGGTAGCTTTCCGCACTTTCACTCACTTTGGTGTGTCTATAGTGTGTTTCATAGTTGAAAATAGAGTGAAGTCGTAATTGATGATGATGATGATGATGATGATGATGCTTGTTGCTTTACGGGGCCTAACATCGAAGGTCATCGGCCCCTAATGGAACGAGATGGACGACATGATATATGATAGTTAAAATTTTAAAATGTATCCACTAACTAGAGTTAAAAAAATGGTGATGAAGAAAAATGAGAACCAGTATGAGATTAAAATATCAGTGGATCTAATTCGCAATGCCTTATTTTCTAATAAAATAAGAGAAAATACAGGAAACAAAGGAATAAGGCATTACCTGGTAGTACAGATATATAGACATAATTTACGTTACGCATTAAAATAACACATTAAAATACGCAACACAAACTAAAATGAAGTCAATGGGATAAAAGCACCAATTGACACAAAAACACTAGAACAAAGGACATCATTACACACGACCACTATCCCTCATAAAGCGGATGACGAGGTCTGCTGACTGCTCGTCATCTCGCAAGATAAGAGAGATTGTTCTCGGGAGGTTAAGACTACGGCACAGATCGACCAGGTCCACACACTCCGTAAGAATGTGTACCACGGTAAGATGATCGCCACAAGTACACACCGAAGAGGGTTCTCCTTTCAATAGATGGGAGTGAGTCAGGATACCGTGGCTGATCCAAAGACGACATAATACCACTGCTTCCCTCTGAGAGGCCCGAAGGGAAGTCCTCCATACTTTCGTAGTACCTTTAACCGCTCTCAGCTTATTTGGAAGAGGAGTGGCCTCCCACACCATCTCCCAATGGGACATAACCAGATGTTTCAGCTGAGAGTGAATATCACGTGCTGGAACCTTGAAAGACAATGGGGGCAGTGTTACTGCCTCCTTGGCAGCCTCATCTGCTAACTCGTTTCCCTCTACACCATGTGGCTTGGGAGCCACAGAAACGTGATTCTGGTACCAGCATCCGAACACCCGACCAGCAGGTCCTGGATCCGCTGCACCAGAGGGTGCTGAGGGAAACAGGTATCAACAGACTGTAGCGAACTCAAGGAGTCAGTACACACAAGAAAGTGTGGGCGCTCATCGGACAGTGCGTATCGCAGAGCTTCACAGATAGCATAGAGCTCTGCTGTGTACACACTACAGGTTTCCGGGAGAGCAAAAAGAAACCTGTCAGTGTCGACAACAAACACACAGCCTACTTTAGTGTCTGTTCTCGAGCCATCCGTGTAAGCGACGACTGAACCTGGATACCGGCCAACAACGGACAGAAAGAGCCTCCGATAAATCGAAGGGTCTGTGTTATCCTTCGGGCCAGTGGGCAAATCCAGGATTATTTCAGGACGTCGTACTACCTACGGAGGTACCCCACTTGGTTGTCTGACAAGGCAAGGAACCGAAGGTACGTGAAACAATCTGTGACTGCTACCCAAGCGTATTCCGACCGTCCGCGTTGCTCGAGGACAAGCAGCGTATAGCAAATGGTTGCCATTGTTGAATACACAAGGATAGCTTGGATGAAGTGACATCTGTCGCAAATTTGCAGCATACGAAAGGAGCATTTGCTGGCGCCTCAGGTGAAATGGCGGCACACCAGACTCAGCGAGCAGGCTAGCAACGGGGCTTGTACAGAAAGCTCCCGTCGCCAACCTAACACCGCTGTGGTGGATGCTATTCAGCTTCGCAAGGAAGCATGGTCTTGCTGAAACATATGCTGCACTGCCGTAGTCTAACCGAGATAAAATATGTGCCCTATAGAATTGTACGAGCACTGTGCGATCAGCACCCCAATTAGTGCTGCTAAGAAACTTCATGATATTCAGCTTCCTAGTGCATTGCACTTTTAACTGCCACACGTGTGGCTCCCACGATAATTTACTATCAAAAAGGAGCCCAAGAAATCGGTGTCAACTAAGGGAAGAGCGACATTTCTTATATAAAGTTCAGAAGGCGAATGAAGAGTACATTGATGACAAAAGTGGACAACAGAGGTCTTTGCGCTGGAAAACTGAAAGCCATGTTCTAAGGTCCACTGCTCCACTCTCCTGATAGCTTGCTGTAATTGTCGCTCTGCAACTGCCATATTACGCGAATGAGAGTACAGAGCAAAATCATCAACATATAGCAATGGTATTACTGCTGAATCAGCAGCAGTGACAATACCGTTTATGGCAATATAAATGGTCCGTTCTTGGACATTATAAATTTTCCAGCTAACTCATTCTTGGTTGCCAGCCAGGTATTATAAATTTACTCATTCTGAACAAATATTTCAGATTCCCTATGGGAATCAACATGTGTATTGTTTATGGCAATCGCGAACCGGCAAGTTACCTCGGAATTTCCACTGATGCAGGACTGAAAGGATACCATATCGCCATGTGGTGTCGTATGCCTTCTCTAAGTCAAAGAAAACAGCTATCAAATGCTGTTTGCGGAGAAGCTCTCCAGGCTCTCCAGGCGTACCAAGTGGTCAGTGGTCGATCGAGAGGCTCGAAAACCACACTGGTACTCGGACAAGAGTCCTTGTTTCTACAGACATCACACAAGTCAGCGATTTATCATCCTCTCAAATAGCTTACACAGGCAGTCTGTAAGACAAATTGGTCTACAACTTCCCGCAGGCTTGAGGACAGGAATGACTATGCCCTCTCGCCAATGAGATGGGAAATGACCCTCTATCCAGATTCGGTTGAACATATGAAGGAGATACAGTAGACTAGCATCACTAAGGTGTTTCAACATCTGGTTATGGATGTTGTCTGGTCCAGGCGGGTGCAAAGTGCTAAGGCACTACGGAGTTCCCACTCCGTAAAGGGCATGTTGTAGTCCTCTGAAGCTTGAGTGGCAAAACTAAGTTGATGACGTTCTGCCTCCCGCTTCAGAGCAAGAAAATCACAATGGTAATTCCTGGAGCCAGATACATCCGCGAAATGACTAGCTAGACGATTAGCAATCGAGAGTGGTTCAGTGACGACACGAATCTCAGGTCAATAGGGGAAAATGAAGTTCTTAACTTATACTACCTGCAATGGAAATTCCCGGTACAGAAGATGATCCTTGGATATCCGAAATACGTCGAAGGTTAGTCCACACTTGAGATGATGGAGTATGTTACGTCATAGACGACACATATCTCTCCCACGAAGCTTTCTTCCTCTTTTTTTTTTTTTGTTTTTTTTTTTTTGCTAGGGGCTTTACGTCGCACCGACACAGATAGGTCTTATGGCGACGATGGGATAGGAAAGGCCTAGGAGTTGGAAGGAAGCGGCCGTGGCCTTAATTAAGGTACAGCCCCAGCATTTGCCTGGTGTGAAAATGGGAAACCACGGAAAACCATCTTCAGGGCTGCCGACAGTGGGGTTCGAACCCACTATCTCCTGAATACTGGCCGCACTTAAGCGACTCTAGCTATCGAGCTTAGTAGGGAAGGAATGGACTCCTCAGCAGCAGCAAAGATAACTTGTGTTATATAAGTTATTTCGCTGTCTATGGTCCGCGTGGCATCGGCATTAAAGACAACTAGGGATGTGAACTTTCGCCAAACAGCATGTTTAAAAATCCATCAAGGGGGAGCCTCAACGGATTTTTGTTTCATCAAAGGAAGGATGATGGGAGAATGGTCACTGTCACAAAGATTGTCGTGTGTATTCCACCGAAACAGCGGAACCAATGTTCGGCTGCTGCATAGACTTACGTCTAAACGAGAATATGTGTCGTAAAGTACACTAAAGTGAATTGGTTCCCCTGTGTTCAAAATACATAAATCCAGCTCTGTTACTAATGTTTCCAGCTCTCTTCCCCGGGGCGTCTAAGAGCCCCATATGGGGTGATGGGCGTTAAAATCGCCCAATAAGAGGAAAGGCGGTGAAAGCTGATCTATAAGATCAGCGACATCATTTATGTTAAGAGGCTGGCCTGGTGGAAAATAAACATTACACACTGTTGCTATGACAGGCAATGCAATGCGAACAGCTACAGCCTCCAACGGGGTTCTTAATGGAACCTCTTCGCTGTAGGTATCCGAACGGACAAAAATGCCGACGCCACCGGAATCCCGGTGAGCATAATGTCATTCTGTCGAGTATAGTCAAAAACTTCTCAAGACCGTATGATGACCTGGTCTGAAATTTGTTTCCTGAATACAGACTATACTCGCCGAATATTTGCTAATGAGATTGTGCAGCTCAGCATGATGCCTATCATAACCGTTACAATTCCATTGGAACAGTGCCATATGTGGGTGTGGACTTCTGAGGTTTAGGTTAGGAGCAGTGTAATGCTACCTAACCTAACCTACACTCACATCCCCATCCGAAGATTGAGATAAATGCTCCATGTGCATCACCTCGTCATGCCTACGAGGGGAGTACGCAGGTTTTCCAGGAGGAAGACCCGCTGGTGCAGAATCAGGCCCTGCAGGTGGAGGGCGTGATGCCCCATTTGTAGGAGATGTGGAAGAACGCCTGGTAAGGGCGCTCTTCTTTCCCGCCTTCGATTCTACAGCTACAGCTACATGTGGGAAAGTAGCTCACGGCGAGGAGGAGTGCACACCTCTGTACAAGTGTACTAACTGCTCTGGTCTTCATTCTCCTCGGGATCGGAACTGTCCGACCCATCTGAGTGAGAAGAAGATCCAGAAGATCAAGACCCTGGATGGTCTTTCCTACCAGGAAGCGCACCATAAGTTTAATTCTCTGAATGCACCGGCCAAGACACTAGATTTCAGCATGATAGCACAGTCTCTCCTAGGTTCCTCATTTTCAACTGGAACACCTTTCCAGAAGATCGCTGCGCCCAAGGCTGCAGTTGCTCCTGTGAGCAACGCCGCAAAGAGAATGAGCTCGAAGGCGGGTCCATCCTGGCCTTCGACCACCAATAAGCCTGTGCCAACTAAGAAACCTACGCTGACACAGAAGGGGAAGAAGACGACATCTCCTTCCCTCACGAGGTCAGCGAAATCCGCCCCTAAGCCGGTGGAGGCGGGGTTGTCACCAAAGTGGTCGCACTTAAGCAACTGATCGGCATGGAGTGCAGTGCTCGTCTTCAGAAGCAAACCACCATTCTGAAAAGTATCGATTTAACCAGCTTGAAATCTTGCCCATCAGTTCTGGTGTCAACCAGTAACCTAGGGAAGCTGGAACCCAGACTAATACGCTGCACTTGTTCCCAAGGGGTTGCCCCCCTTAGAGAATCAAAAGTTAAAGACTTGGGTAGCAACCTACCCGAGGTGGCAGGCGGAAATTGTTTCGACGCCATGCCCAAAATCATCCTCCCTGAATGCCACCCACTCCAATCAGGGGTCTCTGCAGCCGAACCAAGCAGCCAAGGCAATACTCACCTGGTCATAACCAGTACTGCCCAGGATCCGATGTTGGACGATGCCTAATATGGGAGGACTGAGGCAATGAGTACTAGGACTCCCTTCCTCCAGTCACCCGCAATAGCATGTACCCCATAGCGTGTACAGACCACTAAATATAGGTAAAAATAAATAAAAATAATTAATAAGAATATGTTCTTCTGGCATTCGGCTGTGTGGGGACCTGCGTTGTCAGGCAGATACTACTGCCCGGGTACATGACACTCCCACCCGCCGCTTCCTGGGTGGTTACTGACACGGGCTTTCGGGCATAGTCGCACACGTAGGAGCTCCATCATCGAGCAGCACACACATCAAAAATTTTGAAATGGTCTACAACTAACCCTCAAAAAAACAATAAATAATAAAGAGGAACCATGGCCACATGACCCTTTAAGTCACCTTCTACGACAGGCAGGGAGTACCTGTAAATGTATTCAGCCCCTCCCATCCACAGGAGTTCCAACACATTATACCGAACTGCAATCCATGTCCGCGCCTAGGTCACCCCTTTTCGTCGCCTCTTACAACAGGCAGGGGATACCGCGGGTGTATTCTACATGTGCGTCCCCCACCCGAGGGGGTGAAATCGTAATTCTTCTGTATTCAGCATTTTAAGGAACGCCACAATATCACGTAGCAGGCAGTACGCGGAAAAGCAGAATCCGCGAAAACTGGCGAGGGTTGGCATTTCTGAATTACAAGATGGCTGTTAATTCAAAATCACATAATTGGAAGTTCGATTTCTGTATTACAAAGACTTTGAATTAACAAGGTTTTAATGTATCGCAAAACTAACATCAGATTTAGCCGGTGTGTCTATTTCAAGTGTTTACACTGCACGAAGAGAATTATCCACCACCGGTCGTGTTACTGTCCAGTAAAAGGAGACAACGTGTGAGAAGTGTTTTAGACGTGGAGTGTGATGCATTTGTAATTTAGAAGAGGATTCTAGTGATGCAAGAGACAACGAATCTTCCCATCTGCAGGGAATCGAGCATATTGCAAGTTTCAAAAACAGATCGGATGTAAGGCTTTTCATGCGTTTGCTCTATTAACCAGCGTTTTGTCTTAGGTCTGACACATCCCACTCTGATGAGTCTAGTGTCAGACCTAAGACAAAACGCTGGTTAATAGAGCAAACGCATGAAAAGCCTTACATCCGATCTGTTTTTGAAATTTTTGACATGCTCTATTGGTGAAAAATATCTAATTCCTCCATGGGAATTTAGAATTTTCCATTCATATTGCAAGTTCAGATTAATGAAATACCTGTCATGTAAGTAGGCCTACTTGCTCATTTTTCATGGAAAATACTGTATACAGTGAAACTCGGTTAAGAAGTTCCCGCATAAGAAGTTTTCCCGCCTAAGAAGTGTGATATTCTTGGTCCCTTGATCAGTTGTATTAAGATATATGTATATTTTTCCCGTTTAAAGTGTTTTGTTGTAAATATATTTCCCGGTTAAACCGTTCAGATTTTAGAGCCCCTTGAGATAGAAAATGTCAACTCAATCAACCCATGGTTAGAATCCTCCAGTCTCCGCGCAAGTTGCACCCTGTGTTAGACTGTTCGCGCGCTCGCGGTGTGTGTCTGGTGTTACGGAACATGTGCCGGCCTGCCAAAGCCATATGACGTCCCGCTATGACAACTCGGACAGCAGATTCACACTCTCACCTTGTGGAATCGAATCGAACTCATCAGTCGAAATTTCCACTCCAGCGTTCATCTCGCGGAATAGAATCGAACGGGATTCTACGTGGGAAACATAAAGCACGCAATGGATGGTTTGATAAAACTTTAATGCAGTAATTTGCCGGCCGCGACAGGGTGAAGTCATTAATCGAGGTGGCCTAAACATTAATTAAAAACCGTAAGGTGTATTTGTCCACAACATTACTGTTAATCTACCACAAAATTGAATTATTCTAACCTGTTTGATTATTCATTCCCTTGCTTATTTCCTTCCAGGCATTCTCTCGTACGTTGTTGTTGCAATAATACTTATGGGTCTTGCCGTAGAGGAAATTACGTTTTTGAACTAAACTGATAAGATTTTCCGTGTCCATTATTAGTGAGTTGAATTAAATCAACTTCCCGACTCTATGCGGGAAACAGCCGACTTGCCAGCAGCCAGCTGATACATGATACATGCCGCCACAGCGGCCGAAAGATCCCGATCGTTTACGAAGTTGAACGAATGTTGATAGCCAACTGGGTGTTGGTGGGAGGCACACAGACGCGTTGCAATACCACGTGTTGGCATAAAATTGAAAGTTATTTTAAATTTTACCTTTATACGAGCTAAACATTGTATTATCGTGTCACTCGTAATTATTACATCGCATTATCAGAACGTAGCACAAGGATGAGGAGACATGAAATAAAATTCTCGCGGGGAAAGAAACTGTTTACGTTTAAGATGTGCTAGCGTTGCTATTGCGCCTTTATCACTCCCACGTAATACCCCAGATACTTTTCCATGCACTCATTTCTGCAACTTCGAACCTGTGTTTCTTTTCTTCATTACCTATAGCATGAAGAGGATTGAAGCGGGAAAATAAACTCAATACTGGCTTGGCCATGCGGTACTTGTGAAACAGCCAGAAACTACGCCCGCTCCGTGACAACCAGTAGGAATGCAGGGGCGATTTAGGCCTAGGTTCTAAGATCTATAAGAATAAGTTGCTAGATTTCCCTTTTGCTGCCGTTATCCTTGAAGCAGGTGTCGGGGGTGTCAGGAAGATAGAAAGCACATGCTAACAAACTGTAGTACACGTCTTGTTTTTGCGTCTTGTAAGCCTAAGCTACGGATTGCCAAGCATAGTGTAGCGTCGTAATTAGTATGAACAGGAGTCGGTGAAGTTAGTTGTAATATCAACGTACAAACTTTTTAAGTGGAAATGAGCGGAACTCAGAGGAAAGAGATCAAACGAAAGGCACTAACAATAAAAGACAAAGTGGAGATTATAAGGAAAGTGGAGTCATCTACACTTTCCCATGTTGCTTTGGCAAAGGAGCTGGGGATGCCGCCGTCTACTTTGAACGGTATTATAGCGAAGAAAGAAGAAATCTCTGCTTCTGCAGGGAATACTTCAGCAAACTGTAAGGAAGTTAAATCTGAAAAGTACGATGAAATAGAACAAGCTCTGCTAATGTGGTTTAAACAGCAGCGAAGTTTAAACATACCTTTCAGTGGGACTATTGTGCAGGAGAAAGCCGCACGCAAATTAAGGGTACCTTTTACCGCGTCGAACGGGTGGCTGGACCACTTTAAAAATCGAGCCGACATCGTTTACAAAACAATTTGTTGCGAAGCATACTGTAAGTGCGGAGGAAAGGAAAGCGAGGAAGGAAATGGTTCTGCCTGCTAAAATAAGCAAACCTCGCAACGTTTTTATATAACTTAATATGTTCCCTTCTCTTATCAATTATATTTATAATACGGTATGTTCAATTATTTTACTTTATCTCTAAAAATATTGTCATGATAATCGATTTTTTATATTGTGGCTTCCTGTTAGCAGCTCTTATATATCGGTCTATTTCAGTATTGTCCACAAACAAGGAAATTTGTTGGCTGTGTGTTTCACATGTATTTCAAAGTACAGAATAAGTTTTTGGGCATTACCCCTTTTAAGAAGTTTCCTGCTTAAGAAGTTTATTTTTTGCAGTCCCTTGAAAAACTTCTTAACAGAGTTTCACTGTATTTCATAGCAGTGATAATGTATTTTTATCATCACAGGCAAAGCAGCTATATTCGTAAACTTACATGTTCATATTTGCGTAAAGACTACATGGACTGATGGACGGAGTGATACGAAATGTTTGTTTATGCTTACGTTACTCTTTCGATGGAAGGAATTTTAGTTGATTTCATTTATTTTTTTCAAAATGATCCTTCCTAAAATGATGATGCGGGCATTATTCAACGGCGGGGATCATTCGGGTAAATACGGTACTATTATTCCAAAGTGAGTTACATGAGAACATCTCTCATCGTTACATATTATGAATGCAGATATTACAAAACAGAATTGCGTCAAAACTAGATGCGATACCAAAAAAAAAATATTTTCAGACTCAGGGCAACGATTTTCATTTTCTTTTAAACATTATTTTCTGTTTTGCCACAAAATCATGTTGGCTAGTGTAATCTTCTCTGTGATGAAGAATGTCACTGCGTCACAGAATGACGAAAGATTTCAACCAAAATATTACCAAATCTCAACGTTTTGTGATAAGAAAGTGTAAAGAGAGCAATTATTTCCTTTTCCTAATTGGAAACACAGACTAGACTCCTATCGGCCTCAATACACTATAAAGTCGAACAACTGATACAAGAGACAAAACAAGTGTTATTGTACAAACAACTGGAAACAAGAAATAAAGATGCACAATAATGCTTACAGTAGCTGCTGACCACAGAATACTTCCGCCATGTGGTTTTAATGATATAAATGTTGATTCCCATAGGGAAACTGGAATATCTGTGTGCTATTTACCAACTGATGAGCCCAACTTAGCACACTGGGGCGAAACGCTGGTAACCGGGAATGAGTTAGCTGGAAAATTTATAATGTCCAATAACGGACCAACTATATTGGTATGTGGTTTTAAAACCAACAACACCACCAAACATTAAATTCCCACAAGGGATCCATGTTCATGAACAAAAGAAAGGGTGGATGGAAACATTGCTTGCATATCATTTGATAAGAACGAACTGGGAAAATTTACCTTTGACCTCTCCTTTGACGCCCAGCTCTTCTCTTGGACAGCTCTCACAGTCACTTGACGTACAATACTAAGAAGTTACTAGAAATGACAAAAACCAATTTGGTAAAGATTCCTGCTGGTGGACTAAAATCCGTATTTCAACCCTGGGACATTTCAGTAAATAAACCTATAAACAGAAGTTCTGTGAGGACTGGATGGTGAAAAGTGTGTACAAACTTACACTCCCGCAGGCAAGATATGGAAACCATCAATGGAACTATTTTGCCAGTGGATACTGCATGTTTGAGACATGATTTCTTTGGAAATAATTAAAAACAGTTTCAAGAAAAACAGAATCTCGAACATGTACGATGGGAGTGAAGATTATTTGCTCTGGAAAGAAGCAAGTGGTGACGGCAGCAGCAGTTCTTCATGCAACATATAACGGTAAGGATTTTCTTCTTTTGCTGGAATGCCATTATATACAGATGTGGCTGGTACCTTAGCTACCTCATATTTATTTTGCTTTATGTGCTCTTATTAGTTTGCAACAGGAGGAATATATTTCCAGTCCCCGTAGGCTACTTCAAACCCATGTCTTCAACTGACAAGATGTAAGCTGACATTCTTAACAATTCAGAAGAAAACTAACACGATAATTTTAAGCCATATGGCGATCAATTTGTGTTTTTCTTAATGGATATTTATTTATATAATGTATCTTCCCTTCTTCATAAATAAAACTCTGTATGTCTGAATTACATGAATAATTTACATAACTGGATTTTTCGTC
Source organism: Anabrus simplex (assembly GCF_040414725.1). Taxonomy (NCBI): domain Eukaryota; kingdom Metazoa; phylum Arthropoda; class Insecta; order Orthoptera; family Tettigoniidae; genus Anabrus; species Anabrus simplex. The sequence continues at coordinate 181,927,752 of NC_090271.1, read as the reverse complement.
TATATTTTTAGTCAAAAAGTATGTTATGCTAGTAAATACGGCATTTTCTTTTCCTTTCTCTATACCTTTTTTTTTTTCTTTTTACTTTACCTTGCAATTCTATATACGATACTTGAATCATACTGCACAAGAAAGACTGGGCTATTTTAGAAACATGATACTCCAAAAATTCCTCAGGTACATAATAAAAAGGAAAAAACATGTATTTCACAATGAATGATATAAGACATATGTGTATAAAATGGCAAGATATTCATATGACTACCAATTTGACTCACCTGGACAGTGACACTGGGAGTTGATACTGTAGTAGTACTCCAAGTACTAGAAGTAACAGTATTTGAATTGCCTACAGCCTGTGCCATTAGATTCTGACTGGCCTGAGCCTGAGCCTGGGCTTGAGCTTGAGCCTGAACCTGGGCTTGGGCCTGGGCTTGAGCCTGGGCTTGTGCTTGAGCCTGAGCTTGTGCTTGAGCCTGGGCTTGTGCTTGAGCCTGGGCCTGGGCTTGAGCTTGAGCCTGGGCTAAACCTCCTAGCTGAGCTACCGAAGCCAACTGAACCTGCTGTATCTGACCACTAGGAGTTATGATTTGCGCTACTTGTTGGGCAGGCATCTGTAAGAAACACAATTCAGTAACATGGTCAAAACACTTGAATGTAATATTTAAAAGAAGAGGAGGTATTATATATTCAAAACACAATTGCACTTGGGTAAAGCAGTGCTAGTCCTCATTTAACATAGTGGGGTAAACGATAGTGGGGCGAGCATAAGGCACATCAGTGGAAAAAGTACAGTCATCACAGGAGTCTCACATTACCAATCGGGCCAGATGGAATTTTAAAGAAGAATTTGAGAGTGCTACAAATAGATAAATAACAGGGGGAATTCAAAATTCAATGTTTGCTGATCACTCAGGGGCTACTAACGTTAGTGCGAAAGAAACAACTGTAACACCACGGATTGACCAATTGACTAACTGAGCCATCACAGATCTAGCGCTCTACTGCATCTGGTGATAGCACTGGATGACAGAGCACCTGATGTAAACAAGCAGTAGCTCCCAGCATGGCCAAATGCAATTATATTTTGAACACACAATACATACCAAAGCAAGGATGGAGAAAAAAATCACACATTGTTGTTTTAGGAAAAATTATTTTTGGTTACTACTTTTTATGACTTAATTATAGAGGAGAATAATAGCTAAGTAACATCAAACAATTATTCCACGCAACTAATATAAATTATTGAGAGCTGAAAGGTTACAGGTAACATTTAAGAAGGACCGAGCTCGATAGCTGCAGTCGCTGAAGTGCGGCCAGTATCCAAATCGGGAGATAGTGGATTCGAGCCCCACTGCCGGCAGCCCTGAAGATGGTTTTCCGTGGTTTCACATTTTCACATCAGGCAAATGCCATGGCTGTACCTTAATTAAGGCCACGGCCGCTTCCTTCCACTTCCTAGGCCTTTCCTCTCCCATTGTCGCCATAAGACCTATCTGTGTCAGTGCGACGTAAAGCAAATAGAAAAAAATTAAGAAGGAAGCCATACTTTCCAGTATCAACTTGGTTAATGTAACTTTAAAGCGTTTCACTCCATCAAACACTAATTATAACACCATTAACATACCTATAAGAAAAACTACTGAACAAAGAATGAAAGGTTTCTTTATTTTTTATTTTTTTACAATTGGCTTAACGTCGCACCGACATAGATAGGTCTTATGGCGACGATGGGATAGGAAAGGGCTAGGAGTGGGAAGGAAGTGACCGTGGCCTTAATTAAGGTACAACCCCAGCATTTGCCCAGTGTGAAAAAGGGAAACCACAGAAAACCATCTTCAGGGCTGCCAATAGTTGGATTCAAACCCACTATCTTCCGGATGCAAGCTCACAACTGTGCACCCCCTAACCGCATGGCCAACTTGCCCGGTATGAAAGGTTTTGTTTGTGAAAGAACATCATCACATTCTATATCAAATCACACTTTGTTTTAATTTATGAATTGACAAAAATTGATAGAATGTAGAAACATTTATGTTTAAATTCTTTTTTTTGCTAGTTGCTTTACGTCGCACCGACACAGATAGGTCTTATGGCGACGATGGGATAGGAAAGGACTAGGAGCGGGAAGGAAGCCGCCGTGGCCTTGATTAAGGTACAGCCCCAGCCTTTGCCTGGTGTGAAAATGGGAAACCACGGAAAACCATTTTCAGGGCTGCCAACAGTGGGGTTCGAACCTACTATCTCCCGAATACTGGATACTGGTCACACATAAGCGACTGCAGCTATCGAGCTCGGTGTTTAAATTCTGTTTAAACCTTTTATAATATTTGAAAGTTAAAAATTATCTTAATGAAGCTCTTCAGTAGAGCTTCAACTCTCCTTGCAAGAATCCAAGGTAATGTAATACTCTGTCAGTGGCATGAGGTCACCTGGCTAGTATGTCAGTAACTTTCTGTTATGTCATGCTCCGGTGATGTCAACGGCTACTTTGAATTGTACTTTTAGCTTTTTTATTTATCTTAACACTATTATTATTATTATTATTATTATTATTATTATTATTATTATTATTATTATTATTATTATTATTATATTTTAATTTATTTGGAAATTATATAGGGGCCGTTTAATGAGCATTTAATACGCTGGCTAGTTTAACAAAAAATTTCCGTTGATGCCAACACCATTCATGAAAGTGTATATGTAGTCTTATTATATTATTATTGTGTATTAGGTAATTTACACAGCATCTTAGTCACTTGAGATATTTTAGAAGATCATTATTTAACATTAAAAAATAATGTTGTATAAAAAACTACTTAATTCAATTTCATACTTTTATTTCATCAAAATCATTAACTTACACTTACTCCCTAATACAGAATAATAATACAGTATAACCCCAATTTTGCGTGAGTTTGATTTATAATACCAATATAATTGGTCCATTATTGGACACTGACCTTGATTTAGTATAAACATGCATTTAATGGAAAAAAATTCTAGTCCCGAAAATTATTCCATTGCACTGCGTTAATCAACTCAAAAACAATGGCTGCTGTAGCAACGACAAAATAGTTTGCCATCAACCACAAAAATTTTTATGTGTTGTTTAATTTAAAGTGTAGATATCGTCGCTGCCGGGACAAAACCTCCTATGTGAAATATTTTAGCTTAGAACTTTGGCCAGCAAGGTTCTTTCTCTAAGGTTCAACATTGTGTGAAGTGTGTCAAGGCATTCTCGCTCTTCATAATGTATGTGCTGCGGGTCAGTATATCTCCAAAAATATTATCACATAGGAGGTTTTGTCCCGACAACGACGATATGTTATTCAGACTTCATCAATGGTTTAAATTAAGACTATAAATTGTGTCATATCAGTGTTTATATCCTACCCTTTGATAATGAAAAAGATGTAATACGCTTGCTAATGATGATTCATTGCAGAAGAGGAATTCAGAGCACGGGATCTTAGCGGTAAAGTAGATGTCACACTCAGATACACATCCGGCCATAGCCGCTGTAGTACAGTAGAAGAGAACCCCAATGTAATGACAATATTATTATGCCCTTCAAAAATTCCTACATTAATATATGCAATATCCTTCAGTTACAATGAGGACCCTTTTACTGATTCATCCGTTATTACAGGCCAATTCGGTCATGGTAGGTTTTTAGTTATGAATATTCATACACTCTACTCCAGCGTCTATATAATCTTCCGTATCGATTCCTCGCTACATGCACGAGCAATCTCTCCCCGACATTCAAAGGTGCTTTTAAAGTTAAAAACTTCATCACTGATCCGTATTGAACTAATAATTACAATGCTAGAAAGAGAAAGATGTTCCACCTGTTCAGTACAATAATAAATTGCTGCAACAATTGTAGCATTGAAATTCAAAGGTGCTGTCGACATCAACTAAATGCTCCACAACGGTGCAAACAAACATTGGAAGAACATGTTTTTGCAAAAAAAAAATGCACTGACAGCGGTTGTTAACTCTTTAGAAATAAAGGCTGAAGTAATTGATTGCTTAATTTTAATATTAGGTACCCTGAAATTAAGTAAGAATGTGATACTCCTCCTCCTCAAGATACAGCAGTGTGCTTAGCTAATTTCAGAGGTTATGTACTTTTGTGTCTGGTTAAATTTAAGAAACTCTGATCCCCACATAAATTTATAGTGAAAATCATTACTCTACAAGGAGCTTAAAATAGGTTTCCATAATACATGCGCGGTAAACCTAGATTAGGTGATGCCATTCGAAGTAAGAAAATGGAAATGTTTGACACAAGCCTCTGTAGTGATGCTATTACAATTTTTAAGAATGAAACTGAATACAGACTACTGGAATTAGAAAATACCATGCTAATGAGTAAGCTGCTCCTTGGAAAACATCCACAAAATTTTTAAAACAAACCGATTGTTGTTTCATAACAATTTTAATGCGTTTTTATGCAAGTTTTGTATCTTTTTCCACTTTTATGGAAAATCGTGTATATCTCAAATATTAATATTTGAGATATACGTTAACTTCAATACGGAATCAAAATGAGAATAGTTACTTGTAAAATTCGTGTATAACCGAAGCAATTATGTATTCACCAAAAAAAATCTACCGTTACAACCAACTAAGAGAGAGACCAAGTATTAAGAGATTTGCAACTAAACAAAGCTACAAAGCTGCTTACAAGTAGAGGATTATGGAAGCAATTAGTTCATTTGCAGAGACTTGCAGACTGAATGCTAAAAGGCATAATAGTGTACAATGAAGATGTAAGTATGAGATAATTTTTCATCATCTAGAAACCACATTTCCCTGTGTATGTACAGTAGTGAGGATCATCAACCATAGCCTTCAGCAATTATTCAGTTGGGTTCTGCAAATGGCATAGGTCTGTTAGTCTGATGATAGTGCAAAAGAACAAATTTGTTAAGCTATACCCAAGCATGCATGCATTATTTTTTCTTTTTTTTTTCAAAGAACAGTCTGAGCCAAAGCTAGTTACGGTTCAAAGCTGTAACTATAGTATAGTGTGTAGGGTAGATATAACAATTTCAACAGGGACACCGGCTATCAATTAAGTAATACCTGGTTGCCAGCCATTAAGAATTTACGTAGGTAGTTACCTTCCCTGGCCCTTCACTATTTGTATTTCGTCTCGGTGTATTCCAAATTTGTACGTTCCTTGTCGCCAGATGTTTCATTCCAGGCTTATGTCTATGTCTTACACCTGTCATATGTTACGCAAACACGTTATGTGAACCACTTAGTCTGATTGTGATGGTTCGGTCAGCTTCCGCTTCGAACGCTAACGTTGTGCTACATCCTAGGGGCCATCTGGTGGTGATTGAACGTACCATTTCCATCTCTACTTCTATTATAACGTTCCAAATTTGAAAGTGTCATTGTTTAAGAAGCCTTTCTCGTGGACTGTCGAGAATTCTTCTGAGGACGCAGAGCACAGTTTTCTGCGAAACGTTAAGAATATCACCTTATTTTCTTGACACGGCACAAGCCCAAAAGCCTATACAGTATCATGTCTATAGATATCTCCTTGTTTTATTGCTATTACTGTGTAAATAATGTGTGATGATGCAATTTATGTTAATACAGGCAAAGATTTCTGGAGAAGGTGTGCTTTCTACTGACACCTCGATCTAAGGTAAACCCCTGTTTAAGGTAATATAAAATCAGGTCCCTGTAAAATCACTACACCGAGCTTGATAGCTGCAGTCGCTTAAGAGCGTCCAGTATCCAGTATTCGGGAGATAGTGGGTTCGAACCCCACTGTCAGTAGCCCCGAAGATGGTTTTCCGTGGTTTCCCATTTTCGCACCAGGCAAATGCTGGGGCTGTACTTTAATTAAGGCCACGGCCGCTTCCTTCCCAGTCCTAGCCCTTTCCTGTCCCATCGTCGCCATAAGACCTATCTGTGTCGGTGTGATGTAAAGCCAATAAAAAAAATAAAAAAATCACTAAATAGAGGTTCTATCATCATCATCATCATCATCATCATCATCATGTATAATAATACACTTTTGCATGCAGCAATGATGTAACAGAAAATTACCGGTAAACTAGCCCATCCATTAAATGCTCATTAAACAACCACTATATAATTTAATAATAATAATAATAATAATAATAATAATAATAATAATAATAATAATAATAATAATAATAATAATAATAATAATAATAAGAGAGGTTGGCCAACAATATACTCCTACAAGAAAAGAGGAAAACTCAGCCTGGCCGCTTGAAGGTAAAACATCCCCAGAGCATCACTTTTAGAAGATGTTTAAGTACTTGTTGAATATGGGGATCTAACATTTTATTCTGATCTTTCTTTACACACACAAGGAACACACTGACCACAAGCTTTGAAATGGTATTCATTTTCCACAGTCCAATCTTTATGTAGCTTAGCCGACATCAACCTCATTTTGTATACAGCGTTCATCAGAAGCTGCATCTTTGCTGGTCTGCATACTATTCTTCCTGCCTCCAGCTATCAGTGGCGAAATGTCGTACTGTGAACATTTCCGCCCACTCTGACGTAAATCTCGGTTTAAGTCAACAGCTGCCGGGCTGAGTGGCTCAGACGGTTGAGGCGCTGGCCTTCTGACCCCAACTTGACAGTTTCAATCCTGGCACCTCTTGGTCTCCGAAAACCATAAAAGTAGTTAGTGGAACGTAAAGCAAATAACAAAATAACATTAATAACAGGTCAACAGCTGAGAACCTGGGGTTTAGTTTACAATTCCTAATGAGTGAACGGTCTTCTTTTTGTGTGGTCTTGCCCTTTTGACCACAGTTTCCTACCTTAAGCAAAAAAAAGGACCCTGTCTCTCAGTATCACTTCAAAAATCGAATTTAACTTAGTCACATCAACACCACATTGTGAAGCTATTTGTCTTCGTGTCATAGTGGTATACGCAGCTAATGTCACGATTTTTTTACGTTTCCATGGGGTGGTATTCCATTATTAATTTGCAGTACACTAACACAACACAATACTGAAAATGTATATGATCTCACCTGGAGATATTCAACTAATTACTGTGTTATAAAGAACATCCAAAAATGCCCAATAATGTTAACAATAATGCCATCATACACCAACGCAGCAATTAGCTTGAAAGTGGGAACACATGATTCCACAAACATTAGTTGTAGAGTCTTAGAAATGAGTGTGTTTGGATTAATTTGCATGCTACTGTATATATTCATTTAAAAGATGAGAAATTTCCATTATGAGAGCTCACAGCAAAAGGAAACACACACACTCTCTTTCTCCCTCTCTGAAAAATATAACTCAATTCTACAACATATTGTACAACAGATTCAAATTCAGATGATTAATACATTGAAGTTTATAAAAATTATATACAACTCCTCAATTGATAGGTTATATAAACAAATAAATTACGAATACATTTTGCACCCACCTGCCCAATCTGAGGAATCATCTGCACTTGATTCCCAGAGGTCTGGATGATGTTTGGGATAGCCGTGGCAAACGCTTGGACAGGAAAATGGATCGTCTGGTACACTGTCTGACCATTTGACGTTGATATAGGCACCTGTACAGGTATGGTCTGTTGCATAGGAAACTGAACCATTTGAGGCATGTTGGCTTGTCGCACAGAAACATTCTGGCCTGCAATGTGACAAGTTAATGCTTAAATATATTAACCTGAAATTCATACTATAAAACAGAAGACATTGGTAAGATGAAGGCATCCACAAAAATCCAATATCATTCTTCTATTTTAAATCACAAGTGGCCAGCGACAAAAGAAAAACCATGCACTTGCCTTGTTGAGCAGGCCTCGAGTACAAAATCGTCAGTAACAGTGGCTACATCCTTCTAGGTTATTAACACATCGAATTATAAAGAACTCACAATACACTGCCGGCCTCAAAAAGCATAACAGTTACAATTGTTTCCGAAATATATTTTACATATTATGTTAATTAAAATTCAATTTTATATTGATTATAATTTATGTCCAGCTAAACTGGTCAGCACTGTTGCCTTCAGTTCAGAGGTCCTGGTTTCAATTCCCAGATGAGTAGAGCATTTTAACCACTCCTGGATGACTCTTCTAACATAGGGACTGGGTATGTGTGTTTTGACCCTTACCAATCATCACAGAAACAAGCTATACTGAATGTATACCTCTACACAGGGTTGGGGTCAGGAAGGGCATCCAGCCATGAAACAGAGCCAATACCACTTATGCAACACAGTCTACACCTTATCAGGGTGTGGGAAAAGTGGTGGAAGAAAAAGATGTATTATATTTTATAATTTTATTTTTGATGAAACTTACAAGCTGACTTTTCATCTCGTTTACCTTCAAACCATTGTCTGTTGTCCATCTCACAACACTGTCGAGGTTGTTTGGCAGTCGCTCACTCTGATGTAACTTATTTATCAGTTTGATTCCAGGCCATAGGATTATTATTATTATTATTATTATTATTATTCACTTCAGTTTTTATTAATCTGAGCAAATACAGAAATAATGCATAATTTTAAATTCTGATTCAGGGTGTGGGTTATTGTAGTCACGTCCTAGTTCGTGAACCATGGGCAATGGCTGGGTGGCCTAGTAAGTGGTCCTGAGAGTCAGGATACCAGTTGCTATGGAATGGAAGTGGGCAACTCGGACATATTTCGAGTCATGGCCCTCCTTGTGCTCAGGCGGCTAGGACTATACAATTCACCGGTGGTCCATAACCTGTTAAGAGGAGAGATCCTCACTTGGACTATGTGCAAGTAGGGTAGCATCCTGCTTCATGAATTTACCGAGCTCAGAACATTTTAAGCAAGCCTCGGACCTATGGGAGTAACGGAGTCCCACACTCATTTGACAGGCGAGGGACTCCTTGGAAACAACTTGGCGAACGAAATGGAATTCGATGGGGAGCTATCAATATTAATGGGGCTTATGGAAGAAAGAAGGTAGAAGTGGCTGAGTCAGCAAAGAGGATGCATCTCGATGTGCTAGGAGTAAGTGATATTCGGATAAGGGGAGATAATGAGGAAGAGAAGGAGATTATAAAGTGTACTTGACGGGTGATAGAAAGGGAAGGGCAGAGTCTGGGGTAGGGCTCTTTATCAGGAATACATTGCACGCAACATAGTTTCTGTTAGGCACGTAAATGAACGAATGATGTGGGTAGATTTGTCAGTTGGAGGAATTAGGACTAGAACTGTCTCAGTGTATTCACCATGTGAGGGTGCAGATGAGGATGAAGTTGGCAAGTTTTATGAAGCATTGAGTGACATCGTGGTTAGGGTCAACAGCAAGGAGAAAATAGTGCTAAAGGGCGATTTCAATGCAAGAGTTGGGTATAGAACTGAAGGATACGAAAGGGTGATCAGTAAATGTGGGGAAGATATGGAAGCTAATGGGAATATGAAGCGTTTGCAGGACTTCTGTGCTACTATGGGTTTAGCAGTTATGATTACATTCTTCAAGCATAAGTCTATTCACCGCTACACATGGGAGGCTAGCGGTACCAGATCCATAACAGACTATATCTTAACAGATTTTGAATTCAGGAAATCTGTTAGGAATGAACGAGTTTTCTGGGGATTTTTCGATGATACCAGACCACTATCTGATCAGTAGTGAACTAAGTATCTCTAGGCCTAGGGTAGAGAAAGTGAAATCTCCCTGCAAACGAATAAGGGTAGAAAATCTCCAGGACAAGGAAATTAGACAGAAGTACATGGATATAATTAGTGAGAAGTTTCAAACAGTAGACAGTAAGCAGGTTCAGGATATAGAAAGTGAATGGGTGGCATACAGGGATGCTGTAGTAGAAACAGCAAGGAAATGCCTAGGAACAACTATGTGTAAAGATGGGAAAAGGCAAACATCTTGGTGGAATGATGAAGTGAGAGCAGCTTGTAAACGTAAAAAGAAGGATTATCAGAAATGGCTCCAAACAACGGCCGAAGCAGACAGGGATTTGTACGTAGATGAAAGAAACAGAGCGAAACAAATAGTTGTTGAATCCAAAAAGAAGTCGTGGGAAGATTTTGGCAATAACCTGGAAAGGCTAGGTCAAGCAGCAGGGAAACCTTTCTGGACAGTAATAAAGAATCTTACGAAGGGAGGGAAAAAGGAAATGAAGAGTGTTTTGGGTAATTCAGGTGAACTCATAATAGTTCCCAGGGAATCACTGGAGAGGTGGAGGGAATATTTTGAACATCTTCTCAATGTAAAAGGAAAATCATCCTGGTGGTGTTACGAACAGCCAAGCTCATGGGGAGGAGGAAAATGATGTTGGTGAAATTACGCTTGAGGAAGTGGAAAGGATGGTAAATAAACTCCATTGTCATAAAGCAGCAGGAATACACGAAATTAGACCTGAAATGGTGAAGTATAGTGGGAAGGCAGGGATGAAATGGCTTCATAGAGTAGTAAGATTAGCATGGAGTGTTGGTAAGGTACCTTCAGTTTGGACAAAAGCAGTAATTGCATCTATCTATAAGCAAGGGAAGAGGAAGGATTGCAACAACTATCGAGGTATCTCATTGATTAGTATACCAGGCAAAGTATTCACTGGCATCTTGGAAGGAAGGGTGCGATCAGTCGTTGAGAGGAAGTTGGATGAAAACCAGTGTGGTCTCAGACCACAGAGAGGCTGTCAGGATAAGATTTTCAGTATCGCCAGGTAATTGAAAAATGCAACTAGAGGAATAGGCAGTTGTGTTTATGTTTTGTAGATCTAGAGAAAGCATATGACACGGTACCGAGGGAAAAGATGTTCGCTATACTGGGGGACGATGGAATTAAAGGTAGATTATTGAAATCAATAAAGGCATTTATGTTGACAATTGGGCTTCAGTGAGAATTGATGGTAGAATGAGTTCTTGGTTCAGGGTACCAACAGGGGTTAGACAAGGCTGTAATCTTTTACCTTTGCTGTTCGTAGTTTACAGATTGTGCCGAAAGCCTGCAGTCTAATATCTTGGAACTTGAAAATAGGTGCAATGAGTATGGTATGAAAATTAGCCTCTCGAAGACTAAATTGATGTCAGTAGGTAAGAAATTCAACAGAACTGAATGTCAGATTGGTGATACAAAGCTAGAACAGGTCGATAATTTCAAGTATTTAGGTAGTGTGTTCTCCCAGGATGGTAATATAGTATGCGAGATTGAATCAAGGTGTCGTAAAGCAGTGAGCTCGCAGTTGCGATCAACAGTATTCTGTAAGAAGAAAGTCAGCTCCCAGACGAAACTATCTTTACATCAGTCTGTTTTCAAACTAACTGTGCTTTACGGGAGCAAAAGCTGGGTGCACTCAGGATATCTTATTCATAAGTTAGAAGTAACAGACATGAAAGTAGCAAGAATGATTGCTGGTACAAACAGGTGGGAACAATGGCAGGAGTGTACTCGGAATGAGGAGATAAAGGCTAATTTAAGAATGAACTCGATGGATGAAGCTATACGCATAAACCGGCTTCGGTGGTGGGGTCATGTGAAGCGAATGGAGGAGGATAGGTTACCTAGGAGAATAATGGACTCTGTTATGGAGGGTAAGAGAAGTAGAGGTAGACCAAGACGACGATGGTTAGGCTGATTCTAACGATTTAAAGATAAGAGGTATAGAACTAAATGAGGCCACAACACTAGTTGCAAATCGAGGATTGTGGCGACGTTTAGTAAATTCACAGAGGCTTGCAGACTGAACGCTGAAAGGCATAATAGTCTATAATGATAATGTATGTATGTATGTATGTATGTATGTTTTAAATTCTAGATATACCACATACCTCCAGTTACACAGTGCACTGCAAAGAAATCAACACAAGTTACTAAGGAAATTTAATTCAAATACAACATATCGTCACTGCCGGACAAAACCTCCTATGTGCAGCAATGGGTGAAAATGAGATTTTTCAACTACTTGAAAACCCAGACCACGCTCTACAATCTGACCAAAACATTCTATGTGGCATTTTGAAATTATAGCTACTATTCCAGAAAATATTTGACATCATATATGACACTGCGTTTGAAATGCCGGCAAAATCTTGTATGTGCATTGCAGCGAACAAAGGAGCTTTTCACAACTGCAACTCATTAAAATTGCAAGTACAAAAGCTCCTATGTGTTCTTGCTATTCACAACGAGATATTGGGTGTATTTGACAGTCTATTAAAATGCACTTAGGTGCTTTGTATCAAATAAAATTGCAGAAATTTACCAAGAAAAATATGTGGCAAGTGAAACTAACATGGGAAATGCATGAATCACGAAGCAAACTAAGAACTAGGGGATACAGAAGTGTTTATAAACTTTTTATGGTTATATCTTTATTGGTATGAGCTAACAGTGAAGCATAATATTGTTGTTTTAGGCGGCAATACACACCATGGTAATTGTTTACATGGAATATCGGATAGTGGGGTTTCTGATTCTAAATTGTTGCTTTAGCAAGTTAACAGTCTGTATCACAGTTTTCATTACGTGTGTACTGTACATGAATTATTAGCATTTTCTTGTGGCTTTAAGGAAATTACAATGTGCATGTAAGGTGAAAGTGCTTTTATTTGTATATACTTCGTATCAAGTGGACAATCATGATCAACATGTGAAAAAAAAAAAAAAGGTTGAAATGGCTCTACAACCGAGACCAAAGCCGTTTCCAGACTGAGGTTGGTATAAATTTAAGAGATAATTAGTACTTCAAAATGCTATTATTATTATTATTATATTTATTATTGTTATTATTATTATTATTAGTTTGTACAAGTCACTTCCTCTTCTTCCATGTACGTGGAATGCACAGCAGAAACTTCAGAAAATGCTGAAGATGCTGAAGATGCAATTGCTGATTTCAGAGGACCTTTACTATCTGACAAAAAATGTACTTCTATAATAGGTGTGTAATATGTCAATAATTATTATATGAATAATATAAAGTTTCCAATGCTCTGGCAAATTACAGGCGAGGTTTTAGTAGTTCCACTCATGCCAGTGTTTTATGGACAATAATATTCACTGACCACTTTTGTTGTACAGGAATGGAGGACATTGGTGATATTTCATCAGTCGAATGGAGTTCTGCAGACAACCTTATGAATCTCTTAGGCTCATCTCAGATGTTCTTTTTTTGGGGGGGGGTTAGGGGAGGGGGCTATTTGCTTTACGTCGCACCGACACAGATATGTCTTATGGCGATGATGAGATAGGAAAGGCCTAGGAATTGGAAGGAAGCGGCTGTGGCCTTAATTAAGGTACAGCTCCGGCATTTGCTGGTGTGAAAATGGGAAACCACGGAAAACCATCTTCAGGGCTGCTGACAGTGGGACTCGAACCCACTATCTCCTGATTACTGGATATTGGCTGCACTTAAGCGACTGCAGCTATCGAGCTTTATCATCTCAGATGTTAACTGAAGGTTAACCCTGTCCACAAGAACTCGGGAGGAAGCAGTAACTGGATCTCTAGGTAATCTAAATGTAAGTAAAGCTGAAACAATGCAAGTCAAGAGTCCTCAGGCACAGATTTTGCCAAAAACGTCCCTAAGCAGAAAAGAAAGGCAACAATCTAAATCAGACAGAGTGAAAGGAAGAATGTATTTAGGAATTAAAAGGGATTCTTCAACTAGCACACAACAAAGAAAAATTAAAGCTAGATGCAATCACAAAGATTTAGTAAAACATACCAAAAGATCATGTCTCTACGAAAATCAATGAGGAGGGACTAAACCTTTTTGAAATGTTTTGGAATATTCCATCTTTGGGTGAAAAGAGAGCATGTGTTAGAGCATCGGTGAATACAAGGAATGTGATCTGAAGACGAAGAAAGGAAGGGGATGAAATTAAGGAGCTTCTGAAGAGAAGCCAAAGCAATGACATATATCTGGGAAAAGCAAATGGAGAATGTGTACGAGTTTGCCGCAATTCTTCATTAATACTCTTGCCATAGGAGAAGACTCTTTTAAGAGATGAACCAAGAAGGAAGAAAAGTATAAGAAGAAAGATTGTATGGAAGAAGATAGTCAAGAACATGTACCAGAAACAGTGGACACCAAAAAACTGAACAGAAAGCAGAAGAAAATGAGAGATCAAGAAAACATTAAGAATTGGCTTAATCTTTTGCCAAATGTCCCAAGTCACTACTGCAGAAAGTCTTCTTCACACATCTACGTGAATTCAACCAAATACAATAGAGACAATACGCGACACTTAGCAAGATATCGAGGAACAGCTATTAGAGCTCTCTCTAGTGGGTAGACCTGAGAACTACTGATTCTGTCATAAGAGCACGTGTATTTGTGTGTGAAGTTTTTGGTGTTATTTATGCGTTTTCAGTGAGATGACATAATTAAATAGTAGCGTGTGTCATTCCTTGATATCTCCTCTCAACATGAGGGGAAAGGTATGAGCTGTGTTTGGCTGCAGTAACTATGAAATAGAGAAGATGTGCGGTCTTTCTTTTGCTACCCTCGTGACAAGAAAATGTAAGTAATATTGTGTTTGCATATATATTCTTCCAGTGACAGAGAGATTTTTATAGTACTTAATAATCTTCTGACCAGCTCGACCCATATTTTAACTGGCTTAAAACATAATACGCATATTTTATTGTACAGTGCAGCAGTTAACCTTCAATCCTGAGGTGTTGTTGTAGGTGTGCTCTGTGGGTTTTGAAATGTCACAGAAGTAATTTGGATAAGGTGTACAAGAAAGAAGGGACATTACACTTATATGAGAATTATAAGATCTGTTCAGATCATTTCTAGGCCAGCGACTTTAAAAATCCTCGACTATACAGCCAAGGGTATGTTACATTTTTACTCTAATTGTACTAAATATTCCTTAAAGCATCACTATCAACAACATTTTCATACTTTTCTTTCTTTTATCCCTCTTCTCAGATTAAAGCCAGGATTTTATAAATTTTCTTTCTGTTAGTAGGCTTCATGTTAAGAGAAAAATTGTCCAGCTTTTAAATGTTAATTCACTGCATCATGTGTGTAAGGAATGTGCCAATATTCTTATTGACAAGTGTCTTAATGTGATGATACAATGTTTTTTAAACGAGAAAAAAGACAAATCTAACCGTAAAAGTTCAGACAGGAAAGCTAAAGCAAAAAAAGTAATGCATAAATGAAAGATCAACCCATTTCACATCTTGTTTATATGTCTAATTTCAGTCTTTAAATAACAACCTTTTAAATAATTCTTCATTCATTTATCCAGAATTGCTTTAGCAACTTTGAAATAAATATCTCAATAATACTTTCTTTCTAGACGTAATTTATTTATCCATTTTCGTATATGCATTTCCATTGATATTTGAATTTAGCGCGACTTTTCAGGTCAAATCACTAGGAGCGCCACCATCGAATTGTCTCCCATTTTAACAAGGCTAAATCCGTAGGTGTCGCGTATTGTCTCTACTGTATTTGATTCAACATTCCTATCAAAGTCAAAAATCATGTCAATACAACTTGCAAGACCATTTTCATGGAGTCTCTAGAGGAAGAAAAGATTGCAATCCACCTTCCTAGAAAAGACCAGTGTGATACTTGTTGCGGATATGAACTTGGACAAGTAAGAGAAGAAAACTATCAGGCCCACATATTACGCAGGCAAAAGGCCAAAGAGCTTAAAGATATGTACAAAAATGAAGCCTCTGATGAACACGCAGTGGTCACCATGGACTTGCAAAGTGTACTTTTGTGTCCTAGGCTGTTAGCATTGAAGGCATGCTATAAACGAAAGCTTCAACTACAAAACTTTACGATTTATAATCTGCAAAATGGGAAGGTAACCCTCTATGTGTGGCATAGAAGTAAATGGAGGAATGTCAGCAAATGATTTACAAATTGCATATTAATTAATTAATTAATTAATCTATACTGATATATAAAGAGATAAAGTTTGTTTGTATGTAATGGCTAATCTCAGGAACTACTGGACCAATTCTAAAATTTCTTTCACTAATAGAAAGATACATTATCCCTTAGTGCTATAGGCTATATTTTATTTTCAAAACAATTTGAGGGGAGGGGCGGGGCGACATGGGGAGATATTAAAATATTAGGCTAATATAGGTGAAATATCGAATTTATCGTACAAGGACGAGATAAAGCTCATTTTAAGCCCCTTGATGCAAAGAACAAAACTCGGTAAGTCCTGTTTTAAGGCCCTAAAACCAACCGTTATTGAGATATTGGCACCACACTACCCCTGCTATAGGAATCGGATAAAGAAATGAACTGCCGTAACCATGGCAACGTCAGCTCCAGTATGCTTACAGCAACGAGATTATCTACAATATATCACAAAAACCTAACATGTTACAGACATAAAATTTAGTATTTGGAATCTCCTTTAAAACAAAAGAACACAAATTTTTGTTTTCAGAAAATCCACGTACGGGGTGAGGGTTGAAAAGAAGAGGAAGGAGTTGAATTATTTATATGAGGATACATATATCTAAGGAACGGAAGATGTTACAGACGTTAAAATTTGTAGGCCGTTCTTGGAATCTCTTTTAAAAATAAATAAATGCACTTTTTCTGGAAAATCCCCTTAAGGGGGTGAAAATTTTTTTAAAAGCAGGCGATATTTTAAAATGTATACCAGTACGCTGTTTTACGACCCAGTCGGCACTCTTGGATGGGAAGAAATTCAGGCAATAAAGGAGGTGGTGAAGCAGGCATGTCAAAACGAGCAAGTAAGGGAGGTGGTAAAGGAGCAGTCTAAGGATGTAAAGCAGTGCATCAAAAAGGAGATAAAAGAGCTACAGGTGAAGGTGGAGAGCAATAAAGAAGATATAGAAATACTGAGGAAGAAGATAAAAAAGCTGGAAGAGGAGCTGGTAAAGGTGAAGAGGGATGGAGCTAATGGTGATCAGGAAAAAAGGAAGAATATTTTTATTTATGGAGTGCATGAAGGTGCAAGAGAAAAGAAAGTGGATCTAGTGTATAAGGTGGTGGATGTGATGCAAAATAAAATGAAGATTAACTTTAGTGAGGTGGACACAGACGATGTGTATAGAATAGCGAGAAGGAAGGGCAACAGGCCCATTAAGTGTCGTTATTATCCACCCTGATAGCAGGTATTGTGCTAAGGAACGCAGGAAACTTAAAAGAGAAAGAAGTATGGTTGAAGAGCAATATGGGTAGTGAAGCAAGTAAAGAATTTAGAATTTTAAGGAAACATTTATGGGCAGCTACGCAGCAAGGCCTGACTGCATGTATTAGAGGTCAGCAGCTGGTAGCTGGGAACGGGAGATGGTCTCGTGTGTGGTCGGTGAACAAGCTACAGGAAATGGACGACAAACTCTGAATTCTAACCTTTAGAGTGTCAAACAATGATATTCAGTTGTTTGAACAGTGTGCATTAAAACATGCTTTTAATGTTGAAATATCCAACAGATTGCAGCATCTTCAGTACTGTTTCCATTGAGGAAACAAAGTACTTCCTAATTACGTTACCAGAAAACACAAATATTTACTTGTTTCCATGCAAAGCATTGTTAAACATGTGTCTACTCCATTACACATATAAAATGCAGAGAAGTAAGAATATTTAATTTATATTGATTTTGACATTTTCTCTCTACATTTTAAATTTAATTTTTTCATCCCAATAAAGAGTTTTGAAAAAATGTTTAATATTGTGAGTGTCACTGTCCATAATTCTACACTGGTAGCAAATTCATACTTCCGTTAGCATGTGGAAAAATTTTAAAATATTGGTACGGTAATTATACAGTACGGTATATATCCTTTTAATCAGAACATGGGCCTGGAACTAAGAGGGTTAAAATAAATCACCTATAACTCATGATTACAATAGTCCTCTTTTCCCAGATATGTCCCCCTTTTCATTAGTAAAAAGAGCATCTGGCTTGGTTTTCTTTTTCGTATTAAAAAGTCTGGGTTTTCCAAGACTACAAAACCTTCAAATTTTAAATATTAAAAACAGAAAATAATAACTGAAGTAACAATCCAGCTTCTATCCACATATTAGTCGATATTACATAAAACAATAATCTCGTCTCTAGCACATCACGTAGGTGGCAATACTAATGATGACTCTAAATTATTTAATGTTGTCCAGTTTTGTTTTGCTATTCCAGCTCATAATGCCAATGGTGAGAGAGTATTTTATTTAATGCAGACACAGTAGTTAAAAGAAAGAAATAAGCTAACTCCTGATCATGCTAAGAATACGGTATTTTAATTCTTCAGTAACCGAGCAGAATGGCTGCTTGTGTTAACACGCTACGGCTATGGAGCCAAGCTTTGCATTTGGGAGACAAGTGGGTTCGTACCCCACCATCGGCTGTCATGAGAAAGGTTTTCTATGATTTCCCATCTTCTCTTCCAGGCAAATGCCGGGACAGTTCTTATTCATAGGCTACAGCCAATTTCTTTCACCTCCTTACACATTTTAATCCACCATCATTCATTTCATCTTCATTCACTCCTCAACTGAAGGGCATCCAGCCGTAAAAATACATGCCATAAAATTTCATCTCACCTTATCTCCAACCCCATATCATGAAACAGGACTAAGGGGTAGACACACATTTTAATTCTTCAGTACAAGTTCAAAGATACTTTTTGTCACAAGTTTTATCAATATGGGAAAGGAATGTCAAAAACTGTTAGTAAAATAGGATCATCTGATAAATATGATTGGAAAAAATAAAACCTGTCTTAAAGTGTATTTTAAGGTATATCTGGGACAAATTTGTATAGTGAAACATCAGTTACGGACAGGTTAACATTATTCGCCATATTTCTAAGAATGTATTACAGTAAGGATTACTGAGGTTTATAATACCACTACTATGGTGAATATATCTGTACAGCAACAATAAATCATTTTAACTCTGATAGATGATATATTGGGAATGGATCAGATAGTGCCATGCTCCAATTTAAACAGTAGGAGCTTGGAAGAAATATGTTGGGAGTGTTACGAACTTATTCTTCCCATACAATGCTTGTGAATGGAAGGGTCGTTACTTATTTAAAATGTATTTTCTCCCTTGAAATGCTTATGAATGGGTTGTTACTCGATTGTTCAATGTAAGAAAAAGAATAACATCCGAGCAGACAGTTGGAAACGTGAACTGAGGATAGGAAAAAAAAATTATTTTTTTTTTTGTCTTTCACAGCATCCTGGCAACTCATTAACTATTGAATAACACCATGAGAAAAATATATATCTGAACTCACCATTAGCCATTTGCACTGTCTGTCCCCCCACATTTTGGATAAGATTTGTAGGATAGACACCAGGTGCACGGATGATCTGGCCTGATGGGGTGATAAGAGCTTGACCACCAGCCAATTGTACAGTTTGATGTTGCCCAGTGGGCATAGCCGGGATGAAAAGTGCCTCCTGTCCATCCACTGTCACAGTCTGCATAGGCTGCACCACATTATAGGACAAGTTTTGGCCTCCTGCAGCCACCAGCTGGGCACCTTGCTGCTGCAAGTATAATAATTTCTATGAACTATGTTCAGTTCAGCAAAACAGAGTTTCTAAAGAACTTTACTGAAGCACTACTCACTCTCTTAGAGAGATAATAATGAAGCACACATCCACACAGTAGTTTAAAAAAACGACAATCATAATGTTTGTTAATTCCAATGGCAACATAACCTATCAAAGTTATATTTACGTTATCTTAATCTCTAATACTGGAAATAACAGCAGAAGAGGTACGATACAGGTAAACTACAGAAAAAACTATGGACTTTATTGTACAGTATATTTTGTATTCGTGACAAATAATCAATTTGATAGATAAAACAAGTGAGCGAATCATGCGTAGCATGCATTACTATTTTCGGCATCACGCCATCTACTGCCCTAAAGGTTAAATTTAAGCATGCAAGATGCCAATCAAGAGAGCTAGGAGAAAAGAAAATAGAAGTGCCAAGTCTAGTGCCAACCCTTTTACCCCCTCTACTACACGCGACACCATGAAATGATTTCAGTAACAGAAACAAAACAAACACTTAAAAGCTCTAAAAAGAGAGGTCGAGAAAGTCTGATCAACAGAGTGCATTACAGAGAATACTGCCTGCATGCTACACACTGTGACAAAGAGTAAAGAAAAAAAGAGCATCATGTAAACAAACCTGTAGGAACTGTCCGGGAACACCTTGAACGGAGACCACAGTAGGAGTGACAGCAGACGACACGAAGGTCTTGACAGCCGGCGTCGTCTGCTGGCTATGTGGATTGTTTTCAGATGACGCCACGGCTGTCACGTGATGCTGAGGGAAGAAGTTCTGTAGTTGTTGCAGAGTAATAACGTGGTGGGGTTGTTGCTGTTGCTGTGAAGGTTGGGATAAGGCAAGGGGATCCCTAAGCGCAAGAGTCTCTCTTGTTAACTGTCCTTGATGACCCGCCACGATTGTTGTCCCTTCGCCTTGCTGCTGGGCTTGCAGCTGCTGCAGAACAGCTGTATTCACAAGTCTTATTTGAGATGCTGGCTGCTGCAGGGAAAGTTGCTGCTGGATTTGTTGCGGTACAGCTGGTTGATTAACAACCACACCTGCGCTGATTTGTTGCTGGGATGTACCACCTTCTTGCTGATGAACTTCGTGAGGCGATGAATTGCCGATCTTACTGCAGGTCGCAGCTAGAAGTGCGAGGGGGGACGGCTGAATCTCCTAAATGAGGCGGAGCCACGAAGAAAATGGGATGTCAGCAGGTGCGTATGAACCAACAAGCAGGGCTTTGGTTAGCCCTGGAACAAAGTCGTTACGCGCGCGCCTTGCGTTTTGCGGAGAAGCACACAAGGAACTCCCACTTTCCCACCCCGCCCCAAATGGACCACACACACTATGTCGACTTACCTGAGATGTGGTGTGAGGCAAGATGTATTCCGTCTTCACCTTGGTGGGTGCTGAGGACATTATTTGTAGTCTTCACGACTAAAAAAATAATGTTTCGTCCCGTCCCACGCACAGATAATATTCCTTCAGCTCATGGCGGACACGTACTGACGAGAAATTACAGATGTACAAGTCTCTGCGCATATCCCTCCGCGAATCAATAGAATATTGGACATAGTTGGATCAATATTCCTCTACAGCAGTACAGCACCTAAATGAATTACAGGTACATAAAATTAAAATATGTTCACGTTTCATGTTACTGCATACCGCTCCATAAACGATAACAAGCAACATGTGTATACAGGAACTATTTGGGGCGTTAACTGCGGATGAAGTGCACAGTTATACGGTAGCGTGGTGCAGCCCGCTGGGCTCCACGGAAATAGCTGATTGGCAGTTGCCTACAATGCCCTACCCTGAGCTCTGTAAATTTGTTAGGGCTGATGGGGCCAGTTCGCTTGCCTCCTCCCACCTCCTTTCCGCGTCACCAACCGCCTGTTTATGACAAAGGAAAAAGAGAAAGGGTCGAACTCCCTGTGGCCCGAGGGAGGGGACCCAAGATAGCATCAAGGGGCAGGCCAGGAATCGGTCTTGCTCCCCTACAGCTAACATGTAATAACGAAAACCGCCCCTCTGCGTGGCCTGTTATGTGAGGAGGTGACTACTAATTTAGGTAGGGGAAGATTCCACGGGATGAGATAAATGAAACAGAAAAAAAAAAAAAAAACTTCATCAGCTGACTTGTTTACCTAAAGGAAATACAGTTGAAGTAAATGACCTATCTTGTTTGTATCGTATATTTTTAGAGTAAAGTGTTCCTTTCAATTACACACGCGCATTCGTATCATATAAACAGTATTTGCTCCTTAGTCTTTAAAGAAGTGTCAATACGACTGAAGTACAGGGTTCATTCTTTAGCTTGTTAAGTTTTCTCACTTCACCGATCTTGTGACAAGAGCTCAGGGGATGTCCTTGAATTGTTCTGAAGCACGACATTGCCACATAACGTAACCTTGACCAGCAGGAATGGAGAATGTTACGAATACATTGTTCCATATTATGAAGTATTGATTCACTTCCTGATATGTAACATGTGAGGAGTGAGACGGCCAGGGGATGGGCTAGAGCCCGGGCGTGGTCCTTACGGGCGGCACAGACCTCGCCTCCCGCATCTCCCTGCAGCTTGGGAAGCGTGCATGCTTTGGGGGCGGGACCGATAAGATAACCTTAACTTTCCCATGCACTCCTCTCACTTCGTGAGGACACGAGATGCTTCGGCTACGCTCGGACAGCTAGCGGGAAAGAAACTAGGTTACTGTACAGGAAATCTCATCTTATACCTGCGTGACGTCATAGGGAGGCAAGATTTGTTCACACTAATTTTTAGCCTAGCAGTTGAAAGTCAGCATAACTGCCTCGTTTGGTAATGTTTCAAACTTGCAACAGCGCTTCAAGTTAACTTTTTGATAAACTGTAACACATTTACATTCTTCTTTTACCATTCCAAGGTCAATAGTCACATAAAACTTCAAGCTTGCTTTTAAGCCTTGCAAAGCTATTTATCTGTAAGTGTAGAACATTTCATAGCTTAATTGTTGACGACCGGGCGAGTTGGCCGAGCGCGTAGAGGCGCGCGGCTGTGAGCTTGCATCCGGGAGATAGTAGGTTCGAATCCCACTATCGGCAGCCCTGAAAATGGTTTTCCGTGGTTTCCCATTTTCACACCAGGCAAATGCTGGGGCTGTACCTTAATTAAGGCCACGGCCGCTTCCTTCCAACTTCCAGGCCTTTCCTATCCCATCGTCGCCATAAGACCTATCTGTGTCGGCGCGACGTAAAGCCCCTAGCAAAAAAAAAAAAAATTGTTGACGATAGTTATTATTGGATATGATCAGAGGACCACTACTTACTGTATGACAAGTGCTTTCCAGACATAAGACCCCTGTAATCTCCTTTTTTCACCACTTTTCCCATATCCTGGTGGTGTCGCGGGTGCGAAATGTGTGGACATGCCCCTATTTTAAGCCCAGATGCCCTTCCTGACGCCAACCGTATGTAGAGGTAGTCAGTATTGCGCGTTTATGTGGTGGTTTGTAGTGTGGTGTGTATAGATAAAGAGGCATGGTATTGGGAAAAACAAAAATACCCACTCCCTGAGGAATTAACCAGACGAGTTAAAATCCTTGACTTGGTCGGGAATTGAACCTGAAACCCAATTATCTATGGCTGCGGCACTGATCACTCAGATAAGTCTTATGACGACGATGTGATAGGAAAGGGCTATAAGTGGGAAGAAACGACCGAGGCCTTATTTAAGATACAGTCCCAGCATTTGCCTGGTGTCCGACTCGTTGGCTGAACGGTCAGCGTACTGGCCTTCGGTTCAGAGGATCCCGGGTTCGATTCCTGGCCGGGTCGGGGATTCCAATGGCACGGGGGCTGGGTGTATGTGTTGTCTTCATCATCATTTCATCCTCATCACGACGCGCAGGTCGCCTACGGGAGTCAACTCGAAAGACCTGCACCTGGCGAGCCGAACATGTCTTCGGACACTCCCGGCACTAAAAGCCATACGCCATTTCATTTGCCTGGTGTGAAAATGGGAAACCTTCAGCACTGCCAACAGTGGGGTTCGAACCCACTATATTCCGAATGCAAGCTCACAGTTGCGCAACTCTAAACGCACGACTGGCTCGCTTGGTAGCTGAAAATAAATACCATAGAAAGGAAGGTTCTAGAAGTAGGAATTTTAGGCAGTACCATGTGGTTGGTACGAGAGGCAGGAGGGAGTTAAAAAAAAGTAATTATCACCGGTGTCCACCTCTGTGGTGTAGAAGGTGAACTCGTGTCCTCATCCTGAGGTAGTGCAGCTCTTTTCAAGCACACCCCCATTGGAGGTGAGCTGCATGTACCATTTCAACCACATACCAGCCCTGCTGCCATTCTTAAATTTCTGGCAGTACCGGGAATCGAACCCGGGCCCCCGAGGACGGCAGCTAATAACACTAACCGTTACGCTACGGAGGCGGACTGTGGTGTAGAGGTTAGTGTGATAAGCTGCCACCCCCCGAGACCCGAATTCGATTCCCGGTTCTGCCGCGAAATTTGAAAAGTGTTACTAGGGCTGGAACAGGGTCTACTCAGCCTCGGGAGGTCAACTAAGTAGAGGGGTGTTCAATTCCCACCTCAGCCATCCTCGAAGTGGTTTTCCGTGGTTTCCCACTTTTCCTCTATGCAAATGCCGGGATCGTACCTAACTTAAGGCCACGACCGCTTCCTTCCCTCTTCCTTGTCTATCCCTTCCAATCTTCTGATCCCGCACAAAGCCCATCTTCAGCATAGTAGGTGAGGCCGCTTGGGCGAGGTAGGCCTACTGGTCCTCTTCCCCAGTTGTATCCCCAACCAAGTGTCTCACGCTCTAGGACACTGTCCTTGAGGCGGTAGAGTTGGAATCCCTCGCTGAGTCCGAGGGAACATCCAACCCTGGAGGGTAAACGGATTAAGAAAGAAAGAATTGCCATCGATGGAAAATACAGTAGTAAATAAAATTGTAGGTAAAAACAGCCTACAGGATGGGTTTAAAGCAATTACAGAGTGTGAAAACGGATTTGTGCCTTTAAAGGTGGTGAGGTATAGTAAAGATCCATTATGTCATAACAGAGAAATAATGAGGTGCAGGTTGGAAAGTTTGGAATTATGTTATTGTGGAAATAAGGACAGGTTGAAGTAATTTAATTTAACGAAGAACTTAGCTTAGGATAACATCTTAGCAAGCATAATTGTCAGTATGACTTTTAATGAAAAACTTCAAGGCAGAAACTGATTCCAGGAGGGACATTCCAGGAATCATTAATGAACAAGGGAAGCCTGTATGTGAGAATTTACCGAAGACAGAATTATTTAGTCTGCAGTATGTTAAGATTGTTGGACAGAAGGATAATGTTCAGGTATAGGAGATGACTAATAGGCCCTACTAGCATAATTTTTTCCTATGTTAATAAAGATATTTACTGAAAGATATAAACGTTGTAAACTAGAAAAACAGCTGGAATTGATAAGATTTCTGGGGATACACTCAGCAATGGTTTGGGATATTACACCATATCAAAACTACTTGCTTGATTACCATTTGCATGCTATACAAAATGAATGGGGAGTTGCTATAGTAGTCCCAGTGTATAAAGACAACGGAGATATAAGCATAAAGTGGATCCAATCAGCTTGATATGCGTGGCATGTAAGCTCTGGAAAAGCATTCTTTCTTATTATATTAGATACGTTTGTGAAATTACTAACGGGTTTGAAAGGAGGCAGTTTGGGTTTAGGTACAGTTAATTCAGTGAGGCTTGACTGGTAGGATTTCAGCAAGATATAGCAGATATGTTACATTCAGGAGGTCGAATGTACTGCATAGCTATTGACCTGACCGAGGATTTTGATAATGTAGATCATGGGAGACTATTGACGAAAATGTGGGTTATTGGACTGGGCAAAAGAGTGACTGAACGGATGGCTAAATTTCTAGAACACAGAACTCAGAGAGAATTAGAAAAGGTGAAGCATAATCTGACCCTACAGTATAACGGTAAAGAGGGGGATTTCTCAAGGGAGTATTATGGGACCTATATGTTCTAATATATATATAGGCTCACATAAATGATACGAGTAAAGATCTAGAATGGCACACAAGGCTTTTTGAGGATTAAGGTAAATATTCGTTTATAGGAAGAGGAACTATGGATTGGATTAATTTACCAAGCGAGATGTTCGATAAATTTCCAAGTGTTTTGAAATCATTTAAGAAAAAGCCTACATAACCAACTGGTAGATAAACTGGAAACATTTGATTGATTGATTGATTGATTGATTGATTGATTGATTGATTGATTGATTGATTGATTGATTGATTGATTGATTGATTGATTGATTGATTGATTGATTGATTGAAGAGGGTAACACTCATCCCTTCCTCTACAAGACTAAGTCTCTGATCGTATCGCATTGGGCTTATCCCATTTCATTAAGGAAGGATATTTCTGACCCACTTTTCAAAACACTGAATGTAACATCGTTCATTGGTTGATATCTGTTTCTCCGTTGTTGTTGTTGTTGTTGTTGTTGTTGTTGTTGTTTTATATATAGGTCTATATAGACCTATATACTAGCAGTTACCCGCGGCTTCGCTCACGTGGATTTCGTCATTTGATAAAAGTAATCGTTCCTCTGTACTGTAAATGAAATGGCGTATGACTTTTAGTGCCGGGAGTGTCCGAGAACAAGTTCGGCTCGCCAGATGCAGGTCTTTTGATTTGACTCCCGTAAGCGACCTGCACGTCGTGATGAGGGTGAAATGATGAAGACGACACATAGCCTACACCCAGCCCCCGTGCCAGCGAAATTAACCAAGTAAGGTTAAAATTCCCGACCCTGCCGGGAATCGAACCCGGGACCCCTGTGACCAAAGGCCAGCACGCTAATCATATAGCCATGGAGCCGGACCCACTGTACTGTACTAACATATTATCTGAAAATCCCTAAAGTATAAAAATTCACCGAAAAACTGACTTTCCTTTACTCCAGAAATTCTTTGTAAACAACGCTTGTGGTATTGCCTTTTGGGGCTTAGATGACCAAGCGACATAGAACTGTACTACATGTGAGAAAAAGTCTTCTCGCAAGTCGGTAAAACAAACAAACATGTTTCTTTATTTTTAAAGGAGATTCCAAATACCTATTTCCACGTCTGTAACATCTTCAGTTTTTGAGATATAAGTACCCCCATAAAAATAATTCAACCCCTTTATCAGTCCTTCCCCAACCCCCAACCCCACCTAAGTGGATTTTCCGAAAACAAAAGAAATAGATGTTTTTTTATTGTCAAAGGAGATTCCAAATACGAATTTTCACGGCTGTAACATCTTCAGTTTTTGAGATATAAGCGTCCTCATAAAAATTATTCAACTCTTTTTAACTTCTTTTCACCCTCGGTAAATGCCTTTTCCGAAAACTAAAAAATACGTGTTCCTGTATTTTTAAAGGACTTTCCAATACCAAGTTTCATGTCTGTAACATGTTAAGTTTTTGACATATACTGTAGATATACCGGTACTCATTTTAAAATTCACCCGCTTTTTCAATTCGTTTCAGCCCCTTAAGTGGATTTTCCGAAAAGAACAAAATGCGTGCTTCTTTATTTTTAAAGGACATTCAAAATACCAACTTTCACGTCTTTAACATCTTCAGTGTTTGAGATATAATTAGGCCTATCCTCATAAGAGGAATTGAACATTTTCTTCACTTCTTTCCACACCATTCCTCCTTAATTGGACTTTCCGTAAACAAAATATAGGCTACGTGTTTCTTTATTTTTAATGGAGATTCAAAATACCAACTTTCATGTCTTTCATGTCCGTTTTTGAGATATAAGTATCCTCTTAAACAGAATTCAACTCCTTCTTTACATATTTTCAACCCCCCCCCCCCCCCCTTACGTGAATTTTCCGAAAACAAAAGAATACGTGTTTCTTTACTTTGAAAGAAGACTCCAAATACTATTTTTCATGTTTGTAACATCTTTCGTTTTTGAGATATAAGTATCCTCATAGAATGAATTCAACTCCTTTTTCACCCCACCCCCGTTAAGTTGATTCCCCCCCCCTCAAAAAAGAAGGCGTGTTTCTTTTATGTTTAAAGGAGATTCCAAGTAGGCTACCAATTTTCACGTCTGTAAATTTCAGCTTTTGAGAAATAAATATCCCCATAAAAAGAATCCAATTCTTTGCACTTCCTTTCACCCCCCCCCCCCCGAAGTGAATTGTCCGAAAACAAAAATACATGTTTCTTTTTCAATATGCCTAAAATAGCTTCCAAATAGGCTACTAATTATCACGACAGTAACATCTTAAATTTTTGAGCTATAGCCTATGTGTCCTCATAAAAGGAATTCAACTCCTTTTCACCACCGACCCCCAAATTGACTTTCCCCCCAAAATGCGTGTTTGTTTATTTTTAAAGGAGATTCCAAATATCAATTTTCACGTCTGTAACAACTTCAGCTTTTATTAGATATAAGCATCCACATACAAATAATTCAATTTATTTTTCAATTCTTTCCCCCCCCCCCCCCCATAATGGATTTTCTGAAATCAAAGGAATGCGTGTGTCTTTACTTTTAACAGAGATACCAAATACCAATGTTCACGTCATACAAATAATTCAACTACTTTTTTCAATTCTTTCAACCCCCCCCCCCACAAGTGGATTTTCCGAAAACTAAAATTACGTATTTCTTTATTTTTAAATGGGATTCCAAATATCAATGTTCACTTTTGTAACATTTTCAGTTTTGAGATATTAGTATCCTAATAAAAATAATTCAACCCTCTTTTCAGTCCTTTTTACCCCCCTCCCACCCAAGTGATTTTTCCAAAATAAAGATTTACATGTTTCTTTCTTTTTCATTGAGATTAAAAGTACCAATTTTCACTTCTGTAACATGTTAAGTTTTTGAGATACTCTATACATGCTCATTTTAAAAATTTACCCCTTTAACACTTTCCCTTAAGTGGATTTTCAGAAAACAAATTATGTGTGTTCCTTTACTTTTACAGGAGATTCCAAATACCAATTTTTACATCTGTAACATGTTACGTCTTTGAGATATACCTACCGTAGATATTCCAGTTTTAAAAAATCACCCCCTTTGTCACTCTTGTTCACCACCCCTTAAGTAGATTTTCGAAAAAATACGTGTTTCTTTATTTTTAAAGGAGATTCCAAATTCCAATTTTCGTGAGATATAAGTATCCACGTAAAAGGTATTCAATCCCGTTTTCATTTTTTCACCCTTTTTCCGAAAACAAAAATATACGTGTTTCTTTATTTTTAAAGGAGATTCCAAATACCAATTTTCACGTCTTTAAACTGTTCAGTTTTCGTGATATAGATACACTCATTTTAAAAATTACCCCCTTTTCACCCCCTTTGCGAAATATCTAAAAATTCTCCCTTAGTGAGCACCTACATTATAATATGGATGTACCCCTAAAATTTTATTTCTTTATGTCCAGTAATTTTGGCTCGGCGATGACGAATCCGTCAGGATAAGTTATTTTTTATCTATATATATAAAATTGGATGTTGGTATGTTTGAAGCTAATAGACTCAAAAACTACTGGACCCATTTCGCTGAAATTTTCACAGTTTGTTATTATTATCTCTGAGAGGGATTACGAAGTGGTTTGAACGAAATCTGGTTAGTAGTTCGGCACTAAGGGGTGAAAAATAAGTTAGGGGAAGATAAGCAAACCGCAAGACAAGTCCGATCAGCGGGTTGCCTACCCAATAGTATGTGAAGATTATGATGTGTTCCTTAAAACTTATTTCTGCTTTTATCAAATAGTGTGGGGGCAGGACACCCCTCCCAGCCCAAGAGGAGAGGATGAAATGTAAAAGTAATCGAAAACGACCGATATTAGTGTCGTATCCATAGTTTTCAGGATTACGGAGATGAACTGTGACACTCAAAATGCTGTTTAAGACAAGTTCATCCCGAATAGCACCCCAAGGGTTGGGGTTGAAAGGGGGTGAAATATTAATGTAGAATCCATAGTTTTCAGGGTCGCTGAGATGAATAACGTGAGCGCAAAAATGGCTCCTAAATCAGTTATGAAACTCCATTCTAAGAGTAATCACCTAGTAGTGCCTATGTCCCTAGATGCCATGACGAGTGCACATCTTGCACTCCTTGAAGAACGTTTTGTTGTGTACGGGTCGACGTGTGTGAGCAGTTGAATGTAGTATTAGCACCGTAAGTAGAATCAAGTGTTTGATAAGTTTATAATTGTTTATAATTGTAGCATAACTATTCTTATTAGACAGTATCTTGCTTGCTTTTCTATCTGCAAGTAGTTGCAATAAAAATCTGGATACTGACTGGAGGGTAATTGGGAATTAAAACGATAGGCCCTACTATGAAATGAGTATGTGGGAGGGTGGGTGTTGATACTAGGGCCGATTCCTAGGCCTTTCCTATCCGATCGTCGCCATACGACCTATCTCTGTCGGTGCGACATAAAAGCAAAATACTGCAGCAAAAAAACTTGATATTTAGAAAGTCCTTTAAAAATACAGGAACACGTACTTTTTGTTTTCGGAGAAAGGCACTTAACGGGGGGTGAAAAGAAATGATAAAAGAAGTGAATAATTTTTAATGAGGATGCTTATATCTCACAAACTGATGATGTTACAGACGCGAAAATTAGCATTTGGAATCTCATTTAAAATTAAAGGAACATGTATTTCTTTTTTGTTTTCGGAAAATATTAAATTCTTTTTATGGGGCGTCTTATAGCCTATCTCAAAAACTGAAAATGTTACGACGTGGAGATAGATATTTGGAATCTACTTTAAAAATAAACATTTCCTTTCGATTTGAGAGAAGACTGTTTCTCATATGTACCGTTCTATGTTGCATGGTCATCTTAGCCCCAAAAGGCAATAAGACAAACGTGGTTTACAAAGAGTTTCCGGGGTAAATGAAACTCAATTTGTCGGTGAATGTTTATACTTCAGGGATTTTCAGATAATGTCTTAGTACAGTACCGAGGAACGATTACTTTCATCATTTTACGAAATTCACGCGAGCGAAGCGCGGGTCCTGATAGTATATATATATACTGACAAGATACCCGTGCTTCGCTACGGTATTATACTGAAATTTATAATTGAATGCTTAACGTTTTATATATAATTATATGAAATTCGCGATCTGACTCATTTTCTGAGAGAATCCGCCAAAATTCACGATCTGACTCGTTTTCTGTGAGATTACGGCAAAGTTCCTCCCATTTTTCAATCTTTCTTTCCAGCAATCAATTTCGTACTTTCCGGGATAGGTCCAGGTATTCCACCCAGTCAGTTGGGTCCCTAAATCTTTGCCATCTTTTCCTATAAGCATTTTTAATATGGATCAAATCCTTGAGGAAATCCGGCGTGGTGTCGTCTTGGGTGCCTTGGCGGTACTGAACCCACGGCCGGACTGTATTCGTAGTCATTACCCGGCCAGGATCCGTTTCCAACGTGCTCCGCACATTTTGACGACGGTGCAGAACATTATTATTATTATTATTATTATTATTATTATTATTATTATTATTATTATTATTATTATTATTATTATTATTATTATTATTATTATTATTATTATTATTATTATTATTATTATTATTGATGTTCAGGATCCCACAGCAAGACGCAAGACCGCTACTTGGCGGTAAATTACCGGTACATCTGCTGCTATTGGCATTGCTGACTATGTGACCAGCACCATCGTCGCGCGTAGGCAAGTACGCTGGATGTATGGTGATACGAATGATATACTTCCGTGCATTATTGACCTTATTATAGAGGTGAACAATTTCACCGGCAATATCATTCCTACCGTTTATTTCAAATGTGTTTAAATTTTTATTTATATGCCAGGAGAATCTACTGTAATCTAATAACGTTCTCCAAAGGAAAAGGTGGCTCTTGGAAACGAACCCAGGAAAGATTAAAATGATCGTTTTATGATCAGAATAAGTACATTGAAAATCCACAGCCTGTTTCCAGTCAATCGACCGGGTCAGGAATCGAATGAATGAAGCCCCATCTAGCGGCAAGGATAGGAATTGTGCCGGATGTCGAAGCCTGTCTCTCTCCTCTGGGTCAATGATTAATAAATGACAAATTAAATGATATTGGAGAGTGTTGCTGGAATGAATGATGACAGGGAAACCGGAGTACCCGGAGAAAAACCTGTCCCGCCACCGCTTTGTCCAGCACAAATCTCACATGGAGAGACCAGGATTTGAACCACGGAACCCAGCGGTAAGAGGCCGGTGCGCTGCCGCCTGAGCTACGAAGGCTCCTAATAAGTACATTATGAACAGTAAAATCCATTGGTCTCAACTGTTTTCCACCCCACCGCCGTTAAGTTGACTCCCCCCCTAAAAGGAGGCGTGTTTCTTTATGTTTAAAGGAGATTCCAAATACCAATGTTAACGTCAGTTACCTTCAGTTTTGAGATGTAGGTATCCCCATGAAAATAATTCACTTTTTTTACTACTTTTCACAATCCCCCGCCCCAAGTGAATTTTCCGGCAAAAATACTTGTTTCTTTAAAAGTAAAGGATCTTATAAATACCAATTATCACGACTCTAGCATCTTCAGTTTTTTTAGGTATGAGTCCTCATAAAACTAATTAAACTCCTTTTCGCTCCCACCCCCCAAGAGGATTTCCCCCTAAAAACGCGTTTTTTCTTTGTTTTTAAAGGAGATCCAAATACCAATTTTCACGTCTGTAACAACTTTAGTTTTTATTAGATGTAAGTATCCTCATACAATTAATTCAATTAATTTTTCAATTCTTTCACCTCCCCGCCCCCATTCATTAGATTTTCCGAGAATACGTGTTTCTTTACTTTTTAAAGCAGATTCCAAATACCAAATTTCACGTCTGTAACATCTTCAGTTTTTGAGATATCAGTATCCTGATTAAAAGAATTCAACCCCGTTTTCAGTCACTTTTATCCTCCCCCCCCCCCCCAGCCCACCCAAGTTGTTTTACTGAAAACAAAAAATAAACGTTTATTTTTAATAGAGATAAAAAAATACAATTTTTCACTCCTGTAACATGTTAAGTTTTTTAGATACACTATAGAAATTCTCTTTTTAAAATTTCACCCCCTTTTTAGTTCCCTTTTATTGGATTTTCCAAAAACAAATCACCTATGTTTCTTTACTTTTACAGGAGATTACAAATACTAATGTTTACGTCTGTAATATTTTACGTTTCTGAGATTACTGTAGATAATGTATTTCTAAAAATTCACCGCAATTTGTCACTCCTGTTTAACCCCATTAATTGGATTTTCCAAAAACAAAAAAATACGTGTTTCTTTATTTGTTAGGAGATCCCAGATATCAATTTTCAGGTCTGTAATATCTCAGTTTCTGAGACTTAAGTATCCTCATTAAAGGCATTCAAACCATTTTTCTTCCTTTTTCACCCCTCCTATTGGGATTTTCAGAGAACAAAAAAAATACGTGTTTATTTTTAAAGGAGATTCCAAAAACCAATTTTCACGTCTATAATATCTTCAGTTTCTGAGATAAGATATAAGTATCCTCATTAAAGGCATTCAACCACTTTTTTTACCCCTTTTCACCCCTCCTATTCGGATTTTCAGAAAACAAAAATACGTGTTTCTTTATTTTTAAAAGGAGATACTAAATACCAATTTTTACATCTGTACACTTTAAAGTTTTGAGATATAGATACACTCATTTTAAAAATTCACCCCCTCCTTTTCCCCTCATTATTTGTATTTTCCAAAAACAAAAAAATACGTGTTTTTTATTTTTAAAGGAGATCCCAAACACCAGTTTTCAGGTCTGTAATATCTTCAGTTTCTGAAACATAAGAAGCCTCATTAAAGACATTTAATCCCTTTTTCACCCTTTTTCACCCCTCCTATATGGATTTTCCGAAAACAAAAAAAATCGTGTTTCCTTAATCTTAAAGGAGATTCTAAATACCAATTTTTACATCTGTAAACTTTTAAAGTTCTGAGATATAGATACACTCATTTTTTTTAAATTAACCCCCGTTTTCACTCCCTTAGCGACGGAATATCAAAAAATCCGCCCTTAGCGAGCACCTACATTGTAATATAAATGTACCTTCAAAATTTCATTTCTTTATGTCCAGTAGTTATGGCTCAGCGATGATGAGTCAGTCAGTCAGTCAGTCAGTCAGGACATGTTCTTTTATATATATATATATATATATAGAGAGAGAGAGAGAGAGAGAGATTTTAAGGCTGTCACACAGAGAAGCAGTAAGAGCTAGGTGGAGTCAGGTGTTTGTTAGGTAAACCTTGCGGAAACATACCATTGCAATCTGAGGGTATGGATCAGATTTTCTGTACGCAAGTGTACGTATTTTTCCCACCTTCCTGGTCTTTCCCCAGTAATTTGGGGTCGGCACTTGATGTCGATTAAGCTCAACTTTACGGCCGGAAGCCTTTCCTGATACCAATCCTACGTGGAGCGATGTATTTATTAGTGTGTCTTTCCACGGTGATCAGTATAGTGGCGTGTTGTATGTGAATGAAGAAGACGTGTATTGAGACGTACACAACAACCTACCCCCAAGCCAGAGCAATCAACCACACGCGGCTAAAATTCCCAGCGTGGTCGGGAATAGAAAGCTGGATCTTTGAACCGAAGGCCAAAGAGCTACGTACCTACATAAGAAAGAAAACAACTGTCGTCTACAAGAAAATGTTATAAGGCTTATCACCATAAATTCAAACTAGTTCTCATACAGAATCAGGGCGGGTGACTAACTCTCAGCCAATGATTTAAGAGAGATTTACTAATTTATCCAATTGCCCAATTAAATATAAATCTATATAAAATCAACAATTGCATGCAGACAAAAATCAGTTTTAATGTTTAGCCTGGCATTTCCACGAGCTTCATAATAAGCTGATTTTTTTACGGCTATGATCTCCCAGTAATCATAATAAGTTTCACAAAATTTACAAGAACCCTTTTCACAAATATTGGATGAAATTAAAACTTGGAAACAGATCAGAAATAAGTTCCTTTAAATCGTATTAAAGTTTGGTAACGATAACTGGGCAAGATAAGATTTTCTACGCCACATAATTAGTCGTAGAATTAAATAAGCTAAATTTTTGTATAGCTTGTTTCTATGTGGGATAAAGGATACACATTTTATTAACGTATTAATTCGGGTGCCTATACTATTTTCCACGATAGTAGTCTCGACAAAATGTGCATATATTTAGCAGTGTGTTTTCACTGCAGAAAATATTCAAGTAATGAATAATACAATTAAATTTCAGTTACATAATAGGCTATACATATCACAATACAGAACAACATTTTACAAATTGGCATATTTCTTAATACTAATTTGTCGACTGATGTTACAGAACTAAGTAGGTTGTAATCCTCTTGTGCAATTTCGAAAACTCTTTACAACTAAAAATCACTATTAATTGCTACAATTAACTCTGACTTAATTAGTTGCAAGCAGGTCCGATTTCTTTGATAAAGCCATTTTCTCCTCATCGAATTTATTTTACTAATTGTTTTGTGTCGCATCGACACAGACAGGTCTTATGGGGACTATGGGGTAGTAGAAAGCTAGGACTGGGGAGGAAGCGATTGTGGTCTTAATGAAGAAACAGCTGCAGCATTTTCCTGGCGTGAAAATTGGAAACCACGGAAAACCATCTTCAGGGGTTCCCGACAGTGGGATTCAAACCTCTATCTCCCTAATGCAAGATTACAAGTACGTGACTCAAGTCACGAAGCCACTCGTTCGGTTTGCTTATCAGTCAACAAAACTCTTTTACAATGACCACTTGAGCCTGGGATGCTTAAAACAAAGCCTAAACTCTTATTAAGGTTTGGCACATCAATATGTTTGTATCTTAAATCACTGAATATATTGACCCAAATTTCTTCTGTACGTACTCTTTTAATAACACTTCTTGCACTTGAAAACTACTCTTCATATAAGCAATCCTCATTTACAAAATCAAGATTAAATTACTTGACAATAGTTTGTAAACGTCTGAAAGAAAATTCAGTGTTTACATTTAATGACAAAAAGCAATAGATAGGATTTGGATTCGATAACTCAAAATTCTTAGAAACGTACTTTTGCTAACAATAGTAGAAATTCACAAAATCATCTCTAAACACAATTCATGAGGGTTTAATTCAAACAATTTTTTTAATGAGTCGCATTACCAAAATGCCTGTCCCCTACCCTCTAGCGAATTTTTCTGTTCAAATATTGCATGACTCTACAACTTTCCATTGAGGGTAAAATTATCAGTTTCAAGAGTTTTGGCAGACTGAACAAGTACTGCACTGTATTTCGAAAATAAATTAAGATATATCTCAACGACACAGACTTTTTCTGGATCACTGAAGTATTTCTTTAAAACTTTTAAAAATAACTTTTAATAGGTAAACAATGAATATAAATCTGTCTACAGCTGATGTTAGGGGTAGTCAACGAGTGCGCACATGGCGAACATTCTCCAATCACTCAGCATCAACAAAATCAAAGAATGACTTCAGCTCTTCTCTTTTTTTTTACCTGTATCGAAAAGTGTCCATAAATTTCAATATCCACATCTAATACACCAGACACATGGTTTTTAGTAAGTGATTTGAGCAATTTGCTTTGACCACATTTTCATCATATTTCTGAATTCATTTGAACACACAATTTTATGCTTCCCATAATTCACATTTTCATTGTCAGCACAATATGAAGTTACATGTTATACATCTAACTTGTGTGTATCAAGTGAAGATTTAATCAAAGCAACAGCTGTTTCATCACCTTGTTCAGTGAAGTTTAGGAGCCTATTTCTAATGCCGCTAAAAGGATTAAAATACCTCACAACCAAGGGAAACATATTTCTATTTTTGTGTTTGGAGGCATCAGTTGCAATGGAGAAAATGTTACTTGATTTTTCTGGATCCTGCAATACATCCATGAAATCTTGCACATTTCTTGGTGCTAGAATGTTTTTTCTTAACCTTTTCCATCCCATGTCTGAGTTAACTCGGATGTCAACATGTCTCCCGCTGTTCCAAACACGAGTTATCTCGGATTTCAAGCAATGCGCTCTTCTCTACTTCCGAGTTCAGTCTGTTGTTGTTCCTCACATGCTCTGTTCTGACGAAGGATGCTTCATGAATCGCCTTACCGTATTTTTGACAATAATTATATGCCTTGTTTTTCTATCAAAGCTATCTTTTGAAATGGGTAGGCAGAAGTGTAGCCTAATTTAATGTAGGCTGGACGAATTAGTGGGCACAATTATATTTGAAAATGAATGACAACAGTTCACTAATTAGTGGCTGCTTACAAAAATATTTTGTCCTCACTCACCGGGTCTCAAACAAGTTGGCATTTACCTGAACCGACTGTACTTTCGTATCAACTTTCATTTAGCTTCGCACGCACCAGTCACTCCACTCAGCATCTA
Organism: Anabrus simplex; assembly: GCF_040414725.1. NCBI lineage: Eukaryota > Metazoa > Arthropoda > Insecta > Orthoptera > Tettigoniidae > Anabrus > Anabrus simplex. Next base: position 181,890,730 of record NC_090271.1, on the reverse strand, counting down.
CAGTACATTCACACAGGTTCGAACACACACACTTGACTATCACAGCGTACGACTGCTATAACCTTGGCTCGTCTCCAGGCTCACACAATCACACGACCGCTATACACTCGGATCCACTCCAGGCAAGGCCGAACAACTGGCACAATCAACACAGTCAACGCGATGGCTTCACACTCTGAACGAATCTGCACGTGTCACTAAATGACAACAACAGCGCTAACCAGCACTTCTCTCCAACACTACTCCAGCGTTACGACGACACTCACTACTCACACAACGACGATCAACACCACTGCCAACACAACACTAACTCACTGCGGTCGCGGTGACCCCCCTCTTATATCCCTGCTGATGAAGTACTAGCATCTTCGGGGTGCGGAGAGAGAAGTAATATTCTCGCTTCGCCTTCAGAAGACTCGCGGGGAAACCAGACGAAAGTGTAATACAAGGAGAGGCTGGCTTTGTCCTCGGCTCGGCTGGGAGGTCTCCGGTCTGCCTCATCATTTCTTCCAGGAAATACCGGAGCGGACTTCCAGAGGGCTGGCAATTGCCTGGACACGTTACGATAACCTCTGCCTGTTTCTGGCCACAAGATATCATCTTTGCCATCCTGGAGTCTTGGAAAATATCCTTAATTCTGTAGCTGATGTGTTTTACAGTATGGAAAACCAACGCTAGCTCACCTACAACGTTATTTATGTCCTTGATATTCCCGAAAACTTGCTGTAAATTTGAAGACACCTTCCTTTATTTTATGCCCTTCTGTGGAAGATTTTTATCTACAGTCCGTATTACCACCGCGAGGAAAACTCACCGTTACAAAGTACACAGTAAGCCATGTACACGTTAGAAGGAGCGCACCATAACTACGAATACTGTTGTTCCCACTTTCTTATAAAAGTACACAAGTACTTACTGTAGTTTTCTTCTTAGGTGGAATTTTGTGTTGTTTCTTCCACTTTCACTGTTCATTTTGAATCACGAGGATGAACTGGATACACAGTCATACAAACAGCTTCACGGTAAGACTAGACAAAAGAATGCTTGAATGGGTGGCTTTCTAGAAAATATAAATCAGAGAGTTAGAGTAGATGAAGCATTATCTGATCCTGTAACACTTAACAAGGATGTCCCACAGGGCAGTATTATTGGACCTTTATGTTTTATTATGTATATACACTGACTGACAGAGCAAATACAACACCAAGAAGGAGTGGTCAGAACTTTATGCCAATTGCAGGGTAGACTGACGTCACTGAGGTATGCTCATGATGTGAAATGCGCCGCTGTGCTGCGCACGTAGCGAACGATAAATGGGACACGGCGTTGGCGAATGGCCCACTTCGTACCGTGATTTCTCAGCCGACAGTCATTGTAGAACGTGTTGTCGTGTGCCACAGGACACGTGTATAGCTAAGAATGCCAGGCCGCCGTCAACGGAGGCATTTCCAGCAGACAGACGACTTTACGAGGGGTATGGTGATCGGGCTGAGAAGGGCAGGTTGGTCGCTTCGTCAAATCGCAGCCGATACCCATAGGGATATGTCCACGGTGCAGCGCCTGTGGCGAAGATGGTTGGCGCAGGGACATGTGGCACGTGCGAGGGGTCCAGGCGCAGCCCGAGTGACGTCAGCACGCGAGGATCGGCGCATCCGCCGCCAAGCGGTGGCAGCCCCGCACGCCACGTCAACCGCCATTCTTCAGCATGTGCAAGACACCCTGGCTGTTCCAATATCGACCAGAACAATTTCCCGTCGATTGGTTGAAGGAGGCCTGCACTCCCGGCGTCCGCTCAGAAGACTACCATTGACTCCACAGCATAGGCGTGCACGCCTGGCATGGTGCCGGGCTAGAGCGACTTGGATGAGGGAATGGCGGAACGTCGTGTTCTCCGATGAGTCACGCTTCTGTTCTGTCAGTGATAGTCACCGCAGACGAGTGTGGCGTAGGCGTGGAGAAAGGTCAAATCCGGCAGTAACTGTGGAGCGCCCTACCGCTAGACAACGCGGCATCATGGTTTGGGGCGCTATTGCGTATGATTCCACGTCACCTCTAGTGCGTATTCAAGGCACGTTAAATGCCCACCGCTACGTGCAGCATGTGCTGCGGCCGGTGGCACTCCCGTACCTTCAGGGGCTGCCCAATGCTCTGTTTCAGCAGGATAATGCCCGCCCACACACTGCTCGCATCCCCCAACAGGCTCTACGAGTTGTACAGATGCTTCCGTGGCCAGCGTACTCTCCGGATCTCTCACCAATCGAACACGTGTGGGATCTCATTGGACGCCGTTTGCAAACTCTGCCCCAGCCTCGTACGGACGACCAACTGTGGCAAATGGTTGACAGAGAATGGAGAACCATCCCTCAGGACACCATCCGCACTCTTATTGACTCTGTACCTCGACGTGTTTCTGCGTGCATCGCCGCTCGCGGTGGTCCTACATCCTACTGAGTCGATGCCGTGCGCATTGTGTAACCTGCATATCGGTTTGAAATAAACATCAATTATTCGTCAGTGCCGTCTCTGTTTTTTCCCCAACTTTCATCCCTTTCGAACCACTCCTTCTTGGTGTTGCATTTGCTCTGTCAGTCAGTGTAAATTATATGAGTAAAGAATTGGAATCACCGATGTTATCCTACAGTATAGAGTAACCAGGATTGTCAGTGACTGCAAACATCTCGACAATGTTGTAAGATGGACAGCAGACAATGTTATGGTAAATGGGACGAAAATTCAGGTTGTAAGTTTCACCAAGAGGAAAAGTCCTCTCAGTTTTAATAACCGTATTCATGTAGTGAAAGTACCTCATGGGGATCACTGTAAGGCAAGGTCTTCATTGGGGAAATCACATACACGAGATTGTAAAATAAGGTTGCAGATCTCTTCATAGGGTTATGAGAGTAATCGAATGTAAAAGAGAGGTCGCATAAGTCTTTGGTAAGGCCTCATTTAATTAGAGTTTGGTTCCAGTGTGCAGGACCCACACCAGGACTACTTGATACGGGAACTGGAAAAGACCCAAAGGAAAGCAGCACGATTTGTTCTGGGTGATTTTCGACAAAAGAGTAGCGTTACGAAAATGTTGCAAAACTTTGGGCTGGGAAGACTTGGGAGTAAGGAGACGAGTTACTCAACTAAGTATGATGTTCAGAGCTGTCCATGAAGAGATTGACGTGGAGTAGACGAATAAGCTTGAGCGGAGCTATTACAGGTAGGAAAGATCACAATATGAAAATAACGTTGGAACTCAAGAGGACAAATTGGGGCAAATATTAATTTTTAGGAAGAAAATTAGGGATTGGAATAATTTACCAAGGGAGATGTTCGATAAATTTCCATCTTCTTTAAAATCATTAAAGAAAGGACTAAGTAAACAAATGGAAGGGAATCTGCCACCTGAGTGACAGCCCTACATGCAGATCAACGATGATTGATTGATTGATTGATTGATTGATTGATTGATTGATTGATTGATTGATTGATTGATTGATTGATTGATTGATTGATTGATTGATTGATTGATTGATTGATTGATTGATTGATTGATTGATTGATTGATTGATTGATTGATTGATTGATTGATTGATTGATTGATTGATTGATTGATTGATTGATTGATTGATTGATTGATTGATTGATTGATTGATTGATTGAGAAACAATAATAAAATTACCACAATCTGGAAATGGATATTCCGCTATCGGTTAGTATATGGTAGACTTTATCTCGATTGTACCGTAAGTTGATTTTTCGATATCTATCTATGGGCGTAAACTGTCGAGACTCGAGTATAATTGAATCGTTTGTTGCAGAAACAGCACTTCTCCACTTTTTGACACTATATGAGTTATTAATACTGTCATGATTAATGCACGAATGGCTACCTTTTTGTGCAGAAAAAAACACTTCTACCATATATCTCTGCCTGTCAGTCTCGAATGAAAGTTTCCGTTTTGTGCAGAAAGAACACTTATCCTGGAGAGGTGTTGTTTTTACTTCACTTGAGTCGCTAGGAAGAGGTGTGAAAAGAGATGCAAAAGTCGCGTTTCATATAAATCAATTTATGGAGTTTCAGTATGAGGCAAATCATGTCTTAGGAAAATACTGTATTGATGAACTGTGCGTTCATACTTTCAAGCTGCTTATTTCTGCAACCCGTCTCCCTGTGTTACCAACTAGACTTGCTTATCCACAAGGCTGTGTTCCATTAAATGAAAAGAAATTAGCACACATAAAGAAGTTGGAATCTTATATACCTGATGAGTTTTATAATGAACTGTTTGCATGGACAACATCAGCGCAATATAAGTGAGAAGCATTGTTCAAAGATAAGAGACTTACATGTTATTTGTTTTATATTGTGTTGTTTTGTTTTATATATATTTTGAACTTTGGAAAGGGGCATAAAAGGAGTATTCTTCTGTTCATTTTTCTATACAATGTGGTATAACCATAATATGTGCAATAAGTAAGACTTACAAATAACTATTAAACAATGGGTTTAAGCATTGTATTTCCTCGGCACAAAATTTGTACTTTATTTAATAAAGTTCCTTTTGAAATTGAAATGACGTTAAAATCAATGTTACACTTCCTTATATCCTCATTAATGGTGTTTGTTGCAGAAACAGCACGTCTCCACCATTTTCAACAAAGTCTGTAAAGGAACGTATTGGACTAATTCATAGAAACAACCTATCTGTCATAGTCATTTCAACAGTAGAATAAGAATAATAAATATCGGAAGGATAGAAATGACATTACACACTACAGACAGTTTTTCCTGTTTTCTGAACAATTTGGTACGTTGGAGAAGTGTCGTTTTTAAAACAAACGATTCAATTAAAGACTGTATCGACATGTGTTTGCTTGGAATAATATAAATATTGTCATCTTGATTGTTACTGAAATTGTTACGGAAGAAATGATCAATGCGGGAACTTGGAGGATCTAAAAATTTGACTTAAAATGCGCCAGTAGCGTACGCAACCGGGTTAGGGTTACCGGGTTTCAACACCCTATTGAACTTACGGACTTCCCTATTTTAATTGCAACATAAAACAATAAATAACAAATAGGCTATTATTAATTAATTGTCAAATCTCTTTGTTAAGGAGCGTTATTAGCGAGCGTAGTAGCTTAGCTGCTGGATTTCCATCCTGACGGCCGATGTTCGACTCCTGGTCGATCTCGTATTGAAATTTGCACCTGAAAAATCACATGGTGTCAGGAAAAGCTTCCGGCCTTAAACCGTTGGCCAAAACCCGAAATGAGCTCCGCGGCTTTAGCGACCCCAGAAATATCTGGGAAAATCTGAAGAAAATTTAATGTTTTATCGCATCTCTTTGTGGTCCGGGTCCTTGGTACGGTTCCCAGCCAGGCAGAGGATTTTAACTGAGTATGGTTAATTCCTCTGGCTAGAGGACTGGATGATTGTGTTCGTCATAATATACTCCTCTTCATCTCTACATAACATACAACACTACCAGCCACCACAGAAACACGCAGTAGTGCATACATCCCTCCACATAGGGTTGGTGCCAGGAAGAGTCGTTGGTCCTACAACTGAGCCAAATTCACAGCAAATGCAGACCTCAATAAATTGGGAGAAAGGCCTGGAATAGTCTCTTTGTTAGTGTCTCACATAAACGAGATTGTATGTTAAGGTTACAGATTTCTTCATATGTTTATGAGAGTAGACTATTCAGGGGTTGTACGAACGTAGTAAGAATGTAAAGGAGAGATCGTATAAATCTGCGATCAGAAATAACAATAATATCAGGAGTAGTAAGAAGATTAAAATACTGATTAATTGCATTTGAATAACTGGTTTTAAAAATTACAACACCCTTCCTCGTTGTCGAACTTCTGCATACGCCACTGATAAAGATCCTAAACATGTAAAGGAGCTTTAACCTTTTCTTGGACTTAAGCAATATATTGGTGCTGCATTTGACAAAAGGGACTTGCTTGTCCCACTTCTAAGGTCAAACAGAATTCCTCGTAATTTCAATAGTAGCCTAGTCCAAAGATGACAGTGAAATTCTGATGTTTAGAGTGCGTAGCATAGATAGTAATGGAGATGGAAATTTATGAATTTCTATCAAGTACCTTAACCAAATACATTATTTTTATTAAATAGTATTTTGAAATTACAGCTATTTAAACTGGTGAAAATAAGTGCACTTCCATTTTAGCTTAGGCCTATGTTAATATCATGACAGATTACTAAGCAGTTTTTCTTGTCATTTTTTTCCTAGAGGTTTAACGTCGCATTGACTCATTAGAGGTATTCGGTGATGGAAGGATGAAGAAGAGCTAGGATTGCGAAGGTAGCGGCCATGGCCTTAATTAATGTACAGCCCCAGTATTTGTCTGATGTGAAAATTGGAAACCACGGAAGCAGGCAAACAATCTTCGGGACTGCCGTGGTTGGGATTCGAACCCACCATTTCCCGAATTCAAGCTCTCAGTTTCGCGGCCCTAACGGCACGGCCAACTCGCTCGGTTTTCTTGTCACTGCTGGGCAAATGAACATTATTATTATTATTATTATTATTATTATTATTATTATTATTATTATTATTATTGTTGTTGTTGTTGTTGTTGTTGTTGTTGTTGTTGTTGTACCGGGAGGTACACCTCTACGCTGCACAATTAAATCTTGCGCCTAAAAGAACTCCTCTACAGGATAAACAGTGAACTTGAAAGCTAGACCTACTTAAACCTTTACTCAGAAGATGTCACTACAGTAATTCAACGTAATTTTGTTATTGTGAAGTTTCCAGTACTGTGTGAATTTCAACTTGTTTTGTTTTCCGTTCATCAAGAAGTTTGAACATTCTCTCATAAATGTCACTGCTAGAAAACTATGATCATGCACCCTGGTGCGAAGTGAAAGAACTTTTTTGAATAAGTTTTGTATTCATAAGTTTTTTTACTAATTGATGTTCATTTATTTTTGGGTTGGCAATATTTATCTTTTCTTTCCGCCAGTTTTGAATCCAGCCAATACCTAATTTTTTAATTAATTTCCAACCAATCCTGTATTTCTTCTTCGATTCTGAGGGCCACTTTTAAATTTGAGCAATAAAATTCTGTGGGTGTGTCTTAATTATTCATGAAAGGTCTTGAACTTTCCCCGAGGGTTTATAAACTGCGGATTTTCACGTCTCTTGGCTATTTGATCAACATCTAACTAAGTGTGTGTGTCAAGCAGGAGGCGGGAGGTGCCTCTTTCATCAGGCAGCAGTACTCCGACAAGGTATGGCCACTTAACATCTTCAATTTTTGCTAGCTCTGCAGTTTAACCCGAGGGAAAGGTTCGAAACTTTAACTATGTAACTAACTTCTTTAAAATGTAAATCTCCTTTCGGCTCACGTAAAAATTTCATAAATCTTTAACTGTAAATCGGTGATAGAGAGTGATGCACCCTCTCGAGCTCCCCTTCATGTTGATTTGAGGTGACTGCGTTTTGTAACTGGTTTTCTTCCCTCCGTAAAGTCTTAATTTTTTTTTCTTATACGAGTCACCTCAGTAGTTTGGGAATTGCCCCTGTGTCATCGGCCTAGTGCCCCTTAGGTTTTAAGAAATCTGTTCTAGGAGTGCAATTACTCGCCTCCATTCTATTTGTGTGTAGGACCATTTACTTAACCATTATTCGTGTTCCATGAAGGCCCAGTAGGTTGGGTACAAGGTACCCCTGTTTCATTTTTGTAAGTTGTGCCTTGGTGGCAAGTAATTGTAAGTTTTCTGATATTGTCTTTAATAGGCTTGAAAAACTGAGAGCGTGTCAGCTCTTTTCAAGTGTTGTAAAAGTGCCTCTGGGAGGCTTGATATTTGAAGTTGGGAGCAAGTGCTCCAGGTATTAGGGGCTTTCTGCTCTTTGAACAAATTTGGGCTCGTCTGTAAAAATTGAGCTAGAAACTCAAAAATTGTAATACTAGGGGCTTGTAGCCCAAGAATGTTAAAGTTCTGGAATCTTGGATCTTTCCAAGTCTTGTTTCTAAATTGCTATGTCATTGTTATCTCACTAAGTGAAAAGTTGTTAAAGTTTTGTTGTTTTTCGAAAACATAACCTTTGTTAAAATTTTAAATTAACTTTGACTTTGTAGTTAGACCCATTTATCCCGGCACCTTCTTTCACCTCTGCTGGTCCACGGGTAGCTCCGTAACAATTATTATTATTATTATTATTATTATTATTATTATTATTATTATTATTATTATTATAACTGGTGTGTTCAATCGGACATTTCTACGCCATTTACTAGACAACCTTGGTAACAGCGTAATTTCTCTAGTCCGCCTGAGTTAGTGGTCGATATTATACAGTAAAACCTATCCTCAGCGGAAACCCAAGGGATCGGAAATATTTTTCCGCTGTATACAGGATTCTGGTTCATAAAAAAGTAACATAAAAATCATAAGTGCATACCTCTGTTAGATAACCCAGCAGTATATTTCTGATTTTGTGCAGTAGTAGGCCTAGGTAGAATAATGACTCTAATCACGCACTTACAGTATATGCACTAGTTCATCAGATCTAACACAAATCTGTTCTTGCTTAGAACCAGTGACGTAGTCGATGGTACACGTGGGTATACGCCGTATGCCCTCTGGTTAACTCTACTCATTAGAGTATGCCTTCTGATTACCTGCATATACTTCTACTTCGGCTTCTTTCCTTTTTGATTTTGCCATTCTGTCAGTGAATTTTAAATCTCCAGCTACCGTCGTAATCTGAACATCGAAGATTCAGCTTGTTGAATAACATTATCAACCATGACAGTGTTCGTTGCTTACGTCTCCAGCCTTCTATTCGTACATTCAAGTGCCTCACCAGGTGATCGATTTAAGCCTGAGAATTACTGTGTATGAAGACGTGGGTGCAAATCCACCGTATTACAACATACACCAATTCAAGAGTTTGTTCCAGTGGAAAGTGTGATTGCAAATGAAAACAAGCCCCTCGGACTGTTTTTTTTAATAAATAGCTGGAAGTAGGTCCAGTAGAAAACAACTGTATAAGCAAATTAGGATTTTCAAACTAGTGCTTTCAAAAAGGAATTTCTTCCTTGTCATCATAAAATGTCTTCCATATGCCTGATTTTTGCCAGATCGAGGGAAGTTTGTTGTAACTAGCTGTAACCCACTACTTTTAAACGTCAGGGTGGTCTTGCATCCGAAATTTGCCATGCCCTATCTTAGAGTATACCCTGTGAAAATTTTGGAACTACAGCGCTGCTTAGAATCTCCTCACAGTGCACACTAGTACTGTACAGTGTATACCTTATACACTAATTTAATATAAATTGCATATTTTAAAGAAATAACACCAACAGTAATACTGTACAGTACTGTCATTTACTTCTTCCAGCAATCCAGAATTGTACGCTGGACACAACTATCCCTGGTAGCACGGTTCTCAATTCAAATTCGGGCACGGCAAATAATGTCGAACAACTCCGCGTCATGTTTAATTAACGAAATAGACTGAATGTTCTTTACCGCTGATAGGGCATCTCGGTAGGACTTCATGTTGCATAAATCATATTCTTTGTCTTCGCTCTCGTCTTCATCGCCATCAATTTCTGTTCCTTTTCTTGGAGGTGATGGGTAGCGAACTCTTCGATGCTTTCTAACGCCGCCTCTGACTCGACTTCTAGATCAATGGCCATATAATCTTTAGATCCAATTGGGTATACACATGTAGCGAAAAGGGTTAGGAAGGAAATTTACATATTTTTTCCGTTATAGTCGCAAAATTTTCCTTCCGTTTTCGAGTCAGAGAGGTTCCGAAAAACTTACATGAATATTAAACCAAAATTCACGGAACCGGGAAAATTTTCCGATATGGATAGTTTTCCGGTGCATGAAGATTCCGCTAAAGGCAGTTTTTACTGTAGTATAATTCGACACTGAGGCAGGGTGTGCAGAACTCGACGAAATACGCTGCATAACGGTCGCTTCACGTCATAATTTCAAGGTTGAAAATCCTACCTAGTCATTCCTGTTTTATACTAACATCACATTTCATCACCATCGTCATCTACTAAAGGCAATGCCTGGTCGTTGTAGCCATATCTCACGATCTTCTGGTAGCCTCTTCATCTATATATATCAAACAACATGTCCTGACTAACTGACTGACTGACTGACTGACTGACTGACTGACTGACTGACTGACTGACTGACTGACTGACTGACTGACTGACTGACTGACTGACTGACTCATCATCGCCGAGCCAAAACTACTGGGCAGAAAGAAATGAAATTTTGGAAATAAATTTACATTACAGTGTAGGTGCTCAATAAGAGAGGATTTTTTGATATTCCATCACTAAAGGGGTTGAAAGAGGGTTGAATTGTTTAAAATAGTGTATCTATATCTCAAAAACTTGACAGCTTACAGACGTATAACTTGGTATTTGGAATCTCCTTTAAAAATAAAGAAACACATGTTTTTTCTTTTTCTGATAATCCTCTTGACGGGGGTGAAAACAGGTGAAAAGGGGTTTCAGTTCCTTTCATGAGAATACTTATATATCAAAAACTGAAGATATTACAGATATGAAAATTGGTATTTGGAATCTCCTTTAAAAATAAACAGTATTTTTTTTTGCTTTCAGAAAATCCACTTAAGGGTGTGAAAAGAAGTGAAAATATGAATGAATTTTTAAAATGAGTAATCTACAGTATATCTCAAAAACTGAATATGTTGCAGACGTGAAAACTGGTATTTGAAATCTCCTTTAAAAATAAAGAAACATATTTTTCGTTCTAGGAAAATCAACTTAAGGGGCGGATAGGGGGTTGAAAATAAGTCAAGGAGTTTGAATTATTTTTATGAGGATACTCATACCTCAAAATCTGGGTATTTTGCAGACTTGAAAATTGGTGTTTGAAATCGCCTTTAAAAATAAAGACACATTTTCGTTGGTCTATGAAATTTCACTTAAGGGGCGGGGTTTGAATTATTTTTATGAGGATACTTATATCTCTAACACTGAATAAGTTACAGACGTGAAAAAATATATATAAAACGCAATTAACACCCACTAAGGAAAGGATTCAAAACATCCTACCCCTAAGGGGATGAAACGGGGTAAAACCCTAAAGAACCGAGCTCGATAGCTGCAGTCGCTTAACTGCGGCCAGTATCCAGTATTCGGGAGATAGTAGGTTCGAACCCCACTGTCAGCAGCCCTGAAGATGGTTTTCCGTGGTTTCCCATTTTCACACCAGGCAACTGGGGCTGTACCTTAATTAAGGCCACAGCCGCCCTTTCCTGTCCCATCGTCACCGTAAGACATATCTGTGTCGGTGCGACGTAAAGCCAATAGCAAAAAAAGAAAAAAACCCTAAAGACATTCATTCCTCCGGAACCATTGACTACATATAAAGTCGAAACGGCACTCAATGATTGCTTCTTTATGTACTAGATGTTAAATAAGACAAGTTTAGAAATAAATTCACCCTTAAGGGTAAAATGGGGGTTAATACCCGAAATCAAATAGATTCCTTTCTCTGAAACCGTTTGACATATGAGGTTGAAATTTAACACGATGACTCCTCCTGTATGTCTTAGATTTTCAATAAAACGTAGTCCTAAAATAATGCACCCTTAGGGGTTTTTGACTAGGGAGTGTGGGTGAGGCCTGATTACAAAAATATCTATCTCTCTGAAATCGCTTGACATACGAGGTTGGAATTTGGAATCTCCTTTAAAAATAAACAGTATTGTTTTGCTTTCGGAAAATCCATTTATGGGTGTGAAAAGAAGTGAAAATATGAGTGAATTTTTAAAATGAGTAAATCTACAGTTTATCTCAAAAACTGAATATGTTACAGACGTGAAAACTGGTATTTGAAATCTCCTTTAAAAATAAAGAAACATACACCTCTAAGAGGTTTTAGCTGGGGGTGATGACTTATGACGAAATTATTCATCCCTCCAAACCGTTTGACATATGAATTTGATATTTTACAAGATCTTTGGTTACTCCTCAATATCTTAGATTTTAAATAAAAATTGGTCTTGACTGGAGGTGATGTCCGATGACAAATTTATTTCTCTGAAGCCATTTAACATGGAGGGTTGAAATTTCACACGATTGTTGCTCCTACATATCTTTGATTTTAAATGAGAAGTGGTCTTGAAACAACATATTCCTAAGGGGTGTTGACTGGAGTTTGGGGCCTGATAACAAAGAAAGTCCTTTCTCTGAAACCTCTTGACATACGATGTTGAAACTTCACATGATGATTGCTTCTATGTGCATTACATTTTAACTAAAACGTGGTGTTAAACCAACACACCCTTAAGGTGTTTTGACTGGGGGGCGAGTGCTGATGACATAATACATATCCATTTCTATGAAACCGTTTGTCATACGAGTTTAAAATTTCACATAACGGTTGCTACTATGTGTTTTAGATTTTAAACAAGAAAAGGTCTTAAAACAATACACCTCTAAGAGGTTTTAGCTGGGGGTGACGACTTATGACGAAATTATTCATCCCTCCAAACCGTTTGACATATGAATTTGACATTTTACAAGATCTTTGGATGTTGCAGGTGTCACATATGGTATAATTCAAAATATTTCACATATAAGGACTGGGATTGTGTAGAAGTTGTTGAAGTTGTAAAACTAAGTCTCCACAACAGCCAAGGTACTCGACCGAATTTCCGACTCCTTTCCTTTATTGCCAAATAAGTTATTTGTAAAACTCAGGGGTTTAATTGAAATAATCTTGAACTTATACACAACTGGAGGAACATTTTTTTAGACTGTATACCATTAATGGTACCTACGAATTTTTTTTTTTTTTTTTTTGCTAGCGGCTTTACGTCGCACCGACACAGATAGGTCTTATGGCGACAATGAGATAGGAAAGGCCTAGGAGTTGGAAGGAAGCGGCCGTGGCCTTAATTAAGGTACAGCCCCAGCATTTGCCTGGTGTGAAAATGGGAAACCATGGAAAACCATCTTCAGGGCTGCCGACAGTGGGATTCGAACCTCCTACGAATTCTTGCACATGTTGAATGTATAATATTTAAATATTTAAATCTCTCAAATTACTAATCACCTTCCGAAAGCTTGATACATACAATAGACCTAAATAATAAATTGGGGGATGAGTGAGGAAGGATGATAAAAATATTCACTTCTATGAAGCCGTTTGAATTACGAAGTTAACATTTCAAATCATGTTAAATAACAGAACGTCTGAGACATTTTTTTTTTTTTTTTTTTGCAACTTGCTTTACGCCGCACCGACACAGATAGGTCTTAAGGCGACGATGGGACAGGAGAGGGCTAGGAGTGGGAAGGAAGCGGCCGTGGCCTTAAAGAAGGTACAGCCCCAGCATTTGCCTGGTGTGAAAATGGGAAACCACGGAAAACCATCTTCAGGGCTGCCGACAGTGGGGTTCGAATCTACTATCTCCCGAATACTGAATACTGGCCGCACTTAAGCGACTGCAGCTATCGAGCTCGGTTGAGACAAATTTAAATTTAAATGGGGGTTAAGATCCGAAAACAGATATATTCATTCCTTCCTCCGAAACCGATTACCTACGAAGACAAAATTCCAAATAGCGGTATATATTTTAAATCCTAGGTGTGAATTTAGGAATTATTTGGAACACCCCACCCTTAAGGTGTTAAATCGAGTTATCTCCGCAAACAAAATTATTCATCCCTCCATTCCGTTTAACGTATACACATTTATAATTTAACGAGATGGATCTTCGTTTATGTTCTAGATGTAAAATATCATATACTTCAAAATATTCCTTTTCTTATTTTTGCTAGGGGCTTTACGTCGCACCGAAACAGATAGGTCTTATGGCGACGATGGGATAGGATAGGCCTAGGAGTTGGAAGGAAGCGGCCATGGCCTTAATTAAGGTACAGCCCCAGCATTTGCTTGGTGTGAAAATGAGAAAACAGCGAAAAACAATTTTCAGGGCAGCCGACAGTGGGATGCAAGCTCGCAGCTGCGCGCCTCTACGAGCACGGCCAACTCGCCCGGTCAAAATATTTCTCCCCTAAGGGATTTAGATGGCGGCTGACTCTCAAAAACCACAATATCCCTTCTTCTGAAACCGTTTAAGTCACGATCTTAAAATTTTATATGGAGGGTAGTCTTCTATGTCCTAGATGTTTTAAGTAATATTTTTAAAACATTCACCGCCTAAAAACATTCATTCCTCCATTAGGCTACTGTTCGACGTACAACATCTAAATTTCACAGGTTGATCGCTTTTACATCTTAGATGTTAAAGAAGATAGGGTTTAAAAACATTCCAATTCTTCTGTACAGGGTTCAAATATCTTTTAGATAAGAAAATTAATAAGCATTTATGAGAGTATAAGGCTAGGACCCAACTTCATAGAAATTTGCCGAGCACGCTCAGAATGTTTTAAGAAACCCTCGAAACTATGAGAGTAACGGAGTCCCACTTCCGTTTGGCAGGCCTTGGTAAAAACGTAATGGAACGCGATGGGTTAATGGGTTAATGGAAGAAGGAAAGTAGAACTGGTTGAGCCCGGGCGGGTTAGAGGTTATCGATATGCGGGTAAGGGGAGATAACGAGATTATAAACCAAACCCCATGGCGCAACAGCCCTGAAGGGCCATGGCCTACCAAGCAACCGCTGCTCAGCCCGAAGGCCTACAGATTACGAGGTATCATGTGGTCAGCACGACGGATCCTCTCGGCCGTTATTCTTGACTTTCTAGACCGGGGCCGCTATCTCAGCGTCAGATAGTTCCTCAATTGTAATCATGTAGACTGAGTGAACATCGAACCAGCCCTCAGATTCAGGTAAAAATCCCTGACCTAGCCGGGAATCGAACCTGGGCCCTCCGTGTAAGAGGCAGGCACGCTACTCCTACACCGCGGGGCCGGCAAGAGATTATAAGGTGTTCTTAATCGCTGTAAAATAGGGGAGGACAGAGTGTGGGGCGCGGCTGTTCTCCAGGAACACCATAGCACGCAACATAGTTCCTGTCAGGCATGCACATCAATGAATGATTGGGCCGAGTGAGTTGGCTGCGCGGTTTGGGCCATGAAGCTGTTACTTTGCATTTGAGAGGTGGTGAGTTCGAACCCCACTATGGACAGACCAGAAGATGATATTCTGTGGTTTCCCATTTTCACACCAGACAAAGGCTGTGACTTAATTAAGGTCACGGTTGCTTCTTTCCCTGCCCTAGCCCTTTCCTATACCATCACCGCCAAAAACAAAACCTTTCTGAGTTGGTGTAAGATTGATCCAACAGGGAAAGAAAGATTTAACGGTTACAGGAAATAGGGCGAGAATAGTGTTATTGTATTCGCCATGTGTTAAATCTTATAATGCGGGTTTATTGATAGCCTTATCTAAAATTGGGGATGTAGCGTTGTTAATGTTGTTAATAGCTATTGCATGAATAATAACATATGGGAGTTGAAATTATTGATATTTTGGTAAGGATTCTTTTATTATAATGTTGATTAGAACTATAGTGGTATTGGCTGTTATAACTAAGAGTGCTCAAATTCCTTTTTCTTCATGATTGCCAGCGGCCATAGCTGCTCCAACTCCTGCATCGGCCTTGGTTCACTCATCAACGTTGGTTACGGCAGGGGTATATTTGTTAATTCGATTTAATAGAGCATTTGTTGATACTTGATACCCCGTGGTGTAGGGGTAGTGTGCTTGCCTCTTACCCGGAGGCTCCGGGTTCAATTCCCGGCCAGGTCAGGGATTTTTACCTGGACCTGAGGGCTGGTTCGAGGTCCACTCAGCATACGTGATTAGAATTGAGGAGCTATTTGACGGTGAGATAGCGGCCTCGGTCTAGTAAGCCAAGAACAACGGCCGAGGGGATTCGTCGTGCTGACCACACGACACCTCGTAATCTGCAGGTAGCTTGGTAGGCTAAGGCCCTTCAAGGGCTATAGTGCCATGGGTGCGGGGGGAGGTGAGTGATGATGATGTCATGGTCAACAACTATAATGAGACAGATACTACGGTGGAAGCTACATTTCGCTCTGCCCCGTACAAAAAGACAGAGGCAAAAATACTGCACTTATCAAGAAACAGAAACATGTTCAGAACTTAAAATTTCAGAGTCAAATAATCCTACACACTATTGATAAATTGTATTTATTTATTTATTTATTTATTTATTTATTTAGGCCTATTTATGTATGTCCGACATCCTTCGTGGTCTAGCACTTACATCGATATTCTTCTGAGAGAATCTGGATTCCATTTCCTGTCCTGCCAAGGTACTAAAAGACTTTGATATCTCGGCTTCCTATGGGCAAATATAGAGGAACTGTCTGATACAGTGGCAGGTGACTGAGCAGTCATGATATCGTAAACTCCAGTTTAGGACGCATGTTGAATGGTCCTATTCAGGTAGACTATTCAACGCTTCATATGACACCTTTGATATTTATTTTCACTTGTTACTAACCAGCTGTTTGTACTTTGCTGGGTGCGAGAATTCTACACACCGCGTTTCTGCAAATAATGGATATTCCTGCCCATAAGTCATTCATTAACTTGCTAATGGCTTTCTCACGTACAGGCAATGAAATAGGGATGATATCAACAATTCCATGTTGCGCAGGTCTTCCGCCAGTGACAAAATATTAACGAATGACAGCGATACGCGAAGCTGACAAAATAATCCGTACTTATTATTCTGCTCCCAAAGTCATGACACAGGAAAAACATGCGAAGAACAAATTCATAATCTATATATTAAAAAATTTATGAAAACTAAAGTCAGTCAGTCCGGCCATTCTATCCGGTCGATTTCTTTCATTACTTTTTTAACTGAAAGGTATTCATGCACAGATTTGTCATCAAGTACTATAAAACACTTAACTTCCGCCTTCCTCAAATTATTTGATTTTTTCAATTTTTTGTCTCTTTGAAGCAATCATATATTTGGTTCTAATGGAGGCACGGAGTTCGTTTTGGCCTAAGAACACTTAGTGGATCAAGCTCCTTCATTTCAGCTCTTAACTATTCAAATTGGTTGATTCTGAGGAAAGTTATGAGTGCACATTCAATTTGACGTCTCATTTCTTCAACATTTTTTCTCATTGAGGCAATTATATCTTTCGTTCTAATTGAGATATACAGTTCGTTTTGGTCTAAAAACACTCAGTGGATGAAGCGCTTTCTTTTGAAGTAATAACTACTTAAATTGGTATATTCCTAGAAAAGTTATGAGTACATTTGTCTCCATGACGAAGATCTTTGAAGGACTTTTTAACAGTTCGGCGCGTAGTGTTGTTCCAAGGAACGTTTAATTCAATTTCTTTGTGTGATGTATTTTCAAGTGTTTTGTTGACATAATATTACATTCTATTACCACAGCAGATCATGTGCTTTATTTCATTAACTCGAAACTTTGCAAATACATCCATGAGGATAGTAACGAACAACACCATACTTTGTACATTGCGGGCGGAGCCAGCGGGAAACTGCTAGTAAATCATTAAGTGGGGAAAGTTATTGCAAATTCGATCTCGTAAACCCTCATAAGTTATTTCAAATGGTTCGATTAGTAACAGAATGTAGTGTAGCATAGCTATTTCGTTCATTTAATTCACAAGAGATTACCAGACTTCTTCTCTGCCCTTTCTTCAATTACTAGGGGTCGGCATTGCATCTTGTATATTATACAAGGTGTCCCACTTCGGGAAGTATTTCGCCTGAAATATCTTCTGACCAGTTCAAGATAATGATAGGCGGTTTTCATCTGGGCGAATATCAATCACGGGTGCATCAAAGAAGGTGCAATATGTGCCCCGTGCGTTAAATATTCTAAGTACCGAGGCAGCGATACACATTATCTTTTTAAATGTAACTACAGGATCTCTCATATAAACTCAGACCGATCGCACGGTGTTTGTACACTGCGCTACAGTAGCTGCCTCAGCCCAACTTACGTCGCGTGCAGCCGCCCTGCTTTAGCGTGTATACAATCTTACATTAAATCTTACCTTACAGAAGATGCTGGAAGTGAGGGACTTCATAAACACCATTAGGATTTTCTGCACGCTAATAGCGAGAGTTATGATTGTTCATACGACCATTAAGATGAAACCAGGCCTCATCTGAAAAGAACACAAGCTGTGGGACGAATAAACGATAATTCAAAGATAGAAGATACCACTCACAATATCTCACTCAGGGGCCGATAACCTTCGATGTTAGGCCCCTTAAAACAACAAGCATCATCATATCTCACTCTCGTGGCTGGATCAGCAGGTTTTAAACAATGGGCCCGTGTAAACCTGTACGGTTTGATGTGTAGCTCTTTGTACAGAAGAAACCGAAATCTCAACTTGTTGTGCTAATTTTGTCAGTGATTTATTCAGTGACCCTTCAAGATTCGCACCAACGTCATCTAGCTTTTCCTCTGTTAAAACAATTCGTATGCGCGCAAGTTTTTTTATTGAGCCTGAGCCAGTAGTTTCAAATTATTTATTTACAATTACGTGAACCTGTGCTCATGAAGGTGGCACTTCACCAGGAAACTGCTGAGCAAATGCATCGTGTCCCCGTCGAGTCGACTCGTACTTAAAATAACGTTTACATACGAAAATACGGCGTTGCAATGATAACTGACTCACCATGTTAACACCTGAGATTCAGACAGGCTATTGAAGCTAGGTCGAACACGTCCACGATCATTGCAAGGTCAAGAACTATCCGCGCGCCTCCCGTACAAATACTTAGGTCTCGGAGAGTAGAAACGCCACTAGACGGTCTGGGTTTGTAAGACAGACCCTGTATACCCATTTCTGTCGAGCTTGGCAGTCACAACCACAGAACGTACGTGTTTTTCGCTGAGTCACTCTCCTCGCCAGGCTATTTGTACTTACCAAGTACTAGTCAGGCAACTGTACTTATTAGTACAAACAGAAAGGAGCAAAATTTGTCTGAGTGTGTGCACTCTTAGGCCATACAAGAGCACTGTCAGGAAGCACTTTTCAGTGCTATTTCTCTCGTTTCAGGCATTATTGTTTCAGGTACGAACAGGATGGCAGACAACAGGGCGGGCAAACGGGAGGAGCTGGAGTACGTAGTGGAATAGGCGAAGGCAGAAACAGAGAGGACGGAACGACCCGACCCAGCCCTGCCGGCCCTATTGGTTTTCTACCGAAAGGACATGATGGGGAACTGGAAACTGGAGGCAAACCTCATCCTCGCGGCACTCCACGTGACGGGCGGCGAGTTCGAGGACGTGGACCTGATCTTTTACTGGGGGCTCATCATCCGCCCGCCAACTCAGGAGTGGATCGACTTCTACGAGAGACAGCTGTCCAAGACATGCCAGGCCGTCCGTTTACTTGGTCGGGGGGCCAGGATGGAGGACGTCCCCAGACAGGAGACGGCTGCCCCTACGCTGTGGACGACGACCACGCAAACCGTCAGGAGGCAGAACCACAAACAGGTGGGCACGGACCCACGCTCCTGAGAAGCCAAGGACCGAGGAGGACAGCGATGCTTCCGAGCGTCACGACGGCGCGACCCACGTCGAAAAGCTGTACTTCATGAAGTACATGCAAACCGACAAGGCCGCCAACCAGGAACGTCCACCACCTGCCCGGGCCACCAAGGGAAAGCCCACCACCCGGGTGCAGACCGGGAGGGCGACCCGGACGGCAGAAGGCAGCACGGAGACGGATGCTCCACGGCCTTCAGAGGATTCTAGTCAGGCGTGGCCTGCTAGTGCCTCGTTCACGATGCAGACATCGATGTGGGCCTCGCAGGACAGGGAATGCAACAAGGTGTCAGGAACGACCGACGTTACCGCCGCCAACCAGCGCCAACCAGGAGGAGAGAGAAGCCGGCGCTGCAGCCGGGTCACTCGCTACACCACGGTCACCGGGCCGGGAAGTGAAGGGACACCAGTAAGAGGCCTCTTCCCCCGCCGAGATGAGGCCGCCACCGCCAGGAAGCAGACGCCCCCCGAACCAGGAGGAAGAAGAAAAAGAGGGCCACCCAGCCGCAGCCAAGGACTGCTCCCAGGAAGGCAGTCGAGCGAGGAGCCTGAGAGGAGAGGACCCCAGTAGGTAGCGGCAGTCAGGTGAGATCAGAACGTCCCCGTAGCAGCTCTTGCAGTGTTTCCGCTGTTTGAGGTGGGGCCACCGTCAGGTTAGCTGTGAGATGCAACCGCTGTGGCGGTGGTCACAATTACACGACATGCGCTACAGTTAGGGAGGCGCCGGTATGCATCAACTGCGCGGGTGACCACCCGGCCTCTCATCACAGTTGCCCTGTATACCGGGCCATGGTCCGGGCAGAGATGAAGAAGGCCCGACGCCATGACCCGCATCCATCCAGCAGGTCCCCGCCTTGGTGGGCTCGGCCTCATTCTCCGGGATCGGAGACTGGGTACGAGGGACCCCAAGGGAATCGAGCCGTGCGACAGGTCCTAGTGGCTATTGCCGCATGGTTCGGCAACCGACAAGGCCCGCGCTAGTCACAGCAGTACCCAGAAGGACTGATCCCCTGAACAACTGGACTGGCGAGGAATAGGCTATTGACTTGTGCATGATACCTGTTCCCAACTAACGCAATTATCTGGACCTCTCCAGAACCACATCCTTGCATGTGCTATTTACAAAATGTCAGGTTTTACATGTAGGCATCTTTCTATTTCCGCGTATGTGGTTTTGTCCTGACCGTTATTACCCGATTACATCGCTATTGATACCCATCACCACATCTGGCCTGGTAATATGCTGAGCATGGGGACAGGCAAATACTCCTGCAGTATCACACTCCCAATCCTCCTTGCTATCCTTTTCTTCTTAGAACTAATAGCATGTCGGAGGCGACGTACATTAGAGTCTATCGCCACGCGGGGGGAGCGGGCTTCCCCCCCCCCCCAAAAAAAAATTCTCTCGATACACAGGCACATTAGGGATGCTATTATTTGCACAGCCAAGCATGTTGTACTGGAAAAAAGAAAGTGTATTGAAGTGTACATAGTTCAAAAGGTGGTGCCAACATTCTGAAGGCTTCCAACAAATTAGGTCCAGCTTTACACTCGGGCGACTGGAGTGGGACATTGATGATGATGATGATGATGATGATGATGATTATTATTATTATTATTATTATTATTATTATTATTATTGGGCGGGGGGGGAGAGTAAGAGAAAAGCTGCATGAATTCGTCCCATGAGGAATTTATCTGTTTAAGGATACGTGAATTTGCTCCTACCCGTAAGTTGCTGGTTTGCTTAAATCACGCAACAGGGCTGCATTCAGTCTAGTTATTATGAGTGAGCGTTAGGTATCAACAGCAGAATGAATCTTGTGGCGATTGAAAGCATAATGCTCAATGAAAGTAAGTAAACATCTTTAAGCGATACCAGGCTTCAAAATGTAGACTCCAAAAACATTTATTGGACGGAACTGAAAGGTGGGCTTCTTCTAGGGATAAAGACAGGTGTATTTACACTGACTGACAGAGCAAATGCAACACCAAGAAGGAGTGGTTCGAAAGGGATGAAAGTTGGGGAAAAAACAGAGACGGCACGGACGAATAATTGATGTTTATTTCAAACCGATATGCAGGTTACACAATGAGCACGGCATCGACTCAGTAGGATGTAGGACCACCGCGAGCGGCGATGCACGCAGAAACACGTCGAGGTACAGAGTCAATAAGAGTGCGGATGGTGTCCTGAGGAATGGTTCTCCATCCTCTGTCAACCATTTGCCACAGTTGGTCGTCCGTACGAGGCTGGGGCAGAGTTTGCAAACGGCGTCCAATGAGATCCCACACGTGTTCGATTGGTGAGAGATCCGGAGAGTACGCTGGCCACGGAAGCATCTGTACACCTCGTAGAGCCTGTTGGGAGATGCGAGCAGTGTGTGGGCGGGCGTTATCCTGCTGAAACAGAGCATTGGGCAGCCCCTGAAGGTACGGGAGTGCCACCGGCCGCAGCACATGCTGCACGTAGTGGTGGGCATTTAACGTGCCTTGAATACGCACTAGAGGTGACGTGGAATCATACGCAATAGCGCCCCAAACCATGATGCCGCGTTGTCTAGCGTTAGGGCGCTCCACACTTACTGCCGGATTTGACCTTTCTCCACGCCGACGCCACACTCGTCTGCGGTGACTATCACTGACAGAACAGAAGCGTGACTCATCGGAGAACACGACGTTCCGCCATTCCCTCATCCAAGTCGCTCTAGCCCGGCACCATGCCAGGCGTGCACGTCTATGCTGTGGAGTCAATGGTAGTCTTCTGAGCGGTCGCCGGGAGTGCAGGCCTCCTTCAACCAATCGACGGGAAATTGTTCTGGTCGATATTGGAACAGCCAGGGTGTCTTGCACATGCTGAAGAATGGCGGTTGACGTGGCGTGCGGGGCTGCCACCGCTTGGCGGCGGATGCGCCGATCCTCGCGTGTTGACGTCACTCGGGCTGCGCCTGGACGCCTCGCACGTGCCACATGTCCCTGCGCCAACCATCTTCGCCACAGGCGCTGCACCGTGGACACATCCCTATGGGTATCGGCTGCGATTTGACGAAGCGACCAACCTGCCCTTCTCAGCCCGATCACCATACCCCTCGTAAAGTCGTCTGTCTGCTGGAAATGCCTCCGTTGACGGCGGCCTGGCATTCTTAGCTATACACGTGTCCTGTGGCACACGACAACACGTTCTACAATGACTGTCGGCTGAGAAATCACGGTACGAAGTGGGCCATTCGCCAACGCCGTGTCCCATTTATCGTTCGCTACGTGCGCAGCACAGTGGCGCATTTCACATCATGAGCATACCTCAGTGACGTCAGTCTACCCTGCAATTGGCATAAAGTTCTGACCACTCCTTCTTGGTGTTGCATTTGCTCTGTCAGTCAGTGTAAATGTAAACGAAAGGAAGGACGTGGCAGACAGTTTCACTGAACACGGTCATAAGAAAGATGTAAAAGTACGTGAACAAATCTCGTGTGATTCTTATCATGTCCAAAATTATGAAACAAAACAAGAAAATTCACGAAAATGAGACAACCATTTTAAAGAAAAAATTGTGGAAGATAAAGGACGTACGATACCAAGATGTGATTTCGTTGGAAGCGTAGCTTTAAAATTTCTCCCGAAATGTAAATGAAGTGCTGGTACTAATGCAATTCAATTCAATTTAATTCAGTTAGTTCAATTCAATTTATGTGTTATTTATTGTCTATAAAACTTTAAAGTTATTAGACAACGTCATGATATGCCTTATAGGCTATACAACAAAAAATAATTTACTGTACATACAAATAAAAACCACACATTCCGATTTACAGTTCATTTTTGGAATACAGGCACCTGTTAATTAAAGGATCTTGTAATGCCTTTTGAAACATTTTACCATTCAGATCTTTTATATATAGTATATAGAGATTTGTTATAGTGTAATATACCCTTCACATATGGGATATGATCCATCTTTTAGTGCGGTGGAAACTCATGTGGTAATAATTTCTACCTGTTGTGTTATAATTGTGGATCTCGCTGTTACTTATAGTCAATGTGTTATTGTGTTTAATGAAAATAATAGATGTATGGATATATATGGAAGAAAGTGTCATAATATTTATTTATTTATTTATTTATTTATTTATTTATTTATTTATTTATTTATTTATTTATTTATTTATTTATTTATTTATTTATTTATTTATTTATTCCTGACTTACATTTGTGGCGAAGTTAGGGCTCACGGCCCTCTCTTACACTTAACCACTATAAACAGTAAAATTTAAAAATGTAAACATAAAAGTAAGACATAGAAATTCTAAAAAGAAATAATAGTACGGACAGATAATTATAAGACCAAGTTACGCCCACATATCAGTACAGCAATTAGTGTGACAATACTACTACTACTACTACTACTACTACTACTACTACTACTAATAATAATAATAATAATAATAATAATAATAATAATAATAATAATTGTACCGGGCGGTACACCTCTACGACGCAAGTTCAAATCTTGCGCCAATTGAAACTCCTCTACAGGAGAAACTCTGAACTTTAAAAACGGAATCAACTCAACTGTTTACAGAAGATGTCACTGGGTGTGTTTGAATTGCTTTTGTTGATCAAGAAGTGTGGACATTCTCTAACAGATGTCTCTACTAAAAAACTATGATAATGCACTCTGGTGCGAAGGAATGAACTTTCTTGGAGAAATTTTGTATTCATAAGTTTTGTCTTTACTCACTTTTGTTCTTTCATTTGAGGGTTGGCAATATTATGCTTTCTTTCCGCCTGTTTTGAATTTAACCAATCCTAAATTTCTGTAATTAATTTCCCACCAATAAGGTGTTTCTTCATCGATTTGTGTGTAACTTTTGCTGTTAGCCAATAAACTTTTGTGGGAGGGTCTTAATCATTCATGAAAGGTCTCGAATTTTCCGCGAGGCTCTTTCTTCGGGCAACAGATCTTCAACAAGGTAATGACCATTAAACATCTTTTCTTGCTAGCTCAGCAGTTTAACTCGCGGGGAAGGTTCGAAACCTTTAATATATAACCAACCTTTTTAAAATGTCAATCCTATTTCAGTCTATGTAAAAACTACAAATCTCTTTAACTGTAAAGCGGGGATAGAGAGTGCTTTACCCTCTCGAGTTCCCCTTCATTTTGAAGTTGAGGTGACTACGTTTTCATAACCGTTTCTTCTCTTCCTCAATGTATTAAAGTTTTCTCATACGAGTCACCTCCCTAGCTTGGGATTAGCCCCTGTGTAATCAGCCTAGCGCCACTTAGGTTTTAAATTGTGTATTTAGGAGTGCTAATTCACGCCTCCATCCCATTTGGGCCATTTAAATTAACCTAGTATTTGCCCACTAAAGCCCAGTAGATTGGGTACGAGATACCCCTGTTTCTTTATAAGTTGTGCCTTGATGGCAGTTTAGTGTAATAGTCTGTTATTGCCTTTATAGGCTCGAAAGATCGAGAGCGGGTCAACTCTTTACGGTGTTGTGGTAAAAGTGCCTTAGAGAGGCTTGAGATGTGAAGTTGGGAGCAAGTGCTCCATGTAATGAGGGGTTTTCTGCCCTTTAGTAATTTGTGGTTGTGAGCTGAGAGCTCAGACTTTGGGGCTCGTAGCCCAGAATTTGTAATATCCTCGTAACTTGTGCTTTCGTTTGTAAAGTTGCATTGTACCTGATTTTTCTTTGTTATTTCACCTAGTGAAAATTGTTAAATCTTGTTATCAGTTGAAAATATAATCTTTATTTAAATTTTAAAATTCATCTTTCGGACTTGTAGTTAGACCCATTCCAGCCCTCACCTTCTTTCACCTCTGCCTTCCACGGATAACTCCGTAACAATAATAATAATAATAATAATAATAATAATAATAATAATAATAATAATAATAATAATAATAATAATAATAATAATAATAATAATAATGTCAGGCTGAGTACTTCAGACGCTAGAGCGCTGTCCTTCTGATCTCAAGTTGGCAGGTTCGAACCCGGCTCAGTCAAGTAATATTTGAAGGTTCTCAAATACGTCAGCTTTGTGTCTGCAAATCTACTGGTGAGTAAAAGAACTCCTGCAGAACAAAGTTCCAGCACTTTGTCGTCTCCGGAAACCGCAGATGTTCACTGACGCCTCGTGAGGTACGAAATTATTTATTTATTTATTTATTTATTTATTTATTTATTTATTTATTTATTTATTTATTTATTTATTTATTTATTTATTTAATTATTTTTATTTATGTATTTAGTTAGTTAGTTAGTTATGTTATGTTTAGTTCTGCTTTCGTATGTGTGGCCCCCTCAATTCAAACCTACCGAGCTTGATAGCTGCAGTCACTTGAGTGTGGCCAGTATCCAGTAATCGGGAGATAGTGGGTTCGAGCCCCACTGTCGGCAGCCCTGAAGATGGTTTTCCGTGGTTTCCCATTTTCATACCAGGCAAATGCCGGGGCTGTACCTTAATTAAGGCCACGGCCGCTTCCTTCCACTTCCTAGGCCTTTCCTATCCCATCGTCGCCATAAGACATATCTGTGTCGGTGCGACGTAAAGCAAATAGCACACAATTCAAACCTCACGAGCCACCACTGGAAACTACCAAAGAATCTGCACCCGCTCTCCCGTCTTCTAAACCGCAAAACATATCCATGATTCTACGTTTTTCCGTGCAGAGGAGAAATTTACATATATCTTTTTTTTTAACTAAAAAAAGTAATCTAGCCATTGCCGAGACGTGTGTTACAATTGTATGTGCTTAGACATTATAATAGTAAACATTTTTGTGTTTTCATTTGCACTTGAACCAAACTGGTGATCCCGACATGATGCCAGACGACGAAGGAGCAAAATCAGGTGGGTTTTTTCCTCAAATTAATGAAAATGAGATCGCCCGTGTAACTGTGAAAATTCCGCCAGTCTGGCGAAAAAATGTGAAGGGTGGTTTATACAAATACAGTCTCAGTTTGCCACCGCTGGAATAACAGTGGAGATTACAAAATTGAATCACGTGTAATTACGCTAGAAGCTGACATAGCGGAATTAGTGTCCGATTTTTAGCCTTGCCATTTTCGTCAACACCACTTTCAGATTTCAAAATTACACAAGTTCGTGGAGTCAGAGGAAAGAAAAATCAACAAATTACTTACCGAATTTGAGCTAGTTTACAAGAAGCCTTCTCAGTTACTCCGAGAAACTTAGCGGATACGCAGGTACAGGACGATTGTCTGAGAATAATTTTCATTCAGAGGTTATCAGTCACATTACGTTCTATTCCAGCATGTAGTAGAAACAACCCGGACAATTTTGCAACAATGGCAGATAAAATTGTTGAGTTTTCCGGCCCAACACAAGGCGTTTACAGTACTCAAAGTGATCAACCTGTCCGTGCAGAGCGAAATGCTGTAACAACACATCAGACAGACAGACTAACAGACATAACACCACGGTTAGACGCTCAAATAGCCGAGTTAACGTCAACAATCAAGGAACTACGAACAAGATCTGAATGAAGGCCGCGAAGGCCAAGATCACACTCAAGCACTCCAACTAGGTATCACCGAAAAGGAAGGCTATGAGTTGAGACACGTTGTGACCAGACTCTCAGTCCATGGGTTTCACCAACGCCTGTGTATTAAAGCGATTTTCTATGAGCCAAGTCCGGACTGCAGGTGCAAAAGATGCGGCGAACTTTGAACATTTATTATATTTGTTGGTACCATTTCAAATTTGGGGCAAGCAAAGCAAAGTTACCTCCGTACAGGGCATGAAGGCCCTTGGAGGAGTGGAAGGTAAAGGCTTCCATCATTGTTAACCTCGGCACGTGATGGGGGTAGAGTGGTTAGCTCTACGCCCGGCCGCTTTTGCCCCCAGGAATTAACCTGGTACTCATTTTTTGTGTAGGCTGAGTGAACCTCAGGGCCATATGCACCTCCGGAAGTGGAAATATCGTTTCTTAAATTTTACGACTTTCTGACGGGGATTCGAACCCACGTCCTTCCGGGCGAACCGAGCACGCCTTAACCGCCTCGGCCAGGCAGCCCCTTCAAATTTGGGGAGAGGGCAGAAAGTTGCACAGAACCCTGTTCATACCGTCCCAAGTTAGCTGGTGGTAGGAAAGAGACGGAAAACTAAAACGCTCCTCATAGGGTGTGGCATTAACTACTGTACATTTAACAATGGAAGCAGTTCATTTTCACTAGGTTCTGACTATTGACTGTGACGGTGGATGTCCTCGGATTAGTTTCCAGATACTCGGTCTTCTCAATATTTAGATGCAGGCCGTACTGGCTTAGGCGTTCATTCCATGTTTGAGCACAACCCTGCAGTTTCTCTTTGGTTGTAGCTGCAGTACGGTCCAAGGAAAACTCTCATGCAGGTCACGTGAGATGGTATCAATAAGAAGTATGAAGAACAGCGGTGACAGGGCTGATGTACTCCTACCCTTACAGGGAAGATCCCAGAGAGGCTAGCAGTGCACCCTATTCTGCTACAAGTATTCTCATAAAGCATTCGGACCCAGTGGACAAGCGGCTCTGGTGCGCCATGGTCGTGCAGTGCTACAAGATGAGCTGACGTGGAAAACGATCAAATGCTTTCTCTGGGTCGAGGAATGTCAGGTTTAATGGCTTATTCTTGTTTCGATGTTTTTCCAGAAGTATTCCTGCCGCGGAGATTGCATCAGAAGTACTGACTCCCTTTACAAAACCACAAGGGTTAACACCTATAGCGACTATGTCTCTCAGGTGCCGGTCAAGAATTCGTTCAATTATTTTCATCACGTGACACAAGAGGCGGACTGTTCGATGGTTTGAACAGTCTGCTGGGTCTCCTTAGTTCTTAAATATGTGGCACTGTTATGCTTGTTGTTCAGTCAGCGGGAGCGTGACCTCCACCATGGCATTGAAGAAGCTAGCCAGCCATTTAGCAGAACCATTAAAGAGTTCTTTCAGTTTCCAATTTTCTGCTGGTAGATCATCTGGGCGTAGTGCTTTTGAGTTCTTCATATGCCTTATTGCACGGGCGACTTTATCGGAGGTGATGGGGCTTACTGATCCGGAGCAAGGCAAGCCCTTTGGAACTGGTGAATGTGGAGATTCCATATTTGAAATTTGAAAGTACTGCTTCCACCTTTCCAGAATATGGTTGCTGTCCTGTAGTCGGCGCCCATCCTTGTCTTTAATTCCACGAAGTGTTCAATATCTCGTTTCCCAGCTGATAGTTACACTTCTCACCGCACTTAGTGTCTAGTTCTTCGTAGCGCTCAGCTTTTGTCTCAGCAACAGCTTTCCTAGCTGCTTGTTTTGCTTCAACATGTTCTTCTCTGCTCTCTTTGATTTTGTTAGCATGCCACTTTTTGTAGGTATTGCTATTCTCCTTCCCTTTCTCCTGGACTTGTTCAGTCCATAGCCGTGCCTGCTTGCCTATTGTGCGTTGGCCTACCATCGTCGTACCCAGGGTTGTCTTGGCAACCATGACAGCAGAATCGCGGAGGGCTGTCCATGTGGCATCAACAGAGCCTGCAGTGAATTTGATGTAGTCGATAAAAGCTACCTTTTGCTTCTGTAGATTCCACCACTAGATCTACTCGAGGGCGATCGTACGATAACCCTTGTCGGAAGGTTTTCTGATCTTCATATCAGAGAGAAGCAGCTTATGTTGCGGGGTTTTGAAGTTTGGCCGCCGAACATAAATGAAGTCTACCTGGCTCCTATGGTCACCCCCAGGCATAGGTATGTGATGAGGTGGTTTGGACATTGTTTGAAATACGTATTACTGATGAGCAAAGCCAAGAACTCGTCGGTCATCATCATTTCTCGTGCCAGTACCATAGCCCCCATGGCAGTTGTAGCTCTCTTGCTTCCAATATGCCCATTCAGACCATCAAAGAAAATAAGGAAGTCGTCTAGAGAACATCCTGATATATATTATCTTGTAGCTCCAGCCAAAATTTATATTTCTCTTCATCATTACAGCCATTTTGTGGAGCAACGCTGAGAATATCTATGATGATAGAAATCAAACGATCGGAGCATTGATGGACCTCAGTGACATGCCTGCAAAGGTCAGCACTTACAACAATAGCTAACCCATTGCTGCTAGGTGTTCCATTATAAATGAGCTTATACCCATCTCCAATGTCACGCACGATTCTTCTGTCCCTTCCATCGTGTTTCTTGTATGCAAGCAATGTTCACCTTGCGTTGCTTCAGCAAATCTGCCAATTCACGGCTGTGCCCAGTCAAGGTTCCGATGTTCAGTGACGCAACAAGAAATTGTGTTGTTTGAACTAGCTTCTTTAGCCGGTTCGGCCCTTGAACCAGTAGCCCTTGTCCACTTGTAATGGTGTTCAGGTGAGGCCGTCACGCGTTACTTCCAGGGTACGCCCTAGCATTTCTACCATTCCTCTTCACAAATTGATCCATTCAGTTGCGACTGATATTAAACAACCGACTTGTCGCCCGAACCTGACGTCATTTACAAATTACGTCGCAAGGTTCCGATGTTCAGTGACGCAACAAGAAATTGTGTTGTTTGAACTAGCTTCTTTAGCCGGTTCGGCCCTTGAACCAGTAGCCCTTGTCCACTTGTAATGGTGTTCAGGTGAGGCCGTCACGCGTTACTTCCAGGGTACGCCCTAGCATTTCTACCATTCCTCTTCACAAATTGATCCATTCAGTTGCGACTGATATTAAACAACCGACTTGTCGCCCGAACCTGACGTCATTTACAAATTACGTCGCTCCGGACATGGAGAACAGATGCATATTGTAGCCTCTCCCTGGAAAACAGACGCTACATTTAATGGGATTTCAGATGCATTTCCTCTAGTGAGGAACCACAACCTTCCTAACAAGAACTCATCTGCCCGAAGCTGCTGGCCCTTATTTTCCGCCGCCCAACATTCGGCGTCCAGTCGCTGGCTGTACGGTTTACTCCATTCCGTATCAGCATAAATCTGGGCAGACTTGTTGATTTCATCCTTTGGCCTTTTTGAATTTATGTTCCTTCCATTCAGTCTTAGATACGCAGCTCAATCGTTCCTGAAAATATATTGCCCCGATTTCTCCCAGCAGCTCAGCCGGCAACACGAGTGATCCAGAGGTGGACCGTTCGTAATGTTGGTAGTATCAATTCTTAGAGGCATTAATCAATTCATCTGGTTTAAATTGGCCCTCTCTCTAAATTTCTGGCTTACATCTGACATTATTCTTGAAATTTCTTGTTTCTAAACATCTTGTTGGCCTGCCTTTCTTTCCAGAATACCTAAACCACGATCTTTAAGGTAACTTAGGGAGATCCCGACATGAGGGAGAACTCGACACTTTTAAGCTTAGCGCCCCTGGTAACCACAGTACTCTACAGGTCGAACTAGTAACTACATGTATTGGAGCCGTAGGGTGTTGTGCTCATGGTGATCCTCGTAGCAGACGATTATTACTATAAATACAAGACATCTGAATAGTTGAAGGTGAGTATGTAAGTGACATATGATGGAAAAGTAACGTACTATAAGATAATGAGTAGGTTGTAGAACGAAATACGTAGATATGCGATATTTTTAAGGCAATGTTTGAGGTTAGGCGCACAAAGCACGTTTTGGAGAAGCGGCCATGTCATTTCCAAATCGCCAATCATTCAGCGTGGTAAGTGCTGCCACCTCTTGCCTGCCAATGTAACTCGGGGAGATGTCGACATGACAAGCGTGGGAGATCTCGACACTGTCATTTATCCGTACAATCCCGATATCCTCCAAGAAGACATTTTTGAATACGACCTTGTGCAAGACGAAAATGGTTCAAATCACGTACATGTTGGAGAAGATATTGCTGCCGAAACTAAGGCCAGTAGTCCTACATTATCACAGGAACATGAAGCCTCACCTACATTTACACCTCCGAGTTGCTCAGTCCAGGAGTTATCTCCTGTTCCGATATTAAGACTCCTATCTGGAAAAGGAAGAGGAAGAAGAGTGCAAGAATCCGCCATGGTGACTTCTCAGGATTACCGACAAAAGTTAAGGAAGAGAAAACGCGTAAATGAACAGAATCCCTCAAATCTAAACAAAACAACGAGAACTCGGCGTGTTGGTAGTGGGGAAGCTAGTTCCTCAAACAGTCTTAATTGCTCTGAGAATTACTGCGCAGTATGTGATGGCTATTTCTATGACGACAACCGAAATGAGGCATGGGACCAGTGTAGTGGGGAATGCAGGAAATGGTTCCACGAGATGTGTGTAGAAAATGGAAAAGATGAACAGTTTATATGTGCCCACTGTGTACAATAGCTGTGTAACTCTTCCGAGGTCCTACCTAGTGTCAGGTTCTCCCTAAGTGCGGGGGAAGTGGACATTTTTGCATCGTTTATTTATTTTCTAATTTACAATGATATGCAGTTTTATTTTTGGCCATAAATAATAGAAAACATACACTAACTGTCTACAAATTCACCAGGTAAAAATTGAACTATTTTGCAAATAAAGCATTATCAGAATTACAGGTTTTTGCTTAGCGTGTCGAGATATCCCTAAATTACTATATATTTAAGAAAAGTTAATCAATCATTAAATTAGTACGTCTATCCTGATCTAAATTTCACCACAAAACATATATCACAAGTAAATAAATTCACTGACCACGTCGAAATGATTTTCCTCCGTGACAGAATACGGGGATAAATTACAACTCGCAAATGATATAACTTCACTTGGAACATGATCTTAACATATACTTGCTAACTACACACACTCGTTAAAATGCACCAGCACACAAGGTATACGGTATTTACCGTCTTATTTATATGTTTCTAGACTTCACTTTTATCATTGATTATTAGGGTGTAGCAGATATTAATTCATCGTCTTGATGACCTTTGCTAACATCTCAAACCATCATCTGTCTATAAATTCGTCATTAGATTATTAAGAAATCACTTAAATAGTTCTAACACTTAATTAACGTTCCCTACGTCACTTGAAAAATTATTCTGAAGCACACTGAACAATTTCCAAACTAAAATAATTATCATGCACATGGCATGAGCTTCCACGTGGTTATCATTTCAATTAAAGAATGATGAGTGCATCTCCATTATTATTATTATCATCAATAAATTGTTTCCTTCAATACGGCAACATGTGTTCTTTATAATATCTAACACATGGCATACAATCACAGCAATTGCTCTATAATATTTCCACATAATAGCATACAAGCCTACCGTTTCACAGGCCAAGTTAATTATCTCTTGAAAGCAACTTCACTTCGTACAACAATTATCAACAATCACATTATATTAAATAATCAACATCAATTAAATTCTTAGTTTAACCCGACAATTCTCATACAATTAGTACTCATGGTTATTATTCTGATACTCAGCCGTATTGAGTTTAGAAATAACTGATGACTGGAAAATAGAATCCTGACGTAGAAGTGATATCAGATGCCAATTCACTAAAGTCTCAATTCACCAAAAATAACATTTTAACACACAGATTATTAGTAATGCGATTATTAAATCTGAATGCTGTAGGAGACATTATTCAAATGAATACAAAACAACACTCAAGTAAGATAGAATCTACACCTCATTCACACACAAATCTACCATCACCTATGTGACGCGTGAAGATGAAAATAACTAATAAATATTGGTAACTAATAGAAAATATTACATCTAGAAGAAAGATCGCATTCTACGAAATGTTGCCAGGTTACATTATGAAATTATACTTAAATTTGTCGATGGATGTCGATACTTGGATTATGTCGTTCATCACGTCCCCGAATGTTCCATTGTTAGAACCATGGCTTACGCTCCCATCTATCCGGTCATCAATCAATCAATCAATCAATCAATCAATCAATCAATCAATCAATCAATCAATCAATCAATCAATCAATCAATCAATCAAGCAATCACTACTGATCTGCATTTGGGGCAGTCGCCTAGGTGGCAGATTCCCTATCTGTTGTTTTCCTAGCCTTTTCTTAAATGATCGCAAAGAAATTGGGAAATTATTGAACATTTCCCGTTGTAAGTTATTCAGATCCCTAACTCCCCTTCCTATAAACGAATATTTGCCCCAATTTGTCCTCTTGAATTCCAACTTTATCTTCATATTGTGATCTTTCCTACTTTTAAAGACACCACTCATACTTATTCGTCTACTGATGTCATCCCACGCCATCTCTGCACTGACAGCTCGGAACATACCACTTAATCGAGCAGCTCGTCTCCTTTCTCCCAAATCTTCCCAGCCTAAACTTTGCAACATTTTTGTAACGCTACCCTTTTGTTGATTGATAGGTCCATTGTTGAATGATTCCCATGTGATGTGAATCCTCTTCTTTGAAGACACATGTTGAGTTGTTCAGGCTTTGAAGGACTTGTAGAACTCTGGATTTCACAGGTGAGGTTTTCGGTGAGTTGAAACTAAGATGTGCTCCAACTACTGCTCAAATAATTGACCGAGCTATGAAGATATGACTTATCTTGGCTCGTCTTACTCAAAGACAGGGGAGAACGAGGTTTAATCCTCATCGCTTATATAAAATTGTTTAAGGAGATGTGGCGAATAATTAGTCTCTAATTGGACAACTTGAATTACAGTCCTCCGCACTATTGGTTCGTATCTCCACACGGTCTAGACAGTTCCACAAATGGCACACGCTCGTACGTCGTTTAGCCTTGAGCTGGTCACAGCATGTCATGTGATGCGCTTTGCTCTCTTCGCAAGGACTTGAGAAATAAAAATAAAACAACTTCGCCTCGGGCGAACGGATATCACAGCTCACTGGCTTTCACGACCAAGGTCGTCTCGAATAAAAGATATCACATGATTAACACACTAGGTGTGAATAAATATAGCTAATCCAGCAAAATACTCGTAATTACAATTATGCCATTATTTTGATGGGGGCAATATAGATTCAATATTACGTGATTTTGCGTTTGTTTATTGTTACATTGATGACATCTCGGTTACTTCAACAGATGAAGAAGAGCACGAACAGCATATGCGATTACTCTTCGAACGCCCGAACAGTTTTAATATCAACGTCAATACCGGTAATTGTTTTTCCGGATGTTCAGAAGTGCCCTATTTAGGTCGCCTAGTTTTTGAAAAAGAAATACTTTCATTGTCAGAACGAATGCACTCCGTCACTGACTATCCGGTTCCAGAAACAATCCATGATCTCCGACGTCTCCTTGGTCTAACCAACTTCTCACATGGAAAGAGGAACGTTTAAAGTCTTTCAGTGATCTCAAAACAAGCCGTATCGACTCTACACTTTTAGCCCATCCTATTTCAGAACTTCGGTACCACTAATTTTAATGGTAGATAA
The DNA here is from genome assembly GCF_040414725.1 of Anabrus simplex. NCBI lineage: Eukaryota > Metazoa > Arthropoda > Insecta > Orthoptera > Tettigoniidae > Anabrus > Anabrus simplex. Next base: position 181,855,843 of record NC_090271.1, on the reverse strand, counting down.
TTCTGATTTCGAAATGGTGTTTCACTTCATCAAGTTCGGTAAGATACTTTGGAAACTCTAACACTCTTATCAAGGAAACTTTGCAACGCACAGAAGAATTATTTAACGAATAACAGGAAACTTCTAGCTGTGTATTCTGCACTTAAGCATTTCCAACACATGTTCAAAGGAAGAATGTTCTCCATTTATACAGATCACAATCTACTGATATTTATGTTCAGACAAAGGCCTGAGAAAGCGACGCCATGTCAACTCTCAACTCCAGGAATTAAATCACAAAACTTTAGTCAATGTTTTTGAGACGTCGGTAGGCTAGATACTCCAGATCACATCAGCTAATTTCCTCATATCGCTGTTCCCTCCAAGCCTGTGCAATGTTCTAGTTGATTATGTGTCGAGGTCAGCAAGAAGAAATTTACTATCTGTTATGCAAACTATATAACATTACTAGCTGCAGTAACTGCCTCTGCTCGGGTACTTTTTTTCAATGTTTGTTTGCTTTTAGGATTAGGGCCTATTATTACATGTTTGAAGTGAATTTTTGTAGATTTCTTTTTTGATGGTTTATGAACTCTATTGTAGATTCGGAGTTATTGTGATGTGTTCAAGTTTGAGATTATTTGCTTTCTCTTTTAACTATTTCCTTGTGGCAGCCCAGAATGTCTGGGAAGTAGTTAATCCTTTTCACCCCTTCTCAACCACCGTGCCAATGGAGGCTGAATTTGAACTTAAACGGTTCATCACAGCGGGCACGAAAACTGTGGATTTGACAGCAGTATTGGTTGTTTCTGCTTATTTTTGGGCTGGGAAGACTTGGGAGAAAGAAAACGAACTGCTCGACTAAGTAGTATTTTCTGAGCTGTCAGTGGAGAGATGTCGTGGAATGACATTAGTAGACGAATAAGTTTGAGTGGTGTCTTTAAAAGTAGGATAGAACACAGTATGAAGATAAAGTTGGAATTCAAGAGGACAAATTGGGGCAAATATTTGTTTGTGTGAAGGGAATTTAGGGATTGGAATAACTTACCAAGGGAGATGTTCAATAAATTTCCAATTGCTGTGAAATCATTTAAGAAAAGGCTAGGAAAACAATAGGTAGGGAATCTGCCACCTGGGCGTGTACCCTAAATGCAGATCAGTAGTGATTGGTCCTCCGCCAAGTAGAACTTCTCACCTCTGACACAAGGTGAAAGGAAAGAAAAATGCTGCCGCTGATGCCTGCTCGAGGATCACCTAAATCCGGATTACTGCAAATATTACCATGGAGAAAATCGCAAATGCCCAGATCAGAAGAGTTAATCCAATTGCGAAAATCGACCGCTAGTCCATTAAGGTTCCAATCCTTCACATTAGCTAATTACAATGAATTGATTTTTAACTCTTCAGATGACAAGCACCGGCCATTTATTCCTTCAAACTTCCGCCGTGTTATTTTCGAGTCCATCTACAGTCTGTCTCATCCGGGAGTAAAATAATCCATCGACCTTATACAACAAAGGTATGTTTGACCACCAAAATATTAAAATATGGGCATCGTCATGTATTCCTTGTCAGTGCTAAAAAATCTGGTGGCATACAAACAGTAACATAGGCCAATGTCAGCCTATCACGGTACTCTTTAGTCACATCAACCTTGACATCGTTGGTCCACTTCCTCTTTCTCAAGACTACACTTTAGTGACCATGATAGATGGCCAGAAGCAATACCAGAAAATGACATCACAACAGAAACATTTGCAGCCACAGTTTTGTCTTCATGGATTGCTCGATTTGTAGTTCATCAAATCATCACCACCGATCATGGAAGCCAGTTCGATTGTGAACTTTTTAGATGCCTAACGCAATCTTTAAGAGCTCGATACATAAAAACAACAGTATACCATCCAGGAGCCAACGAAATGATTGAGTGATGGCACCGGCAATTAAAAGCCTCGCTGGAAGCTCAACTTAAATCGGACAAGATTCCCAAACTTCCGATTGTGTTACTGGGCCTCCGACCGTACATCATGTCCAACTACAACACGTCCTCAGCAGAAATGTCCTACTGCTCACCGATCAAACTTGCCATCGACAGTAAAGATAATATATATCATTGTGTTCACAAAACTTAGGAGAATTTATTGCAATGAAAACAATGTTTTTTTTTAATTATTATTAACCTTTCACACTTCTCGGTTCCCTCAAAACAAGACACACCACTACAACCACGGAATCGGACAGTAGTGAAACAGCGTGCGAAGAACAAACCACTCCATCTCGCTTTCCGGCTTCTTGAGAAAGTATTTGATCGCGTGCCACATGACCTGTTTGGCTAGCTCTTCGACAACACTGTGCCCAAGAAAACCTCGTCGTTTGGGTGCAGCTTTCTAACGACATGCAGTACCAAGACTCGACAGCCGTGTCGCTACAGGAACATCCGATAATTTCGACATTACAGCTTGCGTTCCCAAGGTGGTATTGTGGTGATTATTGTTATAAGCGGAAGTACAACTGAGCAGCGATCCTCTATTAACACTAATCAGAGGTATAAAATGGAAGTAATCCAACACTTCGAAAAATGAAGATATTGGCCAATAAACAAAGGCCACCAAGGGCGTGAAGGAGAAGACTCCCTAGGTCTCCATACGTAATACCGTCGGGATCGGAAAAGAACAAGAGTTGATAAAGGGAGGTCGAATAGATTATATGAAACTGAGGAGCATGACACAACTAAGTTGATTTTTTTTTTTTGCTAGGGGCTTTACGTCGCGCCGACACAGATAGGTCTTATGGCGACGATGGGATAGGAAAGGCCTAGGAGTTGGAAGGAAGCGGCCGTGGCCTTAATTAAGGTACAGCCCCAGCATTTGCCTGGTGTGAAAATGGGAAACCACGGAAAACCATTTTCAGGGCTGCCGATAGTGGGATTCGAACCTACTATCTCCCGGATGCAAGCTCACAACCGCGCGCCTCTACGCGCACGGCCAACTCGCCCGGTCAACTAAGTTGAAACAATGCCAGGACTCAGCTAAGGGTCCCATAGTCGCCAACCCACTCTTCCAAGTTAAGAACCCCTAGAGTCCCTTTTAGTCGCCTTTTATGACAGGCAGTGGATACCGTGGGTATTATTCTACCATCTCCATCCACAGGGGATCGTTCTCCAGGCCACAGCCTTGTCTTCATTCCTGTCCATCCTTGTGGCAAACACTGTTACAGCAGACCTACATCAACCGAAAGCCCTGACCACAAATTAATAGTTTCCATAATTAATTGTAATAATATAAAAAAAACAAGAATCTAAGAACTATAAACTTGTATAAAAGAGTATAAATTATGTACAACTTGATAATGAATTATTTTCATTAGTGGTATGTATATTTAGTAATAATAATAATAATAATAATAATAATAATAATAATAATAATAATAATAATAATAATAATGAGCAAATTGGCTGCCTAACAGCCATGGCGTACTAAGCGACCATTGGTCAGCCCGAAGCCCTACAGATTATGACCGTATCATCGCATCCATTTTTTTCGCATTTTGTCAAGTAAGGGGCTACACCAATTTTTATTTTATTTTTTACAATTGGCTTTACGTCGCACCGACACAGATAAGTCTTATGGGACGATGAGATAGGAAAGGCCTAGGACTGGGAAGGAAGCGGCCATGGCCTTAATTAACGTACAGCCCCAGCATTTTCCTGGTGTAAATGGTGTAACCGCAGAAAATCATATTCAGGGCTGCCGAAAGCGTGGTTCGAACTCACTATCTCCCGAATGCAAGCTGACAGCTGAGCGCCCCTAACCGCACGGCCAATTCGCCCGGCACCCCTTTTTTTTCTAACCTCTTTGTTTCTTATGTGGTCAAATCTGTTATCAGGGCCCGGAAATTGATGGCCTGAAATGTTTAAAAAACGGCCTATAAAATAACTGAACATATCGCATAAAATGGCCCGGAAACTTAAAAAAAGATCTAAAAATTTGAATGAAATTGACATAATTTCATCACACAAAAAATGCAGACTGCGTCATTGTATGTTGAAATGGTTTTAATAGGTACGTAATATAATTTAATTATTATTTGACAAATACGAATTATTTGTACACAAATACTGGTTATTATTTCAGTTTACTGTTTGGCAGTCCAATTTCAGTCTTCTTTTCTTCAAAGAAAATAACACTTCATGGTATGTGGAGCTTTAAGGCTGCAACATCTGAAGAACAAACAAAAGAGAATGTCGCCGTTAGGTACTCGAATTCTTTATCGGATTAGAGGTAATAAGAAAAATGTGCACTTAAAATACGTGACAGGCTATACAGGCTTACCTCACTCCCCGTTGCAGTAGATGACTGTGACCATTCGTATATTCTCACAGGAAAAAGAACGGCGACTGTCGACCAGCACTTTTTTGTACTTTGGAAAGCTCCTTTCAACGTCTGCGGTTGCTATTGGAGCATACTTGAAGTGCACTAAATCACTGGATGTAAGTTCTTCTTCAATGCCAATAATGCTGAAATCTTCACCCGCCAAAATCCGATATATGGCGCACAAAATATTAAAACCCGAGTTCTTGTCAAGAACACGTTTCAGTTTGCCTGACACTGCCACACCACAATCGCCACGAATGCATTTTAATTCGTCCGTGGCTGTTCTGACTAAACTGATCATTTTTTCCAGAGCCACGCCTCTCTCCTGAAGACGTGTAATAATTGATGACAAGGAACTGAAATTTGCTTCGATACACGCTAGTTTTCCCTCCATTTGCGTATCCGAAAACAATTCTTGAGCCATCTGAATGGCCTTGGCATCGTGTACGTCGAAAGTATTTATTACATGCTTCAATCCACGTATCCCACCGTGTGATGCAAGGCTGCGGTGGTAATGGAATGCTTGAGATCTGAAAAGTTCCCTGCGTGATGGACCCTTAGTAAATACCTTCTTAGTTAGGGACACAAACTTATCAACTTCAGGGAAATTTGATCTGACTTCTTCGGCCACTCTGTGAAAAGCGTGAGCTAGGCAGGTTACATGTACCATTTTTGAGTAAAGTGCTTTGATTGCATTGGCAGCTTTAACTATGTAAAGCGCTGCATCCGTCACAAAGAGCAGAACATCATACCTTACACCCTCAGGCCATAGTAGTCCCATCGATTTATCGAAGAGGGGAGATATTGTAGAAAGGTTCACAGACTGCAAAACTTCCATTGTGAGCAAAAATATTTTTCCAGGCCTATCTACTTCTAACGTACCCACGATAACATTGGCAATGAAACGGCCTTCTACATCACTGGTTTCATCGATTGAAACGAATATTTTGTTTCCGTAGACTTCTTCTCTGATATTCCTTATTGTGTCGTCATAGCATTGCTGATGATGATGCTTGTTGTTTAAAGGGGCGTAACATGCTAAGGTCATCGGCCCCCGTCGTAGCATTGGGATACATAGTTCTTTCTCAGGGTAGACTCATCCGGAATTACTCGGCCCGTAGGCCTATACCTTTCTAAGAAATTTCTCAGTTGAATATTGTTCAATTTCCAGAGTGGGATGTTCGAAGAAATCAAAGCTTCACACAAGTCTTTACAAAACAAAGAGGAAGTACCGCCATCGGAGGATAACTGTGAGAGTAACAGTTGAGAAACTTTTCCTTTGCTACTATTTTGGACTCCACGTATGTGCTTCCCTCGACTCATATGTTGCTGAACGTTGAAATCTCCTATCTCCTGCCACTTTCACTTCATATATTTTTAAGAAAAAATTTCACCATTCGTGAAAAAAAATATCCTCGACGAATTCCCAAATTATTTGCTTGAAGTGAACAACCATAGATGGCCTTAACTTTTTACATACACTCGAAAAACAATCGCGGCCGATCACACAAATCCACTTAGCACACGTATGGTTGCACTGGGGTACTTAACCAGACTGGCATTACTGGGCCTACTGTTGTCTGTCTTCCAACCCCCTCGATTTCAACATCGCTTCCGGGTTAGTTGCAAGCGCAGGTGTGTCTCCTGGAATGTGGATATTCCAAGAAATAAGGATTGAACAAAGTTGTGCAGATTCTCATGTCTTCGTATTCATCCTCACTTTCAGTTCCGTTAATATCCAGTACCATACGTAAAAATGCATCATAAACCATTAAGAATGTGAGAAAATGACTCAAAACGTATAAAATATTCTAAGAAGTTATATAAAATGACACAATAATGAGGCTAAAAGCTGGAAAATGACCTAAAATACTTAGAAAAATGACGAAAAAATTACTTATTAAATATCCATTTCTGAAATATGGGGGCAATGAAGAGGATTTGTATATAAGTTAGTAATGTCTGCGGTGAACCATTTAAAAGATGACATGTCATCAGAATCCGGGCCCTGGTTATGATCAAGTGACCAACGTAGCATTCTCATTTCTTCTACATGGACCTTTTGTTGCTGTATTCTAGTAATGGACCAAGATTCTGTTAAAATCCCCGACCCGGCCGCGAATCGAGCCCAGGGCACTCTGAACGTCAGACTCGTGTCGGTAGATTTACTTGCAAGTAAAAGAACTCTTGCGGGACTAAATTGTGGCACCTCGGCGTCTCCGAAAACCGTAAAGTAGTTGGTGGGACGTAAAGTAAGTAACTTTTAAAAAACATTAGAGAAAGATAACTCCATTTGTCTTTGAGAAGTCATTCTTTCTCTGTCCTATAACATTCGAGAATCCCTTTGTTGGTTAGTCTCATTGTTACGTGATAAACTCACTTTTCCGAATGCAATGTTCTACGACCTATATTCGTTTTCCGTCTCGGCAAGATGGGTGGGTTATCATAGATTTTATACTGATAACGAAAAATCGCTGGAAAATTATTATTTACTGTATCATAGCATGTTCAACTAATGCTGGTCGAAATCGTTGATAGCTCGCGTCCGGATTCGCAATGTACTCGGTCGCTCTGAAGCTGGTCATTTACATTTCCATATCTCAGAATGGAGATTGCGCGAAAACATTAAAATGACGATATCTCCGAAAGTATAGGTGTAAATAAAATTCTGTAAATTACATTTTATTCTACATTAGTTACTTGAGGGGAATAAACAGTTTATTTTGATAAGGATTGACAAATTAATTTTAAAAGTTGTTTTTAATTTTGACGGTTTTTTACTGCAAACTATAACACACACGGTTATAGTTGGTTATGCATTAAAGATAGATATATGCTGTTGCGGACTTTTTTATAGAAGTTATTATGTTGAGCAGTTCTTACACTCATAGTATAGATGTATCTTCAACGGTTTGGCCAGCGTAAGCTAAAATGGCGCACGAGCGGCCGTTTTTTCTTCGACTTGCTTCACTAAAATCGTTACTGCTCTTCTTCCTTTCGTAACAGATGAATGTTTTTAAATCCAGACTTTTCTCAGAAATGCTTAATAGGCTGGTGAAAACCGCATCAAAATCCATCCAGTAGTTCTTGAGATTAGCCCTCACATACAGATACGATCGAGGACTTTATTTTATAGACCTACTAGCAAGATACCCGTGCTTCGCTACGGTATTATACTGAAATTTATAATTGAATGCTTATTGTTTTAGATATATAATCCGCCGAAATTCGCGATCTGACTCGTTTTCTGCGAGAATCCACCAAAATTCCCGATCTGACTCGTTTTCTATTAGATTCTGGCACGTTTCCTCCCATTTTTCAATCTTCCTTTCCAGCAATCGATTTCGTACTTCCCGGGCTAGGCTCAGGTATTCCTCCCGGTCAGTTGGGTCCGTAAATCTTTGCCATCTTTTCCTATAATCATTTTAATATGTATAAAATCCTTCAGGAGATCCGGCGTGGTGTCATATTGGGTGCTTTGGCGGCACTGAACCCGCGGCCGGACTGCATTCTTAGTCATTACCCGTCCAGGAGCCGTTTCCAGCGCGGTCCGCACATATGACGACGGTCCGGAACATTATTATTATTATGATTATTATTACTATTATGTGTTGCTGGAATGGCTGATGACAGGGAAAACCGGAGTATCCGGAGAAAAACCTGTCCCGCCTCCGTTTTTTCCAGCACGAATGTCACATGGAGTGACCGGGATTTGAACCACGGAACCCAGCTGTGAGAGGCCGGCGCGCTGCCGCCTGAGCAACGGAGGATACTTATAAGTACATTAAGAACAGTAAAATCAATTGGTCTCACCTCCTTCTACACCCCACCGCCGTTAAGTTTATTTACCGCCACCCCCGCCCCCCCCAAAAAAAAAAATTAAAAGAAGGCTTGTTTCTTTATGTTTAAAGGAGATTCCAAACACCAATGTTCACGTCTATTGCCTTCAGTTTTGAGATATAAGTATCCCCATAAAAATAATCTACTTTTTTTACTTCATTTCACACTACTCTTCCCCCCCCCCGCCCCCTAAGTGAATTTTCCCGCAAAAAATAGTTGTTTCTTTAATAGTAAAAGATCTTCTAAATACCAATTATCACGACTCTAACTTCTTCAGTTTCTGATTTATGTGTCCCCATGAAAGAAATTCAACTCCTTTACACTCCCACCCTCCAAGATGGTTTCCCCCCCAAAACGCGTTTTTCTTTGTTTTTAAAGGGATCTAAATACGAATTTTCAAGTCTGTAACAACTTTAGTTTTTATTAGATGTATGCATTCTCATACAATTAAGTCAATTAAATTTTTAATTCTTTCACCCCCCCCCCCCCCCTTCATTGGATTTTCCGAGAATACGTCTTTCTTTACTTTTAAAGCAGATTGCAAATATCAAATTTCACGTCTGTAACATCTTCATTTTTGAGATATCAGTAACCTAATTAAAAGAATTCAACATTTTCAGTCACTTTTACCCACCCCCCACCACCCAAGTGGTATTTCCGAAAACTAAAAATACACGATTCGTTATGTTTAATACAGATAAAAAATACCATTTTTCACTTAACATGTTAAGTTTTTTTAGATATACTGTAAAAATTCTCATTTTAAAATTTCACCCCTTTTGAGTTCCCCTTAAGTGGAGTTTCAAAAAACAAATCACCTATGTTTCTTTACATTTACAGGATATTCCAAACACCCACTTTTTACGTCTGTAACATTTTACGTTTCCAAGATATTCTGTAGATATAGCCTTTCAAAAAATTCACCTCAATTTATCACTCCTGTTTAAACGCCATTAATTGGATTTTCCAAAAACTAAAAAATACGTGTTTCTTCTTTTTGAAAGGAGGTCCCATATACACATTTTCAGTTCTGTAATATCTTCAGGTTCTGAAATATAAGTATCCTCATTAAAGGCATTCAACCCATTTTTCACCCTTTTACACCCCTCGTATTGGGATTTACAGGAAACAAAAAATACGTGTTCCTTTATTTTTAGAGGAGATTCTAACTACCAATTTTTACATCTGTAAATTTTAAAGTTTTAAGATGTAGACACACTCATTTTAAAAAATTCACACACCCCTTTTCACCCCCCAATATTTGAATTTTCCAAAAACGAAAAAATACATGTGTTTCTTTACTTTTAAAGTAGATCGCAAATACCAATTTTCAGGTCTGTAATATCTTCAGGTTCTGAAATATAAGTAGCCTCATTAAAGGCATTCAACCCATTATTCACCCTTTTACACCCTTCCTATTGGGATTTTCCGAAAACAAAAGAATACGTGTTTCTTTATTTTTAAAGGAGATTCTAAATACCAATTTTTATTTCCATTCACTTTAAAAGTTTTGAGATATAGATACACTCATTTTAAAAAATCACCCCCTTTTCACCCCCCCCCCCCCCCCCATTAATTGGATTTTCCAAAAACAAAAAATACGTGTTTCTTTATTTTTAAAAGAGGTCCCAAACACCAATTTTCAGGTCTGTAATATCTTCAGGTTGTGAGATATAAGTAGCCTCATTAAAGGCATTCAACCCCTTTTTCACCCCTTTTCACTATTCCTATTGCGATTTTCCGAAAACAAAAAAATGCGTGTTTCCTTATTTTTAATGAAGATTCTAAATACCAATTTTTACATCTGCAAACTTTAAAAGTTTGGAGATATAGATTCACTCATTTTTAAAATTCACCCCCTTTTCACCCTCCCATTAATTGGATTTTCCAAAAACAAAAAAATACGTGTTTCTTTATTTTTAAAAGAGATCAAAAGTACCAATGTTCAGGTCTGTAATATCTTCAGTTTCTGAGATATAAGCACCGGTATCCTGATTAGGCATTCAACCCCTTTTTCACCCTTTTTCACCCCTCCTATTGGGATTGTCTGAAAACAAAAAAATACGTGTTTCCTTATTTTTAAAGAAGATTCTACATACCAATTCTCACATCTCTAAACTTTTAAAGTTTTGAGATATAAACACACTCATTTTTAAATTTCACCCCTCTTTTCACCCCCTTAGCGACGGAATATCCAAAAATCCTCTCTTAGCGAGCACCTACATCTTAATATGAATATATCCCCAAAATTTCATTTCTTTATGTCCAGTAGTTTTGGCTCGGCGATGATGAATCAGTCAGTCAGTCAGTCAGTCAGTCAGTCAGTCAGTCAGTCAGTCAGGACAAGCTACTTTATATATATAGATTTATTTATTTATTTATTTATTTATTTATTTATTTATTTATTTATTTATTTATTTATTTATTTATTTATTTATTTATTTATTTATAGTATGCCTTTTAATGCCGGGTGTGTCTGAGGAAATGCTACGCTCGCATGGTGTAGGCGTTTCTATTTGACGACTAATGACGACCTGCTCATCTGGTTATGAGGTGATGATTATGATAATGAGATAGGAAAAGGGCGAAACGCGATGTCGGCGTACAGCGTACTCCTAACACACCGAAGGTTTTCGGTGACGCAAGGATTGTAGATAGCGGTCGTGGCCTTAATTAAGCCTGGTGTAAAAATGGTAAACCACGGAAAACTATATTAGGGCTGTCGACAGTGGGATTCGAATCCACCATCTCCCGAATGTAAGTTCACTGCTTCGCGAACCTAACCGCAGGCCAACTCGCTCGGTTTGTATTTTGTAATGCACTGTGTAACAATACTATATTTTCTCTTAATGTAGGCAATTGTCACATTTGTATGAAAACACAGCATCTTCTACTTAATTAGAAAACTAGGTATTCTTCTTTTAGAGAAAGGCACTAAACCTGCTTCATCATACGATATTGCGCGAGCGTCCATGAACATCGCGTCGGTCGGTGGGGCACCTGAGTATTCTTGTACGTAGCGTAGTGCCAATTCAGTATAGAGTGGTACAAGCGGTGATTAGGGGCAGGGGGGTCATTATATTTTTATTCCATTTTAGACTCCTGAAACTAAGAATTATAGGAATTTACCCTTAAGGAAAGCAAATTGTACAAGCCCTGTAGTCTTATCTGGTAATTTCCTTTATTTTCTTTAGTTATCAAGAAAATGATTAGTAGAAATAAGCACAAAATATCGTTCGTCGCGGCTAACCGATTTGTATAGCACCACAGCAAGTAGTGGATACTTTGCATGTGTTGTGAGGAAGGGTAACAGGGGTATGTTTTTTCCTAAGTTTATGGCCACTGAGGTGTGATTCACCCGCTTGCCGCGCGCGTTCATCAGTCTGGCAGTCTCGAGTATGTTTGTTAGTGCGTAGTCAAATAATAAATGCTTTTCATTTGTATAATCACGCCTTTCTTCTATTTAATTGTAATAAATGTGTAATAGTGTTTCTTTGGTGGAAGTTTTTTGTATAGTATCGAATCAAAATCTAAAAAAAATATTATTACCGCATTTCTGGTGGTAAATTGTCAACCTTTACATTTGTCGAAATTCGCTCAGAGAGCATCAAAAACCTTACCATTTTGTAGCTTTTTTTGTTTTTTGCTATTTTGCTTTACGTCGCACCGACGCAGATAGGTCTTATGGCGACGATGGGATAGCAAAGGCCTAGGAATGGGAAGGAAGCAGCCGTGGCCTTAATTAAGCTACAGCCCCAGCATTTGCCTGCTGTGAAGATGGGAAACCACGGAAAACCATCTTCAGGGCTGCCGACAGTGGGGTTCGAATCCGCTATCTCCCGAATACAAGCTCACAGCTGCGCGCCACTAACCGCACGGCCAACTCACCCGGTAAGGAAGGTTGTAAAAGTAGGTCTACAGTATTACGCAATACTACATTGTTGACAAGAGAGATACGAGGGGAATTTTTTGAAAGTTTTTTTTTTTTTTTTTTTTTTTTTTTTGCCAGTTGCTTTACGTCGCACCGACACAGATAGGTCTTACGGCGACGATGGGACAGGGAAGGGCTAGGAATGGGAAGGAAGCGGCCGTGGCCTTAATTAAGGTACAGCCCCAGCATTTGCCTGGTGTGAAAATGGGAAACCACGGAAAACCATCTTCAGGGCTGCCGACAGTGGGGTTCGAACCTACTATCTCCCGAATACTGGATACTGGCCACACTTAAGCGACTGCAGCTATCGAGCTCGGTTAAAAAAGTAATTATGATCAGTGAAATTTATAAATAAAAATTGAAACTGTTTATGGAATGGATTTACATATGTTGAGAAGCGTGAAAACAGCCATGTACCATTAAATGTAGGAGGGAAAGGTAAAGAACCACTATATTATTCTGTAAGTGCCTTCTTGTATTGAAGGTTGACGATCGTTCTGGCATTTTGAACTTTCTATTTAGCAACTTCCAAAAGTAAATTCTTATTTTTGCTGTAGATTTCAAAGCCATGATATGCGACGTCTCCCAGGTCCACGTTTACTTGCAGTCTTACCATGAAGTACAAATTGCAAGAATTTATACCGTTCTCCCCCTCATAATATGACCAAGATAAAGAAGTCTACGAGCCTTGATGGAAAGGAGAACCTGGGTTGTTGTATTCATCCTTTCCACCTCTACAGTATTCCTGATCTTCTCAGCCGACGAGATGTGAAGCATACACCTGTAACCGAGCGATTTGGCCGTGCGGTTTGGGGTGCGCGCAGTGTGAGTTTACATTCGGGAGATATAGCACCACAGGAAGTAGTGGATACTTTGCATGTGCTGTGAGGTAGGTTAATAGGGGTATATTTTTTTTGCCAAGGTCATGGGTACTGAAAGAAGCGGCCCTGGCCTTAATTAAGGTACAGCCCCAGCATTTGCCTGGTGTGAAAATATGAAACCACAGAAAACTATCTTCAGGGCTGCCGACATTAGGGTTCGAACCCACTGTCTCCCGAATACAAGCTCACAGCTGCGCGCTTCTAACCGCACGGCCAACTCGCCCGGATTTTTCAGTTTTGATGTAGGTATATACCCCCGCCCGCTATATCCCTCAAACCCGGGTACCTTTTGTTGTCTGTACATCGTTTGCACGCCCCCCGCGTCACACACACGCATACGCTTCTAATTCCCAATCGCCGCTACTGTTCGACTGTATCCAAGCCCTTACAATCTCTTGTGTCAGCAGCCACTTCCTCGCACCAGCAGCGCAGCGCATGTCGTGAGGTCTGAGCAAGCGAGCTATTGCTCCATTCTGACGGCGAGAAGCATCCAGTGAAATATTTCATAGCCAGTCACGCAGCAAGCTTTGGTCATCCCTCGCTGGCGAGGAGAGCGCGACAGACGACCTTGGGCTGATTTGCTTCCGCTTTCTTTGCTCATAATTCCCTGCTGTGAGGCGCTGTGCATTGTTTTATCCCAAGCGAACGGCTTTGAATGCGGTATAGTGGAGTGCAGCGGAGTGGGTCGCGCTTTTGTCCACAGTTCAATATGCCAGCAGTTAAGCCAAGGTCGCAGCAGCCAAGTTACTTACGTGCAGCACATTTCCAGGAATCGGTAACTGCATTCACATCGCTCGGAGCAAATATAACAGTATTTCTCTGTAAACACGGGAAGGAGATGCCAAGTCAGCTGAAATTATGGCACATTAAATACTGGCTAGACTCGTGGGAAACTAACTTGCGATATAAGGAAACTTTAACATTATTATTATTATTATTATTATTCACACGCATAAGTTAATTACTTTTAATACAATTAATTCACTTCATTCTAGTCGGGTGCCCGGGTCAGGATAGTTGATGCTATGCTGGTAAAAAAGGAGTGTATAGTGATACTAGAATTTAATGAACAGAGGAATCTGGAATTTCTGGCACACATTTCACATGCGGTAGCAGAGATCTAAAATCGGGATGCAGTATTTTTTTTAATTTCGTGTGGCTATAGGCCTACTATTTCTAGCTGAGTGCAGCAGCCCTTGTAAGGCAGACCCTCCGATGACGGTGGGCAGCATCTGCCATGTGTAGGTAACTGCGTGTTGTGTGTGGTGTGTGAGTTGCAGGGATGTTGGTGACAGCACAAACACCCAGCCCCCAAGCCACTGCAATTAACCAATGAAGGTTACAATCTCTGACCTGGCCGGGAATCGAACCCAGGACCCTCTGAACCGAAAGCCATTCGGCCAACGAGTCGGGCGGGATGTAGTAGTGAAAGGCTAACTTTTAACCTACAGTATGGACCTCGATACATCGTCATACAGGGTTACTAAGCTAAGATCTTCTCTTCAAATAACTCATGAACCGTAAAAATACCGAAAAATTTGTCTTCGCTTTTTGTAATGTTACTAAGGGGCTTTTAATTTAACATGAATTATTATTTATTTTTTTTTAAGAGAGTTAATGTCTGCCGAGATAATGATACTTTGTTTTTCTAAATGGAACCACAGTATACTATTTTCTACACCTAACATTAGAGTTATTGACATTATAAATTCAGAGGTGTGATTATTTTCAAAATGCAATAAGTCCTGCAGTTCTCCAGAAAACGGAATGTTTTCAAACGCGCTTCATTCGCCAGCTGTGGACTGCCCTTTTCGAATGAATCACTATATAACCAGCCGTCCAAGGTCGACGCTACGTTTGAATCCTGAGCTTGTTGACTCATACAGAGTTCCTTCACCCTTGTATACGCACGTAAACACACTACAATAACGCTGTATAATTAAAATGTGGCATTTAACTGATGTCACTGAATGTTTGAAATTAAACCAAAACTGTGTTTATTCCGTAATATACCAGGCGAGTTGTCCGTGCGGTTAGGGGCGCGCAACTGTAAACTTGCATCCAGGAGATTGTGGGTTCGAGCCCCACTGTCCGCAGCTCTGAAGATGGTTTTCCATTTTCACACCAGGAAAATGCTGGGGTTGTACCTTAATTACGGCCACGGTCGCTTCCTTCCGAATCCTAGGCCTCTCCTATCCCATCGTCACCAAAAGACCTACTGTATCTCCGTCGGCTCGACTTAAAACAAATTGTAAAACAAACAAAAATCGGTAATAAATAATAACATAACGCGGATAAACAAAAAAGCTAAAATTACATGATAAATGAGACAAACGTTAACATTATTATTATTACTAAATATTTTTATTCCTCCTCTGAAGGGAGAGGCGGGCCTCGTAGACGGTGACGCCGTCTCTCAGGCTAGGAGATTTGTATCGGAGAAGGTGAGAGGGTTAGCGACCGTAGCCTATACTAGGAACAGTCCAGGCATTCGCCTTAGTACAGTGGAAAACCACGGAAAACCATTCTTAGGACAGCCGACGGTGGGGTCCAGTCCCTCTCCGTCTCCCGAATGCAGAGGCGTAGAGCCGTGACCACCCCTTCGCTACCCTCGTTGTTCGGTCGGATGCAGAGCTGTCAGACCACTTGTGGGCCAAAATCCACTCTGCATTCGCCGACACGGTTAAAAAAAAAAATCGTGTGGCTATTTCTAGCCGAGTGCAGCCCTTGTAAGGCAGACCCTCCGATGAGGGTGGGTGGCATCTGCCATTGGTAGGTAACTGCGTGTTATTGTGGTGGAGGATTGTGTTATGTGTGGTGTGTGAGTTGCAGGGATGTTGGGGACATCACAAACACCCAGCCCCAAGGCCATTGTAATTAACCAATGAAGGTTAAAATCCCCGACCCGGCCGGGAATCGAACCCGGGACCCTCTGAACCGAAGGCCAGTACGCTGACCATTCAGCCAACGAGTCGGACGCCGACACCGTTAACATTATTACATGTGAGGATAATAATATCCCTGAGAAGCCGTCGCACATCCGCGTTCCTTTACCTGTTATCTGCGATAACATTAAGGGTTTTAAACTAAGCACATTGTTGTCAAACCGTCTAGAGTCGGCCGCTTTCTTGCATACTTTTGACGCAACATCACCGAATTTCTTCTTCTTCTTCTTCTTCTTCTTCTTCTTCTTCTTCTTCTTCTTCTTATTATTATTATTATTATTATTATTATTATTATTATTATTATTATTATTATTATTATTATTTCTTCGATTTTGGCTATCTATGGAATGCATAAAATAACTTCCTCTTGTTTTCGTCTCCTTTCTTGATTTTTGGTCACTCCAGTACTCAGTACTTCTTCATCCTTTCAGTGTGCTAAATTGTTTGTTTCATCCGCCCAGACAGTTGCACGCTTTCTGTCTTTTTTCTTGAAAAACCCCCCGAACTTTCAACTCCTACTGCGAAATGTAAACTTGGTCTAGAATTTCTGCTTTCGTAATACTCGTTTCTGCTAAATTCTTTTTTTTTTTCACTTCGATGAACCAACTTATTTGTGTTTTGAATTTTTGTCAAAATGGTAAAAAAAATGTCTGTCTTTCTGGCTTAATTAGGACCAAGTGACCATAAAAAGATTTTATTCTTTTCCTGAGGGCATCTGGTACTTTTGGGTTTAGCTATACATTTCTTCATTAATTCTCCCCAACTTTTCTTGGTCCAAGTATTTTCCTTAAGTAGTACTTTCCTTTCCTTTTTTTCTGATTCTTCAATTTTTCCCTTTTTTGTTTAGACTGAACATTCTGCTGCATAAAAGCAATATTGTTTTTATAACAGTGTGTTAATGTTTTTTATTAACTGAGAGTGAATTTTACTTGGAAATGTATTTTGTTAATTGATAAACCAATTCCATTTTCTGGGCTCTATGTTTGCTTCTTTATCTAGATCGTTTGGCTGCATTATCTCCCCTAGGTACTTCAATTTATTTACTCCACTGATTCTCCCGTATCTTGCGTTTAGGAATCTTGGAGCATTGTTAATGTTCGTTACGAATTCTGTGTTCTCAAAAGGAATTTGTAGCCCTGTATTTTCCGCTAT
Organism: Anabrus simplex; assembly: GCF_040414725.1. NCBI lineage: Eukaryota > Metazoa > Arthropoda > Insecta > Orthoptera > Tettigoniidae > Anabrus > Anabrus simplex. Next base: position 181,838,742 of record NC_090271.1, on the reverse strand, counting down.
CTCTTAAAAGGTTTATTTGTTCAGTTACTATTTCAATGTTTTCGAAAAAAATTACTAAGTCGTCTGCAAAAAGTACAAAATTAAGTTTAATGTTCAGGTTTTAGTATCCTAATTTGATTCCTTTTTCTTGAAGTCTAAGGTTCCATTCTCATATTACCTTCTTCAAAATGCCGTTAAAGAGCATTGGAAAAGGCCATAACCTTGCCGTACTCCAGTTTGATTTCTCCATGTAATTTTATTTTGGACTTGTTTCTTTTATCTGTGCCAGATTTAGCAGGAGTATGACATCTACAAAGATTACGACAAGATATTTGCTTCTAAAACATTATCTGAAGATCAATTTTAGATTCAACATCTGTTCTGCGCAAGACGTGCTCTTTCTAATTCCTCGTTGATATTCACCAAGCTAATGGCCCACTTGCTCTTTTGAAGAGCTTCGGACAGGATTTTGTAAGTTTTGTTTTTTAGTTTCATTTTTTTACAATTTGCTTTACTTCGCCCAGCACAGATAGGTCTTATGGCGAAGAGGGGATAGGAAAGGCCTAAGAGTGGGAAGGAAGCGACTGTGGCCTTAATTAAGCTACAGCCTCAGCATTTGTCTGGTGTAAAAATTGGTTATCGCATTCAGTTTTGAGTTCAGACCTATTTCCCTGTGGGATTTACACTCTATCGTGGGGAAGCGGGAGGGGTTGGGCCGACAGCATAAGAAAAAATTCAGTTCTTACCAATAATAGTCGCAGTCTATGTAAAGGAAACACAGAAAAATGGATTCAGTTAAAGATCAAGCGTTCATTCTTTAATATCGGTTTATAACAACATTTGCACCCGCCTCTGTGGTGTAGTGGTTAGGTGATTAGCTGCCACCCGTGAAGGTCCGGGTTCGATTCCCGAATCTGCCACGAAATTTGAAAAGTGGTACGAGGACCGAACGGGATCTTCTTAGCCTCTGGAGGTCAACTGTATAGAGCGGGTTCCATTCCCACCTTAGCCTTCCTCGATGTGGTTTTCTGCGGTTTCCCACTTCTTCTCTAGGCAAATGCCGAGATGGTAGGCTACCTATAACTTAAGGCCACGGCCGCTTTCTTTCCCCTTCCTTGTCTATCCCTTCCCATATTCTCATCTCCCACAACTCCCCTGTTTAGCATAGCAGGCGAGACAGCCTGGGCGAGGTACTGGTCCTATTCCCCAGTTGTATCCCTGACCAAATGTCTCACAATGGCACTGTCCTTGAGGCGGTAGAGGTGGGTCCGGGGTAAAAACTAACCCTAGAAGGTAAACGGTAAAAAATATAACAACATTTGACCTGACAATAAGTAGTCTACAAATAGGCTACCGTAAAAATGCTTCGATAATACTTATTACAGGTGGCAACACTGATGAATGGGTTGCATTAGTTTGTTGTCGAATCCTTTTCCGATTCGAGTTCTGACATTGCACACTATGATCAGCTAATTTGTGTCCTACTTCATAACGGAGATGGATTGGCAGAGGAACATGTTCAATTTGTAACAAATCTGGCGAGAATGTGGCAGATGCAGTTTACAGCCGTGATTTGAATGTTGGAAATTGTAGAGGAAAGAAATATGAAAACGCGCCGATTATTTCTTGTGTTTATTCAGGGTTACAAGCTGGAATTAAAGCTGTCAATCCTCATACATATTACATTCCATGCTCGACACACTCGCTGAACTTGGTTGGCTCATGCTCAGCAAATTTTAAAAAGTAACTACTATTTTTGACATTTTGCTGTTCTGGCTTCTGACAAAACTAACTAACTAACTAACTAACTAACTAACTAACTAACGAACGAACGAACGAACGAACGAACGAACGAACGAACGAACGAACCAACATGGCGCTACAACCCCGACAGGCCTTGGCGTACCAAGCGACGTTTGCTCAGCCCGAAGGTCTGCATATTATGAGGTGAAGCGTGGTTAGCACGAGATTGCACGTCAACATTCTAGCACTCCGGTTATTCTTAAAATCTATAGCAAATCTATATCATTTGTTTCACAGGCATTACTTCTTCTTCCTTTCCTCCGTCTTTTCCCGTTCAGACGCGGTAGGCATTTCTGGCGAGCCTCTTCCACTTCCCTCTGTCCCAATCTCCTTCAATCTCCTACTCCTGCATTGCATCTTTTCTCTCACACAGTTTTTAAAAAATGCTATTTATTCGGGGCGTCGACCTAGAAAGATCTTTTGCCCCTACTTTGCACCATATGTTAGGAACCTGCGTGTATTTGGAAATTGCGGAAGTGTAAAGTGTTGAGTGTGAGGAAAGGAAACGTTAAGGACGACACACACACCCAGTCCCCAGGCCAGGGATATTAATCATTTACAATTAAAAACCCCTGACCCAGCCGGGAATCGAACCCGTGGCCGCCGTGTGACAGGCGGACGTGTTGCCCCCTACATTGCGGGGCCGGACTCTCACACAGTTATCCCCCTGTGGGGGGGGGGCGGCGGCGGCAGAATAACACCCACGGTATCCCCTGCCTGTCGTAAGAGGCGACTAAAAGGGGCCCAAGGGGCTCTGAACTTTGGAGCGTGGGTTGGCGGCCACGGGGCCCTTAGCTGAGCCCTGGCATTGCTTCCACTTACTTGTGCCAGGCTCCTCACGTTAATCTATTCTATCCGTCCTCTCTTGGTCAACTCTTGTTCTTTTCCGACCCCGACGCTATTAGGTTTGCGAGGGCTAGGGAGTCTTTCATTTTCACGCCCTTCGTGGCCCTTGTCTTCCTTTAGCCGATATCTTCATTTTTCGAAGTTTCAGACCCCTTCCATTTTCCCTCTGATTAGTGTTAAATAGAGGATGGTTGCCTAGTTGTACTTCCTCTTAAAACAATAATCACCACCACCTCTCACACAGTTAATCCACCGTCTCTTTGATCTTCCTTTCCTCCTTCCTCGTCTACATTTATTTCGAATACTCTCCTCACAGCATAACTTTTGTCTCACCTCGAAATGTGTCCATACAATTGGGAACATGCATCATTTTCAAAAATATTTTTTTTGAAAAGTACACCAATGAAATAGTACGTAAACGTATTGCATTGTGGTATGTTGCCTTGTTTCCTACCATTAAAAAAATATTTAATAGTGCCTTTCCGCAAGGCGAGTGAAACGGCCTCTGACGTAAGCGGCGCGCTGTGACGTCACGATCCAGTACCGCATGGAGCTCTACCAGCCGTTGTGCATCAGCCGTTGCTAAAAGCCGATTGTTTATTATTCATGATCGCGAATAACTTCGAAATGACAGAAGAAAGGTTCAAAACAGCACAGTCAGACAATCTACAATGTGTAGATGTCATCATTCTTGAAATGTGCGACTTTTGTGGCCCCAGAAATTCGCGGATAACAAGCAAGTTTGTAAGTGGCGTCTTTTATATATGTGCAATGTACTGTAACCCATAGTATTAGGATAACAACGAACCTGGATAGATATCACATCACTTTCAACATTTCCTTCTAGACTGATTCCCCTATTAAAGAATAAAATTACATTTTCGGGCTTTCAGCATTAGTAAAGTAAGAAATCGGATTTCAGCACTAACATAAACATATAGGTAGCATTATAGTACTAGTCCGCTTCTGTAGCGTAGTGGTTAATGTGTGTTACTCCCGGAGGCCCGGTTTCGATTCCCGGTTCTGCCATGAAAGTTGAAAACAAATAGTACGAGGGCTGGAACGGGGTCTACTCAGCCTCGGGAGGTCAACTGAGTAGCCATCCTCGAAGTGGTTTTTCGTATTTTCCTACTTCTGCTCCAGGCACCTAAGGCCACGGCCGTTTCCTTCCCTCTTCCTTGTCTATCCCTTCCGATCCTCCCATCCTCCAACAAGGCCCCTGTTGAGCATAACAGGTGAGGCAGCCTGGGCGAGGTAATGGCCCTCCTCACCAGTTGTATCACCATACTCAAAGTCTCACGTTCCAGGACACTGCCCTTGAAGTGGTAGAGGTGAAATCCCTCGCTGAGTCCGAGAGAAAACCAACCCTGAAGGATAAACTGATTAAGAAAGAAAGAAAGAAAGAAAGAAAGAAAGAAGGAAAGAAAGAAAGATCATAGTACTATAGAGCTATAATCTATCATTCCCAAAAAATATATATATTTATGGTTGGGACAACTGGCCTACCCACTTCCGGGGCCCATGAAAGAGAATTAAATATCTTTGTGGAGGGAAAAAGTTAAACATGATAAAGATAAATATGACTTCATCTAGTTTTCACAAGTCGGGCTGAGTGGTTCAGACTGTTGAGGTGCTGGCCTTCTGACCCCGACTTGGCAGGTTCGATCCTGGTTCAGTCCGGTGGTAGTTGAAGGTGCTCAAATACGTCAGCCTCGTGTCGGTAGATTTACTGGCACGTAAAAGAACTCCTGCAGGACTAAATTCCTGCACATCGGCGTCTCCGAAAATCGTAGTAGTAGTTAGCGGGGCGTGAAGCCAATAACATTAATTACATTTGGCTTTTAACAAGCTGAGCATATCAGGAAAGAAAAGTGTCCTGGTGACATTTTAGTCGCTCAATACAGGAATGTCTTTGGGTGCTGTGACTTTTACTTTTCTTTTTTTTTTTGCTTTACTTCACACCGTCACATATAGGTCTTATGGTGACGATGGGATAGGAAAGGCCTAGGAATGGGAACAAAGCGGCCGTGGCCTTAGGTACAGCCTCCGCATTTGCCTTGTGTGAAAATAGGAAACCACGGAAAACCATCTTCAGGGCTGCCGGCAGTGGGGTTCAAAACCCACTATCTCCCGGATGCGAGCTCACAGCTGCACGCTCCTAACCGCACGGCCAACTCGCGCGGTATTTTTACCCTTCGGTTTATTGAGTTGGCTTGTATAACCTAAAACTTAGGCTAAGTTGGATATTTTAAACACCTACATCACTATTTTCACCTGTGTGCAATTATGTTATTTATTTCATTAATATTATGATAATTATTATAATTGAGCATTGTTAACTTATAAGACCCCAACAGACAAGCATTGGTTTTGTGTAGAGTTATACATTTGTTAAATTCACGTTGTTTCCTTTCATGATGTACACGCCTATTCTTCGTTACATTATAGAGTATTTAGATATAGCCTACATTTCTTAACCAATTAAGCTCTTCAATAAAGACATACATAACTGTCCCATGCCAAGATATATTGGTAGAATTAGAGCTGTCAAAATGGTTCATAACCCCTTTGATTTATTATCTTGACATGGATCACCCGAAACATAGGTTAGGTTTGGAGAATAATTTAATAACCAGCATTATTTAATGCACTGTTTATTACTTTCATATTCCAAGATGTAATTGAAGCATTTAAATAAAGCATCATACATTAACATTTTAAGTTTTAACACTAGAACAGCTGACATGGAAAAGTGATTTGAAAATTCAAACAAATTCATCTTACGTTAAAATCTTCAAAAGCGGCTGTGAGCTTGCATCCGGGAGATAGTTGGTTCGAATCCCACTATCGGCAGCCCTGAAGATGGTTTTCCGTGGTTTCCCATTTTCACACTAGGCAAATGCCTAGTGTACCTTAATGTACCTTAATTAAGGCCACAGCCGCTTCCTTTCAACTCCTAGGCCTTCCTATCCCATCGTCGCCATAAGACCTATCTGTGTCGGTGCGACGTAAAGCCCCTAGCAAAAAAAAAAATCTTCAAAAAAAACTGTAGACTTTTCCGATATACCACCAGCATTTCTCCGGCTCGCCAAAATCCATTTCTCCCTAGTTTTAGCGTCTTTGGAACGTTTATAAACAATTTGTTTGGTATGGTATGCGATGTGCTATTGCACATCGGAACTACACACCATTTATAAGTTTTCTGCCTCACTGTCTGCGCAGGATTCATTTTCAGTCTAAAATATACCACTCAGATTATTATCCAATGTATAGACCTTGAATTTAACCATACCAGACACTAACGTAAAGTAGAAATACGCGAAGTGTATCCTGCTTCTCACAGCACACTATGTGTTATTTCGTCTGCTAATTCAGTCAACCTGTACGATGACGTCAGACCAATGAGATCGCGTACTTGCGTGACGTGACATTTTCGTAGATTTTTACCATGTTTGGAGTTATTATTTGTACATTCTGATCACATTTTTGAATTCTGCATGAAATTTTGAATCAGATTAGCATATTTTTAATTAAAACCCCGGATCATGCATGTTCCCTATTGCAGCGATCTTTCCGACACTTTCCTTGATATTTCTATCAGCCTTTATACATCGTCTGATTGCATGAGATTTATTAAATGCTATGTTTGGTCTATTATCCTATATGGAGTAAAATCATGGACTATGAAATCAGCTATGAAGCATAAATTCGAAGGAGTAAAGGAGTGACAAATGAAGGTACCTACTTCCCGTACAAAGACATTCATAAGGAGACCTGGATAACATCGGATGGATTGATGAGGATAAGCCTAGATCATGTCTGATAGACACAAGACATGGATGTGATGAGCCGCCGTGGAGCAGATCTCGGCTCACACCATTTCCTGGTGAGAATAAAAATAATGGAGAAAGATGCTAGACTTCAGAAGAATAAGGTTTACAACGTAGAAATACTTAAAAATCAGAAAATACAGGAAGAATATCAGGATAAGTTACAAGAGAAACTGCAAGGGGTTGAAACTACAGATGGGTTCGAAGAACCCCACTGTCGACAGCCCTGAAGATGTCATTCCGTGGTTTCCCATTTTCACACCAGGCAGATGCTGAAGATGTACCTTAATTAAGACCACGACTGCTTCCTTCCCACTTTTAGCCCTTTCCTATCCCATCGTCACCAAAAGACCTATCTGTGTCGGTGCGACGTAAAGCCAATTGTGAAAAAAAAAAAAAAAAAAAAAAACGATGAGGATATTGATGTACTGTGGGACAAAACCAAACCGGCAATGTAACAACTCAAGAGATACTTGGTTCAATAAGGATGCAGAATAGAAATGGATGGTTTGATGAAGAGGGTTTAAAAGCCTTGGATGAAAAAAACCTAGTGCGACAAAGAATGCTTCAAACACTCACTCGAAATAATGTGAATATGTTTAAAGAAAAGAAAAACAAAAACTTTGATAAGAAATAAAAAGAGAATAGAACAAAGGAAAAGTGTTGATGAACTTCAGAATGACTTTGAAAACAAGCAGCGGTGAAAATTCTTTCGTGGTGTGGGTCAAATAAAAAGGGGGTTCCAACCAAAAATTAATATGATGAAAGATGAGGCAGACAATATGGTTGTAGGAAAAGAGGAAATCCTAGAAACATGGGTACACCATTTTGAAGGTTTGCTGTTAGGCAAGCCGATAGTAAGAGAAGAAAATAATAGAACAGCTAGAGCAGAAGATAGACAACAGGACGATACTATGGCATCTTCAACTGATGAGAAATCATCAAAAACTTAATGATAGTAAAACTCCTGGGAAGGATCATATAACGGCAGAAATGGTAAAGCATGGAGGTGGAATATTAACAAGAATAATACATGAGATAATTAGAGTGGCTTGGGTAACCGAAAAAATACCAGATGATTGGACAATAGCTACCATCTGCCCCATACATAAAAAAGGGGTCATGTTTGCAGTGCAAAAACTACCGACTCTCCTGAGTATTATGTACAAAATACTCTGTTGCTATAACTAAGAAGAGTATGTAGAATAGCAGAGAGAGTGCTAGGGGAGTATCAAGCTGGTTTCAGGTCTGGAAGATCTACTGTTGATCATATCTTGAGGGTACGTATGACACTAGAGAAGACCTATGGATATAATGTTCAACTGAGACATCTCTTCATATTCAAACAGCCCTATGCGAGACAAAAATGTCAGCACTAAGGAAAACAATGCAGATTTCCGATTTCTCACAGAAGCTAATAAAATTAACTAAAATGACCCAGGAGTACAGCAGAAGTCAGATCGAAGTGCAAGGGTGTCTCTCAAGGCCATTTTCAATGGAAGAAGGTCTAAGGAAGGGGTTTTTATTTAATCTCGCACTGGAGAGAGCGGCAAGAGCGATAACCACAAACCCAAGAGGCAATATACAGGTTTATTCATCTAAGTTGTCCACCTCAAATAACCCGTGAATGGATAAGATATAGATATTCTGTTTTCACTTTAAGTAATGGTACCCAGGCGCTCATAATCGGACTTATAGTACTTTTGTGCTATTTGCTTTACGTCGCACCGACACAGATAAGTCTTATGGCGACGATGGTATAGGAAAGGCCTAGGAATGGGAAGGAAGCGACCGTGGCCTTAATTAAGGTACAGCTCCAGCATTTGCCTGGTATGAGAATGGGAAACCACGGAAAACCATCTTCAGGGCTGCCGACAGTGGGATTCGAACCCACTGTCTCCCGGATGCAAGCTCACAGCTGTGCGCTCCTAACCGCACGGCCAACTCGCCCGGTACTTACAGTACTCTTCCATGGCGTCATTATCTTCTGAGATAATGGTACTAACTTTGTTTTCTTAAATGGAACTACGCTGTTTTCTGCACATAGACTTAAAACCACAAACATTAAAAATTACAGCACCGTGATTATTTTGAAAATCGGACACATATTTCCCGAGAAAATGTGATATATTCAAACGTGCTTCAATTTGCCAGCTGGGGACTGCCCTGTTCAATTCGCGTTACGTATGAAACATGAGCTAGTTGTTGATATACTGTACAAGAGCTGCTTCACCTTCTTCCGACAGATACAGTAGGTATTCTCTATACTGTACTCATAACTGCACTATGATAAAATGAATGATTTAACACCGTACAGTAGGTAACAGGTAAATGCAGAACGGATATACGGGTTCTATGAGACTACATTATTACCCTGACGTGACATTTAACCGCACAGGACGGAACGAGCTACAGTCGCTACGCAGTGTGGGCCGCTTAGCTGTTAGCTTGCGTTCGGCGGATGGTAGATTCGAGCCCCACTGTCGGCAGTCTTGAAGATGGTTCTCTGTGGTTTGCCATTTTCATATCATTTTCACTTCAATTCAGACCATTACCTCTGCCTTGCCGGTCCTAGTTCTTTCCTAACCCATCGTCGCCGAAAACCCACCTGACTTAGTGCTAACACTACGAAAAAGAAACATACTTCGTTGACGTCAGGAAGGAAATCTCCCCGTAAAACTGCGCCAAATCGACGCGCGTGATACGGATCGCAATACATCCCCACCAAGTTGTGAGAAAAGTGGCAAAGAAGGAGAAACATTCATACATAAACGAAGAAGTGCAGAAGCACTTAAATCAGCATTCAGAGAGTTTGAAACAGCAGCCAAAGTCCTTGGTTTAAATATCAATGAACGAAAGTCAAATTGCATGGTGGTGGAAAGGACAAGAAAAAACATATAAAGTCTCCATGTTGGAGGGTACACCTTTGAAGAGTAGACAACTTCATAACATCCTGGCTCGGTTATTATTTATTTATTTATTTATTTATTTATTTATTTATTTATTTATTTATTTATTTATTTATTTATTTATTTATTTATTTATCATGCCTTTGTAGGTGGCGAAGTTAGGGCTCTTGGCCCTCTCTTACACTTAACCACTGTAGTGAGACATCATTGAGAGCAGAGTTTGAGTACATAATATTCTATAGTAAATAATAACCTATACAAAAATACATTACACTTTTCTAACTCACATTCATTCGATCTTCCAGTCATACAACTTAGTCAAGTCAGCTGCATTCAGCAGGTAGTCTCGGCAAGCAGTCTTAAATTTAAGTAATGAGGTGGAATTTCTGACACTGACAGGCAAGGAATTCCAAAGTCTAGAACCCGCCACTACAAAGGAATTGTTGTACATAGGGGATCAATGAACAGGAATAGAAAGGGAGGAACCAGAGCGGGTATTAGTGCTGTGAAAGGAGGACAAATACTTAAGCTGGGATGAAATGTATAGTGGTCTGTCTTCAGAGAGCAGTCTGTATATCTGTAAATAACAGAAAACAAAGTGGAGGCAGATATAACGAATCGTTAAGGCTGGGGAGTAAAAATCTATGCAGGAAAGTAAAATTGACGCTCTATAAAACAGCGATCAAACCAGTCCTAATGTATGGCAGTGAGGCATGGGTACTGACTGAGGATATGGAGAAGAAACTAAATGTGTGAGAAAGGAAAGTGTTCAGGAAGATATTTGGCCCAGTGAAATATGGAGAAATATGGAGAAATATGGAGAATTAGAACCAACAAAGAAATAAGAGTCTTATATAAAGAACCTGACATGGTAGCCTGACATGGTTGGTGTGCTATTTACCGACTGATGAGCCCAACTTTGCACACAGGGGAGAAGAAACGCTGGCAACCAGGAATGAGTTAGCTGGAAAATTTGTAATGTCCAATAACGGACCATTTATATTGGTATTATGGTAGCCTCAATCAAAATGGGAAGAATAAGATGGTTAGGGCATGTACGAGGGCAAATCAAAAAGTAATTTACACTTCCAAGTTATGGTCATTTACGAAACCACCTGCACACAGGCAACGCGGCTATGACAACATACAATGTAAGTTCATTTTTTCACACAGTCCCCAAGAGACAGTAAACATTTCTCGGAACGGTCAACCAATTTTTCGATGCCGGATGCGTAGAAATCACCTCCTGCGCAATGCAACCACCTGGAGACAACTGCTTTCACTTGCTCATTGTTTCGGAATCGTGGTCCAGCGAGATCCTCTTTCAGCGCCGGTGTGATTTTGTTGCACGATATCGCAACACTTCACACGGCTCGCCAAACGTCCGACCTGCTGCAGCGATTCAAGTGGGAGGTATGGCAACATCCTCCATACAGTCAGATTTAGCGCCATGCGATTATTATGTATTCGGGTATGTATGTACCGAGGTATTCGAGTTCCACTTTCCTATTACTGGAGGTTAGTGGAAAGATAGCTATTGAACCAATCAAATTGCTCATGTACAGTATACAATACATGCTACCACTGCGGGATAGAACCATCTTCCACCAAGAAGCGAAGCAGTGAGGTATTCTGCTTTTATTGAATAAACCCTTCAATTAGGAAAATGTTACTCAAGCCCGGCTGAGTGGCTCAGACGGTTGAGGCACTGGCCTTCTGAGCCCAACTTGGCAAGTTCAATCCTGGCTCAGTCCGGTGGTATTTGAAGGTGCTCAAATACGTTAGCCTCGTGTCAGTAGATTTACCGGCACGTAAAAGAACTCCTGCGTGACTAAAGTTCACCACCTCGGTGTCCCCGAAAACCGTAAAAGTACTTTGGGACGTAAAGCAAATAACATTACTAAAAAAACGTACTCAAAGGTAGTTTAGTTCGAAAAACAGAACAAATGTCGTGTAAACAAATACAAAGGTAGTAGTGTTTTTTTAAAAAAAAGAAAGAAATACAATTATTCACCTTCGACCATGGACTCCTTATATCAAAATACTCAGCCAACATTCTCCAACGACCTCTGAAAGTGTGTTGACAAAGTTCGGTTCCACCTCGTTCCCTCGTTAGAGCACTTAAAGTTGAAGTATAGATTAATATGAGCATTCCGAAAAAATTAACAATAAACTATAAATGCTAACAGGGTCTACCTCCGATATTATCATCTAGCCTATGTTTTATTGAAGTGTGTACTTTAAGAATAATAATTTTAAAAATGGTCTATTACGAAGAAAATTTTGAAGGAATTTCAAGATAATTTTACTGTCTTTTCTCTCGTTACGAGTATTTACAGGTCATTCTATTATTCTTGATCTTCTTTTTATTATTATTATTTTATTTTTTCATTTTAGAGGCGATGTTTAGAACATCCGTTTCACCAAAGATTTAAGTTCTGGTCCTTGGGTTAAGTAAGATTCACTCAGCCTCGTTTGAGGAGCTGCCGGATTCAGTTATGAAAGCCAAGGGACATGATTACAGAAGTAGTCAGAGTGAGCCTCTGTTATTGCAGTAGCCTACCCCACTGGCCATCTGGGTAAACAGTTCTAGTCTGGGTACGCCTACGGTCCTTTGAGGGCTGTAAGAACCACAAGTTTTATTTTGAACAACAAATTCCGCATATTCATCTTTACGGTTATTTAGCCCTGCTACATGGCTGAGTGGTCAGCAACATGGCCTTCAGTCCACGGGTTCGATTAGCGGTCGAGTCGAGGGATTTTAAGCTTACTACCTAACAGAAGTTTAAGACCACCAGCGAAAATCAGTTAATGAACTCCTGTTCTTGCATTCATGTTACGAGTTGGTCTGTAAATATCTTTTGGATTATTCGTATTGGTATACAACTTATGAAAAAGAACCGTTGAAATATCGAATGAAGTTTATGAGTTATAATTTTTGAAACATTTTGAGAACCTATAAAAGTACCCTACTTTTGGGTGTACAGTAAACGCCACCTGTTCATTAGCTACAGCAAGTAAAATGGCTACTTAATGTTTTATAATAATAATGTTATATGTTTACGTCCCACTACTTTCTTGGCGGTTTTCGGAGACGCCTAGGTACCATAATTTTGTCCCGCAGGATATTTTTTACGTGCCAGTAAATCTACCGACACGAGGCTGACGTATTTGAGCACCTTCAATTACAGTACCACCGGACTGATCCAGCATCGAACCTGCCAAGTGGGGGCCAGAAATCCAGCACCTCAACCGTCTGAACCACTCAGTCCGGCATTTTTCCCTTTTCTTTATCTAAATACCTATCCAATGGAGTGTATGTTGCCGTACAAGTCGAAAGATGAAAATATCACAGGGTCGTTTTTCTGCTTTTTTCACGACACTCACTTCGCAGTTCGGACGGTGACTGTAGCCAGTCAGCGATAATTCTCCATCTGTAACATGTATCGACCCCTACGTTCTGTTGAGCGACGCCTGCACTACGTGAGGAGAGCAAGTTCGGTAACGGTAGCTCATTCCAATCATTTTTCGAGCATTTCTAAATACGGTGTTAGTTTTTATTATTTAACTGCGAAATATCAAAACGAACATCGCCAGAAAGAAATGAACCTATGTTACTTTCATCTTTCGGCTTTTATGCCAATATTTACCCTCCAGGGTTGGTTTTTCCATCGGACTCAACGAGGGATCCCACCTCTGCCGCCTCAAGGGCAGTGTCCTGGAGCGTGAGACATGGGGTCGGGGATACACCTGGGGAGGAGGACCAGTTCCTCGCCCAGGCAGCATCACCTGCTATGCTGAACGGGGGCCTTGAGGAAAAAATTGGAAGGTATAGATAAGGAAGAGAGAAGGAAGCGGCCGGGGCCTTAAGTTAGTTACCATCCCGGCATTTGCCTGGAGGAGAAGTGGGAACCACGGAAGCCCACTTCGAGGATGCTGAGGAGGGAATCGAACCCCCCTCTACTCAGGTGACCTCACGAGGCTGAGTGGACCCCGTTCCAGCCCTCACACCACTTTTCAAATTTCGTGGCAGAGCCGGGAATCGAACCCGGGCCGCCGGGGGTGGCAGCTAATCACGCTAACCCCTACACTACAGATGCGTACATTACTATTATTATTATTATTATTATTATTATTATTATTATTATTAGTAGTAGTAGTAGTAGTAGTAGTAGTAGTAGTAGTAGTAGTAGTAGTAGTAGTAGTATCGTTATTTATGTTCTTCTTCAGTTTTTCCCACACCCTAGTCTGTTAAAAATGCCATAGGTACGATATGTGTCGCTCATGTGCCCATGCCCCTGATTTATAACTAATTGCCCTTCCTGACGCCAACCCTATGTGGAAGGATGTATTCACTATCGCGTATTTCTATGGTGCTCTGTAGTGTAGTATTGTGAAGAGAAGTGTAATGTGACCAACAAAAATACCTAGTCCCCGAGTCAGAGGAGTTAAACCAAACGTGACTAGAATCCTCCACCCAGCCGGGAATTGAGCTCGGAACCCTCTGAATCGAAGGTCTCGACATCGGAATAGTGCAGCCAAGGAGACTGACACCGTTATTTAGATATCCTACCACAAAAAATTCTTGGCTTCAAAGGAGTTTAAAGGAGCGAAATGAAATGGCGTATGACTTTTAGTGCCAGAAGTGTCCAAGGACATGATCGGCCCACCAGGTTCAGGTCTTTTGATTTGACGCCCGTAGGAGATCTGCGCTTCGTGATGAGGATGCCAGCGTAATTAATCAATGCTGGTTAAAATTCCCGACCTTGCGGGGAATCGAATCCGGGATCCCTGTGATCAACGTCCAGCACGCTAACCATTTAGCCATGAAACCTGACAGGAGAGCGAAAAAGTAGTCGAGTAATTGCTGGTTAGGTGTGACCTTGGGAACCATCAAGTAGAACCTGTGTATGGCTTTTTCTTTTAATCACAATAGTGAAGTTCCGAGCTTAAGGTGCGGTTATTCCAATTAGACACTTCTTTTCAGCAGCATCCATCCTTGACACATGGTGATATTTCTCCCTTCATTACTATCCACTATCCGTAACCTCGGCACATGGTGGGGTAGAGTGGTTAGCTCTACGCGTGGCTGTATTTGCCCCCAGGAATTAACCTGGTACTCATTTTTGGTGTAGGCTGAGTGAATCTCAGGGCCATGTGCACCTCCAGAAGTGAAAATTTCGTTTCTTAAATATTTTGACTTCCCGACGGGGAATCGAGCCCACGTTCTTCCAGGTGAACCGAGCACACCTTTACCGCCTAAACTATTAAAAGTGAGGAACAAACAATATCATGCGCTCATATTATACAACTGAGCGATTATAAGGACTAAGGTTTGCCTCATATTTAGGCCAGCCACCTTGCAAGATACTGTGCGTTGTATCGTCATGACGTCACAAGCAAAGTGAAAGTTCTCCGCGAGTGGGCGGTGCCATATCATGCCTCACGCCTTTCAATTCCCTGTTCATCTGATGAACTCAACGACTTTCAGTCATATTTCAACTTAAATAGAAACACAAGAAGTTAGGAAGAGTATTGTGCACAAAGCAGGAAGACTGAACGGTGCTCGGGTTCCTTACAGTATAGAGCATTCGATTAAAAGAGTACGCCAACAGAAAATGCAGCTTTAATAAATCTACTCCAGTATGTACGTACAATCATGAGAATAATCTGCAGGGAGGTACGTTTTCCTTTTTTTTAATTTATTCAGCCCTAAGGCTGGTTCGATCCTCAACAGCTTCGACATCAGCTGTCACAGATGGCCTTGCGTCGCTGAAAAGGCATTCTGGGGGAAATTAGGAGTGATGTAGTTTCTCGTTGCTTCCCTCACCGGGCCAAAAGTAGCTATTACTTATCTGTCTACCAATCCCACTAGAATTCATGCACCAGCCGACTCGATGCAATTTATAACAGGGACTGGTTGCATAATGAATAGCATTACTAGCATCGCTCAGCCACTTTGCATATCGTCAAAGCTAAGGAGAGATTGAGACAGGTCAACGAAAGTAACAAATTTGATCTAGCAGCAAAGGCGCCGTTTTCATATTATAAACAATTACTGTAACGACTATAGTACATGGATAACAAACAATGATAAGGCGTGCTCGCAGCAGAATGAGGATAAGCCCAAGGTAACTAGAATAAAAGGTAGGCTACCCCGGCGGTTGAAGCTTCCATTGGCTAGAGCGCTATGACGTCACGCGATATGAACGATAGCGAGTTAGGTACACAGTCGCAGTACAGCAAGCCTGTGAGTTTTCGTGCCTGTAAAACATCTCAATCTTTCATCAAATAATAGTCTAGTTTAGTCCGATTTGATAAGTAACGGCACTTCCAATAGATTTAAAAACGTGAAAATGCGTTAAATTTCGTCACATGCTGAGCAGTTAGAACATCAATTATCAAATACATGATATATCATACGATAAGAAATAAAATATTGCCATGCAACTCAAAAATAATTAATTTATTTCCTGACGATTTAAATATTTATATCAAATGGCATAGGAAAATATACATCATAAGCCTATGAAAAGGTTTGAGCTGTATCCAATGATAGGTGAGTGTGAAAAGTCTAGGCCAGCAGTCCTTAAACTGTGGTACGAGTACCCTTAGGGGTAATTTTAGGAGGTATGTGCACAGCATGCAAAGGAAAATTTGAAGAAAAATGAAAATAAATACAAATAAAGTTAAAATACTTTTCTTTTACAATTTGCATTGCGTCGCAACGACACAGACAGGTCTTATGGCGACGTTAGGACAGGAAAGGTCTATGAGTGGGAAGGAAGCGGCCGTGGCCTTAATTAAGGTGTGAACATGGGAAACCACGGAAAACCCTTTTCAGGGCTGCCGAGAGTGAGGTTCGAACCCACTATCACCCGGATGCAAGCTCACAGCTGCGCGACTCTAACAACACGGCCAACTCTTCTTCTTCTTCTTCTTCTTCTTCTTCTTCTTCTTCTTCTTCTTCTTTATCTGTTTACCCTCCAGGGTCGGTTTTTCCCTCGGACTCAGCGAGGGATCCCACTTCAACCGCCTCATGGGCAGTGACCTGGAGCTTCAGACTCTGGGTCGGGGGTACAACTGGGGAGAATGACCAGTACCTTGCCCAGGCGGCCTCACCTGCTATGATGAACAGGGGACTTGCGGGGGGATGGGAAGATTGGAAGGGATAGACAAGGAAGAGGGAAGGAAGCGGCCGTGGCTCGAAGTTAGGTACCATCCCACAGTTTGCCTGGAGGAGAAGTGGGAAACCACGGAAAACCACTTCCAGGTTGGCTGAGGTGGGAATCGAACCCACCTCTACTCAGTTGACCTCCCGAGGCTGAGTGGAGCCAGTTCCAGCCCTCACACCACTTTTCAAATTTCGTGGCAGAACCGGGAATCGAACCCGGGCCTTCGGGCAGCTAATCACACTAACCACTACACCACAGAGGCGGACCACGGCCAACTCGCCCGGGTAAAATACTTACAAAGATCGTCCCGTCCTATCTTTCAGCTCACTACGTCATAACGCTGTTGGCGAACTTTTAACATCACCGTTCTCCATTCGGCCATGCTCTACAAGATTCTTTCACTCCTGGTAACATTGAATAACAACATTTTTTTTTCATTCGACACTCGATGTCATACGATGTCAGCATGTAAAAGATCTCTAGTGACACATTTGGTGTTCACCCGAAAAAGATAATTAAAAATCAGCTATGGACGCCCAAGAGAGATTTGGTTTTCTCTGACATCTAGTAGTCCTAGAATAAAACGGAATATCCAAACTGACGAGCAAGCAGCCAGATGGTGTCAAATTAAAATGCTTGACAACGGTAACCGAGGCCATACGATTATTATTATTATTATTATTATTATTATTATTATTATTATTATTATTATTATTATTATTATTATTAATTAGTTTCATCTGGCCATTACATCTCAGAGTTAAAACATTTGTGTTTATGGCTAGCGTGTAAGCGAAAAAAATATTGTATTTGTAATTGTCAGTGCCGGGCTGAGTGGCTGAGACGGTTGAGGTGCTGGTCTTCTGACCCAACTTGGTAGGTTCGATCCTGGCTCAGTCCCGTGGTTTTTGAAGGTGCTCAAATACGTCAGACTCTTGTCGATAGATTTACTGGCACGTAAAAATCTCCTACGGGACTAAATTCCGGCACCTCGGTGTCTCCGTAAACCGTAAAAGTAGTCAGTGGAACGTAAAGCCAATACAATTATCATAATTGTTGGTTGTTTGGAAATTACTGTTTTAAGATGAAGTATAACAGGGCAATAATACTCTATTAACATTAATCAGAGTAAAGACAGAAGAGGTCCAACCCTTCTAAGAATGAGGTTATCGGCAAAAGAAAAAGAAGGACCACGACGGGCATGAAAATGAAAGTCTCCCCAATACCATCGGGGTCGAAAAAAATCAAGGGTTGACCAAGCGCGGTAGGACGGGAAGGTGAAAGTCGGAAGCCTGGCACAAGCAAGTGGAAGCAACACCGGACTCAGTTAGGGAAACCGTGACCGCCAACCCACGCTCCCAAGCTGAGGGTCCTTGGTCGCCTCTTACAGTACGACAGGAAGGGGATACCGTGAATGATTCTATCCCCACCCCCACCCCCATCCACAGGGGGTGTACTTGTTGATATATAATTATCTTCTATGCACTTCAGCGACTTTTACAATGTTGGCGAGTATGGCGCAGTGCAGGCAAACCTATTTCATTGAAAACTTCCATGATTCATGAACTCTGAACTCCATAATTAGGATTAAAACTATTCGTTCTTAGTTTTTATTGAGGCTAACACCTTGTGTTTTGTTAACTTTCACACAAATACTTAATGCTGTGTTGTTTTACTATGAGTTGATTAATACACAAACTCTTATACGAAGGGCGTACTATATTGTTTTACACTTAATTTGTTTCTACCCAAATGAAGTACATTACACATCAGTTGTTACGTCCACCTTCTCAACATAATCTCCTTGTAAATGCATGCACTTTTGCCATCGATGTGTCAGTCTCTGCAGACCTTCCTGAAACCATTCTTTCGGAGTGCTGCGAACCCACGCCTTGACAGCTGTGTCCAGTTCTGCAAAATCCGCAAACGGCGACCACGCAGAGGTTTCTTCATGTTCCCGAACAGGTGATAATCACTTGTTCGACATATCTTTGGCGGTGGACTGCTCCTATGCTTCCATTGCATCGATTGTTGTATCGTTTGTGGTTCATGGTACTTCCACCCACTTGTTTACTGTTTTTCGTGACGGCGCATGTTCTCCACAAACTGCCACCAAGAGCCGATGAATTTCTGCAGTGGTCACGCTTTCTTTTCATGGGAACCAAATCGTATAGCGCTGTCCCTGACGGTTGCTCTCCACACTGTCTGCTCCTACGCTGACAGTGTTGTTATGAAATGGCTATGACGAGTGCATTCGTTGGCCCCTGTGCGTGTGCTTCTGCCAAACGGTGGAACAAGACACTAGTTACACGCCACCACCTTCAAAAGTGAATGTGTTATAAAAATTGTATTTCCTTTCACGATTTTATCTTTTTACTTACAATGTATTTAAAAGAATGATTTTTAATCATTTAAAATGCCTCTTTAATACAGAGGTAGTACTTCCACTTTTCAAACTTGTCGTGGGCATATATTTAAATTCTGGCCATGAGTGAAGAGTTTAGGAACGTTTGGTCTAGTCTATTCAAAATCGATTTAGTACACAGCACTGGAGCCTCCGTAGCTCAGGCGGCAGTGCGCCGGCCTTTCGCCGATGGGTTCCGTGGTTCAAATCCCGCTCACTCCATGTGAGATTTGTGCTGCACAAAGCGGGTACTCCGGTTTTCCCTGTCATATTTCATTCCAGCAACACTCTCCAATATTATTTCATCTGTCTTTCATTAATCATTGCCCCAGAGGAATGCGGCAGGCCTCGGCAGCCGGCACAGTTCCTATCCTCGCCGCTAGATGGGGGCATCATTCATTCCATTCCTGACCCGGTCAAATGACTGGAAACAGGCTGTGGATTTCCATTCATACACAACACTAAAAGGCACTATCTCGACTGTATAATGAAAATGAAAGAACAGCCAGTATGGTCTCTAGATATTGCAGGTTACGTAGACCTATTCAATTACGGGTACATCTCTATTGTGGCCATAATATAAACGGAGGTAATTCAGACATGAAATATAATTATATCTCCTCGCCGAATCACTGGCTGGGAATAATGCGGTTGTTCCACAATTACTGACAAGTTTTCATTTCTTACCCTAAAGGGGTAAGGTGGGCCACCACCTTCCCTCTGGCCAGAAGATTTGAGCGGGTTGAAGAGGGCGTAAAGAAAACAAGAGATGGTTAAAACGTCGGTGAGAAACACTCGTTTAAATATTCACAAGATTCATCCCGCGCCCCCATCTTCATCATCATTCTCGTCACTACATATAGGCCTACGCATCTACTTAAAGGGTAACAGGGCAGGTCATTCATCACCAGTCATGAGATAATAGAAGGATGGGTGGAAAGAAGGAATAAATAAAACGCGTCCATATTTACATCAATCAAAGATTCACAAGTCATCCATCATCAACCCTTGGCTAGCGAACAGCAGCTGCTGTAAAGGGAAGGATCATCACATGACGCGTTATCAACACGACGGAAAACTCGGCACTATGCTTCAGATTTCAGTGAGAAGAGGCCCCGTGACATGATCGCAAGATTAAAAGCCATGCCAAACGACAAGTTTAAGCACGGACTTTTATTGATCACAACTCTCATTTTAAATTGTGCCGATACCTATGGCAGGGTCCGACTGATTTAACATTTTATATCCAAAGAAAAGATACTTCTCCCATCCTCACCCGAATTTGAACCCGGAATATTGAGCAGGCCAGTCTAATTATTATTGGCGATAATGCCAACGGACATTTTCACGATAATGTAAATATAAAGACAGGCAGTATTTTTAAATGTGCCTTTCTGCCGCTGAAATTTACAAATCGCCCGGAGATCGACTGATAAAACCCTGAGGGGAAGGGGAATGAGTAGTATACGATATTTGAGACGAATAAATTACTGCTGTGCCACCTTGGAACAATATGAACAATATTTAATATTATGCCAACGCTCTCACGATTCCTGTACAGCGCCTATAGGCCATTCCATGTTAAGAAAACAGTATTGCTCTTATGACAACAGGGTTGCCATATCGAACGGATCTGCTCAACACCATCAAGAGAAAACGGCGCCACATAAATTTGCGAAATTCAGTATTTAGGTTAAAGATAAAAAGTGGAAGAAACTAAGCTGCACATTATTTTTATTAACTAAGGGAGACGCGGGGAGGGTTATAGGGACTAATTTTGGTTTGTACAGAATCAGAGGTAAACTAAGGCACAGAAAAAGTTTCAGCACTGAAGTGTAAGGCAAATTGGGGGATGAAATAGATAAATACCTAATATTATTTTATCGGTTGCATTCATAAATTTCTCCAGGCAACGCGGGGTAGTACTATGCTGTCGTATCGTAACGTTCTCAGCAATAACGCAAATAAATCACTGTATTAATGTTAAAAGAAAGCACACACGTAGGCTAATTACGTAACATTCACTCAACAGAAGATAAGTACACACTGATATAAAGGCTAGCTAACAGACGCAACAAATAAATATTGCAGATGACTTCACTACAGAAGTGAGCTGCCGGTGGTTCACAGAGTGAGGGACTAATCGAGGCTTGTACCAGAGCAACACACAAGAAGGAAAATGAAGGAAGGCAACAAAGCGGTGACTGTTCCCGCCGTAGTTATTTTCATAACTAAGGGCAAAAATGCCTAATCCCTTTTATCTATCTTTCATAATACATTTCAAAGTACAGTATAATATCCTTTAATCACAAGGAATTATGGGTGTCTCAGAGGGGGGGGGGGGGGAGTAGTGTTCACTCCTTGTAGGTCCATAAGAGCAATACTGTTTTCTTAACGTGGAATGAGCTATAGCGCAGAGCGAGAGGGTAGTAACAGCGACTGGAACATGTGATATCACTATCCTCCCGCACCTTTGCTCGGTGCCGTGTGCTGCGAGCTGTCAGAACACGCACGTTGTTTTAATAGAACTGTGGCTGTTTTGTACCCTTGTTGACGGGTTAGTTTTGAGATTGTAGCAGAAATGCTATCTAGCGGAGATCAGTGACAGCAGAAGAGACACCTCAAGTAACAACGATAGTATACCCTATAAGGGCGTAAGTGAATGGATAAGTCGAGTAAATATAGGGGTTTCGATAACTTACCTGTTATTCCTGTTAAGAATGCACCGCCTAACAGCCGGAGAACGTGGGGAATGGTCCGGTGGCCTCCAATAAATAACTAAAAGGATCTAAAAGATCTAAATGGACAGGAATTTGCGTTGTATTTGCGTAAATGAGGAACGACTTAAAATCAATAAATTTAATGAACGAAAATTTTAAAAAATACTAAAGTCACAGTATAACATAACACCATGCACTAAAAACCAGCGCGCAAATGCCATGCAGTGGCAATGACATAAGCAAAGCATTGAGTCTTCGTGATATTTCTTTCTTTCTTTCTTTCTTTCTTTCTTTCTTTCTTAGTCCGTTTACCCTCCAGGGTTGCTTTTTCCTCGGACTCAGCGAGGGATCCCACCTCTACCACCTCAAGGGCAGTGTCCTGGAGCTTGAGACGTTTGGGTCTGGGATACAACTGGGGAGAATGACCAGTACCTCGCCCAGGCGGCCTCACCTGCTATGCTGAACAGGGGTTGTGAGGGGATGGGAAGACTGGAAGGGATATATAAGGAAGAGGGAAGGAAGCGGCCGTGGCCTTAAGTTAGGTATCATCCCGGCATTTGCCTGGAGGAGAAGTGGGGAAACCATGGAAAACCACTTCCAGGATGGGTGAGGAGGGAATCGAACCCACCTCTACTTAGTTGACCTTCCGATGCGGACTTCGTGATATTTAACAAACATTAATACTTCGTGATTAAACAAGACGTTGAGTCTCTGAGATTAAACAAAACGTTGAATCTTCATAATGTTACTTCATCATTTGAATGTCCGACTCGTTGGCTGAATGGTCAGCATACTGGCCTTCGGTTCAGAGGGTCCCGGGTTCGATTCCCGGTCGGGTCGGGGATTTTAACCTTCATTGGTTAATTCCAGTGGCCCGGGGGCTGGGTGTTTGTGCTGTCCCCAACATCCCTGCAACTCACACACCACACATAACACTATCCTCCACCACAATTACACGCAGTTACCTACACATGGCAGATGCCGCCCACCCTCGTCGGAGGGTCTGCCTTACAAGGGCTGCACTCGGCTAGAAATAGCCATACGAAATTATTATTATCATTTGAATTTTAAGCTAAACGTGAACAAGCCCTGGGTGTACAACACCATGGCATGAATGAATGATTTGTAGTGTTAGGACTAGTAACGCTTCGCAGATCAATAATTAACTATAGAAAGTTCCCTTACATATGGGAATTATATACAACTGTACATGAACACAGGACTAATTTACACCCATCAAAAACACAGATTTTACTGTGGACGCGGTTCCACAAACTCGCAAGAGTAATGAACTCTCGACCCCTAGTAACTTGCGTGTTACATCACATTTTAAACGACAAGCATAGGACAATCTGACACACGAACAACACAAATAAACATACACACGGATGCCAACAACCGACATCAAACTGATCTCCTGGAATAAAAATACATCAGAAACAGAAAGGAAATAATTTACACGCAGACTTCTAAGACGAAAAGTTCCCTTGATTGGGTGTGGGTTATGTCGTTGACCTGCATAGTGGTGCGTGGAGCTCTTCTCTTCCAGCAGAATGGTAAACAAACAAGCCTCCTCGACTTAGTTTCCACTCAGCTGATGTGGGCTTGACTAGACCAGGACTCCTAATCTTCCGCTCTTACAACGCAGGCATAAAGGCTCGCACGGCCATTCCCTAACAAACATAAGGGATCATTTACTTTCATAAATACAAAAGGCTCAGTAGACTGACCACATCTCGGGTCTACTTCATTCAATAAGAGTGCTCTCATGTACTAATTCATCACAAATGCTATGGCGCATCTTTCATACAGCGCAAGATCTCATCCTTGAGTCCCAGGTTCAAGTCAAGTGCATAGTGGTGGAAACTCTGTCGGAAATTTAGATAATCTTACTGATCCAACGTTGCAGCAGCTTATTCACAGCCTCACCAACATACTGAAGATCATGCAAATAAATCATGCAGATCATGACATAAATTTGACTTACATTTTACTATCTTTCCAGACACTGTCTTAAGTATCAGAACTTTCCTTTTGAAGATATTTACGTTACAACAGATTATGTTAACATGCATAAAGAATAGACTGGAATATATCACTAGAGACAATCCTATGTTACACCTAGCTCCCACATTTCCTGTAACTTATAACTAACTATACAAAACCCACATGCAATTGTCCTGTGGAAGTTACTCGCCATAACGGCTTACTCAAACACATGATTATATCATCAGGTTTCCTGATGGGCTTACTTAACATCGTTACTGCATTACAAAGCTGCCTGAAGGGCTTAACGAGCATCTTAACTACATTACACTATTGCCAAAAGGGCTTAACTGAATCTTATCTACATAATTAAACAAATAGCTATCTGCGAAAACATTACTACCCCTAACACATGCCAAAACACACCTTAGCTCATTGCTGATGACCTCTTCGCTTCCGCCTTCGGGACGTGGCTAGTCCTTCTTAGCCCATCATCATGAAACTGTCCTACTCGTTGGCTGAATGGTCAGCGTACTGGCCTTCGGTTCAGAGGGTCCCGGGTTCGATTCCCGGCCGGATCGGGGATTTTAACCTTCATTGGTTAATTCCAATGGCCCGGAGACTGGGTGTTTGTGCTGTCCCCAACATTCCTGCAACTAACACACCACACATAACACTATCCTCCACCACAATAACACGCAGTTACCTACACATGGCAGATGCCGCCCACCCTCATCGGAGGGTCTGCATTACAAGGGCTGCACTCGGCTAGAAATAGCCACACGAAATTAATTAATATCATGAAACTGTCGTCCCGGGTCGATTCTCTTGGTCCAGTCTCCATGGATGGCTCCTTCGTGATGCCATCTTGAGGTTACGGTCGGAAGGTCTCGTGCATATCAGCTCTTGAAACTCGGTACAAGTCTTCACTGGAATTAAATGCCTAATTATTTAACAACACGGCACTACCGGCACTTCTATTTAAATTCACAGGCATAAATCAGTTACTGGCGATCTGCGAAGTTAAAAATCATTGTTCCCCGTTGAATGCTTAGCCGCGCAGGAATGTGTGTGTAGGCTAATATTATCTGCGATCTGAAATCAGCAGCCTAATCTGTCGAACAAATTGTCATTACCACATGTTCAACTGATTCACACACGCGAGGCTAGTGGGAATAATACAAATGGCTTTAGTTTATAATTGCACTTCTTCCGTACATAATTATCTATTTACGCGGTTACCCGCACAGCTTCGTGATGAATTATATGCGTACGGCATTGTCTCCGGTCGGATAATTCGACACCCGTGACCTCACTATAAAGCGTCTAAATACAATCATTCGATTGAACAGTTATTGCAAAGTTTATGGATCACCGATCCGCTGAATAAATATTAGTGCAACCACATTAAAGTAATCACAGTCTTTGTCCTAAGCAAAGTTTATGGCGCAATTAAACTGACGGACGTACTCACGACACGCTCAGGCGAAAAGTCTTGCTGCAGAATGGGATCCCTCCAAATCAGCCAGTACTTATAGGGAGCATCTAGCCAAGCCACGCCAGGGGACTACCCGGGATACAAACTTCAGATTGGTATGCAGATACCTGACAGCTTCCCACGGTAGTGCGCGCTAATGCAGAATTATCGAATTCGTTACACATTACTGGCATGAGACACATCATAATGCTCCTAAAATTGTGAGGATCATTATTATCCTTTTATCTCTTCTAAAAGTCTTCAGGGAGAGTAGATATCACTCGATTCCTATGAAGTGACAAGTCTGTTTCTTGCCGCTTTAAGTATTGTTAAGATGGCATGGTGCTTCCTCAAACAAGCTCCACATATCCCTACCCTACTCAAACACATTTCTGTCTCACACATACAATGCCAAACCCGTAGTAGAGGACCACGCCCCAAGCTCTTGCTTCCAATCTGAGTTCGCGTCAATTATCATAGCGTCCTATTGCGCAACATAATGATTTCTTTAAATATCGCCGTACTCCTCATGAACAGTATGGTTAAATAGTCAGTAAGTGTAATATTGGTGTTGATAAATTTAAGAGTGCTTGGGATATGCTGGGTCCGGGATGAGCAGATTGGATTCGCGACCTTGAAACCGTGACGTGAAGCGGCCGTCAGACAGCGCGCGGACAGGAAATCAGAATTTCGTTGTGTGTTCTAACATCAACAACACACTCCGCCTCAGTGTCATATACTGATCAACTTTCGTCATGACACTGTCGTTTCGTAATAAGACGTGAAGAGGATCCGGGCGATATTTAAAGAAGAGTGCGTGTGTTGTTAACATCAGAATACGCAATGAAATACAGATCACCTGTCGCGCGCTACATGACGGTCTCTTAACATCATAGTTTTAAGGCTGCGAACCCAACCTAGACATCCCTATTGCAGGTTACCACATTTTGTTTTATGCCGATTCGGTGATACACATTAAGACTTTCAACGCCTAGGCTTCAAATTCCTCTCCCCCAAATTTTGCCTTACGGCGTTATAGAGTTCTCTGTTTCACAAGTGGTGGCGGCGATTTAAAGGAGGGAGGGGAGAGGGGGTCGATCAGTAGCACCCCCACCCCCAACTTTGTGAAGAAAAAATAGACTTTTAGTCCATTTTAGCAGAATTAACTAAGAATTATGTATTTTTTAAAAATATTACAAACCCTGTTTTTTCAACTAATTCTTTCCTTTAATATATTTAATTATTAAGAAAAATACTTAGCGGAATTACGCACATAATGTGGTTCGTCGCGGCTAAGCGAATTGTACAGCGCCACAGCAAGTAGTGGAGACGCGTGCAGCAGTCTGTACCAGTTCTGCGACCAAAGGTAACTGGGGTATTTTTGGTCAAGGTCATAGACTATCAGGTATGATTCACCCGATTGCCGCACGCATTCGTCAGTCCGGCGGTCTCACTCAATCAGTGTGTCTGTTCAGTTCTATCTAGTGTGTTACTTTGTTAGTCTGTAGTCAAATACTAAATTAATTTTAATTGTATAATTACATCGTTCTTCTATTCAATTGTAATAGTGTACATGCGTAGGGAATTATTCCATTGGTGAAAGTTTTATTGCATAGTACTGTTGTTACCGCACTTAAGTTGGCAGACAGTCAACCTTTAAGTTTCTATCGATGTTCGCTCAGAAAACACCAAAAAGTTATCATTTTATAGTGTTTTTTTTCAATTTTGATGTATATCCCTCCCCCTGTTATATCCCTCAGACCCGGTTACTTTATTTGTCTGTAAATTTTTGTGCCCCCCCTCCAACTTCTAGTTCCCAATCGCCGCTACTGCTCATATGGAAAGTACGCGAAGTGCCTGACAGATATTGATGTACTATTGAAATAGGATGGAAAGTAGTGGTGTGCACTGGGGCGAAGCAAATGACGTACTGCTTCACTAAGCCAAAACAGCATTCAAATTAGTTTCAAATGTCCTTCAAATTGAAGTAACTATTAGACTTCGGATTTTAGGCAAAAACCTATTTTGTTCCTGAAGAGATAACTTTACTGATAGCGAGGTCGGTGGGGCGACGTCCGTGATCCGGGCAAACTTAACAGAGATCATCTCAGTCATGGGTTTTTGGAAACTGATATTGCTTCGGTTCATCAGTTCAAGAGGGTTCAAGGTCGTCTGAACCACTATTTACATAGGATAGAAGATTTGCGCTCCTTATAACTTAAGGATGACCTTAAGGGTCAGGTTGAGGCATTGCATTCGGAAACCTCCACATTATTGGATAAGGTTGATACATGGTTGATGAGGTTATTAGCTACACCTAAGAACACTTGCCTTTCCGTTACTGCGGCTGAAGGTGAGTCGAATAAGGCAATTGACGGAGTTGAGTTAAATGGGCAGTCGGCCCCTTTGTCTATGCCTCTATTAAGAAATCGTGACGGCCTTTCATGCAAGGATCAGCAGTCTACTTTGGTGCTCTATAACGCGGGGTTTTCTATTCTTCCTCACCCCTTGAGTCTTGTGTTGAAAAAGGCTTCTTGTTATTTGGTCAGCTCGGCGAGCGACGTTGTGTTGTTCCTTCGATTTTTGGTCGAATTCCAGGACCATGCCTTGATCTTCGGAATGTCGAACGTACAGGTCCTCCAAATTATTTACCCCTATGCCACCGGTGTGTTAGCTGATAAAATCGTGGATGCCATAGCGGCCCAAACTCGTACATTTATCGAACTCGAGGCTGTGGTGGTATCTGCCGAGGGAGTTCGGCATGCCGACTCTCTCCGCAAGTTGAATGTACCTTTGTCAAACCAACGTACTCAGCCACCCTCGTTCCATGCGAACTTGTTGACATATTTTATTCCGGCACGTTCCATGCGAACTTGTTGACATATTTTATTCCGGCACGTGCGCTTAATTCCTTAATTCAGAAACTTTATTTTAGAGTGCTGCGTTTAGGGGGGAGCTTGTCTGATTCTATTTCGGATATTAATTTTTATGCTCGGGTGTTCGCACTTGGTTCCTCTGAAGAGCAAATGGTGTCTACGATCGTTTAGGGCACCTCCCCTAATTGTCGGTCTTATCTGTGCTTTGCTACTCGCCCTCGTACATTTATCGAACTCGAGGCTGTGGTGGTATCTGCCGAGGGAGTTCGGCATGCCGACTCTCTCCGCGAGTTGAATGTACCTTTGTCAAACCAACGTACTCAGCCACCCTCGTCTGAGAAACCGGCTCTTGTTAGGATGTGTTACGCCTGTGGGGCAATTGACCACTTGCGTAATCGTTGTCCTCGTGCTTCCACCAATTCCTCGCCCAGTGCTGGTGGTAGTGAGAGGAATAATACGGGGTTATCGAGAGTCGCCTGATTTCGATGTGGATTAAGGGGACACATGGCGAGGCGGTGCCCTAATCGTTCCGCAGAGCTCTAACTAGGCCAGGAGTCGGTTTCCATTCGAGTCGACCCTTCTTCCCTTGTTGTTGAGAGACGTGATTCCCATCTTCCCCTTCAGTCAGGGTTTGATTGTCCGCCCGAGTGCTTGAAAATATCGTGTGATGTTAAGGGTTTCGCTCCGTTTATTTGGATCCAGTTGAATGATGAACCTGCCCAAGCACTCTTGAACTCGGGAAGTGTCTTTTCTCTCGTGAATAAATCTTGGGTTATTTCATACAAGGCCATTTGTAAAATTGATAATATTCAGCCTGTATCCTTTTCGTGTATTTCGGCCAACCTGTCTAAACTTGAAGTAATTGGTTTAATCAAATGTAAGATTCACATTTCCAATTTTACGTGGAAGTATTGCTTTTATGTGGCCAAGGATTTATCGTGTCCTGTGGTTCTTGGGGCTAATTTTTTTGGCTTATACTGGACTCGTGTTAGACATGCAAAATAGCCATTGCTGGTTCAAGTTTGCTGAATGGGAAAAATCAGTTTGTCTTTGCGTAATTCTGCTTTAGCTTCATGTGTCGCGCCCCCTCAAGGCGAAATTGTCTCCGACCTTAGCCATTTGCCGGAGGACAAGTCGCAGTGCATTAGGGAGGTATGTAGTGCGTTTCCTGGCGTTTTTACTGAAAATTGGGAGTTACTAATATACTTGATTATAAGATCAAAATCACTGATTCCGTCCCTGTGAGGATTCCACCTTATCGGCTTTAGCCCCAAAAATGCAGGCGTTGAAGCAAATTATTAACAAAATGCTGGATGACGGAATCATACGTCCTTCTACTTCGTCATACTCCTCTCCCATTTTTCTAGTACCCAAACCGCAAGGTGGCTTTCGCCCTGTTCTTGACTATAGGGTGTTGAATAAAAACATCGTGTTACAATCGGATTTTCTCCCAGATCTGCACTCGTGTTTTTCGTGGTTCAAACGGGCCAAGTATTTTACTGTCTTGGATTTGAACCAAGCTTACTATCAAATCCCCTTGGCCGAAGAATATCGTCACTTAACTACATTTGCGACCGATTGGAACCTGTACGAATTTTGCCGCGTGCCCTTTGCCATTTCTACGGGGACTGCCGTGTTGACTAGGCTCCTTGATCACTTGTTTCCGGACATCAAATTCAGCTATTTGTACCATTATTTGGATGACGTCTTCGTGTACTCCGCAACCTTTGAAGATCATCTTCAGCATCTCAAGGAAGTCTTGACTCGGTTGCGTCAAGCCGGGTTGACGGTTAAGCTCTCTAAGGTCTCTTTCGCTAGGCCTCAGATGTCCTTTCTTGGTCATATCGTTTCCCCTAGCGGAGTCTCGGTTGACCAATCTCGCACCCAGGCTATTCACCAGTTCCGGCCCCCTACGGATATTAAAGGAGTTGCTCGGTTTGTGGGGATGATCAATTTCTTTCGCAAGTTCATCCCAAACTTCGCTAATCCTGCTGCCCCGCTCAACTCGCTTCGTCATAAGGGAGTTAAGTTTGAATGGGGGTCTTCGCAGCATGTGGCCTTTGAGGGCTTGAAAATGGCTATAGCTAACGCCCCGGTGCTGGCTATGCCAGATTTTAGCAAGCCTTTTGTAGTTCAAACCGACGTCTCCTCATCCGCTGTCGCGGTGGTTTTGTTACAAGATTCGGAATTGGGTAGGCGCCCCATTGCGCACGCCTCTAGGACGCTGTCCCTGCTCGAGTCGAAGTATTCGGTTTATGAGCTTGAGGGTTTAGTGGTTTTATTCGCCCTAGAGAAGTTTAGGATGTATTTGGAACATGTTAGGATCCTGCTCGAAACCGATAAGTAGGCGCTTAGCTGGGTCCTTGGTAATCCTAGAAGGACCGGACGCTTAGCCAGATTGGCTATTCGCAGTTCCGCTTTCCAATTCGATGTCCACCATATCCGAGGGACGAAAAATATCGTCGCGGATTCCTTAAGTCGAATGTTCTCTGACCACGACGTTGGTTCTTCTTATTCCCCAGGGTCGGAACCCGTGCTCTCGTTACCTCTCTCCGGTAGTATCCTATCGGATACCCCTTTGTTTTTCCACCAGATCGCTGAAATTCAGGGTGAGGATCCGGTGTTGGGCCCTATTATTCAGGATCTTAAAACCGGGTAGAATATTTCCCCCTACGTCCTGAGAAACGATGTTCTGTGTTGTCCTTCCCGGTCCGATAAGAAAATGAAAGTGGTCATCCCCTCGGTTTTGGTTCCGGTGATTTTTAAATATTATCAAGAAACTCCTTTAGGTGGTCATCTAGGAGTGTTCACGACTATGGAGAAGATTCGGGAGAATTTCATCTGGAAAGGCCTAGATGGGGAAGTTCGCGAGATGGTTAAGGCCTGTAAGGTCTGTGGCCTTAGCAAGCCAACTGTGAATTCGAAAATGGGTCTCTTGTCATCCCACCAAGCTACTCGTCCCATGGAGCGGATGTATATCGATTATGTGGGACCCCTCCCCCGGTCAAAGGGCGATGGGAATAGGTTTATTCTGGTCTGTGTGGACGGGTTTACCTGTTTTTCTTGGTTTTCCCCACCATATTTGCTACCGCCGAAACTACCATTAGATGCCTTAAGTCCATTTTTCATCCTTTGGGCCGTGTCAATTTTTGGTTCCGACAATGCTAGGGCATATACTTCGAATTTGTTTAGAAGGTTTTGTTTTTAATCTTTCGATTTCCCATGTCACGACATCCTCATATTACCCTAAGCCTTCGTATGCTGAAAGGGTCAATCGCAACCTTCGTTCGGCCCTCATTGCTTTCCACCATCATGATGTGTCGAGATGGGATACCTCCCTTCCTTGGCTCGCCTTCGCCTTCAACTCCGCAGTCCATGGAGCTCACAAATTTTCTCCAGTTTCCCTGATATTTTCCTTTGTACCAAATTCTCATATTTCCAACTTATGGAATATTAATGAGTTGCTTCCCGAGAAGATTGATCCTCCTAACATTAGGGAAATTTGGAAGAAAGCCAAACATAACCTTAAGGTCTCATACGAGCAGACGCGTGCCCGCTACGATCAAGGCCGCCGACCTACCGACTTGGTTGTCGGTGACAAGGTGTTTATTAAAAACTTTGTGCCATCTAGGAAGTTACTTCCCCGTTTCAGAGGCCCCTGTACTATTCTCGATTTCCTCACCCCCGTCACCTTGCTGGTCAGTGACCCGGAGATCGAGAGAGTTTTGAGAGTGCACCTGTCCCAGGTTAAACCCGCTTGAGAGTTGGCCTTCGCGCTTTTCATGTTTCTGTTGTTTATTACTTCTTGATTTTCTTCCACCTCGGTGGGTTTTCCTATTCTTAATGGGTGAGTTAATTATCTTGGCAATTTTGCCCTTCTTAATTGTTGTTTTATCTGAACATGTTTGTAAATCCTCCTGGAGTCCCCCCCCCCCCGCCTCCTCCTTTTCCTGACCTCCACACCGTTGGTTGTGCCGCCGCGGCGCCTCGACGGACGTTCCGCCTCATCGCCTGCCTAACTACTTGCTTCGACGTGCTGCTGGCTTTCTGCTTTGTGTTTGCAGTGTTGGGAAGATCGTCGCCTGTGCCCCAACCTTCGATGGAGGGCCCCCCGCTGGAGCTGGTTCCTGGGCATCTTACTCTCCGGAGGCCGTATGTCAGCGGCACATTCTTGCAAACTGCAGCATGTATCGCCTTGCCCTAAGTTACGGATTTGGAACTTTCTCATCTATCACCATTGTTGGGTGATGTGCTGGGCAGCCTACTCCTAGGCCTTACCATCTTGCGGACTTGTTGCCATGCTGGCAGTCTGGTCCAATTGTGTGTTTTGGGACTCATCAGCTCTATGCCATTTGTCATCGTGTCATCCCGGGAAGGCATATCATCTCTTCATATCTCATCTCTCATCTCCACAAGGAAGAGCTCGTCGAAAACAAATGATGAAAATTGTATATCAAGATGTATATTTGTTTAAATCTCTTGTATGTTTCTTCAAAAGGAAAGAAAAAAAGAAGAAAAATGCCCCTTCTTGTGAAGGGATTCCCAAACTACCCCCCCCCCGGTAAGGATCTTGGGAGGGGAGATCTGTGCCATATGTTTTAGGCATTTCCCCCGCCCCCTTTGGGCTTCGTTGGCTGCCTGGTTGCGCCCTTAAGTCTGACGTTTGTTTTTTCATTATTATTAGCTATGTTCGGCCTTTTACGGGTTATTATTTATAGATGTGTCTCTAACTAGCACCTTCTTTCGACGTATTTCTAAAGGTTGATATTCTCCCTTCGTCCTTCCGCCGCGCTACTATGGCGACCTGCCTTCCCTCCCTCCCGTCGGCCGCTCGCTCGCCGGTGTCGAGCTTTGGACGGAGGTGAGGGACTTGACTTAACTGCACTCGTAGCCAGCGGCCGGAGATATTCTCGGTGCCTTCAGTGACAGCGGCTGGTCCGCTGGGATTTCGAACCCTGCCTTGTCGACGGTGTGGAGGTATGCCCTACTATCTAGATAAAAATGAAGTATTAGTGCGGGGTAGAACGAAGGGAGGATCTCAGTATTGGGTGTGTAAAACGTTCAGGCATATGGCACGATTGTAATCCAGTGCCTTTTATGTAATTGTATACGCGCAGGCACTTTGAAAATTAGCTGCCACCTCCATCGTCAATGGTTTAAGATGACGAATTGAAGCTAGTTTTCTCTGGTATTGTATGCACTGGGTGCTTTTATATGGAGGGCAGCTTTGGAAGGTTGAACTTATTTTAATATCCTGGTTGAGGTGTTATATTAAACCTTTGGGGCTCAATGTCCAGTATTTATGCACTCCTTTCACAGCCTGAGGCTGAGATTTAAATTGTATTGTTCTATATTAAGGGAAAACCCTCTGAGGGGTTTTGCATTTGTAATAAGTATGGTTTTCTGAAAGCAATGTTATCTTGAAACAGGCCCGGGGCCGTACGCTTTTCCTTCTTTCCTTCTTCTGTGGGAATGTTTGTAAAACTACGCAGGGGTACTATTATTATTATTATTATTATTATTATTATTATTATTATTATTATTATTATTATTATTATATTGAAAGCTCAAGTTTCCTCTAGTCAGTGAGTATTTTTTTTAAATTTATCGTATGGCTTATAGTGCCGGGAATGTCAGAGGACATGTTTGGCTCGCCTGGTGCCGATCTTTCGATTTGACTCCCATGGGCAACCTGCGCGCCTGGATGTGGGGGGGGGGGGATGATGAGGTAGGCAGAGGGTGAAACGGGGTGTCGGTACGTAGCCTACTCCTATCGAATAACACCAAAGGGTCTATTCAAAGCTTTACGTCCCCATTCGACGGACAAATCACCATCATGTGAACACTGCGGAGAGTTTTGGAACCGAAACCAGGCTCTTGGCATGCAATCTAGTGATTAGAAATTGTATACTACCAACTCTCCTACCCTTACGGCCAACATTCTAATGGCGACATTTTTCGATTAACGGAACTCGAAGCGGCTAACGACGGTGTCAGACCATACAGACTTGCCTCCTTAACGATCATGTCCACCAGGCGGGCTCATCTGTGAGTAAAATTGCTGCTTCAGTTAGCGCTAAAGGTTACTAACGCTATAGAAGTTTGCTCCTGCAACGGCATGCGCCCGCAATGCATTCCTTTAAACTGAGCATGCAACACGGCTGTCAAAGTTTGCCGCCGTAGACCCAGAGCCCTTGCTAGAAATACCCGTCCAAGCTGAGGGAAGTCGGTTCTCCTCACTCGGCTCGTACTTCCGCACGTTGCTGATTGAGGGCCCTGTACGAGTTACCTGTTTCGATCTACAAGTAATGGTTGAAAAATTCAGCTGCATAGAGTGTGGCATAAGGACTGACACATTCAGTTCTTAGTGTGTGTTCGTGTACTTCTGTTTCAACATGGTTGCTTGTCTTTTGTTTAAGTTTATAAAATCATGACGTTTTGCTACGGAAGCGGCATAGTATTCGGTATTATTCTGCTTCCAAACTGTTCATAGGAGAGTTGAACCTGTTAAGCCCCTAGAAAATAAATGTCTTTTATTTTGTACTGCACCCCTGTAGAGCTTCGGTGATCCATTGAAGTTCATTCTTGCCTCGGCTGCTCCTAAAAGAATATATACTCACCGCAGTTTGGAGACTCTTCTCATTGGTGGTCAGTCCCTATCGTCAAATTTATGGATGTATAAGGGGTTATCTAACCAAGGATAACTGTCTACTGAAATAAACGACCTTGACACAGGCTGATTCTTAAAAATGTGCATAAAAATTATTGATTAAGATCAGAGGAAATTGAAAATGTAATCTTCCTACACCAATAAATGAATTATTAACCCAAAAGCAAAAGTTGTGGCTACAAAATAATACTGTATCCATGACTGTCAATCATCAAAATAAGACTTAATCACATTATTAAATGAACTTCCAAAAAAATTACATAAAATATTATGACATTACAATTAATTGAAGTTATTAATTAATTACTACATATATTTCCAATTTATCACTTATCAGACCTTTATGCTGAATAGATACATTTTAGAATGCTGTAATAATAATAATAATAATAATAATAATAATAATAATAATAATAATAA
The DNA here is from genome assembly GCF_040414725.1 of Anabrus simplex. Taxonomy (NCBI): domain Eukaryota; kingdom Metazoa; phylum Arthropoda; class Insecta; order Orthoptera; family Tettigoniidae; genus Anabrus; species Anabrus simplex. The sequence continues at coordinate 181,803,647 of NC_090271.1, read as the reverse complement.
TAATAATAATAATAATAATAATAATAGAATGGTTACTGACGCCAATCTTCATTCTTACTAACGTGTATAATAAATTTAATTACTCAGAACATTCAAGGATAATGGAGTTAATTTTCCTTTGACAATTATCTCTGATTATAATTTATATTATTCAAACTTATTTTTCAAAACAACCATTAAGTCACTGTGTTTAATATAAAAGAAAACCATTCTATAAAAGTTAGAATTGTCATTATTTCATATCTAGAGATTACTGAACTGCCAGAACATTATTTGATGAACACAAAGTTTTCACAATTTAAATATAATGAATTTACAACTATAGTTCAGTAACTCATATAATTTATCGTTGTTGTTGTTGCTAGGGTTACATCAACTGAATCTAAGATATTTCTTTCTGTATTTTACGCGAGTCCCTTCCTAATTTTTACTTAAATCAAACTAGGAATGATTGCTATCCCACTGAAAAAAAGTTATGAAAAAATAAACTACTATTTACAAACGGAGTCACTGTCAAATGAATATACTATTCTAAATTCAAATAAAAATCACACTGCTGAAAAATAATGACATCCTACCACTAGTCTATACAAAACTATACAATAGTAAGTTCTCCACACAAGGAGCTATACGAAAAAATTCAATGTCAGGTTATATAAAATTAATAGTTACGAGGTTGGTTGATTTCAGTGTCCAATATAATATCATCACCAAAATCACCGTTCACCACGACTACAAATATATCACTCTTGTAGCTATCCTCATATTGTCAACTGTAAGGTTTAATTATATACTGAATAAAATTAAATAAATTTTAGAAAAACCTGTGAAGTTAATAATAATAATAATAATAATAATAATAATAATAATAATAATAATAATAATAATAATAATTTGTCATGAGCGAAAATCACGTCCACAACAATTCCAAATAATTCATTTGGGTATTTCCTAGCTTTAATACACATAATCATGTAACTGTTATCTAATAGCGATGTTGCGTTACTCTTGGTCTTTTGCTTCTTCATCCGGTCCTTACTATTTATTGGCAAACACTAATTGCCATATGTGTTCCTTAGTTAAATCAATTGATTCATTAATAAAATGTCTCCTTGTACAACAATCTCTAACTCTTTGTTAGCTTCACTGCTGGCCTCATTTTCATCAGCTCCTAGGCTGGCATATAAAATTCCTCTATCATTCAATAGGAAGACTTTCACGTAATATTATATATTTCATAATCTGGACCTTTATTAAAATACTTGACTCCATAATGTCACTCAACATCGTATTTTTACAACAATAAAATAGTTCCTACTACATGACTTTATAACATCCCAATTGTTTATTTAGATTGTTTCTTGGAAGTGGAAAATGATAAAAAATATTGCCTGAAATAATATTCCTGCCATCATGACCTGATATCAATGAAATTCCTAATTGATTCATACAAAAGAATCTCACAATCCAGGCTCGACTTGCCGGTTACTATAAAGTGTCAAAATTAATTAATCATGAAAATTAATGTGACAGTTCTCCACTCCAATAATTTATAAAATGTGCTTACGGCACCACCTGAGACCAAAACAACATCTTACATGATCGTAGAAAAATACGCTGGCAACCTGACTTGAAAACATAATAATAATAATAATAATAATCTTCATGCGTAGACAACAACAAAAAGTATTCCTAAATAATTTGACCGTGGGCCCATACATATTACACCACTAACTAGACATTATTACTACCGACTCGCGTAAATAATATATACAAACAAGAAAGATATATTTTAGATTCTACAAGATTATATGATGTACTCACATGGTCGCAATTATGTCCAGCCCAATAGTCAGTTAGAACATCATTATTGGAAGATTACACTTTTCCAGATTATTGAGGTATCCACTCAATGCTTACACTAACTTATCTTTAACACACGGTTGCCACTCTTGATATCTTAAACATAACACACGCATTTACACTGTAATATTACGCATTTACGTTGGAGTATTCACACATCTTTATCCACATTGAATATCCTATCTTGTGTCGCGAATTATTACTGTCGGTGATAGTTATTTGTATCTGACGTCGGCGTTCGACCCTCGCATACAGATTCTACTGTTCTGAGCCTTCCATTTTTTCTCGATAAAGCAGCCCCTGCAATGTTTGTTCCTAGGACGTTCACCTGTCCTTAAAAATACAACTCCCGACAGTCTTTCAAATTAGAATGGTAACAGTAAATGTTTACTAGACCCTCAGCTGGTCTCCAACAACTATGATAATGAAGGTGTTCGTCAAACTGTTCTCGCCTGTGGGAATATCTGCTGCTACTGCTGAATGTAACGAAGACTGTAATGTGATTTCAAAATATTTATTATGAGATATAAATCTTCGATTGACATAATTGATTCCTCTTCCACGAATTCAAATTTATAATGCCTAATTCACCTATATAGCACATACGACACTGTCTTAACCGCAGCACAATAGGACTTGTAAAAATGTACTCTATTGTAGTGTAGGCCTACTAGTTCACTTCACGGAGCGATTTTAATACAGGTCCGTCCCGACGAAAATTCTGAATACGACTGACTTGTGCAGAGCGGGCTATCTTCTAACTAGCTTACACTTTGGCGGAGTGATATTAACATAGTAAACGGGGTTTCCTGGCTCCTGAAGCGTCGTTCAATTACAATAAATGTTGTACCAATTAATTGTACATCCTGTTTAATTACGACCGAGCTCGATAGCTGCAGTCGCTTAAGTGAGGCCAGTATCCAGTATTCGGGAGATAGTAGGTTCGAACCCCACTGTCGGCAGCCCTGAAAATGGTTTTCCGTGGTTTCCCATTTTCACACCAGGCAAATGCTGGGGCTGTACCTTAATTAAGGCCACGGCCGCTTCCTTCCTACTCCTAGCCCTTTCCTGTCCCATCGTCGCCGTAAGACCTATCTGTGTCGGTGCAACGTAAAAACAACTAGCATGTTTAATTAAGTAAAGTCCATGCCTTTCTATTTATATGGTGTGATTGCAGAATCGATCATCTAATTTGACATAATAACGACGGCTTGGGTTGCACTATTTAATCTCACGCACTGTCTCCCATTGCTGCGATGTGGCGGCAACTATCCACACCTGGTATTATCTCACGCCGTAGTGGTAGTTAATTATCTGTCATTTAATTAGCGTAATTTCTTGATCGTACATTTTCTAGGTAAAATCTAGTTTTCTGTTGATATGGAATTTGTATTAATTAATGTTTAATATCGCCGAAGAACTGAAAATTTCATCCCGCTTCTTTTAAAATATAAGAACGGCGAATTCTCATTGGCTGGGAGGTATTCGTTACTCACTTATCTGGACTGGTCCAACACAAATTGAGGGGTTTCTGGTAGACTTTTCTCTGTTTTCTGTCTCACTTACACCAAAATATCCTTGTTTAACCTAGTGGAACTTTCCACTGTAACTGCGCAATACCCCATCTCCTACTCTGACATCATCACCGGGTGTTGCTTGCTTGCATTGCAGATATAATAACTTTTGTAACGAAAACAAAACGTGGCTTCTGCTAAACTCAAATGATTCCTTTTCAATTTTTCTGGTCATAGAAATATACTGCAGTTTATAATTTAAATCAATTGTATGGACTTTACAGATGTGACATAGAATGAATTTAACGTTGTTACCAAACAGGCTCAATTTGATGGGCGCAGCTTCATTGCTTATGGCAACTTTTAAATTAATTATTTATTTATTTTCCTGGTTGTTTCGCATATTTTATACAAATACCGTGTTGGACAGATGTAATTATCTACGTCCTTATGTGAAAGAAAGTATACAGTATTGCACGGAGTATCGTAGGTATGAAAGTGTAACGTACTCGTCTGGGCTAGCGCTCGGAAGAGCTGTTTCTCACGCACGTATAGCTGTCAGTCATTTCGTGACCTTGACATGCCTGGCATACACGCTACATTTCGAACTGAAGCATGCATCATCTGGCGGCACTGCAATTTTTTCGTTCATTACCCGTGGCAGGTTACGTTCGTAGGAATGTTCGCCTCAATGTATGTCTTCATCTACACATCACCACAGAAACACGCTATACTGATTGCATCCCTTCACATATTGTTGACGGCATCAAGGGCATCCTGCCGTAAAACTAGACCAAAATCCACTCCTGTACCGATACCAAGAATTTCGGGGAAAGGGCAGGAAAAGAAGAAGACAATGGACCAGTACAAATTGTTTGGGTATCAAGCTGTCTCCGATAGATTATGATTTGTTTTGTACAAATATGTGTATTGAGTCGCAGGTATGTCAACGCACGTTTCATACACAAATACATCGGTAATTTCCTTGACTGTCCCAATTTACTCCAGTTGCTACCAATTCATGTTCCTTCCCGCAACACCCGACACTTACCTAGGTGCAAAACGGAATCACACATGAATTCTTGGTTTTATGCAGGCTCTAAGATCCCTGAACGAAATTAGCGGTATGGTGGGTATATTTCACTCGACAGCTAGCGAAATTCGCAGACATCTTATGGACGCCTCATAGACAGTGTGTTCCTTGTATCTTGTTCTGTGCTTTTGGTAACTGAAAGTTATACTTCCTTCCTTCGGTCATTTCAAATGTATAAACACTTTTCTGTTTTCATGGCTTCTTTTCTTCCTTATGTGTTTTGTAAATATGTATATATTATAATATATATTGCTTAGTTATAATTAGTGGTTATAGTAGTTAGTGCTGTCAATATTGTTATTATTTGAATGTATTATATCATCTGTAATTGGAGAATTGATAACTCTGTCGATGATAAATAAACAAATTAAATCAAATCAAATGAATAATTTGCTATAGTTGCTACTGTTAGTTCCTGCACCTTAGGTTATTATTGTCCTAGTCTCTGCCTGTGTAGGGTATAGGTCTATGCTCGTAGCTCGAAAGACTGGTGAGAAGGGGAATTGAATGATTGGTTATGTGATCTTTAGGGATGTACTGTGCTGTTATCGAGTAGGTGCTTCCAAGAAGGTCAACAAATTTAGAAACGAGATTTCCACTTATGGAAAGGCAAATGAACCTCAGGGTCGTTTGAGTCTAACCCCAAACAATGGGTACCTGGTTTATTCCTAGGAACAAAGACGGCCGGGCACACATCTAACCACCCTATCCCACTTACTTTTGAGATTACAAAATAGTCCTGAAGGGTCTTTGTGCCTTGTGCAGAGAAAGCTTTTCGTTACTTTTTTTGCTTTCAGGAAGACATAAGGAATGATGTATGCGGTACATCACTTGTCGTTATTCCAAGCAAATACGGAAAGAACGAAGGGGAATTCTTAACCACGGAGGAATTCCCGGCTGATGTACGAGTATGGTACCCCTAGCAGTTGATTCGTTGATCATCCAGATTGGAGTTGCTCAGCTGGGCGCCCGTTGGGCATGCTCGACGTAACAGCGGGCAGCTTATGTGTCAACCGAATATATTGGTACGGCAAAGGAGTACCATTTGATTGTGACTACAGAGCTTTCCTCGTACAATTTTTAGTGAAATGTTGATTGGAGAATAGTGTAAAGAAATACACTATAATCGCAAGAAAAAACTCTTTTCGAAATATTCGTGTTTGATTTATACTGCGCTCGACATGGTTTCATTTTCCTATATTTACACATTTAAAGAAAAATGGCACGTTACAATTTTTGTTACAATGCATCGTCACTCAAAAAGAGAAGGACCGTATGGTATTGTATGTTCCTCGCACTTAATATTTTATCAGACTTAATTTTAATTATTATCAAAATATAATTCACCTCCCTTGTAGGTAAAAACTCTGTAGATACCCACAACAAACATATCTATATCTATTGTTTCTGAAAAAAAGTATCTGCGAGGAACTTGCACTTTTTCTTAGAGCGACTGTATAAAGACATACCATTGAAGAGTGCAAGCTACGATTTACAATTTTTTGGATGGAAATGACAGAATTTCCCCTAAGAAAAGCAAACTTCCTATTACCCATTCGTAAAACGTAATACATAATTCACCGGGCGAGTTGGCCGTGCGCGTAGAGGCGCGCGGCTGTGAGCTTGCATCCGGGAGATAGTAGGTTCGAATCCCACTATCGGCAGCCCTGAAGATGGTTTTCCGTGGTTTCCCATTTTCACACCAGGCAAATGCTGGGGCTGTACCTTAATTAAGGCCACGGCCACTTCCTTCCAACTCCTAGGCCTTTCCTATCCCATCGTCGCCGTAAGACCTATCTGTGTCGGTGCGACGAAAAGCCTCTAGCAAAAAAAATATACATAATTAAAAAATTTCGTGCTTGATGCTGAGCAGTATTCTAGTGTTTTGTGACTTTCTCTGTTCGTTGAGTTTCTGAAAAAGGTATTTAATATGTATCTTCAACCATTTGTATTCGAACATCCCCTAAAACAGTATCATGCAAATGAGCGTGTTTCGCTTTGCAGTGGCGTTCTACGTTATACCTTTTCAATATAACAGACTGCCCTCATATGAGACATTTTGCACAGCCCTCTGCTAGCACAAAAGAAAATACTCTGCAGTGAGATTCGGCAAGACCATTTCTTTTTTATTAGTTTCTGCCACCATTTCGAACTCGGGTATCGCCGCAGTAATCGAGTCTGACTAGCCCGCCCGCTTACAGTAGCCTACCATAATGTGTGCCCGCGAGACGAAATGCACCACTTTTCCAGATTGTGGAGTAGTAAACGGGAGTAAGAAAAACATCAATAAGATTGAACCAGGCGGATTTGTTGCTCGGTAGAGTCGGCTAGTGGAAACTTACTGAGGAAGTCAAGGGCCACTCGTCCTGTGGAACATTCAGGATAAGAAATGTTTAACCTAACCTCAAATATACTTTAAAATGTTATTACCATTTGTAAAAGAAAAAAAAAGCTAGGTGGACACAGGATATCATATTCATAAGTTAGAAGTAACAGACATGAAAGTAGCAAGAATGATTGCTGGTACAAACAGGTGGGAACAATGGCAGGAGGGTACTCGGAATGAGGAGATAAAGGCTAATTTAGGAATGAACTCGATGGATGAAGCTGTACGCATAAGCCGGCTTCGGTGGTGGGGTCATATGAGGCGAATGGAGGAGGATAGGTTACCTAGGAGAATAATGGACTCTGCTATGGAGGGTAAGAGAAGTAGAGGGAGACCAAGACGACGATGGTTAGACTCGGTTTCTAACGATTTAAAGATAAGAGGTATAGAACTAAATGAGGCCACAGCACTAGTTGCAAATCGAGGATTGTGGCGACGTTTAGTAAATTCTCAGAGGCTTGCAGACTGAACGCTGAAAGGCATAACAGACTATAATGATAATGTATGTATGTATGTATGTATGTATGTATGTATGTAAAAAAAACACCCTATTTACTAGTCTTACTTTAAGTTTTTAACCTCTTGCTCGGCCTATCATTTCTAGAATGTTATTGTTGTTGTTTTCCTACTAGTTTAAGTCACACTAACACATTGAAGATTTTCGGCAACGCAGAGATGGGAAACGACTAGGATTGGGAAGGCAGTAGCAATGGCCTTAATTAATGTACAGCCCCAACATTTGCCTGATATAATAATAATAATAATAATAATAATAATAATAATAATAATAGTAATAATAATAATAACTTCGTGTGGCTGGTACAGACTCTCCGACGAGGATAGGTGGCATCAGGGATATTGTGGCGGCAGGTAGAGGTGTGTGTGTGTTGTATTAGTTGCAGTGATGTTGGAGAAAGCACAAACACCCAATCCCCGAGCTAAGGTAAAGAACCGTTTAGGATTAAAATATCTGACCTGGCCGGGAATCGATCCTGGTATTAAAATGGGAAACCATTTTCAGGCCAGCTGACGATGGGATACGAACCCACCGTCTCCCGAATGCAAGCTCATAGCTATGAGACCCCAACCGCTCAGCCAACTCACTAGGTAGAATACAATGTAGGCCTATGTGTTTTTCAAAATATACTAGACATGTCTTATTTTGTGCCTCTGGTAATGTTCGATCAGTGATGGACACTCTCCGTTTTGGACTTTTACCCTTCCCAAAAGAAGTGGAGAAGGAGATGGTGGTGGTTGTGGTGATTAGGCCTACTTTTTTTTTTTTTTTTTTTTTTTTTTTTAAGAAAATGTACAACTAGACTAGGCAACCATCCCCTATTAACACTTATCAGAGGAACACTGGGAGAGGTCCGATCCTTCGAAGAATAAAAGTACCGGCAGAAGTGCGAGAAGGGCGTGAAAATGAAAGACTCCCCAGATCTCGAAAAAAGTAATAGTCTACAGTTGGGGCCGGAAGAGAACAAGAGTTGAACAAGGGAGGCTGGACAAGAAAGATGAACGTGAGCAAGGCCAGACTCAGCTAAGGGAACCCTGGCCGTCAACCCACGCTCGCAAGTCGGGAATCCATGGTCCCAGAGAACTCGGGTATGAACTTCTCGCATATTTCTTCCCATGCTTTACGTTTCACGATCTTATTGTCGTATTCAAAGCATCTTGAGTCCCATAAAACAAGGCGTAACTCCACTTTAGTAATAAAGAGTTCTGTAACAAAACTCATGACAAATGTTTCTTTCTGAAAAACACGACCAAACTCGCTGCTTGCACGCTTGATGTGAAAATGAATGTATTGAGGTCAGCCAATTGAATTGCTAGTATACAGTAATATGTCTAAATACTGATGGATCGGTAAATATGCCCGCCTGGTGGCCATGATCCTTAAGGCGTTGAAGTCTACACGGTCTGACACTGTGCTTAGCCTGTTCGACTCCCGTTGGTAGAAAAAATGTTCACCATCACAATGTTGGCCGGCAGGGTAGGGGGGGGGGGGGTGGTATACAATTTCTAATCACTAGATTGCGTGTCAAAAGCCTGGATTAAATTCCAAACCTCTCCGCAGTGCTCATATGGTGTGAGGGCATATGACGCTGTTTATGGTTATTCGTCCGTCGGATGGGGACGTTAAGCCTTGAGCAGACCTTTTGGTACAATTTGGCTATGTGCCGGCACTGGGTATCATCTTCTCTCTGTTCCTACTATAATAGGGCCTATATCACGTCATTCATTTCATCTCGTCCGACTCGTTGGCTGAACGGTCAGCATACTGGCCTTCGTTTCAGAGGGTCCCGGGTTCGATTCCCGGCCGGGTCGGATATTTTAACCTTAACTGGTTAATTCTAATGGCCCGGGGGCTGGGTGTATGTGTTGTCTTCATCATCATTTCATCCTCATCACGACGCGCAGGTCGCCTACGGGGGTCAAATAGAAAGACCTGCACCTGGCGAGCCAAACCCATCCTGGGATATCCCGGCACTAAAAGCCATACGTTATTTCATTTCATTTCATTTCATTTCATCTCATTAACTTCTCTGATGAGGTTGACGTCAGGAAGGGCATCTGGTCATAAAAATCCGCCACGACAGATTCATCTCACCTCTCATTCTCCACCCCGTAGAGAAATGAGACAAGGGTTGGACAAACAAACAAACAAACAAACAAATTGATGATTCACTAAATCCATACAAAATTTTTAATTTACTACTTATTACTACGCTCCAGTTAATACGATTTTGTTACCTCATTCATTATTTTTATCGCGGCTTATTTCACACTCTAAGGGCGTCACAGGTGCGAACTGTGACGCACATGTGCACTTCATCATCATCATCATCATCATCTGTTTACCCTCCAGGTTCGGCTTTTCCCTCGGACTGAGCGAGGGATCCCACCTCTACCGCCTCAAGGGCAGTGTCCTGGAGCTTCAGACTCTTGGTCGGGGGATACAACTGGGGAGTATGACCAGTACCTCGCCCAGGCGGCCTCACCTGCTATAGTGAACAGGGGCCTAGTAGGGGGATGGGAAGATTGGATGGGATAGGCAAGGATGAGGGAAGGAAGCGGCCGTGGCCTTAAGATAGGTACCATCCCGGCATTTGCCTGGAGGTGAAGTGGGAAACCACGGAAAACCACTTCCAGGATGGCTGAGGTGGGAATCGAACCCACCTCTACTCAGTTGACCTCCCGAGGCTGAGTGGACCCCGTTCCAGCCCTCGTACCACTTTTTCAAAAATTTCGTGGCAGAGCCGGGAATCGAACCCGGACCTCCGGGGGTGGCAGCTAATCACGCTAACCACTACACCACAGAGGCGGCGCACTTCACTCTGTTTTACGGCCGAATGTCCTTGCTAACGCCAACCCTACTTGGAGGGATGTATTTACTTTTGCACGTTTCTGTGGTATTTTGTAGTGTAGTGTGTTGGAGAGTATGAAGAGGTGTTTGTTGAGACAAATACAAACATACCGAGCGTGTTGACTGAGCGGTTCGGGTCACATGGCATTAATCTAGCATTCGGGACAGGGTGGGTTCGAATTCCGTCGTCCGCAGCCTGAATATGGCTTTTTTTTTTTTTTTTTTGCAAGTTGCTTTACGTCGCACCGACACAGACAGGTCTTGTGGCGACGATGGGAGAGGAAAGGGCTAGGAGTTGGAAGGAAATGGCCATGGCCTTAATTAAGGTGCAGCCTCCGCATTTACCTGGTGTGAAAATGGGAAACCACGAAAAACCATCTTCAGGGCTGCCGACAGTGGGGTTCGAACCTACTATCTCCCGAATACTGGATACTGGCCGCATTTAAGCGACTGCAGCTATCGAGCTCGGTGGATATGGTTTAAGTGAAAAGGGGTTGAAAACCTAGACCTCGAATGTCTTGATGACATCGGGCTGGAAAACAAAACATCACTGGGCGAGTTTGTCGTGCGCTTAGGGGCACGCAGCTCTGAGCTCGCATCCAGGAGATAGTGGGTTCGAACCGCACTGTCGGCAGTCCTGAAGATGGTTTTCCGTGGTTTCCCATTTTTACACCAGGCAAATGCTGCGGCTGTACCTTAATTAACGCCACGACCGCTTCCTTAACACTCCTAGGCCTTTGCTATCCCATCGTCGCCATAAAACCTTTCTATGTCGGCGCGACTTTAAAAGCAAGTTGTAAAACAAGTAAATAAAAATTCAAGTCTACATAAGCCGTTAAAAGTTATCGTTAATAAGATGACACTGACTGACTACTGTATTGTTGTTAGTTGAGGTATGCTGCTTCTCTTCTGCTATCACTCGTCACCACTAGATGCTATTGCCGCTCCAATTACAAAAACTAACCCGTCAACAACAGGTACACGACAGCTAGCTCAGAATAAAGAGACGTATTTAATATTTCCAGTCCCACTTCCTCGAACTGGTCGTAGTATGCGATACGCTTAGCCCTTTCCTTGGAAAGGAAGTTAAGTTTCACCTGCCCCTTGTCACGCCCGCATGAGCAGAACCAGGTATGCATCGCTCAAGCGCAGAAGATTGTTTGCCTACCCTAGGTCATATGTAGAACGACACGCTGTTTGTATGTCGATCTGCGTATATGCATATAGACTTTTTTATCTTCTTCTGAACACTTCCATTTCAAAATCAAGACGTTCTGTAAATGATGACCTCGCAGCCCAACTTCGCATAGCTGGGACGTCGCAACCCGAGGGACTCTCAATTGGAGATTATAGACTTCAGTTCAGTATGACACTCTTTCCGCTTACTTGTGCCAAGATTTCGTCTGTCCTGTCAGACCTTCCTTGATCGACTCTTCTTTCTCTCCGCCTCCAAAAGTATTAGGTTCGCGAGACCTAGATAGTCTCTTGTTTTCATGTCCTTCATTCTTCAAGGGCAAACTTATTTTATTTTCCCCTCTGGTTAATGTTAAGAGATGATGTCCCTCTGTGAATGTGGGTATAGAATACACCAACGGTATCCTCTACCTGTCTAAAGAAGTCACTAAATTAGATGACTCTCGAGTGGCTTTGAACTGGGGAGCGTAAATTGGCGACCACGGGTCTCCTAACCGAGTATTGACTTGCTTCAATTGGAAGAAGATATAGGAGGGATTAGCATTCCTTTATGCTCAAAAACAACTGTCATGAGTACGTTTGCCGCTAATCACGGTGATCCACCGGCGTGAGGTTATACTGGAGACCTTTGTCATAGTTACTTGACTGAACAGTCCTACAACCTTATCTGAAGTACACGAAATTATTTATATCCAAGTCTGTTTATTAAAATGCATCGTGTGCTTTGCCCTTTGTGGTACAAGTTCACAAGTTGTACGTGCTCACGAACCATACGTGTTTTTTTAATGGCATGCAAGTCTTTCGAGTTGATGCCCTATAGGCGACCTGCGCATCTTAGAAATTATTTTTATGATGGATACGGCACAACCACCCAGTCTCCAGAGGAATTAACCAATGAAATATAAAATCCACGACCCGAACGGTAATCGAACCCGAGACCCCTTGGACCAAAAGCCACGAAGCCGGGCATTATATGTATTGAAGTATCATTCAATGCCTGCAAGACAGCTGGATCGTCAAGTAGACCTGAGACATTTAGAACTGCAGCAAAATAACACGTTAGTTGCGACGCGACATAGTGGACTGACACGTCGTGATTCAGGGTTGTGCAGGCGAACAATGTGCAGTGAACTGTGTTCCGTAGCAAGAGAAAAGGTTATAATGTCGAAAGCATCTCCTCCAAGGACGTTAGAAAATTAATTTAAAGAATATTTCTAAGTGAAAACATCCGATGTAAAGTGTGTCATGTAGTAATTAAGGGCGCTCAGTGTAAATGGTTACGACAAAATTACAGTAAGTTACTAAAAAGCTTCGAGCAGACGTTGCGTCAAGTAAGGACTCAGAAGTTACAAGCAATCTCAAGTTCGGCATCACATTCTCAGTCAGAGTTCTTTCAAGTTTTGAGTCAAATGATGTCATATGCCAATATATCAGTTAACAAGGTCAATTAGCCACATTTCAAACAATGTATAAAAGATGCACGAAAGGGATATTCCCTGCCAAACTTCATTAAGAAAATACAATAAATGCTATGAAAATAAGACAAAGTGTACGTGAAAATAAGATTAGGGTTTCCATGGATGAAACTGAAGATGCTGGAAGAACGTACAGTGACTCATATAATTATTCGGATACGTTAATTGTAGCCTTTGCTACACACTGGCCCTATGGTTCAGAGAAAATATTGTACACGCAAACTAGTTTCTGACAGAAACCAATTTGACAGATTCAACACGGCGTTGAAATGTGTACTTTTAGTAAACAGGAGAGAACCAGTGATCCTGGAACCTTAGAACTCAGTTAACATACATACATTACATACATTATCATTATAGACTGTTATGCCATTCAGCGTTCAGTCTGCAAGCCTCTGAGAATTTACTAAACGTCGCCACAATCCTCGATTTGCAACTCGTGTTGTGGCCTCATTTAGTTCTATACCTCTTATCTTTAAATCGTTAGAAACCGAGTCTAACCATCGTCATCTTGGTCTCCCTCTACTTCTATTACCCTCCATAACAGAGTCCATTATTCTCCTAGGTAACCTATCCTCCTCCTTGATTCAATCTCACTTACTATATAACCATCCTGGGAGGACATACAACTTAAATACTTGAAATTATCGACCTGTTATAGCTTTGTATCACCAATCTGACATTCAATTCTGTTGAATTTATTACCTACTGACATCAATTTAGTCTTCGAGAGGCTAATTTTCATACCATACTCATTGCACCTATTTTCACGTTCCAAGATATTAGACTGCAGGCTTTCGGCACAGTCTGCCATTAAGACCAAGTCGTCAGCATAGGCCAAACTGCTCACTACATTTCCACCTAACCATTTTTATACCTTTCAGCAGATGATCCATGTAAACTACGAACAGCAAAGGTGAAAGATTACAGCCTTGTCTAACACCTGTAAGTACCCTGAACCAAGAACTCTTTCTACCATCAATTCTCACTGAAGCCCAATTGTCAACATAAATGCCTTTGATTGATTTTAATAATCTACCTTTAATTCCATAGTCCCCCAGTATAGTGAACATCTTTTCCCTCGGTACCCTGTCATATGCTTTCTCTAGATCTACGAAACATAAACACAACTGCCTATTCCTCTCGTAGCATTTTTTCAATTCCCTGGCGCATACTGAAAATCTGATCCTGTCAGCCTCTCTGTGGTCTGAAACCACACTGGTTTTCATCCAATTTCCTCTCAACGACTGATCGCACCCTCCCTTCCAAGATGCCAGTGAATACTTTGCCTGGTAATTGTTGAATCCAAAAAGAAGTCATGGGAAGATTTTGGTAATAACCTGGAGAGGCTAGGTCAAGCAGCAGACGTCCAAGAACTTTTTCTGTGAGAGAAGAGAGTTATATCACCAGAAAGACAAAAAAGGAACTCAAGTTAAGTGCTCCAAAATTCGTTACGGATATTGCCGCAGACACCGGAAAGAAAGTGAATCCCAAAATAATACGGAGAGTGCTCAGAAAAGGTAACTTTCACGGGCGTATTGCAAAAAGGAAGCCTTTCATAAATCAAATAAATCGAAGAAAGAGAATGCTGTTTATCAAAGAGCATGTGAGAGAACACAATGAGTGGTGGAATGATGTTATATTTGCTGATGAGAGTAAATAAACATATTTCAATCTGATGAGAGGATAACAGTTTGGCGGCGTCCTGATACTGAGCTTCAAGAGAAAAATCTGAAAGCAACTGTGAAGGATGGCGGTGGGCATGTAATAGTGTGGGGGTGCATGTCGACGAAGGGAGTTGGAGAATTGGTTTTTATTGAAGGAAAAATTGACCACTTACAATACCTTCGAATACTGAAGGACAATATGAAAAAGAGTGCCGAAAATATGGGGATTGGTGAACATTTCAAGTTTTATCAAGATAACGACCCAAAGCAAATAGCCTGGAATGTAAGGATGTGGTTATTGTTTAATTGCCCAAAGGTGCTTCAGCCTCCCCCTTAATCACCAGACTTGAATGTGACTGAGAACCTTTGGGACATCTTCATAAGTAAATTAGAAAAACAACAATCACATCTAGAGAACAACTGAAAAGCCGACAGCAAGAAGAGTGGCAGAATATATCTCCCGATTACATCCGGAAATTAGTGGAGAGCATGTCAAGTCGACTCAGGGAAGTAATTAAAATGAAAGGAAAGACAACCAGACGCAGAACCTTTAGGATCATAAGTAAAAAGGAAAGTGTACGAATAATTTTGTGCAATATTGGTTTTAGACATGATACTGTATAGGCTTCTTTCACCTTATTTTCTTGACACGGCAAAGCCCAAAAGCCTATACCAGGGCCTCTCAGGGTGCATGCGCGTGGTGCATGCACTGTGCACGGTGCAAAAGACGACTTCGCTTGGTTGACCGGAGTGCAGACCCCCCCACTCCTCTCTCCTACACCTGTCTCCCCGTTCGGCCTGTCTCCGCGTTCCTCACCTTCACTGCTGTTTCTCCCCCACTGCGAAATGTTTACGTGTGGTGAGCGGGGACGCACAGTTGTATGGGACAAGGTTACCAGTGTTAAAAAATTAAAAAAGTGAATTAGAAATACACATACATGTTTGAGAGGAATGTAAACATAATTTTAAAAAAAATGCCGAACCTGTAACCAAAATGAAAATGCTACAGTACTGGAACAAACCTCATTTGTGGATATAGAATGCTGTTCTTCAAGATGTTTCAACTTCCTTAATTCTTTCTCTCTGACGTCTCCTATGATTTCACAATAATTTTCCGAATGTAGTCTGTTGTAGTGTCTTTCAATAGACGATTTTCTTACGCACGTAATTATCGTCCCACAGATTAAGCATTTGGCGTTATCGTCACGACAAACAAACAAACAAACAAAAAAAAAAAATACGAAAGATCCCAGTTCGATTGAAATGGACTTTCGGAAGTCTTTGCTTTCTTCGAAACAGGTTGCTCCATTATTATGTTGTAGTCGTGCGCTTATCTATTTCACTGATAAACACGTCGTCTACCATCAAACGCTTCGTCGCTCTCAGCACACTACACCATCCGAGTCAAGCCGAGTTGAGGCGAAGCGTACCGATGCACAGTGCACAGAGCCTATGCACCTCGCTCTGCACGCGTGAGAGTTTGGGCGTTTGAGAGGCCCTGGCCTATACTATCATGTCTATAGGCCTAAGTACGGGCCCGAAAGCATCAATGGCAATATTGATTTTGGTTTTATTTTGTTTTTTAATTATTATATATTCATTGACAGTGTTCATTAGAAGAATGATGGAAGTTTAGTTTTAATATTCCTTGCAGAAACTTGTATTCAATTTACATCAGTGATTTATTATTACTGAAATCACTAATACAAAGGAAAATGTAATAAATCATGTCTATCCGAATAATTATGCGAGGCACTGTACGTTGCAAACGTCACTGTAGGATAATCCCAGTGAAAGGTTTTTGCTAAGTTCCGAACTTGTTTCAAAGGTGAATTATTTAAACACACCAAAATGTTTCAAAGCAGCATGTTTCTGTTATGGCCATAAAAAAGAGCCCATGGCACTACAGCTCTTGAAGGGCCTTGGCATACCAAGCGACCGCTGCTCATCCCGAAGGCCTGCAGATTACGAGGTGCCGTGTGGTCAGCACGACGAATCCTATCGGCCGTTATACTTGGCTTTCTAGACCGGGGCCGCTATCTCACTGTCAGACAGCTCCTCAATTCTAATCACGTAGGCTTAGTGGACCTCGAACCAGCCCTCAGGTCCAGGTAAAAATCCCTGACCTTGCCGGGAATCGAACCCGGGGCCTCCGTGTGAGAGGCAGGTAAACTACCCCTACACCATGGGGCCGGCGTTATGGCCATAAGACAATATAAAGAAAGATCGACCTCACTATCGTTACTGTAAGTTACATACTAAAGGCAAGCAAGGTCTTCAGATGGCCTTTCTGAACATTCCCAACCTAACACGCTCTATCTGACCTGTCTAGCACATGGGCTCCATTACGCAGCTGAGACGATTTGCAACTGTTACGATGATGTCGACAACCTTAATGCGAACATGAACAATATATTCTTGAAGGTTTCAAGCAGGAAACTAGAGTTCAAATAAATGGCACCCGATAATCCTCAGCCCAATGTTTTCGACAGGGAAGCCAGATCTGCAGTCTCTTGGTTTCAAGCAAATTGCATGAACATTTGTTGTTCATTGAGAATAACTTTGCAGCTATAACCAACACAATTGTGAGTTTAGAAAGGACGGATATTAGAGAGCCTGGGGCCATAAATCTCGTAGAAGAATCATCCGAGAATATGAACAACTGTTGGACCACGTATCGAAAGAGTGCAAGACAAAATGGAAATCGTTCTTGAAAAATGTCCTAGATATTATAAAATGGCAAACATAAAAATCATTTTGCAAATGTTAATGCTGTCCTGAGCCGCCTCTGTGGTGTAGTGGTTAGCGTGATTAGCTGCCACCCCCGGAGGTCCGGGTTCGATTCCCGGCTCTGCCACGAAATTTGAAAAGTGGTACGAGGGCTGGAACGGGGTCCACTCAGCCTCGGGAGGTCAACTGAGTAGAGGCGGGTTCGATTCCCACCTCAGCCATCCTCGAAGTGGTTTTCCGTGGTTTCCCACTTCACCTCCAGGCAAATGCCGGGATGGTACCTATCTTAAGGCCACGGCCGCTTCCTTCCCTCATCCTTGCCTATCCCTTCCAATCTTCCCATCCCCCTACTAGGCCCCTGTTCACTATAGCAGGTGAGGCCGCCTGGGCGAGGTACTGGTCATACTCCCCAGTTGTATCCCCCGACCAAGAGTCTGAAGCTCCAGGACACTGCCCTTGAGGCGGTAGAGGTGGGATCCCTCGCTGAGTCTGAGGGAAAAGCCGAACCTGGAGGGTAAACAGATGATGATGATGATGAATGCTGTCCTGGTTTTGTCCTGCTTTTTCAACTCAAAAGCCCTGTTTTCGAGTCTATCCTGGCGCCCGTATTTATTTTTTTATTATTTGCTGATTGTCCGTATTTTCATCTAATAATGTTAAAACGAACTTTTTTCAACTGGAAACCCATTTTCGTAAACTTAGACTACCTTATTCTATAACCTTTGACTTCAGCTGCAGCTTGAACTTTTTAAATTCCTGTAGTCTTTCACTAGTATATTATCGCTGGTCGAAGCCGATAGTCGAAGTTGGCGATATAATACGGAAACGGAAGCTAAAGACAATTACTTTTCGTCTATATTGCTGGTTAGTTGTGCCACGATCCTTGTGATCTACTCTACATGTGATCTGTTGGTACGTTAAATGTATTATGGGTAAAAGAAAGTGTAAGTTCACTGCTGAATTGAAGAAAATATATAAATGCTTCAAAAAGGGTCGCGCCGACGAAGAAGCCATGTGTCTAGTATGTAAACCACGAACATACGTTTCTGTGGCTAATCGTGGAGCTATGGATTTAGAAAGTCACATTACAATGGGCAAACATAAAGCTAATGTTCAAAGTGCATCAACTTCAACTTCAAATAATGTATTGACATTTTTCAAAAAAGAGCACATCACTAAACGAAATGCGATTGCTGCAGAGGGAGTTCTTGTGTACCACAATGCTGTTCATCATGGGAGCTATAAAACTATGGATTGTATGTCTAAGCTTCCATCTAAATTATTTCCTGATTCTGAAATAGGGAAAAATATTCACCGTGCTCGTACAAAGTCTGAGGCTATTGTCAATAATGTACTTGGACCTCACTGTGTAGAAAGTGCCATTAAACAAGTCAAAGACGTATCATACATTGGTGTTTGTACGGATGGCAGCAATCATGGGAATATAAAACTGTTTCCTGTGCTCATGCAGTATTTCGACTACAGGAATGGAGGGCTGCAAGCAAAGTTTATTGACCTGCACAGTGTTAGTAATGAAAAAGCTGCAACAGTCTCTTCAGTGGTGTTAGAAGTCCTGCAACAAAATGGAATTTCGGAGGAGTGCATTGCTTTTGGAGGAGATAACTGCAATACGACGTTTGGTGGCCTGAAAAGAAGAGGAGATAATAATGTATTTTCTAACCTCAAATCTCAGCTTAATGAAACCTTGATTGGAGTAGGCTGCCTAGCACACATGTTGCATAATTGTGTTCAACATGGAGTTGCTTTATTGTCGATTGACGTTGAAAGCATTGTGTTAAAAGAGTTCAACTACTTCTCTACATTCACCATTAGGAATTAAGATCTAATTTTTTTTTGTGAATTTGTTGATGTGAATTACAAATCCCTATTGAAGCATACAAAGACTCATTGGTTGTCACTTTTTCCAGCTGTTAAAAGGATGCTTGAACTGTATCAAGCACTTCGGTCTTATTTTCTATCTGTGGATAACCCGCCAACAATTTTGAACAAATTTTTGACCAATAAGTTAAGTGAAATGTATTTAATATTTTGCCAGTCTTTAATGTCAGTCTTTCAAGAGAACATTCTTCATGTTGAAAAGGAGAATAATTCCATTATTGAAGTGAAACAGGCTCTTGAAGAAACGGTTGTAATTTTACAAGCTCGTTTTTCAATAATTTTGTTCCTATGAAAGTGAAAATAAATGATGGAAACTTTGAAGGAGGAAGTGTTGCAGGAAGACAGTGATTCCTTCATGAAAGAAGTCCATGATGTATATAACGCATGCCTGGAGTACCTTGGAAAATGGTTACAATCACTTGAAGAATTCAGTACTTTTAAATGGATGACCTTAACTTCAGATTTCAACTGGACTGACCTTGAAGATACTGTTAAGTGCTAAAGGTGTTCACATTGATGATGTTAGATTATTTGACCAATTTGTAAATCTTCAAAAGTATCTTGAAGTGCAAAAGCAGAATGAAAATTTCTTGAAGGAACCACTTCATAAAAATGGGTTGGTTTTCTAAATAGTGTCAATATTACATGTTCTTCCGAGCTACTAAAATTGGCAGAAGTGTATTTCTGCAATTTATGCATATAATTCCAACGTAGAAAATATTTTTTTCTTTAATAAATGCACAGTGGACCAAAGAAAGAAATAGGTTAAGTGTTGACTCTGTGAAATGTTTGGTGTCAGTGAAGTTTAACATGAAAGACTTCACTTGTAACCAGTTTTATGACTATTTAAAAGACAATAAGGAGTTTCTCAATAAAATAAGTAGCTCTGATAAGTACAATCAACATGAATAAGGTGCCAGTGACATTCCTGCTTTCGAGACTTCACTTGTGGTCAATTTTTAACAAAATGCATCGCAATTGGGAAATATCCGGGTGGCAATGGTCACTTACAGTAGTGTGATTATAGAGTAAAGTTAAAACATAATTACCCAACAACAACAAAAGTACAACAAGCAATTCCACGGAAAGAAAATATTACAAGAAATACTACTAGTTTAACATTCTTATTTTTTTGCTAGTGGCTTTACGTCGCACCGACACAGATAGGTCTTATGGCGACGATGGGATAGAAAAGGGCTTCATACTCTCCTTTCGGCTCTCTTGTTAAGTTAATTTCGTGCACTCAGAATCTTCTCTGATCTCCTTTCCTCTCATTCTTCATTTTCTGTCTGGTGTGGAAATGGGAAACCACGGAAAACCATCTTCAGAGCTGCCGACAGTGAGATTCGAACCCACTATCTCCCGGATGCAAGCTCATAGCAGTTTAACATTCTAAATCCAGCATCATCATATACAAATGCACACACAACTTAAGTATTTCCAGTGCTTAACACTACGGCTTACAGTACTATAGGTTGAGCTCACTACTAGCTTAACACTACAAGTGATAATGAAGTAAAGTTAAAATATAACTAACCAACATCAACACCCACAACAACAGGAGTATAATAAGCAATTCCATGGAAAGAAAATTTACAAGTTAAACTACTAGTTTAACATTCTAAACCCAGCATCATCATATACAGTACAATTTCGTACACAACTTAAGTATTTTCAGTGCTTAACACTACGGCCTGTCCGCCTCTGTGGTAAAGTGGTTAGTATGATTAGCTGCCCGGGTTCGATTCCCGGCTCTGCCACGAAATTTGAAAAGTGGTACGTAGGCTGAAACGGGGTCCACTCAGCCTCGGGAGGTCAAATGAGTAGAGGTGGGTTCGATTCCCACCTCAGCCATCCTGGAAGTGGTTTTCCGTGGTTTTCCACTTCTCCTCCAGGCAAATGCCGGGATGGTACTTAACATAAGGCCCCACAAGTTAAAAACATAATTACCCAACAACAACAACAACAACAACAACAACAACAACAACTGCATCTGAAGTAGCATTTTCTCCTGCAAAATGCAACCGTACTGGTGCATGAAATCTTTTGAACTGTTTTGTTAAATGTGGTTCTGCTATCTGAAACAGTTGTTGAAATGCCATTTCACTCATTCTTAAGTACTGCCGGAACTTAGCTTCATCGCGCAGTGAATATTCGAATAAGGTTTCATACTCTCCTTTCGGTTCTCTTGTTAAGTTTATTTCGTGCACTCGGAATATTCTCTGATCTCCTTTCCTCTCATTCTTCATTTTCTGCCGCCTCACTGAAAAGTGCTAGCGCTCATTCGCGAGGCGGAGGGGCTGGTTGCGTGCTTTACGTTTCCCATAGAATCCCGTTCGATTCTGATCCGCTAGATGTGAGCGGTGGAGTGAAAACATCGACTGTTCGGTTCGATTCAATTCCAATAGGTGGGAGCGAGCCTTAAAAATCACCACCCCTACTCATAGGCATAAACAACAAACACCACAACTAGACAGGTCGGCAGACATTTTAAACACATACCAAGTAGACAAGAGCCGCCGTGGCTCAGGCGGCAGCGCGCCGGCTTCTCACCGCTGGGTTCCGTGGTTCAAATCCCGGTCACTCCATGTGAGATTTGTGCTGGACAAAGCGGAGGCGGGACAGGTTTTTCTCCGGGTACGACGATTTTCCCTGTCATAATTCATTCCAGCAACACTCTCCAATATCATTTCATTTCATCTGTCATTCATTAATAATTTGCCCGAGAGGAGTGAGACAGGCTTCGGCAGCCGGCACAGTTCCTATCCTCGCCACTAGATGGGGGCTTAATTCATTCCATTCCTGACCAGGTCGAATGACTGGAAACAGGCTGTGGATTTTCATTTTCACCAAGTAGACAGGTCTATTGAACAAGATGTGCAAAGCCGTGCTCGCTGATCGAGATCTGGTCTAGGTTTCAGTTTTTATCACCCCTAAGCCTCAGAATAAAGTTATTCTTCACACAGGGCTCAAGCCATTACCTGTGGCATGTGCATGGAGTAACTGAGGCGAGGCTGGGAGGTCCAGTAGCCTCAGGCTCAAGACCGAAATAAACATCTGGTTGGAGCACGAGGAAGTCAATGACCCCTGTCTTCTTAACAGCCGTGTATTGTTCGGCTACGAAGGCTGCTATCAACTGAGATGGCGCCGACCTCTGTAGCGCAGTCGGTTCGTTGTTGATCTTTAGTCGTCAAGACACCAGGTACTACCCCAGCTAACAACAATGTAGGTGGCATTTTGAGCGAGTTAAAAAGCAAGATTTCGGTGTTGTTAGCTACGTTAAACAATTCCCGTGGGACAAATATATGGCAATTCAGCGTATCCTAAAATATATTTGATCTACATTATAATCTAGAATAAATTATTATTATTATTATTATTATTATTATTATTATTATTATTATTATTATTATTATTATTATTATTATTATCGCCGCGGTCGAGTGGCAATGAGCCTGTCTCTTGCCCGGTGGCCTCGTGTTCAGTTCCCGGTCTGGTGGACGACTTTTGTCTGAATCTGTGGGTTGGTTCGAGATCTACGTACCCAGCCTACGAGAGAACAATTTGACAACGAGATTACCAAGAGGATTGGTCGTACTGACCGTGCGTTACCTCGTAATCTGAAAACCTATCGGGTGAACAATAGTCGCTTGGTAGGCCAATGCCCTTTAGGACTGAAGTGCACCGAGATTATTATTATTATTATTATTATTATTATTATTATTTCTTAATCCATTTCCATTTACCCTCCAAGATTGTGTTTCCCTCGGACTCAGCCAGGGATCCCACCTCTACCGCCTCAAGGGCAGTGTCCTGGAGCGTGAGACTTTGGGTCGGGGGGATAAAACTGGAAAGGAGGACCAGTACCTCACCCACCCGCGGCCTCATCTGCTATGCCGCCTTAAGCCCTATCCGTGTCGGTGCGAAGTTAAGTAAATTGTAAAAAGAGACATTTTTTCACGTGATTACGATTTTTCATTGTTAGTTTGCATTTTAAAAACTAGAGCCTATCTGACAAAAATGATGTGATATAAATGGAATTATCAAAATCAGTTTATATATTCTTATCATTAACACCATGGACAAATGGTTAGCGTGCTGGCCTTTGGTTACAGGGGTTCTGGATTCGATCCTGGCAGGGTCAGGAATTTTAACCAAAATTGGTTCATTCCGCTGATGCTGGGGCTGGGTGTATGTGTCGTCTTCATCATCATTTCATCCTCATCACGATGCGCAGGTCGCCTACGGGTATCAAATCAAGAGACCTGCACCTGGCGAGCCGAACTTGTTCTCGGACACTTCCGGCACTAAAAGCCATACGCCATTTCATTTTTTTCAATGGAATATGAAAAATATATGTGTCAGTATTTCAGTTTATATTTAAACCTCAACACTCTGTATATATATATAAAAAACTAGAGCCATTCTAGATTTTTTTTTGTGATCAAAACATCGAATTAACCCCAAAACCACAGTCAAATGTTTGGTAAGTGTGTTGGGCAGTGCTACGCTTGTTAGATTATGGACCATTATACTCGTATGTTAAGAACATAAAAGTTTCAATAACGTCCAAACCTGAGCTAATCTAGATTTGTATTCGGCAGATAGTAGGTTCGAACCCCACTATCGGCAGCCCTGAAGATGGTTTTCCGTGGTTTTCCATTTTCATACCAGGCAAATGCTGGGGCTGTACCTCAATTAAGTCCACGGCCGCGTCCTTCCCACTCCTAGCCCTTTCCTGTCCCATAGTCACCATAAGACCAATCTGTGTCGGTGCGACGTAAAGCAACTAGCAAAAAAAAAAAAAAAAATCTAGATTTCTAATTGTCATGTTCACCTTCAGCGCACTCAAATCCATATAAATAAACTATTTTGGCCTTTGTAAAGAAACGCACACCAAAAGTTAAAATTTGTTGTCTAGTGTAATCTAACAAAATAGTTGGTACGCAAGAATGTACCTCCTCGCATCAAGGTCAAGCAGGCATTGAAGTACGGAAGCAAAACATGACACAGTTGATGAGGGGTTGAGAGGGGAGCGGAGAGCTGGTTGACCTTGAGACCGGCGTTTTTGTGTTCATAGTGGTAGCGACTCTTGTTTAAAGGAAAATAGATATAATAATCCACTCTTAACTCTTATCGTAGGAGAAAGTGTTATCGGTTTTACGCCCTAGTAACTATTTTTACGGTATTCAGAGATAGATAGATAGATAGATAGATAGATAGATAGATAGATAGATAGATAGATAGATAGATACTATAGATAGATTTATTACCACCAACAGGCTATTCCCAATTACGGATGGGATGGTGTACTACACCTACAATCCATTTCCTACAACTAACTTACATTTACAAATAATCACAAACTATACCGTAATGTTAAAAAAATAACATCTTACAATACTATACAGAGATCTATTACTTTGCCATATATAATAAGACCTACTGCCTTTCTAGTGGTCTTTATATCAGAACAGAAGTAATCCACATATTCTCCAACACTGTTCAGTGTCCGCAGTGACTGTATTAACCACGGACTGCTATTTGTTATGCATTTCATTGTGAACACTCCGTTAGCATATTTGCGACGCAGCAGTAAATTTTCCATTTGCAGCCGTTGGCAAAACTCATCATTTAATAAAGATGTCATCTTAATTCCGAAGTTCCTCTAACTCACCCACTTCATAAATTTTACCTGCACTCTCTCTAGTGAGTCAATTAAATATTGTTGGAATGGAATCCGGACCTCGGTACCATATTCCAACCCTGACCTAATATAGAAAATATACACGGTTATTCACCTAAGATATTACACGGAAATAACGTATAAACCATTAAAGATATCGGTATTCTGTTTTCATATTCGTAAATGATACCCAGGGGCTTGTAAAATAATGTGCTACTTATTCGCATGGGGTGATTAATTACCGAGATATTGATACTAACTTCACAAATACATACAGACGGCCTAAAAGTTCAAGTTATTTCCGTGCAACATCTTAGGTGAATAACCCTGCTATATGGTCCTGGAAGGATAGGCCATTTGCATTGCTTCTTCTTGGCCAACTGTGGACCGTGCTTTCTGACCAGTCTTCTTCTTTTCTCTTCCCAGAACTTCTTCATCCGTTCACTCCTTATTTTTCTCTGCTCCTCAGATATTACAAATTTGGGCCTGTTCTTCCGCTGCTCTTCATGGAATTTGTGGTCATCTACTCGAGTTCTGAACTTCTTTCTGTCGAGGATCAACTCTGGTGTTATTTTAATTTCTTCTGCGTCCTTCTTAACCTCCTCCACCCATTTCGTTGTCCTCCACAATCCAATTATATATTTCAATATTCTTTTAGCCAGGCGGTTGTCATTCATTCTGATGAGATGTCCGTAAAATTTCAGTCTTCGTTTTCGCATTGTGTCCGTGATCTTTTCGGAATACTTGTAGAGATCTCCTTTTCCTCCATGTCCCATCAGTCGTTTTCTGAGGTCCAAGAATTTTCCTCAGAATTTTCCTTTCCTTCTTCTCGATTTGTTTCAGTTCCCCTTTTTAATTTAAGATAAGGCATTCTTAACCGTACAGCCCCTATGGTTTTACAACAACGTTGTAGTGTTTAATTTTGGCATTTGCATTGCTTAATATGATACCTAAATCATTGATCATATGCGCCATTGAAAGCATAATTATACTCAACAGGGGATTTCTTACGAGTAAAGCTGATTGCATTGCACTTCGAAACATTGACCTGTAACATCCACTTCTTACTCATACGAATGACATCTGATTCCAAATGTTAGCAGTCGTTTTCAGACTCTATTACCGTAAATATTTTTAAATCATCGCCGTTTAAGAGACACTCACTAAACTGAAAGATAGAAGGCAAATCATTGATCACCAAAATGAATAAAGGGGGACGTAGAATTGAACCTTGTGGAACACCTGATGTCGGGTGGTACGGAAAAGATAGAAATCCTTCAGATTTTATAAGACAAGTTCTAACGGATAGATAAGATTTCAGCCATTCTAGGATCCTTCCATGCACCCCATACGCAGATAATTTAAGAATTATGGCACCGTCTTGTACTGTGTCGAAAGCTTTCAAGAGATCAGTATATATGGAGTCTATCTGTGATCCATTGTCCAAAGATTGGGAGATATATTTACAATACAAGCCAAGGTTTGACACCGTGGAACGCTTGCAGATACCGCCATAGGTATTCGTACACCTGTGCTGACGAACAGTATGTAGCATTGAGTCAGCTGCTATACGATACTTGTTGAGCTAGAGTAATAGTTCTGATGGTATTACAAAACAACACATTCCTTTATTTTTATACATGTAAGATTTGAACAAAACGTGTATAACATATCTAGTGTTAAGTAAATAATATCAAGAAACACAAAAGGCTATCGTGTCGAAAGTATTCGTACACATACTATATTAGTCGTGAACGAACTGCATTCAATCTGTCTCCAGATTTTTAATACCTTGTCGGGTTTCCCTTCACTTTAATGGCAACTTGAAGACGCCGTGACATTGATTTGACGGGTGTATTCGTTACCTTGCTGGAAATAGAGGCCAATTCTTCCTTCAAAGCCATGGTAGCCTTGCTCGTAATATGCTTCTTCCCGTATCCCGGTCTCCAAAATGCTCATAACTCAGTTGGATTAATATCCAGGGA
Organism: Anabrus simplex; assembly: GCF_040414725.1. NCBI lineage: Eukaryota > Metazoa > Arthropoda > Insecta > Orthoptera > Tettigoniidae > Anabrus > Anabrus simplex. Next base: position 181,776,788 of record NC_090271.1, on the reverse strand, counting down.
GTGAGGAGGGGTATGAAGCTTTTTTGGAACATTAAACATCATCCATAGTCTTGTATTATTGGCGGTATGCTTGGGATCATTGTCTTGTTGGAACACAAAGTCACTTTGGAGCCTCATTGGTTCGGTACAGGCGGCCAGATTCGTTTTAAAAATGTCAATATACATTTTGTGATTCATTATACCGTCTACAATATGAAGCTTCTCTACTCCGGTAGCACTTAAGCATCCCAAAACCAGCACATTTCCACCTTTGTGTTTCACTGTAGTATACAAGATTTTGGGCACTAGCTCAGGATTCTTTTTTCGCCTTACCATTTGTCGTCCATCTGACTCAAATACATTAAATTTGCTTTCATTGGTGAAAATAACCTTTATTCGAAGGTGCGTCAACTTATTGCTTTGCGAAAGCAAGGCGTTTCTCCCAATTCGCTTCAGAAACATAAAACTTCTTGCGAGCAACTCGACCATTGTGCCCTTCGTGTTTAAAAGCACGGCGCACTGTGCTTTTTCGATACTGTAATACCTTGATTGGATAGCTCTGCCACTATCTTTGGAGCACTTAATTTTGGATCTTTCTTAATCAGACCCACCACTTCACGCTTGTGTTTGGAGGTCAGCTTGTCTGGACGTCCACTGCTTGGCATGTTTTGCGCGAAGTTAGTAGCACAATACCGATCTATTATAGACTGCACTGTCGATCGGGGTCTTCCGACAACCACTGAAATCTCCCGTAAAGATTTACACTGATTGTGGAGTCTAATAACATGCTTGCGCCGCGCTTGATTGGTTTCTTTTCCCTTACGGCTCATACTGACACCACTTTACAATCACACATACAAACACAGCTGCAGTCGATCTCGGATTGCACAACTGCTTGTCGCGCGAGTTTCCGCCGGATGGGAATTGCACTTACAACCCTGTTTACAGAATGCTTTCATGTCTGTACGAATTCATGTGACACGATAGCTGTTTGTGTTTCTTGACATTATGTCTTTAATGCTACATATTGTATACACATTTTGTTCAAATTTTAGGTGTATAAAAATAAAGGAATGTATTGTTTTGTAATACCATCAGTCCTATTACTCTTGCCCCAACAAGTACCTCATAGCAGTTGACTCAATGCTACACACCGTTCGTCAGCACAGGTGTACGAATACTTATGGCATTAACTGCATGCACAAAACCAGGCTGTTCAATGAAAAGGTATTGGTGCAAACAGGTGTACAGCCTCCTATACACTATTCTCTCAGCCACTTTCGACAACAGTGATTGCAAAACAATAGGCCTGTAATTGTGATGAGTTTTAAGCCAGGAGATCACTACGATTATCTGGCTGTCGAATGCTGACGTTCAGTTCGGTAATGGAAAATATTTTCCAACTACCTTAGCAGGGGCACCACGGGCAGGAATCAGCTTCACCCCTCCTTCTTGGTACCAGTTCTGAGCCATATTCCTCCACCTCACCTCCGGAGAAAGAATGCCTTGTTGCGTGAGTACCAGAAGCAGTCGAGGAATTCCAATCTGCCCATTCACGGAGATATACCCAACGCCTTGAGCAACAGAATTCGGTCCAGATATCCACCAATAAGGACCACCAAAATCCTGGTTGACAAATTCAGCCTGCAGCAGGATTGAATTCAAGAATGGACTTCTATGGCTCCAGCTGAGTATCAGAACTTCCCCTGTATTACAAGAATACCAAAAGGATTTGACCTACCTCGCAAAACCTAGACAACCCTCAATCGTATCAGGACAGGCCATGGAAAGTGCGCTGACTTCCTCTATAAATGGGGCAAACTTCCCTCCCCGGAATGTAGCTGCGGTGCCCCTAAGCAAACAGTTCGTCATATAGTGGAACAGTGCCCCTGAGTGCTTATCAGGGTAGCCCAAAAGACTTTCTTGACCCAAATCCTTCTTGTATAGATTATTTGCAGAGCTTGATGGTGAAATTGTAACCTACATAGTGTATTGCATATTTAATTTGTGATTGTGTGTTTTTATTTTTAATGTCATACGCTAAATAATAATAAACAGGCCTGTAAGTATCAAATTTACTATTATCACCTTTTTAAACACTGGAACAACATAGGCTCTGTTCCACTTGGAAGGGAAGCTGCCTCTGTGGATCAGCGGTAGAGTGTCGGCCTCCGGATCCCAAGATAGCGGGTTCAAACCCGGCAGAGGTAGTCGGATTTTTGAAGGGCGGAAAAAAGTCCATTCGACACTCCATGTCGTACGATGTCGGCATGTAAAAGATCTCTGGTGACACATTTGGTGTTTACCCGACAAAATTAATTAAATCTCAGCCATAGACGCCCAAGAGAGTTTCGGTTTACTCGGTCTGCCATCTAGTGGGGGCCTAGAGTAAAACGGAACGTCGAAATTGACGAGCAGACAGCCAGATGGCGTCAAATTGAAATGTCTGCACACGGTAGCTGAGGCCATACGATTATTATTATACTTGGAAGGGAAATATCCAGCTTGAAAAGACTTATTCAGTAGGCTGGTTAGTAGGATAGGTAACTTCGGAACACATGCTTTTAACACAACACTAGGGATATTATCCGGTCCAATTGATTTGTTGATATCAACTGCCGAAATAATTTTCATAACCTCCCTGGCAGACGTCACCACGATTTCCAGCGTAGAGTCGCACAGAAATTCGAACGGTGAATTACAGTTCATGGAGATTGGAGGGGGCGTGGTATTTACTGAAAGTGTATGCAAAAATGTCCAGAATGTCTTGAGTATTACTTCTTGATCGCCATTAAACATCCTAGACGGAAGACGAGTTGACTTTCTTTTATTGTTTATATATATTTATTACAAGTTGCTTTACGTCGCACCGACACAGATAGGTCTTATGGCGACGATGGGGTAGGAAAGGGCTAGAAGTGGGAAGGAAGCGAACGAGGTCTGGTGTGAAAATGGGAAGCCACAAAAAAACATCTTCAGGGCTGCCGATAGTGGGTTTCGAACCCACTGTCTCCCGAATACTGGATACTGGCCGCACTTAAGCTACTGCAGCTATCGAGTTCGGTTTATTGTTTATATACAGTAGTTCCAGAACTCCGGTCTAGAAAGCCAAGTATAAAGGCCGAGATAATTAGTCGTGCTGACCACACGACACCTCGTAATCTGCAGGCCTTCGGGCTGAGCAGCGGTCGCTTGTTAGGCCAAGACCCTTCAAGGGCTGTAGTGCCATGGGACAAAGTTCCAGAACTGCTTGGAATTGCTACGTATGTCCTCCTCGACTGATTTAACATATTCCCTGTATTTAAATGTCTGCAGTGCTTTGTATTCTTTACGCAAAGTGGAGAAACGTATGTAATCGCTTGGCTGAGCCGATACACGAAGGTATTTTCTTGCCTTTTCCTTCTTCTTCAGTTTTTCTTTTAACTTACTGTCGTGCTAGATTGGGAATTTACGAGCTTTGAAAGTATGGACAGGCACGCTGTCTTTAATTGGGAACATGCATCATTTTCAAAAAAATTTTTTTTGAAAAGTACACCAATGAAATAGTACGTAAACGTATTACATTGTGGTATGTTGCCTTGTTTTCTACCATTAAAAAAATATTTAATAGTGCCTTTCCGCAAGGTGAGTGAAACGGCCTCTGACGTAAGCGGCGCGCTGTGACGTCACGATCCAGTACCGCATGGAGCTCTACCAGCCGTTGTGCATCAGCCGTTGCTAAAAGCCGATTGTTTATTATTCATGATCGCGAATAACTTCGAAATGACAGAAGAAACGTTCAAAACAGCACAGTCAGACAATCTACCATGTGTAGATGTCATCATTCTTGAAAAATGTGACTTTTGTGGCAGCAGAAATTCGCGGATAACAAGCAAGTTTGTAAGTGGCGTCTTTTATATACGTGCAATGTACTGTAACCCATAGTATTAGGATAACAACGAACCTGGATAGATATCACATCACTTTCAACATTTCCTTCTAGACTGATTCCCCTATTAAAAAATAACATTACATTTTCGGGCTTTCAGCATTAGTAAAGTAAGAAATCGGATTTCAGCACTAACATAAATATATAGGTAGCATTATAGTACTAGTCCGCTTCTGTGGTGTAGTGGTTAATGTGTGCCACTCCCGGAGGCCCGGTTTCGATTCCCGGCTCTGCCATGAAAGTTGAAAACAAATAGTACGAGGGCTGGAACGGGCTCTACTCAGCCTCGGGAGGTCAACTGAGTAGAACGGTTTCGAATCCCACCTCAGCCATCCTCGAAGTGGTTTTTCGTATTTTCCTACTTCTCCTCCAGGCACCTAAGGCCACGGCCGTTTCCTTCCCTCTTCCTTGTCTATCCCTTCCGATCCTCCCATCCTCCAACAAGGCCCCTGTTGAGCATAACAGGTGAGGCCGCCTGGGAGAGGTAATGGCCTTCCTCATCAGTTGCATCACCATACTCAAAGTCTCACGTTCCAGGACACTGCCCTTGAAGTGGTAGAGGTGAAATCCACGCTGAGTCCGAGAGAAAACCAACCCTGAAGGATAAACTGATTAAGAAAGAAAGAAAGAAGGAAAGAAAGGAAGATCATAGTAATATAGGGCTATAATCTATCATTCCAAAAAAAAAAAAATTTATGGTTGGGACAACTGGCCTACCCACTTCCGGGGCCCATGAAAGAGAATTAAATATCTTTGTGGAGGGAAAAAATTATACATGATAAAGATAAATATGACTTCATCTAGTTTTCACAAGTCGGGCCGAGTGGTTCAGACGGTTGAGGTGCTGGCCTTCTGACCCCAACTTGGCAGGTTCGATCCTGGTTCAGTCCGGTGGTAGTTGAAGGTGCTCAAATACGTCAGCCTCGTGTCGGTAGATTTACTGGCACGTAAAAGAACTCCTGCAGGACTAAATTCCTGCACATCGGCGTCTCCCAAAAATCGTAGAAGTAGTTAGCGGGGCGTGAAGCCAATAACATTAATTACATTTGGCTTTTAACAAGCTGAGCATATCAGGAAAGAAAAGTGTCCTGGTGACATTTTAGTCGCTCAATACAGGAATGTCTTTGGGTGCTGTGACTTTTACTTTTTTTTTTTTTTTTGCTTTACGTCACACCGTCACATATAGGTCTTATGGCGACAATTGGACAGGAAAGGCCTAGGAATGGCAACAAAGCGGCATTGGCCTTAGGTACAGCCTCAGCATTTGCCTGGTGTGAATGGGAAACCACGGAAAACCATCTTCAGGGCTGCCGGCAGTGGGGTTCAAAACCCACTATCTCCCGGATGCGAGCTCACACCTGCGCGCTCCTAACCGCACGGCCAACTCGCGCGGTATTTTTACCTTTCGGTTTATTGACTTGGCTTGTATAACCTAAAACTTAGGCTAAGTTGGATAATAGTTTAAACACCTACATCACTATTTTCACCTGTGTGCAATTATATTATTTATTTCATTAATATTATGATAATTATTATAATTGAGCATTGTTAACTTATAAGACCCCAACAGACAAGCATTGGTTTTGTGTAGAGTTATACATTTGTTAAATTCACGTTGTTTCCTTTCATGATGTACACGCCTATTCTTTGTTAGATTATACAGTATTTAGATATAGCCTAAATTTACCAATTAAGCTCTTCAATAAAGACATACATAACTGTCCCATGCCAAGATATATTGGTAGAATTAGAGCTGTCAAAATGGTTCATAACCCCTTTGATTTATTATCTTGACATCGATCACCCAAAACATAGGTTAGGTTTGGAGAATACTTTAATAATCAGCATTATTTAATGCACTGTTTATTACTTTCATATAATCCAAGATGTAATTGAAGCATTTAAATAAAGCATCATACATTAAAATTTAAAGTTTTACCACTAGAACAGCTGACATGGAAAAGTGATTTGAAAATTCAAACAAATTCATCTTACTTTAAAATCTTCAAAAAAATAAACTATAGACTTTTCCGATATATCACCAGCATTTCTCCGGCTCGCCAAAATCCATTTCTCCCTAGTTTTAGCTTCTTTGGAACATTTATAAACAATTTGTTTGGGATGGTATGCGATGTGCTATTGCACATCGGAACTATACACCATTTATAAGTTTTCAGCCTCACTGTCTGAGCAGGATTCATTTTAAGTCTAAAATATACCACTCAGATTATTATCCAATGTATAGACCTCGAATTTAACCATACCAGACACTAACATAAAGTAGAAATACGCGAAGTGTATCCTGCTTCTCACAGCACACTATGTGTTATTTCGTCTGCTAATTCAGTCAACCTGTACGATGACGTCAGACCAATGAGATCGCGTACTTGCGTGTCGTGACATTTTCGTAGATTTTTATCATGTTTGGAGTTATTATTTGTACATTATGCTCACATTTTTGAATTCTGCATGAAATTTTGAATCAGATTAGCATATTTTTAATTAAAACCCCGGATCATGCATGTTCCCTATTATAGCATGAAACAAATCGCAATAGAGCCCTGCAGCTTCGTCTACTAAAGAGCACTCATCTATTATTTTCCACGGAAGTAAAGAAACAACTTTCGCATGTGACTAAAGTCAGTCTTATTTCTTACAAATACAGTACTTGTGGACGACTTCGGTACAATTCTGTTAGGCAGGAAGATGTTAAACTCCACTGTCCGGTGATCAGTTTGCACAACCTTTTCTGTTTCTGTGCAATGGATATTGCCGTCCTGCAGTTCAGGAATAAAAACTAAGTCTAGAAAAGTATTTTCCCATAGTCGGGAAGCAACATATCTGACGCAGATTATTTTCATTGATAACCGACAAGAAATACGGAACAGTATCACTTTGTCTCCTTTTTCGTGCCAGTGAATACACCGTCAGGAGGCTGGCGTATCTGAGCACCTTCAGTGTCGAACTGAGATCAACAGCTGCGTGTGATAAACACGTTCGTCACTCCACCTGAAAAAAATAAAAGAAGAAAAAACCTTTAAAAATGGTATTCACAGCTGCATCTTAACATAAGCTACAACAGATTTTAAACCATTTCAAACAATGCACTTACAGTTTCACCCGGTGACGCATCGTAATCGTGCAGTTATGGTTTTCATGAAAATGTACTGGGACCTTTTTGTTTTTTCTTAAAATCCTAGCTTAAAGTGAGTAAGCGATGACAGACGTGGGGAAGTAACTTATTCCTCACGACAAATGAGACTGTTATATTCACGAAGAATGCCACACAAGTCGTGAAAACTTCACCTATAATACAAGAAAAATACTACAAACATTCACAGTCCTTACCGCCATTACGGGCAAACCCACGGGTGCACAGCAGCAAAATACGGAATTCTTGTACCTTGCGCTTTGCTATGTATTCATGCTGGGCAACCTAAATATTTTCTCGAATATGTTGAAAATATGCTTCTGCATGTGCCATCAATGGATAATCTCCAAAACGTTATACATGCCGAAATCCCAAAAAAATAAAATATAAATACTGTATTACAATTGATTTCAAAAAATAGCTCTACTTTTATTAGCATGACGATATGCAAGTGGCTATACTGTTAACATATTGGTATATTTCCTGTAGCGTCTGATACGTGGCCCTGAACACTTGGACTGTTAACTATTACAACTAACATATCTTACCCAAGCTAGCTGGTCTGTCGCCGTAAGACGCTATGAACCAGGAGGGAGGTCCACTGCCGACACCCCACCTCCCCAGGACAAGGAGGCTTCAAGGGTATGCGTGATTACAGCGACTTGAATTTCGCTGCGGTAAATCTCTTTCTCGCCGGCAAATAAATCCTGCTCGCTGGAGAGTGCTGAACTGCTGTAGAGCGAGCGGATTGTCGAGACAGCTGCACTCAGCTTGACTTGGCTGTTTGCAGTTTTTAAACTTGATAAAAAGTGGTATAAGGAATAGTAAGAAAATGTGAATACAAAATTCTTTACCCGGGGTAGAGGGGTTCAGTACACGCCACCGGCGGATCAAACCTGGCAACATCATTTCAGAAGGCCAGAGCATCTACCACCTGAGCCACAATTAATCAGTCACTATTGATCTGCATTTAGGGCAGTCACCCAGGTGGCAGATTCCCTATCTGTTGTTTTTTAAGCCTTTTCTTGAATGATTTTAAAGAACTTGGAAATTTACTGAACATCTCCCTTGGCAAGTTACTCCATTCCCTAACTCCTCTTCCCATAAACGAATATTTGCCCCAATTTATCCTCTTGAATTCCAACTTCATCTTCATATTGTGATCTTTCCTGCTTTTAAAGACACCACTAAAATTTATTCGTCTACTGTCATTCCACGCCATCTCTGCACTGACAGCTCGGAACATACCACTTAGTCGAGCAGCTCGTCTCCTTTCTCCTAAGTTTTCCCAGCCCAAACTTTGCAACATTTTTGTAACGCTACTCTTATGTCGGAAATCATCCAGAACAAATCGAGCTGCTTTTCTTTGGATTTTTTCCAGTTGAGGTGGGTAGGGTGCTAAATAGAGCTTCCCGTGTGCCAACTGCATTTCCGAAACCAAACTGTGTATGTGAAATTTGATCTTCGCAGAGTTTTTAAATTCGTCTGTGAATGACCTTCAGATAAAGTTTCAAAAAATGACTCATAAGGCTTATCATTCTGAAATCGCCACTTATCTTCGCCCCGGTTGTTTTAGGTGATGCAAAAAATTCTGATTTTAGCCACTCATAAGGAATTTTGACAGAATCGTAAATGTCATTGAAGATTACAGTCAGCCACTTCACATTGTCCTCACTAAAAAGTTTTAAAAATTCTGCATTGATGTTGCCTGGGCCTGAGGCTCTGCCATCTTTAATTACCCTTCTTGCTGTTCACACTTCCTCTACTAGATTACATGGTCCTGTTTCACAGTTTCGCTGCGGAGGTTCTGGTCGGTTGTCCAGAAACAGTTTTTCTATATATTCCTTCCATGTACGTTTGATTTTTTCTTAGGGCCAGTATTATAATGATGGTTTAAACTGAAGATTGAGTTAAACTGTAACTTGAGTTTAAACCTATGTTGAGTCTTATAATGGCCGGCCTAAGTTAAACTGAGGTAAAATAGGAAATATACGATCTTGGTAGCAGTGACTTGTGAGAAAAGATGACTATCGATAGTGTTTTGCAGTGATTTGCAAGAAAAGATGACTATCGATAATGTTTTCTTTACTTCTTGTAGGGAAAATGGCAGATATAAACAATAAACGTTGCCCTAATTTTACTTGTAAGGAAATAGAATTGCTGGTGCAATTAGTACAGAAATATATAAAATATAGTTCGTGAAACACTGGCCTTATGAATCTCCCATCGCAATAAACATACTACTGGAGGCAAAAAGCCACAGTGCTATTAGTAGCTGACTGAGGGGTTCTACAGCATGATTTCTGAAATAGAAGGAAGTTACCTTATTTTCTAAAAATTACACTTTTGACATTCAAACAGTTCAAAAAGTCATTTTTACAATCTTACCTTTTCATTTTGCCTGCTGTCATTTCTTGATGGATGCAGTACTTGGTACAGGCCAGAGTAAAGTGTAGCTTCCACCGAAGTCCCAGTCTTTTTTTTTCCAAGTTGCTTTACGTCGCACCGACACAGATAGGTCTTATGGCGACGATGGGACAGGACAGGGCTAGGAGTGGGAAGGGAGCAGCCGTGGCCTTAATTAAGGTACAGCCCCAGCATTTTCCTGGTGTGAAAATGGGAAACCACGGAAAACCATCCTCAGGGCTGCCGACAGTGGGGTTCGAACCCACAATCTCCCGAATACTGGATACTGGCCGCACTTAAGCGACTGCAGCTATCGAGCTCGGTAAGTCCCAGTCTCATACATGGCTGTGACTATATGGAAGCTGCTGGGGTATAGGTGATGCAAAGTAATGACATTCGGAATACGACTAGTACGTTTGAGTGTTATGCAAGGTGCTGCTCATAGGGTTAATGGTGCTGCAGTAGCACTTTCTGGCCCGGTGGGGAAAGCAATGGCAAACTACCTCACTCCTCATCTTGCCTAGTACGCCTCAGTGCTCTCATTGGTTTTTGCGGTTTCCTTATAACCGCATAACCATTAGGGGTGCTATTTGAGGATCCAACCAGACTCTGGGCTGATGACCAGACAGACACCTTTTCGTTACATAGCAGAGCGAGTCCGATTGTCTCAACCAGTCGTCTGCAGGTTGTGGCAGTGATTTCAAGAGCTACACAATGTCAAACGGTGACCTGATTCAGGGAGAAAACGAAAACCGACGCCAGCTGAGGACCGATTTCTTCGTTTACAGGCCCTCCGGAATCACTGACGTGAACTAATTAATGCACACGGGACTGTCGTCAGTACACAGACAGTCCGCAGTAGACTAGGGGAAGGTCAACTCAATTCCCGGAGACCGCTTAAAGTGGCCCGGTTGACCTCTCATCACCGAAGATGCTGTCTGCAGTTTGCACAACAGCATGTCAACTGGCAGCTCCGACACTGGACTCCAGTATTTTTTGCCGATGAATCCAGATTCTAGCTTTCTGGGTCAGATGGTCGTATTCGTATCTGGCGACGTTAAGGAGAACGAAATTTGCCTTGCAACATGCAGGAAACAGTCGCTTACAATGGCGGATCAGTGATGGTTTGAGGAGGCAAAAAATTAAATGGCGTATGGCTTTAAGTGCCGGGAGTGTCCGACGACAAGTTCGGCTCGCCAGATGCAGGTCTTTTGATTTGACTCCCGAAAGCGACCTGCGCGTCGTGATGAGGATGAAATGATGATGAAGACGACACATACACCCAACCCCAGAGCCAGCGATATTAAGCATTTATGGTTAAAATTCCCGACCCTGCCGGGAATCGGACCCGGGACCCCTGTGACCAAAGGCCAGCTCTGGGGAGGAATTTCTTTGACCCACAAAAGTGACCTCGTAGTCATTCAGGGGCATTGACAGCTGTGCGCTACATTGAGGAGATTCTGGAGAACGCTGTGCTACCGATCGCTGACAATTATACTGGATATCACTTCACATTAGTTCATGATGGAGCCACTGTACATTCTGCTAGGGGCACCAGAGACTTCCTTGCAGCTGCTGGAATTCAAGTAATGGACTGGCCCGAAATGTATCGAGCATCTGTGCGATTAACTTGGTAAGCATATCCAGAATCGTACACAGCAACCCCGCACACTCCAGGAGCTGACAGCAACATTATTGAAAGATAGGGTGCCATTCCCCAGGATGCAATCCGGAGGCTGATCAGAAGCATGCCATGCCAGTGTGCTGCTGTGCTACGAACCAGAGGTGGGAACACAGAGTGCTGAAAAGTGTTAAATGTAACTTTCAGTTTGTTTTTAGTTGCATTCAAGTGAAGTGACTTTCGTTTTTGGACTACTGTGTCTGTTTGGGACAAGCAAGCGTAAACGTGTATTTTTTGTTCATTTTTGGTTTCTGTACAAATAAATGGACATGGTTTGCTTCTGTATAATCTACGTCCGCAAAATAAAGGCACACAAAGTATTACAGCCGACAAAATGTTTGATTTTCCTTTTTTATGCAGTATATTTGACCTGCACATATTTCGATTTTTCTGGCTTGTCAAATGCACCTTTAGTATGCTTTGTCGCTTTTAGCAGTCTGCTCGTGGTGGAAGTGTTTGTTCAGTTCTGAATACATTTATAAAACTGATAAACTGTTATGGTGTTCGATACTAATCAAATGATTTAACAACCTAGTGCACAACCCGGCTATCCCTAAACTTACGTCGAGTTTCGAAAAAATCTGGTCAGTCATATTGTAAGCCGTAGTGTTAAGCACTGGAAATAATACAGTTGTGTGTGAATTTGTACATGATGCTGGATTCAGAATGTTAAACAAGTACAGTAGTAGGCTATTTCTTGTAATATTTTCTTTCCATGGAATTGCTTCTTGTACTCGTGTTGTTTTTGTTGGGTAATTATGTTTTAACTTTATTTTATTATCACACTACTATAAGTGATCATTCCCACGGGAATATTTCCCAATTGCGATGTATTTGTTAATAATAATAATAATAATAATAATAATAATAATAATAATAATAATAATAATAATAATAATAATAATAATAATTGTACCGGGAGGTACACCCCAAAGCCGCGCATTCAAATTCAGCGCCTAAATGAACTCCTCTCTTGGTAAAACAGTGAAACTGAAACTACACCAACTTAGAACTTTACTCAGAAGATGTCACCACAGAAATATGATGTAATTTTGTTATTGTGCAGTTGCCTAAACTGAGTGAATTTTCTCCTAGTTTTGTTAGCTATACATCAAGAAGTTTAGATATTTCTCCACAGATGACATTACGAAAAAACTATGATCACGCACCCTGGTGCAAAGTGTAAGAAGTTACAATTTAAAGAAGTTTTGTATTTTCTAGGTTTTTGTAACTGATTGATGTTCATTTATTTTTGGGTTGGCAATATTTCCTTTTTCTTTCCCCCAGTTTTTTAATCTAGCCAATCCCTAATTTCTGTAATTAATTTTCAACCTATCACAGGCTTCTTGTTCGATTCTAAGTGTAACATTGAAATTCATCCAATAAAATTGAGGGGGTGTGGTTAGTTTAGTCATGAATGATCTCGAACCTTCCCTGAGGGTTTATAAACTGCGTATTTTCTCGTTTCGTGGCCAATTGATCGTCATCTTACTGAGTGTGTGTGTCAAAGCAGGAGGCGGGCGGCCTCTTTCATCGATCAGCAGAACATCTACAAGGTAACGGCCACATAACTTCTTTCTTTCTTGCTACCTCCGCAGTTTAACCCGAGGGAAAGGTCCAAATCTTTTGTTGTGTAACTAATTTTTCTAAAATGTAAATCTTCTTCGGCTAATCTAAAAATGTCATAAAGCTTTGTCTTTAAATCGGGGATAGAGAGTGATGTACCCTCTCGAGCTCCCCATCATCTTTGAGGTGACTACGTTGTAACTGTTTTCCCTTCCGTAATGTGTTAAAGTTATTTCCATCCATGCCACTGCAAGTAGTTTGGGAATAGACTCTGCTTCATCGGCCGAGAGCCCTATAGGTTATAATGTTTCATTATCTGGGAGTGCAGTGTACGCCTCCACTCAGTTTGTGTTCGGGCCGTTTGTATAACCTGTTCTTTTTCGTCAAGGCCCTGTAGGATGGGTACTAGATACCCCTGTATAACATTATCTTTCAATTTGTCAGTTGTGCCTTGATGGGCGAGTGATTGTAATTTTCTGATATTGCCTTGAATAGGCTAGAAGATACTGAAAGCCTGTTTGCTCTTTTTCAAAGTTTTTGTAAGATCAAAGAGTGCCTCTGGAAGGCTAGATATTGTAATTGAGGGAGCATGTGCTCTTGATTCAAGGGGATTTCTGCCCTTAGATAAATGCTTCCTTATTTTGGTAAACTGAATCAGGTATTGCTGACATTGTAAAATAGGGGCTTGAAGCCCAAAATTGTTAATGTTCTGAATATTGGATTTTTCCCAATCTTGTTTAATGATTGCTACTTGTACCTGTAATATTGTCATAAAAAATTTGTTAAGTTTGAATTTCTGAAAATATAACCTTCAGTTTAAGGTTTTTTAAATTTTGATATTGTAGTTAGACCCATTCAAGCCCGCACCTTCCTTCATCACCTCTGCGTTCCACAGATACCCCAGAATAATAATAATAATAATAATAATAATAATAATAATAATAATAATAATAATAATAATAATAATAATAATAATAATAACTTCCCTATTGTGATAGTACATATATCACACCCTCGCACTGTATGTAGAAGTTATAGATATTTTTGTCAGTATTCGATTTATCATTATTATTATTATTATTATTATTATTATTATTATTATTATCAGTATTTCATTTGTATATTTTGTCATTAATCTTTGTAAGTTGGAAGGTATCCATATACGTAGTATGAGTAATTTGTTTTGCACGAGTGGGAAAACATTGCTATATTGGACTCTGGTAATTTGGATGACTCATGCGGACATCCCAGTTTGATGAGCTGAGCTTGTTGTTGTACTAGGAAAGTTCTATGACTCATGTAAAACACCTGAGAGTTTGTTTATGTCTTGGGAGCATGAAGAAGTTCAGGGCATGGTCTTGACAAGAGGATCACTCATGATTGGCTGGCAAGGATCAATCTCGGCGAATCATGTGAGACTTGAGGTCTTTATATACGGCGACATCACAGCGGAAGGGAACTACAACAGACACTCGGTACGGACAAGAAGGAGTACAGACGCCTTACGAGAAGGAAGTAGTGCGGACAGACTGTAGGAGAAGGAAATAGTGCTGATACACTGTACTATAGTGACACGGCTACAATGAACTGGACTTCAAACGTTCGTGGAACGCAGTCTTGTTATGTTCGTGGAAAGTGGATGATCGACAAATTGTGGAGTGTTTACGCATTAAGTATTGTAGCACTTGTGACGGCTTGGCATTATATGCTGGTGAAAGCTATCTCAAACTTTCCATAATTTATGTCCAGGATCGATAAGCGTGTGTTACTCAAATGTATATATCTTTACAACAAGTGTTTAAGTCTGTGGACACAGTATTACGTGGTACAGTATCTGTGTGATGTTTAACTGCCGATTATTAGAATCGACAAGTCGTATTGATACAGAGACAGTGAAGGGTATTTATCTACATATATGTACATTGTTCATCGGACTATGTAAAAATGGTAGCTTAGTTCTCGCTTTCGTTTTCCCAATGTTTTCATTATTGTTGTTGTAAATATGGAGTCTTCCAGCAATCTTTTGTGTGTGTATTATATGTATAATTTTGTGTGTTGATGAGGTGCTCATGCACGGATTTTGTTAAGAATATAGTTAGCTATTTTAGAATCAGTGGAGTTATTGATGAACCTAGGTGCAGTTGCTACCTATTTAGTCGTTTTCAGGAAGTTAGGTAAGGCCTGAAGCAGATGTACCAGTACGAAGCATTATGTACACGCCCTGGGATATAAAGAATTATCATGCTCTATCAAAATTCGAGGGATCCATTCTGGTGAACTCTGGCGCCATTACAACATACATTTCGATTAAATATTTTTATTAATTTGATTTATTTCAATTTTATTTATTCAGTTATTTATTTATATATTTTATTGATGAAGACATATTTCTTTCCTGGGCTCATTTGATCAGAAATATGAAAAAAAGGTGTGAAGGATGGGTCCCTGACACCGTTTAAATCAATTTGTTGCTAATAAATGTGTATTTCGGCCGTTTTCATTGTTTTGGCCAGATTTTGCTCATATTAATGATGCAGTCATATTTGGTTATATCTTGAACACTTTCTTTTTTTCCTTAAATTGAGCCGTCGAATTTCGATCACAGGATTTCAAATATACTTTAGGATAAAACATAACGACCTCGCCTCACACTACTCTCCAGCGGCAGCCCGGTGTCTATTAGGGGCTAATAGGATTTACTACGTCTACTGTAGCCTGAGTTCCGAATCTTCTACTGCACTCGACACAAAGAAAGGGTGAAGACTGAAGAGAGTGTGAAGAAAGTCGTTTGACAACCTCTCCACACCAAACAAGGATCACTTAGAACACGTTAACTCAGCAGGGTGCAGAGTGATTGGCAGCTGGCTTCCAGCTCGCTTCCAGGAATATCAATCAATATCAATTCATTCAACCAATCAATCAATACTGCATTTAGGGCAGTCACCAGGGTGGCAGATTCCCTACCTGTTGTTTTCCTAGCCTTTTCCTAAATTATTTCAAAGAAATTGGAAATTTATTGAACGTCTCCCTTGGTAAGTTATTCCAATCCCTAACTCCCCTTCCTATAAACGAATATTTGCCCCAGTTTGTTCTCTTGAATTCCAACTTTATCTTCATATTGTGATCATTCCTACTTTTATAAACGCCACTCAAACTTATTCGTCTACTAATGTCATTCCACGCCATCTCTCCGCTGACAGCTCGGAACATACCACTTAGTCGAGCAGCTCTTCTTCTTTCTCTCAATTCTTCCCAGCCCAAAATTTGCAACATTTTTGTAACGCTACTCTTTTGTCGGAAATCACCCAAAATAACCGAGCTGTTTTCTTTGGATTTTTTCCAGTTCTTGAATCAGGTAATCCTGGTGAGGGTGCCATACACTGGAACCATACTCTAGTTGGGGTCTTACCAGAGACTTATATGGCCTCTCCTTTACGTCCTTACTACAACCCCTAAACACCCTCAAAACCATGTGCAGAGATCTGTACCCTTTATTTACAATCCCATTTATGTGAATTCCCCAATGAAGATCTTTCCTAGATACTTACAATGATCCCCAAAAGGAACTTTCACCCCATCAACGCAGTAATTAAAACTGAGAGGACTTTTCCTATTTGTGAAACTCGCAACCTGACTTTTAACCCCGTTTATCAACATACCATTGCCTGCTGTCCATCTCACAACATTTTCGAGGTCACGTTGCAGTTGCTCACAATCTTGTAACTTATTTATTACTCTATAGAGAATAACATCATCCGAAAAAGCCTTACCTCCGATTCCACTCCTTTACTCATATCATTTATATATATAAAACAAAACATAAAGGTCCGATAATACTGCCTTCAGGAATTCCCCTCTTAATTATTACAGGGTCAGATAAAGCTTCACCTACTCTAATTCTCTGAGATCTATTTTCTAGGAATATAGCAACCAATTCAGTCACTCTTTTGTCTAGACCAGTTGCACTCATTTTTGCCAGTAGTCTCCCATGATCCACCCTATCAAATGCTTCAGACAGGTCAATCGCGATACAGTCCATTTGACCTCCAGAATCCAAGATATCTGCTATATCTTGCTGGAATCCTACAAGTTGAGCTTCAGTGGAATATCTTTTCCTAAAACCGAACTGCCTTCTATCGAACCAGTTATTAATTTCACAAACATGTCTAATATAATCAGAGAGAATGCCTTCCCAAAGCTTACATACAATGATTGTCAAACTTACTGGCCTGTAACTTTCAGCTTTATATCTATCACCCTTTCCTTTATACACAGGGGCTACTATATCAACTCTCCATTCATCTGGCCTAGCTCCTCCGACCAAACAATAATCAAATAAGTACTTCAGATATGGTACTATATCCCAACCCATTGTCTTTAGTATATCCCCAGAAATGTTATCAATTCCAGCCGCTTTTCTAGTTTTCAACTTTTGTATCTTATTGTAAATGTCATTGTTATCATATGTAAATTTTAATACTTCTTTGGCCTTAGTCTCCTCCTCTATCTCGACATTATCCTTGTAACAAACAATCTTTACATACTGCTGACTGAATACTTCTGCCTTTCGAAGATCCTCACATACACACTCCCCTTGTTCATTAATTATTCCTGGAATGTCCTTCTTGGAACCTGTTTCTGCCTTAAAATACCTATACATACCCTTCCATTTTTCACTAAAATTTGTATGACTGCCAATTATGCTTGCCATCATGTTATCCTTAGCTGCCTTCTTTGCTAGATTCAATTTTCTAGTAAGTTCCTTCAATTTCTCCTTACTTCCACAGCCATTTCTAACTCTATTTCAGACTGGGATGTCCGCATGAGTCATCCAAATTACCAGAGTCCAATATAGCAATGTTTTCCCACTCGTGCAAAACAAATTACTCATACTACGTATATGGATACCTTCCAACTTACAAAGATTAATGACAAAATATACAAATGAAATACTGATAATAATAATAATAATAATAATAATAATAATAATAATAATAAATCGAATACTGACAAAAATATCTATAACTTCTACATACAGTGCGAGGGTGTGATATATGTACTATCACAATAGGGAAGTTATTATTATTATTATTATTATTATTATTATTATTATTATTATTATTATTATTATTATTCCGGGGTATCTAAGGAACGCAGAGGTGATGAAAGAAGGTGCGGGCTTGAATGGGTCTAACTACAATATCAAAATTTAAAAAACCTTAAACTGAAGGTTATATTTTCAGAAATTCAAACTTAACAAAAAATTTTATTACAATATTACAGGTACAAGTAGCAATCATTAAACAAGATTGGGAAAAATCCAATATTCAGAACATTAACAATTTTGGGCTTCAAGCCCCTATTTTACAATGTCAGCGATACCTGATTCAGTTTACCAAAACTTGAATTCACACTAAGGAAGCATTTATCTAAGGGCAGAAATCCCCTTGAATCAAGAGCACATGCTCCCTCAATTACAATATCTAGCCTTCCAGAGGCACTCTTTGATCTTACAAAAACTTTGAAAAAGAGCAAACAGGCTTTCAGTATCTTCTAGCCTATTCAAGGCAATATCAGAAAATTACAATCACTCGCCCATCAAGGCACAACTGACAAATTGAAAGATAATGTTATACAGGGGTATCTAGTACCCAACCTACAGGGCCTTGACGAAAAAGAACAGGTTATACAAACGGCCCGAACACAAACTGAGTGGAGGCGTACACTGCACTCCCAGATAATGAAACATTAAAACCTATAGGGCTCTCGGCCTTACCACCCTTAAAGGTACAAATCTGTTTTCGCATTCCTCAACAATTTCTTTAACCCATCCCAGAGTCTGTTTACATTTTTATTTACCGTTTTCCACCGATCATAGTTACTTTTTAGAAACTGCCTCATGCCTGCTTTATCAGCCATATGGTACTGCCTAATAATCCTACTTTTAAGACCTTCCTTTCTATCACATTTATTTTTAACTACCACAAAAACAGCTTCGTGATCACTAATACCATCTATTACTTCAGTTTCCCTATAGAGCTCATCTGGTTTTATCAGCCCCACATCCAGGATATTTTTCCCTCTGGTTGGTTCCATCACTTTCTGAATCAGCCGTCCTTCCCATATTAACTTATTTGCCATTTGTTGGCCATGCTTCCTGTCGTTCGTATTTCCTTCCCATCTGGCAAATTCAGATCTCCCGCTACAATCACATTTCTTTCCATGTCGTTTCCTACATAGATAATTATCTTATCAAATAATTCTGAATCCGTGTCAGTGCTACCCTTTCCCGGTGTGTACACTCCAAATATATCAAGTTGCCTATTATCTTTAGAAATGAGCCTTACACCTAGAATTTCATGTGTCTCATCTTTAACTTTTTCGTAGCTTACAAATTCTTCTTTCACCAGAATGAATACTCCCCCTCCCACCATTCCTATCCTATCTCTACGATACACACTCCAGTTCCGTGAAAAAATTTCTGCATCCATTATATCACTTCTCAGCCATGATTCAACTCCTATTACAATATCTGGTAAATGTATATCTATTAAATTAATTCTATTCCTTTCTTTACAATACTTTTACAGTTCAACACTAACAATTTTGTGACATCCCTACTTGATTTCCAGTTCCCTGTTCCCTTATGACCGCTCCCTAGGCCACCCCGTTTCCCTGAATATACCTCCCTATTACTCTTCCAAACAAATTTCCTAACTTATACGTACCACTGCGGTTTAAGTGAAGGCCATCTGAGCGCAGATCCCTGTCTCCTACCCACCCATTAGGATCTAGACATTTCACTCCCAGTTTCCCACATACCCACTCCATAGTCTCATTTAAATCCCCAATCACCCTCCAGTCAGTATCCCTCCTACACAGTATTCCGCTAATAACAATCTCCGCTTTCTTAAACTTCACCCGTGCTGCATTTACCAGATCCCACACATCTCTAACTATGTTGGTACTTATATCAGCTTGCCTTACGTTGTTGGTACCAACATGAAACACTACCACCTTCTCCTTCCCCTCCTCCCTCTCTTCTACTTTCCTCAGCATCTGCCTCAACCTAATTCCTGGGTAACATTCTACCCTGGTTCCCTTTCCTCCACACACTTTCCGCACGTGTCTAACGATGGAATCCCCCATGACCAGAGCCTCAACCCTACCTACCTCATTTGATCCCCTCCCCTCCTGGTGAGCCCTATCTTTCCTGATAGCTGCAGAAGCTACTTCCTCCTCCCTTTTCTCCTTCCCATGACCCTGTTCCACCTGTCTTTTCCTATCCTCTACTCTACATTTCCCTTTCCTACCTTTTCCCTTCCTCCTACTTCCACACATCTCAGCAACAGTTCCCTGTCCCTCATCTTCCCTCTGTTGTTCTAGCTGGAGTGACTCGTACCGATTTCGCACAGACACCTGTCCTGAATTCTTATCCTGAATAGAGCCCTTAGCCTGCAATCTCCTTCCCCTTAGAACATTAGACCACCTGTCTTCTACAACTCCCCCTTTCCTTCCCCTCCCTCTTGTACACCTACTGTAACCTGTACATTGTTTGAGGGAGTCCTATCTTCCTTCCTGTCTTCTGTGAGAATCCTAATTATCTCCCTTAAACTCTCCAACTCCTCCCTCACACCCCTCAATGCCTCGCCACAGGAACTGAGGCCGTCATGTTTTGTCCCCAAGTATATAGACCTACTATAGTAGACATACTTTTCTTTCCTTTTCCCTAACAGGCAGGTAGCAGGTTTAGAAGCCCTGATTCCGACAAAGAACTGCTGCACGGCGTCTTATTGATCAGGATGTCATTCCAGTAGATATAACTATTTTAATTAGCAAACAAGGAAATTCGATGTTTTCTCTCGCCGAGTTCATCCTTGCCGGGTCCAGTTACTGCCCTCTTTCCCTTTTACGACCAACGAATTTCAAGAGATAAGTCACACTTCTAGTACTACAGTGAACCCTACCATGCCTAAAGTGAAGTGCAGTGAAGGTAGGGTTGCCATTGTTGCCAGGTGTCCCGTATTTTACGGGCTTTCCCATATCTGAAAGTCAGAAGTACTGTCCCGTTTTAACAGCATATGGGACGCCCTTTTTCCCCATAATTAAACAAGTCACTTCTGCCATGGTTAAAATTATCTATTTACAATGTCATTTACCGATCCTGCATTTCAGTTCATTATTTTTCATGAAGCGATTCTGCGCTATGAACAAAACGTGTTGTAGACGAGCGAAACGCTGGCGCCGAGCCCAAGAGCGGGATTCGCGGGAACGAGACGCAGAGGCATCTAGTTTCTGTCAACGCAAAAATTAACGAAACCCTGTCTTCTTTCATTTTCAGATTCTTTTAACAGGAACTGTTAAAGCTGGTAGTTTGTGTTGTGCTGTGCTGGAGTGAGAGTAAGAGAGTTCATACTAGTGCTGTTATATTGTGCGATCGAGGAAAATTCAGCACTATTGTAAAAGGCTAAACAGAAAAATACTGTAATAAAGTTTGTGCCTTCAATGTAATTATGCCTAGTACAGTAAATTATATCTTAGTGTTTTTTTTTTTTTTTTTTTTTTTTTTTACAATTTGCATTACGTCGCACCGACGCAGATGGGATAGGAAAGAGCTAGGAGTGGGAAAGAACTGTTCGTCGCCTTAATTAAGGTACAGCCCCAGCATTCGCCTGATGTGAAAATGGGAAACCACGCAAAACCATCTTCAGGGCTACCGACAGCGGGGTTCGAACCTACTATTTCTCGAATGCAAGCTCACAGCTGTGCAGCCCCTTACCGCACGGCCACTTGCTCGGTATAACTTAGTATTTTCTTGAACAAATGTCATGTCGTGTCGAAATGATGTGTTCCTTATTGGCATTTCAAAAACCTGGCGAGAAGGTGCGAAATTAAGAAATTACGTGAAAGAGTTCGGTGAAGACATCTTCAGTACTGACGGAACAGTTCTCTTGTTTAAAGCACCCGAAGTTAAGGTAGCGGCAGTATATGTTATGGAATGTGCGAGGTCTGCGAGTACAGCCAGAAGGGAGATGGAGGTGCTGATTTGCCCTTGTTTCATTTTCCCTTATTATAGGTTATTTTATCCAGTTCACACATTACAGGGTTTTCGGGTCTCAGGAAAGGAGTCGCCCGTGAGCCTTTTGACTCGAATTATTATATTGTTTTGTTGTTTTATTATTCTTATTAATATTTCATTATTGTTTTAATTAGGGGAGTTTAAGTTGAAAGAGCTTACCTAGGCTGGGCACTATTATTTTTCTCCATCATTATATCACTAAGGTAGAAAATACTGTAGATCTGGATGAAAAATAAAGAATAAAGAAAGGTAGCGGCAGTAAAGCGATTTAATGTGAATGCTACTGTAGGTCTGTCAATGTGCATCTGTCTGCTGTATTATCAGTAATCACTTTTTGGTACTTAAGACGTTTAATGTTATGTTTTCTTATGTGTGTGTTGGAGTCATCAGTCCATAGACTGGTTTGATGCAGCTCTCCATGTCATCCTATCCGGTGCTAACCTTTTCATTTCTACGTAACTACTGCATCCTACATCTGCTCTAATCTGCTTGTCATATTCATACCTTGGTCTACCTCTACCGTTCTTACCACCTACACTTCGTTCAAAAACCAACTGAACAAGTCCTGGGTGTCTTAAGATGTGTCCTATCATACTATCTCTTCTTCTCGTCAAATTTAGCCAAATCGATCTCCTCTCGCCAATTCGATTCAGTATCTCTTCATTTGTGATTCGATATACAGCCTATAAATGATACGAGTAAAGAACTGGAATCCCAGAGAAGGCTATTTGCGGATGGTTATGCTGTATAGGGTACTAAATGAGTTGCAGGGGGACTTAACACTGCTGTGAGATTGACAGCATACAATGGTATGAATGTAAACGGGATGAAATGTCACGTGGTCGGTAGATGCAGAGTGGGTTTCGGCCCTTGGGTTTCGTCCCTTAAGAGGCGACGGCTTGTCCGTGGTCCAAGAGCTCTGTACTCTGACCGGCCAACCGAGCAGAGGAAAGGTTGCCACGGCTCTACGCCTCTGCATTCTGGAGACGGGACAAGGGCACAGGGCTGGACTTCACGCCTGGCCCCACCCGTCGGCTGTCCTGAGAATGGTTTTTCCATTCTCCTGCACTAAGGCGAATGCCGGGACAGTTCGTAGTATAGGCCACGGCCGCCCACCGCTCGTCTTCTCCGCACATCCCCTTCACCGTAAAGGCGCGTCCAGACTTGTAACAGAACATCGTAACGTAACCGCGTCGCGCTCCTGTCTGGACGGTACTGCGTAACCTCGTCGCGCAACCTTAGCCCGCAACATGAACGATACGGAACGAGGTTCGCTGCGTTCCACTGCTTGTCGGTTTTCCCGCGTCACATCAAAGAGCTGCGCGCGCGGAAGTTACAGCAAGCTTGGACGTACACAGGACCTCGGCGCGTAACACACATTCGCCTGTCTGCTTGATCAGTAAAAATGTTGTGGACCGAGCAAAACACACTGCATTTTATTGAAATATACAGAGCTAAGGAAATGTGGCTAACTGGCCATCCCAGGCATTTCAACAAAATTTTAAGGAATGACCACTTTCCCCATCCACTCCATTCTCCGGTTCACTCTACATATTCCCAATATCCCCATCATGCTGCACAACATAATGTTCATCAGCTGCCGAACCCATCACATTTTCAAGGTTACACCGTTTCAACACCCACTCCTTCAGCTTCCTTATCCTCACCGAATACTACTACTACACCCAATTCTCCTCACTCCAACTCCAGTCTGTCCACTGAGTGAAATACAGTAAGCAATTCCCACGATGTGGATATGGATTTTCAGGACTTGATTAGACTTACAAAGTAGTGTTTCTGTGTTGAATAAGCAATTAAAATAGATAATGTTTGATGTAATGTTGATGTATGAAACATAGAATATCCCAGCAATAAATTCCTTACTTACGTTTATATTTCCGTTTAGTGCTTCAATCAGAGCTTGACACATTCCGGGACGATAACACTAATCGACTGTTTGGATATTTTGAAAAGATACTGCAGACTAGTGTTTGAATCACCGGTTGCTAGAAATCGTACTGTCACTGCCAGTCTCTCTTGCACCGAGATAGCCTCTCTGAATGTGGTATCCTTCTTAGCAACTTTAGGCCCTATCAAATTGATGAGGTGGGATCTCTCGCTGAGTCTGAGGGGAAAAGCCAACTCTGGAGGGTAAACGGATTAAGAAAGAAGGAAAGACATGTATTATTATTATTATTATTATTATTGAATTTCTAATATGTTTTCATGTAATAAGATACGTATTTCCGTTTCATTGCTGTCATTCTTATTCAATTAATGTGAGTATAGCTATGAAGTATAACTTAACCTCTACAAATGATGTTATGGCAGTAAATATATTGCAAAAATTATGTTGAAGATAACTACATTAATATTTTGCCCATGTAAATTGTGATTTATTGCGCGTTTCTCTTCCTTTTCAGACTGTACCCCGCTGCTAGTCCAACAACTACAACAGCTGTTTGCCTTTCCTTTATGTTAAAACGAAATGCTATCAGACCTTGCCAAATCAATTCAAATCTTATCAAACCTTCAGCAATGTTGAACAGTCTTTGACAAGATTTGACAAATTTATTGTGAAATGTTGAACTGACAGGAAAATGTAATGGTGTACAACACGCATAAGACAGTGGTATTTCCTGCCCCAGAAGTTCAGGCGTTGTTATAGATTAAATTTATGAATTACTTATAAGTTTGCATGTAATAGAAAGGCATGGAGAGGAAAAGTAAAAGAAAAGTCTGCAGAGAATTACGACTTTCTTTCAAAGACGAAATGTGTATTTCGGTCAGTTCAGTCACTTCACCGTTCTAAAATCTTATATACTGTAGGTAAGGGTTATTCTGACCGAAGGCAGGTCCGAACCTCCGCAGAGGTGTTCCTGAGCCGGAGTTTACGTGCGGTAGGGTGGCCAGTTCCTTTCCGCTCCTCCATTCCCTTACCCCCCCCCCCACCAACAGCGCGTGCCGACCCATCCACCTCCTGACCACGCCCAATGTTGCTTAACTTCTGAGATCTTACGGAATCCGGTGTTTCAACACGGCTACGGCCGTTGGTTTATATACTGTAATAATATAATATTGTAAAACTAAAGTACAGAAAACCGTTGTCAGGCCTGAAAATCGCTGAACAGGGTCGGCTACAGTCAATCACTTGTTTATTTTCACTTGATGAAAAACGTGTTTAATAATTGTTTTACTATGCTTTCACTACCCATATTACCGAGCGAGTTAGCCGTGCGGTAAGGGCGTGCAGCTGTAAGCTTGCATCCGGAAGATAGTGAGTTCGAACCCCACTCTCGGCAGCCCTGAAGATAGTTTTCTGTGGTTTCCCATTTTCACACCAGACAAATGCTGGGGCTGTACCTTAATTAAGGCCACGGCCGCTTCCTTCCCACTCCTAGGCTTTTCCTATACCATCGTCGCCATAAGACCTATCTGTAAAAAAAACCTACCCATATTGAAACATTTAAACCTCCGACTTGATTGCCTAAGCAATAATACCCTTGCGCGGAACTCGAAAACAAAAATCAACACAAAGCGTTGGAAACGGAAACGACGCCTTGGTCAGGTTTAGCAAGTAAAATGTTTATAATGCCCACTAACTGTCTGAAACTTCATGTCAGCCAGCAAATTTGAACCACCATGTGTAGTTCTACATGAATATAGCAGAGTTTGCCAACATCGCCTATGTTTCCGTTTAGTTGCATAATGCAAATAAATATAGGCTGCTGCAGCTAAATCCATCTTTCAAAGCTGCACTGTCTCAACTGGCGAAACGCTGGTAGGTTACGCGTTACGACCTGCGGCGCGGGGTAGAAAAGTTTACCTCGCAACCGCGGTGCGTAACATTGCCCCGTTTAACCTTGGCGCGCGACGTGGTTACGTTACGGAGTTAGGCGCGCATGTCTGTACCCGCCTGAGAGACGGCGTAACCGTCTGAGAGGCCCGCCTCCCCCTTCAGCGGAGGAATGAAAACGTTTTTATTATTAGTAGTAGTAGTAGTAAATGTCACGTTGCAAGTTTTACCTCTCAGTTTTAATTATTGTGTTGATGGGGTGATAGTAGCCTACCTCATGGGAAGCACTGTCAGTATCTAGGTGTTAATATAAAGAATGACCTTCAGTGGGAAAATCATCTTAACGAGGTTGTTAAGAAAGGTTGCAGATCTCTTCACATGGTTATGAGAGTATTTAGGGGGATACGGATGTGAAGGAGAGGGCGTAGCCTATAAGTCTCTGTTAAGACCGCGGTTAGAGTATGGCTCCAGGACTACTTAATACGAGAACTGGAAACAATTCAAAGGAAAGCAGCATGATTTGTTCTGGATGATTTCCAACACAGAAGTAGTGTTACGAAAATGCAGCAAACTTTGGGCTGGGAAGACTTGGGAGTTAGTAGGAGAGATGCTCGATGAAGTGGTATGTTTCAAGCTGTCAGTAGAGAGTTCGTGTGGAGTGACATAAGTACACGAATAAGCTTGAGTGGAGCTTTTAAAAGTAGGAAAGATCATAATATGAAGATATAGAGGACAAATTGGGGCAAATATTCATTTATAGGACGAGGAGTGAGGGAAATGTTCATTAAATATCTAAGTTCCTTGAAAATGTTTAAGAAAAAGCTAGGTTAACAATTCATAGGGAATCTGCCACCTGGACGACAGCCCTAAATGCAGATCGTTGATGACTGATTGTCCGACTCGTTGACTGAATGGTCAGCGTACTGGCCTTCGGCTCAGAGGGTCCCGGGTTCGATTCCCGGTCGGGTCGGGGATTTTAACCTTCATTGGTTAATTTCATTGCCTCGAGGGCTTCAACTCACACAGCACACACAGCACTAGCCTCCACCACAATAACATGCAGTTACCTACACATGGCAGATGCCACCCACCCTGATCGGAGGGTCTGCCTTACAAAGGCTGCACTCTGCCAGAAATAGCCAGACACGAAATTAATTAATGATTGATTGATTGATTGATTGATTGATTGATTGATTGATTGATTGATTGATTGACCTATCATAAAATTCCATGTTATATTTTAAATTTTTTGGTCATATTTAGCTAGTTTTTAGGGCATAATTGCTTGCATATTTTGTATTTCCCTAGGTCGTAACTCATTACCTTCCGAACCCTAGTCATAACAAACAAACAGACACACTGATAAAAATTGACCTGAACCTACTTCAACCTTTGTACACCTAATCCAAGATAAAAAACGAAGTATGAGGAGAAAATTTTGAAGTGTATAGACAGACAAAGTGTATTTATGTATGTACATTGCTATATTTTCACCGTCGCTTAAGTTACGCTAATGTATAATAATAATGTATAATAACGTAAGCAACGATTTTCACCCAACTGAATCCCACTCTGCCATTGTATGCCTTTCAGTAAATGAACCATGTGTACTACGACCAATAATGGCAAAAAGTTACAACCTTGCCTGACCCATGAAATAGATGCAGATGATCAATTTGCCATTTGCAGTAATGTTATTAGGGAGCTGTCAGTAGTCTGAGATATAAACAAGCACGAAGTGATTTGTGGTGTCTTAAAAAACGAGCAGGTTAGCCCTGGGCTAGTCAATGAGAGGCGGGGCTGAGAGGGCGGGCAGTAGGCGGGTGAGGACACCCAGGAGACTGACCCTCCCGCCAGAGGAAGCGCTCCCAACTCAAACTGCAACATTCATCGGGTCCTCCCCATGTGCATACTACAGCATAGCTAATGATGTCGTATTGCATACTGCTGGTAAGAACTTTCTCCAGACTTTTTCTAACAGAGGAATCAAAACATTCGTATCATTGTAACTTAAGTGCGTAGGTAATTGATTGCAGAGACTATCAGGGCTTAAGTGCAAGCAAAATACCGAGGGTATTAATTTTCCTTGTCTCCACGTAGCGCTCTGAAGTGTATCGATGTACTGTAGATCAGTCTTCCAAATCCTGTGTTCCTATTTTATGCTTATGATTCTTGTCAATCGCTGATACTTATACCTAATCAAGTTTTTGGATTCCGTGATGATTGCTATACGACCAGGATTTTACGTGACAGTGCCGGATTACAGTCATCTAGCAGGATGTCCCAAAGAATGTATACAGTAAATGTCCCACATTTGATCGAAATTGAAAATAAAATACCGGTTTTTGCTTCATACATTTATGCACAAGTGCTGTATGTAGGCTGTTACTGTAGACTATATCGAAACAATGAAAGATTCGGAAGCGTCTCATAAACGAGTCCATTGTCGAGCTATCCTTTCGAATATACCTATAAATCTGATGAATGCTTGTCATGTAAAGTCTATAAGGTCTCAGACCGTGATTAGACGGCTCGAGTCCCGTTGATAGAAGAAATTTTCGTTGGCCAGAATGGTAGGAGAGGTGGTGGTATACAATTTTTGATCACTAGATAGTGTACCGAAGGCGTTGATTCAATTCTAAACCTCTCCGCAGTGTTGATATGGATTGAAGGCATATGATGCTGTTGATAGCGATTCGTCCGTTGGATGGGGACGTTAAGCCTCGAACAGACCCGTTGATGTCATTCGACAGGAGTAGGCCTAGGCTATGTGCCGACAACGGACTTCACCCCCTCCCTACCTCTTCACAATCATCATCATCTCACGTCCAGTCGCGCACGTCACCCATGAGCGTCAAATAGGAAGATCTGCACCAGGTGAGCCGAACATGTCATCGGACACTCCCGACACTAAAAGCTACACGCTAAATAAATAAATAAATAAATAAATAAATAAATAAATAAATAAATAAATAAATAAATAAATAAATAAATAAATTTGATTTACTTTACTTCCCACTAAGTACTTTTATGATTTTCGGAGACGCCGAGGAGCCGGAATTTAGTCCCGCAGGAGTTCTTTTATGCTCCAGTAAATCTACCGATACGAGGCTGACATGTTTGAGGACCTCCAAATACCACCGGACAGAACCAGGATCGAACCTGCCAAGTTGGGTTCAGAAGTCCAGCACCTCAAGCGTCTGAGCTACTCAGCCCGGTGTATATAATCTGAATGTTGTTCTGTTTGTCTTTCATGTAAAAAAAAAAACCCACTTAACCGATCAAGCTCAAAACTGTAAAGGTACCTTCGGTCAGGGGCGTAGCCAGGCGGTGAGGGTGGGGATTCTAAACCCTAAGGTTATGTAGACAAAAGGTATCTACGAAATGTCACTGTAATATGTGTTCCAAATGGAACATAATAATTACTTTTACACAAATAAAGTGAAAAATCTGCGGTAAATTAAGAAATACTGTAGTTACTAGATAAATATCTAGAGAAATAAGTATACGTTCTTACGGGCTGTAGACAGGACTCCCTTATGTTGTATTCCGCTACTCGTGCCGTCTTTTTCCCATCCTTTTGTACAAAACAAATCACTCATATCACATATGGAGACCTTCCAGGTTAAAATATTAAGAACAAAATGTATAACTGAAATAATGATAATAAATCGAATAATGGCAATAATAATATCTCTTACTTCTGAATACAGTTTGAGGGTGTGATATATGTACTATCACAAGTTCCCGTATCAGGTAATCGTGGTGCGTTTCTCATACACTGGAAGCATATTTTAATTGGGGTCTTACCAGATACTTATATGCCCTCTCCTTTACATTCTTTAAACCACCCGTAAATACTCCCATAATCATATGAAGAGATCTGTATCCTTTATTTACAACCTCGTTTATGTGATTTTCCCTATGAAGATTTCTCCCATATTAACTCCTAAGTACTTACAATGGTCCCTGTGAGATGCATTCACCCCATGATCACAGTGATTAAAACAGCACTTTTCCTCTTGGTGAAACTTACTACCTGACGTTTCATCACGTTTACCATCATGCCATTGTCTGCTGTCCATCTTACAACACTGTCGAGGTCATTTTGCACTCGCTCACGATAATCTTGTAACTTATGTACTACTCTATACAGTATAAAATCGTCTACAAAAAGCCTTATCTGTGATTCTTATTATTTATATACAAAGAAATCATGAAGCTCCAATAAAACTCCCTTGCGGTATCACTAGGGCTCGGATGTTTAAGACCTGAAAATAGCCCAAATAAGCAAGCAAATATGACCTCAAAAGTGACGAAATGTGAAGTAAAAATTACAAAATAAGATCTGAGAATGATTAATCTAAATATGCCCATTTTGAAATAAATTATAAATCGAAAGGGAAATTCCTTTGATACATATCTGTTAATTAAATTCTTTATTCTTACTTTCATATTAATTTTCTGATATACATATTTAGCAGTTATTCACAGTCTATTGTCCTTGAATCACTTTTCAAACATTTGTGAATACATACCTATAAAGCTAAGATTACAGGATCACTCAATATTTTCAGAGTTAAAACATGTTTCCAGCTTGTTTGTTTGAAATATGAGAAAACTAGAAATCAATCTATATTTTTAAAAATATTTTGGAACGTTAAGCCCAGATTTCATTAATATTATTCAAATGCGTTAAAGTTTAAATTGAGCACCACAAAACGAATTAACTAGATGTATTTCAATACATTATAGTAGGGCGGCAGGGACTGTAGTGCAAACTCACGTAACTTTTTCATTCTTCTCCGCGGATGGAATTGAAGTGTATGACAAGATTCATCTTCAAAGCATCAGGCGCGAAAAAGACCTCGGATTAGCCTATCACTTAACACATTTTTGTAAGAAGAGAAGCTCCTTTCTACGACTTTCTATACGAAGGGTATTTCACTTGTGTTAACTGCAGATGTGATACCGAGAAGCAGTTTTGTGAACAATAGTTTGCATTCGGTAAGTTGAAGATGATTTTTCACAGCTACAGCTGTCGTCAAACCACCGAAATATGAAGTTGAGACGAAAATAGTTTAAAATATGACCTTATGACAAAAAATATGACGAATAAAAGTCACAATTGTGTCGATAGTAACCTGATTTGTACCAAAATCTAATC
This sequence comes from Anabrus simplex, assembly GCF_040414725.1. Classification (NCBI taxonomy): domain Eukaryota; kingdom Metazoa; phylum Arthropoda; class Insecta; order Orthoptera; family Tettigoniidae; genus Anabrus; species Anabrus simplex. Next base: position 181,746,035 of record NC_090271.1, on the reverse strand, counting down.
AGGCAAGAAAATAGCTAGAGACAAACAAAAATTATGACTTTTCCTAAACATTCGAGCCCTATTTATCACCCTTTCTCTTATACAGTGAGATACTATAGCAACTCCCCAGTCATTTGATGTAGCTCCTTCATGGAAACATTAATCAAAAAAGTATTTAAGATATGGCAATGTATCCCAACGCAACACTTTTAGTACATTTCCAGAAATCTTATCAATTTCAGCTGCTGTTCTAGCTTTCAACTTTAGTATTTATTCGTAAATATCCTTATTATCATAATTATTATCATAGGTAAACTTCAGTACTTCGCCATTATTAGTAACCTCTTCTATCTGGACATTATCCTTATATCCTTATATCCAACTTGGCATAGGCTACTGCTGACTGAATACCTCTGCCTTCTGGGAGTCCTCACATAATATATACTCCCCCTCATTAATGATCCCTGAAATGTTCTCACTGAAACATGTTTGTGCCCTAAAATACCTATACATATTGATGATGATGATGATGCTTGTTGTTTTAAGGGGCCTAACATCGAAGGTCATCGGCCCCTTATACATATTATATAATATAGTGGGTCCTTCACCTTCCTTACCACCTTCTCGCACTTAACGACCTTACCGATAGGGGGTATCGACACAGTTTCATCTCTTCAAAAGCAAGCGAACGAGCAGGCTCGTAAAGAAGCTATACATATATTTGAGTGCGTTATTCTGATGAATTTATATAAAAACAAGAGCACGCAAGTGCGATAATATGAAAATGATCATTAAGAAACGATAATAATGTTACAATAAGCAGCTGTTGATTGGTTTAAGTTCCTGATAATCTTATTATAATCGAATGGGTCATTGGAGTAATGAGCTAAATGTCACGCTAAATATTTCACTCCACTTATATTGAAAATCTCCAGTACAATGGACACATCAAGAGAGGCGAATGTCATGAATATTTTTGAGGAGGGAATCAGAAGACTGAAGATCTGTGGGAAGACAGAGGAATTCCTGGCTTAAGGATCTGTGTCGTTGGTTCGGAGAAACATCTCCAGAGCTGCTGTTCAGCGGTTAATCGTAATGGATTGGATGATCAACCTTCGGAGAGAAGATTTTGAAAATGTATATAGGCTATAATACAATATTGTATATATCAAGGAATCAAATTGAGCTTTATACTTTCAGGAGATCGAGTCTGAGCGCATTAGTCCCTCAAGAATAAAGTTCTACTTCGATCCCTTGATATATAAATGTAATTATAATGCTTCTTTCCTTTTTTCAAGCAAGTCATATTGAAATAATAGATGGTCGATCGTTTGATCATTAATATTATACGGACATATTGGACTGTGTGCAACGTTGTATGTATGTATGTATGTATGTATGTATGTATGTATGTATGTATGTATGTATGTATGTATGTATGTATGTATGTATGTATGTATGTATGTATGTATGTATGTATGTATGTATGTATGTATGTATGTATGTATGTATGTATGTATGTATGTATGTATGTATGTATGTATGTATGTATCTATCAGTCAAATTTTGAGAATGTGGACGCGTGTTTTTCACGCTGCCCTCTAAGTCAGTGGCGTCCAGGAAGCGTACGCGAGTGTTCATCACGTTACCGACATACGACCAATATTGATTCTGCAGCAAGCTGGATTTGCCGTGTTCTGCTTTAAGGGCGAGGTTGCGAGACGATTTAAAGCCTCCATCACCCTTACAGCTACATTACCGTTGTAGACAATACATCGGCTAGACAGATTAATTTGAATTAATTTGACTTGATGGATGACCTCACAAATAAACTGATGGTGTTCACATAATTTCATGTTTCCAATAGCATGCACCTTTAAAACGATGTTATAATTATGTTCACGTGTGAGTATGTTAAAAAAACATAGGCTGTATATTGAATTTCACGCTTCATTCACAAATAGTGATAGCGTGCCTGCCTCGTACCCGTTAGCATTGAGTTCGATTTCCGGATTTTCTAGACTGTGGCTTTCAGTTGGAAAAACAGCTGAATATCATCAAACGCTGAGTGTTTGTTGCTATAGTAACAGTGCCCACGTCGGCCTAATGCTGCATTTACACGTGGTGAAATCTGTTCCGTTGCTTGCCACTCAGCCGTTGTGTTCACTACGCTTCGTATTTCGTTCGTGGTTATTTCCGTTTATTGTAGAGTTGTCCACAGTTATCATTTGACGTAGACTACAGCTTCGGACCGGTATTTGAACCCGTGATTGTTACAAAAACATGAAAGTTTTAAATTCAAAATAATTTCTAGACAAGGCGTGCGAGGATAGTAAGCAATAGCGCTCAGAAGTTGAAGACCCATAAACTGCCTTAAGAAGAACTACGAAAATACCTAAAGATATCCTAAAAAGGGCCTAAAAACTGACAAAAAAAAGTAAAAATGCGATCCAAAATCAGTCATATTTTCGTTTTAATTACATATTTAATGGAGGAATATTATGTTTAAAAAATGCAAAGTTCTGGTGATATGCAATACAATGCAAAAATGTGTGTAAAATGCTTCTTCTTTCAGACATTATAGCCTATAGGCCTACTTTTAGATTAACGTAATTTAAAAAAAAGAACTCCATGTTTGTTAAAAAGAAATACGCTACCGTACTTTAGAATTTAGAATGAAAATTTTTTCCACCTAGAATGAATTCAGCGAACCTTCAATGGACATCCTGGTGAAAGAAATTGAAATGGGTATAACTGGAATCATATTTAGTTTAGCCATACTATGGTTACAGAAATGGGAATTCGGAAACCTTACTTAGGTGTAAGTGATCGTCAGTTTTCAGACAGCACGTTGCGAATCAATCAATCAATCAATCAATCAATCAATCAATCAATCAATCAATCAATCAATCAATCAATCAATCAATCAATCAATCAATCAATCAATCAATCAATCAATCAATCAATCAACCAATCAATCAATCAATCAATCAATCAATCAAATATATACAACTTATTGATTTGTATATCCTGTTTCTTAGGTGTAAGTGATCGTCAGTTTTCAGACAGCACGTTGCGAAACATCAATCAATCAATCAATCAATCAATCAATCAATCAATCAATCAATCAATCAATCAATCAATCAATCAATCAATCAATCAATCAATCAATCAATCAATCAATCAATCAATCACTATTGATATGCATTTAGGGTAGTCGCCCAGGTGGCAGATCCCCTGTCTGTTGTTTTCCTAGCCTTTTCTTAACTAATTTCAAAGAAATTGGAAATTTATTGAACACATCCCTTGGTAAGTTATTCCAGTCCCTAACTCTCCTTCCTATAACCGAATATTTGTCCCAATTTGTCCTTTTGAGTTCCAACTTTATCTTCATATTGTGATCTTTCCTACTTTTAAAGACACCACTCAAAATTATTCGTCTACTAATGTCATTCTACGCCATCTCCCCGCTGACAGCTCGAACATATGCTACCACTTAATTGAGCAGCTCGTCTTCTTTCTCCCAATTCTTCCCAGCCTAAATTTTGCAACATTTTATTTATTTATTTATTTATTTATTTATTTATTTATTTATTTATTTATTTATTTATTTATTTATTTATTTATTTATTTATTTATTTATGTATGTATGTATGTATGTATTGGTTATAGAATGTCCCAGTGAGCTAGTGGCTCAAGGAGGGACTGTCCCTTACAATCACAGCTTGGCAGCTTTCAGTTTCAGTTATAAGATATATAAATACCAAGGAATGTTTTACAAATATTGATTTACATCATAATATCATTATTTTACAATGTAGAAGGAAGATATTCAAAACAAACTATATTTAGGTGGAAAATAGGTACAGAGTGGTTATCGAATTATTCTCCAACATACTGTTCAAGGAAGTAGCTACCGGCGTACTTCTTTTTTAAATCTGTACAACTTATTGATTTGTTTCAGTTTTGGAGGTAGATTGTTAAAGGCTGTGCTTGCTGAATAAGAAATGCTTTTAACACCGTATTTGGTAGTGTTAGTGGAATCTTTGTAAAACTGGTTTGCTGATCTTGTGTTACGGGTGTGAATATCTTTTGTAACACTACTCTTTTGTCGGAAATTACCCAGAAGAAATCGAGCTGCTTTTCTTTGGATTTTTTCCAGTTCTTGAATGAAGTAATCCTGGTGATTGTCCCATACGCTGGAACCATACTCTAGTTGGGGTCTTGTAACCGTCCAGGCTTCTCCAGCCCTACTAATTTAATATAATATCATTTTACGCGATATCATTTGATATCAAGTTTATCCGCCATCGGCAATTATTTGTAATGACATATTTATTCAACGTCAATCATTTGTAATCAAGGCCTTTTGGAATCATATTGTATATATGATAACATCGTTTTATTATTTAAAGTATTATATTATGTAGGATAAGAATTCATTATGTTGTAAATACGGTCAATATGTTGAGACATAGTTGTTTTCATTTCATCTCATGTTTGTGTATACGGAGGGTTATTCTTGAAGCTTGGGATTTTGCGTGCGTCATGGGTTTATTTTATGACCAAGGCTAGTAAACAGCGACCCGTGCGCGAGGCTTGCAAGCTGGTCAGCTATATCATCGCCACGCCTTCTGGACTTGTCGAGGAAGAAGAGGAAGGGGAGTTGATTCTTCGATCTATCGAATCAGATACTTCGTTGTATATGAGTTTTGAGATTGAACTGTTACCAAGAGTGGGGGTGAGCCCGGATATATACTGATTCTCAACACGAGAATGGGACCTTACAGCCTTACGAACTTAGGACCTTACAACCTTACAACCTAACTACGGATACTCCATCACTACTACTTCTACTGTGAACATCTACTTTGAACGACGTGATTTGATTTTTGAAACAGTGTGTGGTCGCTCCGCGACATATGTATTTTTGTACAATGTGTTATCGCTTCGATACAGTACTTAGTTGCGGTAATGTTATCGGATCTACGAGAAACGAAACAAGCTTATGGCTTATGTGATATTCAGTAAATATTGTGGACGAAGAACTATGTTTAGTTCAAGTCTACGGAATTTTGGTACAAGTCTGTACCGTATAAATAGTATAGCTCAGTTGGTTTGAGATTTCTACTAATATGGAAAAATTCATATCTCTGAATTTTCTCCTCATACGATCAACGCTGATCAGTTATTACAAGTATAGGGCCAATGTCTAATTTAAAGACTAGGCAAGTAGGGAGTGTTAGTCCAGATAGCCCGTACCATATCAGAGAAGGAAGGAAGGATGTCCATGGAGCAAAGCCTACATCGAGAAGAAGAGAACGAGTAACCACGGAAACCAGATGACGTCAACGAAAGCTGCAATGGGTGAGCTTCAATTAGATAAAGCAAGCAATAAGTAAATTCAGTAAATTAAATTATAAATTCCTCCACGCTTTAAGGAAACTTTTCCGATTCATCTCATTTTTTTTGTATAATAAATTCATTTGTATTTTATATTGCGTTAATTTTCTTTCTTAAGCGATACTTAATGGTTAATTATTTAAAATCCTACCCCTGTGATCTAAGTATAAGTCTCTATGCTAGTAAATATAAATTTTGGTTTACAGTTTTGTTTAAAACTGTAACCATGGCGCCCAAACATTACATAGAGAAATGGGGAACCATGGAATGTTAATTGTTTCTATTTGCGTGGCAATTTGCGGGCAAGCCACAAATAGTTTCTTTAATATTCATGTGTCCCAAGGTAATAACTTTCATCTCCTCAAGTGCTTTGACGAGAGGGAACAGTTACAGTCTTACCAGAGACTTATATGCCCTCTCCTTTACATTCTTACTACAACCTCTAAATACCCTCATAACCATGTGCAGAGATCTGTACCTTTTATTTACAATCATTTTTACGTGATTACCCCAATGAAGATCTTTCTTTAGTATATTAACACCCAGGTACTTACAATGATCCCCAAAAGGAACTTCCCCCCATCAACGCAGTAATTATATCGAGAAACTAAGGTTTCATACGTGAAGCAAGTGAGTTTCTCCTCTTCAGAAATACTCACATCAAAATTTCTCCTTTCAGTATTTCACTTATCTTGCACAAAATTTGATACTCCTGGATTTTTTCAGCACTAGTTTCATTTTAAAGTTTTATTTCATCATTTCATTTTCTCTTTTCAGATATGATTCAAATATATGTATTTCCAGAGAAAATATGCTTAAGAGGTAATGAATGGATGAACTAATGATAATTCGAGTGAGCAGTAAAAATGTAGTCCAAAGGAGATGAAGTTGCAAAAGAATCCGTTAAGACTTAAAAAGGGCTTAAAAGACCTATGGGGTGATACAATAGTGCCGCCATCTAGATGTACTAAAATCACCGTGCTGCGCGGCTCCGCTAACAATTGGCGTTGCTCTGGACTCAGGCGTGATAACACATTGTGTGAAATATCATTTGATTATTCCCAGTGACTTCTACAAGTATACGGTGAAAAACATAAACAGACAGAGAACATTTGAGAACTCTGTGGTGCGAAGAAATGCGAAAAAGGCCTTCTTTCGGAAATTGTCGCAATACGGACAACAAATGACTTCAAAGTGATCGAAACGCATTCTACAGGATATAGCGGCGGGATTCCAAAAGTCTAAAATCGCCAGTGCCAAGCAACAAAAGGCTTATATACCGCTTTTCACGAGAGTTTAATCCTGATGTGCCTATGCACACGTAGACTTGGACGTAGTTGATTGGAGAAGCAATCATCACACTCACTCGACTGTATGTGAGCTCGAAGAAAAGTAGTACGTCTCATCAATTTTATTTTATTTTAGTTTATTACATTTAGAGAGTTTGGGAGAGTACGTAATAAAATTAAAATATAGTTTTGTTTTAATAAAAATAGTGATTAAATATCGAGAAATGAAGGCACAAGGCGTGGTGTAATACAGGAAGTCTTCCTGTAGTGGAGGAAAGTCCCAAGATGTACAGTGTGGAGATAAGGTGCAGCAGCAGTCAGTGTCAGTATTCATAGTGAGAGAAATGGAGCAAGAGGTAGGACCATCGCGTGTAGTGAAGCACAAAAGAGGAAAACCGCTCAGAAGTGACCATAAGCAGTGCATCGTGAATGTGTTCAAGGAACTAAGTGAACAGAATTCAGGTTTAGTCGTTCATTCAGATCTTCGCACTGTTGTCGTATGCGATGCGCAGCCCTGTACGTCCGAACACGAGACGTTGACGGGGTAGAGGTCGGTACTACACGCTCAGCGAATCACAACTCTTTCTTTGGGGGAGGAGTGGACATACCATGTTTACATCAGGATTAAACTCTGTGAAAAGACATATAGGGAGCGTCTCAAAGTGTAGGCGGCCGAGCGTCGTCCTAATGGAGCCCCAGCCGATCACATCTATTGGCCTATCAGTGGAAAATAATTTGCATCTCATGGATATGGACACTGATCACCCTGCTCATGATGAAAAGGCTCCGGTGCGCCAATTGAAGCTCCCATGGCTCTGCGTGGTACAAAATATAGATGTAACTTTCTCCCTTACTGTGGGACTTCACATTTGTTTAGAATTAAGAAATGAAATGACAAGCAATAATAGTTCGAACCAATACTGTCTAGATACTTTATTTCGACAATACGTATTCTACGTCAAAACTTGCGACACTGCCCCCGACACAGCCCTATTCGATTTTTTTTTTTAAACAGTGGATTAAACAGATGTCACAGTATGGCATTACCTAGTTCTCGCCGTAACTACAGTAAGTTTACTTTCTCGCCCCCTACAAATCTAATTTATATCAATCACTTTGAGATATTGCTCGCGTAAAACCGCAGGTCTTCTCTCACAGTGTACCGTACCATAATTTTAAACATAACTGGGGAAGGCTTCTGTACACTTGAGACTTGCACTCTGTGCTTTCTAGTCATCATAATTTTCCCTACGAAAGTTCTGCGGTTATAATATTAAGGCTTACTACGTTAATGTGTTGGGAATGATGCGATTTGCTTCGTAGGACGGTCCTTAATTTATTTTGAGAGAAACTCAGGTGACCGCTTGACTTTAATAAAAATTAAGTAAAAATTAATTGGCTATAATTCTCCACTTTTTTTAAAAAAAGTAGCTAAGAAGTGTTCATAGAATTTGTCATAATTGGGTATAACATGGTATATATGTTATACATACTCAAAGCTGAAGATTTACCAGCTTGTTGTGAGATAGAAGTATCCTCCTAAATAATTTGGCTATAGATCACTATTCCCCTTTCTGCTCAGCCAAGGCTGAGTTCTTATCCACACCAAAATGTGAATTTGTCAATCAATGGGTACGCGATAATCGTAAGTTTGTCTTGTGCAATTATATCTCTTAAACCGTTATAGCGGTGTACATGTAACAAACAACGGGAAACTATCCCACTCCTTGTTTCCCTAGTTGCCGTGCGTGTAGAGGCGCGCGGCTGTGAGCTTGCATCCGGGAGATAGTAGGTTCGAATCCCACTATCGGCAGCCCTGAAAATGGTTTTCCGTGGTTTCCCATTTTCACACCAGGCAAATGCTGGGGCTGTACCTTAATTAAGGCCACGGCCGCTTCCTTCCAACTCCTAGGCCTTTCCTATACCATCGTCGCCATAAGACCTATCTGTGTCGGTGCGACGTAAAGCCCCTAGCAAAAAAAAAAAAAAGTTTCCCTAGTTGGCCTACGTCCCTTTACTGATACCCATTGGTGAACCTCTTGAGCTGAAGATTCAGTAAATAAAAGAACACACAAATAAACAAACGAAGACAATAATATTAACTTATTGGTTTTACGTCCATTAACTACTTTTAAGTTTTTTGAAGACGCCGAGGTGCCGATTTTCCCCTGCAGTTCTTCTACGTTTCGTGAAACACTAAGAAGGCACAGTTTTTCAGATAAATAGGTATTTGCATATTCCAAATCTATTCGCTCACATTATTTCTTGCTATGATAAAGGGGGGGGGGGTTATTCTTACTAAATACGGTACTCCCTGTCTTTGTCCTTTGCAGCTACTGAACTTATAAACTAAATATCAGTTCAAAATAACATCGACAACTGTTAGTATGTTCTATGGGACGGCAAAATGATCATTTTCAAGAGGGTACCCATGTCTGGAAATGCATGGTTTGGGCGCTATAGGGTGTCGGCCAAGGCCACGCATATGGTGATGGGTGTACGATCCATATTTTGGCAAGAAACCTCCAACAACCCAAGAAAAAGCGTCACACCGTGCATGAAATTACTAAAGGGTTTCGAACTGTCAAATTGGTTACAGAGACTTCATCGGTGGTACAGAGATTAGACCACATATTCAAACAGGTGTGGTTTTAGTCGCTGTGTAGATTCTTACGAAAAGTCCTCCTTTGATGATACAGGAGTCTCGTACACCACACCCTTGATAGTATCCCTACTGTCTTTGACCATGTGCGCCAATCTCTGCACCAGGTTCAGTACTCAAGTAGTAGGTCATAATTCGAAGACCATATGTAATTTAATACACCATATGATGCTCTTGTTGGGTTCGTGGAAGTTTCTTGAAAAAATTAGAAATGCACATCTTTTCCTATTTCCGAGGTGTTGCCGAAGTTAGACTCCCGTCAGCTTCCAAACCATGTATTTTCGGACATGGGTTTCTCTTGAAAAACGATCATTTTGCCGCCCCGCACAACATAGGCCTACTAAATAAACTGTATATTGCAATGACACCACGTTCCATGTTCCATGTCTCATGTATCATTTCTATACAGTATCTATAGTTGGGACACCTTCAGATTCGACTTTACCGTTCACCGGAAGTCGGAGCGGTGTCGCCACGTTGTTAACGGGAACGATCAGCTGGTACAAAACACAACGCCAGAACAGAGCCGCACTAAGCCGTCCTCGCGTACACAATAGAATTCATGTTATAAATTACGATATAATACAGTTATCGCGAAAATGGCATACGGCTTTTAGTGCCGGGAGTGTCCGAGGACAAGTTCAGCTCGCCAGGTGCAGGTCTTTTGATGTGACCCCGTAGGCGACCTGCGCGTCATGATGAGGGTGAAATGATGATGAAGACGACACATACACCCAACCCCCGTGCCAGCGAAATTAACCAATGATGGTAAAAATTCGCGACCCTGCCTGGAATAGAACCCGGGACCCCTGTGACCAAAGGCCAGCATGCTAACCATTTAGCCATGGAGCCGGGCAGTTAACGCGAATAATAACGTACATCGGATGAGAAGAATGTGAAACGAAACATAACCAAACAAACACACGATAATTAAGAGGTGAAATGCCCAGAGAATAAAATGCATGTTATAAAAACCGGAATAATACAACCGTTGAGTATAATTAGCACGTAGGACAAGAATAACAAGATACAATATAAAACATAACTCAAACAGTTAGTTACAGGTTATATTAATTCTTGGAAGCCATTAGTCCATTTGCTGATGCGGGTTCGGGGATGAGGTGAAATTAAATGATATAGCCTATGGCATGTTTTTCGGCCGGGTGGTCTTCCTGACGCCAACTTCAGTTGAGGAACTAATGACGATGAAATGAATGATGGTGAATGAAATGGGGTAAGAAGGTGGAAGGAATCGACTATTATTATTATTATTATTATTATTATTATTATTATTATTATTATTATTCGTTCGTTCGTTCGTTCGTTCGTTCGTATAGGATCTGCCCCGGCACTTGCCCAGAAGTGAAAATGGGAAACCATAGAAAACTATTCTGAGGACAGCTGACGATGGGGTTCGAACCCACTCGCCTCCCGACCGCAGAACTCACCTCCATAGCCGTCGCGCGTCGCGGCCACTCCGCTCTGTACAGAAGCTATTCTAAAAGTACAATATACCATCAATAATAAAAATAAGATGTAAACTTGAAATAACTGATTATAAAACTTAATGCGATAAATTGACTCAATGCAATACACAAAATATATAAATGCTACATATCAATTCCATGGGTTCCGCCTCTGTGGTGTAGTGGTTAGTGTGATTAGCTGCCACCCCCGGAGGCCTAGGTTCGATTCCCGGCTCTGCCACGAAATTTGAAAGGTGGTACGAGGGCTGGAACGGGGTCCACTCTTCAGCTTATCCCAATTATTTTTGGCCAGATGCGCTTTCTGACGCCACATGATTCCTGAGATGAAAATCTCGACCCAGGAACGACGGGGATTCGAGCCTCGACCTTCTGAGACGAAAGCCAGCAACTAAGCCACAGAGCTAGTCACGCCCTCCATGGAATTTCTTCTTCTTCTTCTCCTCCTTCTTCTTCTTCTTCTTCTTTATCTGTTTACCCTCCAAGGTCGGTTTTTTCCTTGGACTCAGCGAGGGATCCCACCTCTACTGCTTCAAAGACAGTATCCTGGAGCTTCAGACTGGGTTGGGGGTGTCAGTTTTTCCTGACTCGCTGACTAAATTTTACAAATATTATATAAAACTGAATTTAATTGAAAATCTCAATATCTGCATTTAAAATGGAAATTATGAAAATTAACATTCATTAAATAAAATACACACTCGTCGAACCTTGTACTCACACTTACTTGTTACCTGCTTACTTACACATACGTTACTTGAAGGGCGCCAGCTGTCACTCAGTACAGCAATAATAGAATGAGACTCTTGACCATCTCTAGGGTGTGGGGTAATAAGCTTACTTTTGACAACATACCATATAAGTTCTGGGAAAAGGAGATTGGCGTTCGGTTTCCCCATTAATTTTGAGGTTAAGATATTTTACTGTCAATGAAATGAAACTCTGAATTCGTTTGATAGAACAATATATATTCTTTAAATAATATATCAAAAAATAGTGAGTCTTGTTGCGATAAAACAGATGAGAATATGAAATTATGACATTGCAACTGAAAGAAACTAGGCATGAATTTGAATTCTTCTTGACCGGACATTTAACAATTTATACGAAATATTTCCCTCACTGATTCACTTGACTGTACCTTCAACACTTTGAGTGTAATTACGACGTAATCCATTGCTCTGGTGTTTACTGTAGATGTGTCACGCCTAACGTGGTGATACTGTAACGGTTCAGACTCAGTGAGCCATTATTGGTCATTGAGAGAGTGAGACCAAATGGTTGGTCCGTCACTTAGTGGAAGACGCGGACGCAAGGCTTACCAAGGAGTCAGAGAGGGCAACCCTGGACCTACCAAGAGGTCATACCATATTGACTTACAAAGAAGTCAGATGATATGGAGAAGAAGCAGTCTCAAGGATGTATCACCACGTTAGGCGTGACACATCTACAGTAAACACCAGAGCAATGGATTACGTCGTAATTACACTCAAAGTGTTAAAGGTACAGTCAAGTGAATCAGCGAGGGAAATATTTCGTATAAATTGTTAAATGTCCGGTCAAGAAGAATTCAAATTCATGCCTAGTTTCTTTCATTTGCAATGTCATAATTTCATATTCTCATCTGTTTTATCGCAACAAGACTCACTATTTTTTGATATATTATTTAAAGAATATATATTGTTCTATCAAACGAATTCATAGTTTCATTTCATTGACAGTAAAATATCTTAACCTCAAAATTAATGGGGAAACCGAACGCCAATCTCCTTTTCCCAGAACTTGTATGGTATGTTGTCAAAAGTAAGCTTATTACCCCACACCCTAGAGATAGTCAAGAGTCTCATTGTATTATTGCTGTACTGAGTGACAGCTGGCGCCCTTCAAATAACGTATGTGTAAGTAAGCAGGTAACAAGTAAGTGTGAGTACAGGGTTCGACGAGTGTGTATTTTATTTAATAAATGTTAATTTTCATAATTTCCATTATAAATGCAGATATTCAGATTTTCAATTAAATGCAGAGTTTTATATAAGTTTCAAAAGTTAGTCAGACAGTTAGGAAGTTCACAATACATCCTTGCGACTGCTTCTTCTCCATATCATCTGACTTCTTTGTAAGTCAATATGGTATGACCTCTTGGCAGGTCCAGGGTTGCCCTCTCTGACTCCTTGGTAAGCCTTGCGTCCGCGTCTTCCACTAAGTGACGGACCAACCATTTGGTCTCACTCTCTCAATGACCAATAATGGCTCACTGAGTCTTCACCATCTCTCGTTCACACTGGTTGGCTGACCACTTAAGGCCTCTTGATCTAGTAGACTACTTCACTGTACTGCATCCGTATAAGTAATGACTGACGCTACAATGTGCACCCACCTTATATAGACTTTGGTTGACACAACTACGTAATCTCCAGAAATAACAATGACATACTCCCACCTACGCGACAGATATTACATACAGTGGTGAAATAGCCCCGCGGCGATTGAGTCGATGCGCGCATATCTAAATCAATACGATGACATAGCCAAGGCGCGGCGATGACTTGGCAGAATCGCCACTGGTATAGCAATATAACAACGTCACTTCCAATCTCTGATATATACAACAATTCTCACTGTACAGGTATTGAGTGTTATACTACACATACGTATATATGTATACATCTAAGTGCAATCTTGCAAGCAACAGGCAATTGCAAAATTGAATAAAACGGATAATTACAATAATAGTACAATATCACAGATAACATAATAATAATAATACTGACATAATAATAATAATAATAATAATAATAATAATAATAATAATAATAATAATAATAAAATACAGATAAAATCATACAATAATAAAATACAGATATCATCTTGTAACGGGATTTGAACCGTTACAGGGGATATAATTGGGGAGTATGACCAGTACCTCGTCAAGGCGGCTTCACCTGCTATGCTGAACAGGGGCCTTGCGGAGGGATGTGAAGATTGGAAGGGATAGACAAGGAAGAGGGAAGGAAGCTGCCGTGGCCTTAAGTTAGGTACCATCCCTTCATTTGCCTGGAGGAGAAGTGGGAAACCACGGAAAACCACTTCCAGGATGGCTGAGGTGGGAATCGAACCCACTTCTACTCAGTTGACCTCCCATCGCTGAGTGGACCCCGTTCCAGCCCTCGTACCACTTTTCAAATTTCGTGGCAGAGCCGGAAATCGAACCCGGGCCTCCGGGGGTCGCAGCTAATCACACTAACCACTACACCACAGAGGCGGACCCATGGAATTTATATGTAACATTTATATATTTTGTGTATTGTATTAATTGTGATGTTTAGTAGTGGGTAGGTTGTGAAGGGTGCTAGGTGTCCGCCTCTGTGGTGTAGTGGTTAATGTGATTAGCTGCGAGAAAGAACCCGGGTGGAAAAACGAAAGAAAGGTATTCGGAATGTGTGAACATCCTGGGGACGTGCTTTTAAACGCATCGCATATTCATACGCATCCGCCAACCATCAATCTACGCTTCCTTTAACTCACCACTTATTTTCACCGACGCGTTCTTGTCCCCAGCGCACTTTCACCGTTGTATGCATCGCAATTCCATCGTTTCAATCGATCTGATAAGCCAGCGAAACAGACGGAATATGGCCGCCTGCAGTTCTTAGATTGAAAAGATCCATACTGGAGGTATACGATATATTATATACTGTCGCGAGAAAACTACCATTATGAATATAATACTGTATTTTATAGAAAATAATTTTTAGAAATTTAGATATTTATTAACATGCACTGAAAACGTATTGATAAAATTTGACCGACTTCCTCACATTAAAAAAGTATTTTGGAAGTCTGTGTTCAGAATTATTTGATAGTCTTCCTGTAATTGTATGAATGAATTTATTTGTTCAATTTTGAAAACTCGCGCCGTAACTTGCACTACCCTGCACGATCTGCAATATCTGCGCTGCACACCTACCTGCTTGTTGAATTGCTACGTGCTTTTTCGGGAGTTCAAGTTAACCATAGTAATTCTTTATTCATTTTTTACTCGTATACCATTCATGGCCCCTAAAATTTGACAACGCAGATTTATTGAAATGACGGGCTGAGTGGCTCAGACGGGTGAAGCGCTGGCCTTCTGGCCCCAACTTGGCAGGTTCGATCCTGGCTCAGTCCGGTGGTATTTGATGGTGCTTAAATACGTCAGCCTCGTAGCGGTAGATTTACTGGCACAAGAACTGGTGCGGGACTAAATTATGGCACCTTGGCGTCTCCAAAAACCGTAAAAGTAGTTAGTGAGACGTAAAAGCAATTATTATTATTATTATTATTATTATTATTATTATTATTATTATTATTATTATTATTTATTATTATTATTATTATTATTATTATTATTATTATTATTATTATTATTATTATTATTATTACGCCTCAAGCTCGGTGTCCTGGAACGTGAGACTTCGGGTCGGGGGATACAACTGGGGAGGTGGAACAGTACCTCGCCCAGACGGCTTCACCTGCTGTGCTGAACAGGGGCCTTGCGGGTGGAGGGAAAAGATAGGAAGGGATAGACAAGGAAGAGGGAAGGAAGCGGCCATGGCCTTAAGTTAGGTACCATCCCGGCATTTACCTGGAGGACAAGTTGGAAACCACGGAAAACCACTTCGAGTATGGCTGAGGTGGGAATCGAACCTCCCTCTACTCATCTGGCCTCCCGAGGCTGAGTGGACCCCGTTCCAGCCCTCGTACCACTTTTCAAATATCGTGACAGAGCCGGAAATCGAACCTGGGCCTGCGGGAGTGGCAGCTAATCACGCTAACCACTACACCACAGAGGCAGATTATTATTTTTCAACTGCGAAACTAAAAGTATTGATGCGATCAGATATTCCATTGAGGAATAAAAATTACATTAACCTTTTAATGCTTATCTCAATAATATTGTCAACAACCCACATGATTTACATATAAAACAAAACCTCATTCAATTTTCTGTCTCTAAGGAAAACTGGAATATGGGCCTCAGAAGTCAAGAAAATTAATATTAGGCCTGTACGATTAATTTAACGACTTTTTCTTCTCGGCACTATTCCACTTAGGAAAATATTATTTACATAATCTAGCCTGTATTTATGTTTTTTATATCTATTTTCAAACATTCGTAATTTTATTTAAACCCAAGTTCATTTTTTACACTTTTTTGTCCATGTCTTGGCAAGGCAAAGCAAACCAAACCTATCTCCACACGGGCCGATAGGACCTATGGTGGATGAAATGTGAAGGCTTTCATTACGTGTAAGCTCGACAGTACATGAGATAAGGCGAATAGTTCTATCCCTGTCATCCTTTAGCCCTACTTTGCGTTACAGGCTGGGAGAGCCCCAGGACCTTGTGCCTCTGCAGAAGTAGTAACCGAGAGGATCACCACAAGAGAAGCAAAAAACAGGTTACTCTACATGTTGGACGATTCTGCTTGAATGCGTGGGAATATTGTTTCCCAACGCAATGTCTGTAACAGTAATGTAGCTGTACGCTTTTTAGGACTAGGATTGTGGGGGGGGGGGGGGCTTTGAAAGAATGTGCTGCCTCGAACCCCTTCACCCAGTTCTCATTGCGCTACAGCCCTGACGGGCCTTGTCCTATGGTGCTCAACCCGGAGGCCTGCAGTTTATGAGGAGACGTATCGTCAGCGTAACGATTCCTTTCAAGCGTTATTCCTGGCTTTCTAGACGGGAGTCGCTACCTCACTGTCAGATAGCTCCTCAACTGTTCTCACGTTGGCTGAGTGAACAACGAACCAGCCCTCGGACCCCGGTAAAAATCCTTGACCTGGCCGAGAATCGAACCCGAGACCTCTTGGGTAAGAACAGGCTCGCCACTTCTCCGCGAAGGTTATCTGAACTGAGTGTTGAAACTCCCATGGAAAAAACTAACTTAAGATTAATTTACACGATGCCAGTCGGCGTGCTAGCTGAGGTTGCCAACCGCCACAATTCGTAACGTTTAAGCAACTATTGTAGGTCTCACCACTGAACATGCCAGTGTACCAGTAGCTGTCCAGGCTGGTGAAAGCAAACATGATGAATTAACTGGCAAGTGGCGTCAAATACTTTAATACACCAATACCGGACAGCTCTATCTCAACAGCATTGAGTCGAGTGCGAATAGCGATGGTGGTGACATCTAGTGTGGTGGTGTGAACTGCATACTCGTCTATGCTACAGTTGAGAGGAATGCACTACACTCATTGGAAATGTTTTTGTTAAAATAATAAATTGAATAATCATAATAATTAAGAATGACATTTTAAAATATGAAATGCCTCTTTCATAAACCTTCAACCGAGCATTGTGTTAGCCGTGCCTTTCGCTATGTCTTGAAAATTAAAAGCAGCATTTGTTTGAGAATCCAACCATCCTCTGGGGAAATATTTAACAACTACCTACTCTCTCCAGTTTTTTTCTAGCCTGGCGAAGGACGTTGTATGGACTTAGCCTAGTTTTGCGGCCGGATGCCTTTCCTACCACCAATCGTATGTGGAGGGATATATATTCACTACCTCGTGTTTCTGTGGTTGTTTCTCGTGTGATGTGTTGTATATGTTTGAAGATGCGTATGAATACGAACACAAACCCGTAGCTCCCGATTTACAGGAATTAACAGACGCGAATAAAATCTCCGACTCAGTCGGGAATCGTACCAGGGTCCTCTGAACCGAAGGCCAGTACGCTGACCTTTCTATGGTGGTGATTATTTTTTAAGAGGAAGTACAACTGACCAGCCATCCTCTATGAACACTAATCAGGAGGGAAATTAAAGAGATCCAACACTCCGAAGAATGAAGGTATCATAAAAACGGGGCGCATGAAGCGCTAACCATTCAGCCAAAGCGCCAGAGCGGGCAGATAACTTAACAACATCCATGATTTATTACAATTTTGGGAAAGAGAAGCTGTAATTAAGGAACAGGAGTTTTGATCCATTATTTTCTTCTTCTTCTTCTTCTTCTTCTTCTTCGATACGGCCGATCTTCCCGAATGCTACAGGAAAACTCAGCTCACGCTGCTCTATCGTTTTTGCTGTACTTTGAATTTTCTGTTTTATCTCTGAAGACAGAAATACATAATATGTATAATATATTGGGGGTTACGGTGAGTGAACTAGGATGTTCTTGACAAGGAAGAAGTGTTCAGAATTTCCTAAAGTCTCTTTCACAAATTTATGCATGAAGCATTACCATACACACGTATTAAATTAGTTGGACTGGTGCTCAAGCCTATACCTGTAATACACTGAAATAATTGTCTTGCCCGCTTCTGTGGTGTAGTGGTTCATGTCATTAGCTAATACCCCCGGAGGCCAGGGTTCGATTCCAGGCTCTGCCACGAAAATGAAAAGTCGTACGAGGGCTGGAACGGGGTCCTCTCAGCCTCCGGAGGTCAACTGAATAGAGGTGGGTTCGATTCCCACCTCAGCCATCCTGGAAGTGGCCATCCTTCTTCAGGCAAATGCCGGGATGGTACCTAACTTAAGGCCAGGGCGCTTCCTTCGCTCTTCCTTGTCTATCCTTTCTAATCTTCCCATCCCCCCCCCCCCCCCAAAGCCGCTGTTCAGCATAGCAGGTGAGGCCGCCTGGTCGAGGTACTGTTCATCCTCCCCAGTTGTATTCTCAGACCCAGAGTCTGAAGCTCCAGGGCACTGCCCTTGATTGAGACGGTAGAAGTGGGATCCCTCCTTGAGTCCGAGGAAAAACCAACCCTGGAGGGTAAACGGATTAATAAATAAATAAATAAATAAATAAATAAATAAATAAATAAATAAATAAATAAATAAATAAATAAATAAATAAATAAATAATAATAATAATAATAATAATAATAATAATAATAATAATAGCCTATACCCGCAAATGTAACACTATTAATTTTCGTAATACGGCAGTGGCAATATGAAAATCTCGCAAGTCACGAAAAAAAAAAATGACTATAGAGCAGGGCTTCTCAGGGTGCATGGGCCTGGTGCATGCACTGTGCACGGTGCAAAAGACGACTTCGCTTGGTTGACCAGAGTGCAGATCCCCAATCCTCGATTTGGAGCAATAGCGCTGTCTCTCTCTTTCCCCACGCCTGTCTCGCTCGCTCCCCCTGTCTCCCTCTTCCTCATTTGCTCCGTAGCGCTCCAAATCCGAGCTGAGTTGAGCCGAGTTGAGCCGGGCTTAGCCGAGTAGCCCAGAGACGAAGCGTTAGTCCGAGCCGAGCCGAGCGGGACCGATGCACTGTGCACAAGAACTCTGCGCCGCTGTTTGCACGCGTGAGATTTTGGGCGTTTGAGAGGCCTTGCTATAGAGTACCAATGTGCAAGATTAACAGTAACTGTAAAACGTCGTGTCGGCAAGTAGGGCCCCGAAAGTGTTAGCGACACTGAATCGAACTCAACGGTTAGAAATTAATTATTCCGTGAGATCTCCGAAGTTAAGCAAAATTGGGCGTGGTCAAAGTGTTAGCGACACTGAATTGAACCCAACAGTTAGAAAATAATAATTATCCCTTGAGATCTCCGAAGTTAAGCAACATTGGGCGTGGTCAAGATTTGGATGGGTTGCCACGCGCTGTGGGTGGGGGTAAGGTAATGGAGGAGCGGAAAAGATCTGGCCACCCTACCGTAACGTAAACTCCGGCTCAAGCACACCTCTGCGGAGGTTTGGATCTGCCTTCGGGCAGAATACACCCTTAGCTTACCTTACCTTCAGTATTGTCCGACTCGCTGGCTGAAGGGTCGGCGTACTGGCCTTCGGTTCAGAGGGTCCCGGGTTCGATTCCCGGCGGGGTCGGGGATTTTAACCTTAATTGGTTAATTCCAATGGCTCGGGGGCTGGGTGTTTGTGCTGTCCCCAACATCCCTACAGCTCACACACCACACGTAACACTATCCTCCACCACACTAACACGCAGTTACCTACACATGGCAGATGCCGCCCACCCTCATCGGAGGGTCTGCCTTACAAGGGCTGCACCCGGCTAGAAATAGCCACACGAAATTATATTATATACCTTCAGTATTAACAGGAGGCTGTACCCTTAGTGTAGGCAGGGAGTACAAACGGTGATGGACAGACTGATTGTGTTTCCAGTCGCTGGACGTCAGTCGCATGACCATGAATGATTCAGTGTCGCCAACACTTTAGGGACCCTACTTGCCGACACGACGTTTTACAGTTACTGTTAATCTTGCACATTGGTACTCTATAGTCATAGTCGCATAAGCGGCTACTGTCCGACTGGCTTACCGGCATCGTGTAAATTATGCTTTAGAATAACCTCCAGAATTAAACAGTTTGACTTTAGCTTTCCGCCTCTCTCTTGTTCGTGAATGACCAGCCCTTGTTGCTTGTCTTGCGGTTCTAAGCCAATTCTCGACAAGGTCTCACTAGAGGTAAACCGCCAGGCCAAGGGCCAAGTTCAGAAAGACACACTTTCATCATTCATTCTTATATTTTACACTATAGCCTTCTTGAACTTTAGAAATGTATTTACATTCATTCAATATGAAGACGCGAGAAATAACAAAATAATTTAGGAAATAAAGTGGTGAAATGTAAACTACTGTTCCTTATATTTTCGACCTTTCCTTGAACCCCTCCTCAAACAATATGCTATGTACATCCCTATATTGCGTGTAACTGTTTCATTACAATGAATAACCCTGTTAAAAATGCAAATCTGAGGGAGAGTAGTTGATTGATGGGACCTGTGTATCAAAGCCGTGACTTATTTATTGACGATGTGGGAGAGCTCGATGCAGAGCAGAATCACATTTTCTCCCGATAGTCAGTTTTGAATAGAAACAGTCTAAAATTGATATTAACACAGCTAAACGCATTACAATATCACAAACTAGAATTAACATATAGCCCTTCATCCCTCCTCTACCACGTTTCCCACATCTATGGGGTCGCGGGTGCGAATTGTGTCGCACATGTGGATTTGACCCTATGTTACGGTCGGATGCTCTTCCTGACGCAACCCTATATGGAGGGGTGTAATCATTATTGCGTGTTTCATTGCTGGTTAGTAGTGTAGTGTTGTCTGAATATGAAGAGGAAAGTGTTGGGACAAACACAAACACCCAGTCCCCGGGCCAGAAGAGTTAATCCGAGGCGATTAAAATCCCCGGCCCGTCCGGGAATCGAACCCAGGACCCACTGAACCGAAGATCTCAACGCTGACCATTCAGCCAATGAGTCGGACTGAGAATTAACATATCATACCGTATGACTCTGTAAAGACACCCCCACTTCATATGTTCTACGTCTCTAATGATGATGTTCCTAGGAAACAGGAAGGAGATCCTTCTCTCAAACAACAGCTACTCATACGTTATCAGTATTGCTGAGAGTCTTCCGCTGCGCGTATTGACCTGTGATAGGGTAAAACTGCTATTGACTATTAGAACATGGGGAGGAAAACAATGAGCTAAGTAGTAGGCATTTCCTGTGCCACAAACTAGAAACATTAAAAGCAGGCTTTGAATGTCGCAAAATATTCCCGGCATTAATACTGTTGGTTAGTGGGCACCACATGTGCCAGTATTTCCCCCTCCCCAGTCCCAGCCTGCAACAGGCTTCGAATTGCATGTCCTCATATATTAGAAGTCTTTGATTGGCGATGTAATGTGTTACCAAAATGCCCACGAAGTGGAAGATAAAGTCAAAATAATATCCAAAAGATATGTACAGTAGAAGATGATCCTATGAACAATTTTGCAAAAAAAGCACTTAACCCCGAGGCTGATATCAAAATTGTAAAGCACAAGCTTCAAAGTTTACGAAATACATTAGAAAAGTCGAAGAAGGCAAGTAGCAGCAGATGACGTATACGAATCAACTGTGTGGTATTGTTCGGTCTTGTTTTCGAGTTGTTTACTCATGTTGAACGAGGCCTAGCTCTTCCCACAGTCCACGAAATGTACTTCATCATTAAGTGCAAAGGGAAGGCCAACATAATGTACATTACATACTTAATTTATTCACAAAACTAATTACACTGTACAAAATATACATTAGGACGCGGTGGTCTATGATGTGGCGCACCAAACACAACACCGTTTACCCACGCTAGTTCAAGTCTCGTAACTCACTCACTCAGTGAGACGCGTCACTCCGTCTCCACTTCTACTGGGGTTGTAGCAGTCTGCTTAGTGCTGACCTCTAACGGACAAACGTACACATGGCGTTCAACATACCGCCCACCTAATTTATATATAAACTAGCAAGATACCCGTGCTTCGCTACGGTATTATACTGAAATTTATAATTGAATGCTTAACGTTTTATATATAATCCTCCGAAATTCGCGATCTGATTCGTTTTCTGAGAGAATGCGCAAAAATTCGCAATATTTAACACTCGTTTTCTAAGAGATTACGGCAAAGTTCCCCCCATTTTTAAATCTTTCTTTCCAGCAATCGATTTCGTACTTCCTGGGCTAGGTCCAGGTATTCCAGCCGGTCAGTTGGGTCCCTAAATCTTTGCCATCTTTCCCTATAAGCTTTTTTAATAAGGATCAAATCCTTGTTTAGATCTGGCGTGGTGTCGTCTTGGGTGCCTTGGCGGTACTGAACCCGCAGCTGGGCTGCATTCGTAGTCATTACCCGGCCAGGACCCGTTTCCAGCGTGGTCCGCACATTTTGACGACAGTCCAGAACATTATTATTATTATTATTATTATTATTATTATTATTATTATTATTATTATTATTATTATTATTATTATTATTATTATTATTATTGATGTTTTGGACCCCACAGAAAGATGCAAGACCGTTACTTGGCGGTAAATTACATCTTCTGCCATTGTCATTGCTGACAATGTGACCAGCACCATTGTCGCACGAAGGCCAAGTGGGCGGGATTTCTGGCGATACGAATGATATACTTCCATGTATTATTGACCTTATTATAGAGGTGAACAATTGCACGGTCAATGTCATTCCTATCGTTTATCTCAAATGTATTTAAATTTTTATTTATATGCCAGGACTATCTACTGTAATCTAACTTTAATTTCTCCAAAGGAAAAGATGGGTCTTGAAAACACACCCAGGAAAACTTAAAATGGATCGGTTTATTATCAGAACAAGTACATTATGAACAGTAAAATCAATTGGTCTCAACACCTTTTCACCCCACCGCCATTAAGTTGATTTACCAAGGCCCCCCCCCCTCAAAATAAAGAAGGCGTGTTTCTTTATGTTTAAAGGAGATTCCAAAAATCAATGTTCATGCCTGTTACCTTCGGTTTTGAGATATAAGTATTCCCATTAAAACAATTCACTTTGTTAACACTTCCTTTCATATTCCGCCCCCCCCCCCCATTTAATTGAATTTTCCGGCAAAAATTATTGTTTCTTAATAGTAAAAGATCTTCTAAATACCAATTATCACGACTCTAACATCTTCCGTTTTTCAGATATGTGTCCTCATAAAAGGAATTCAACTCCTTTTCACCCCCCTCCCAAGATGATTCCCCCCAAACGCGTTTTCCTTTGTTTTTAAAGGAGACACTAATACCAATTTTCATGTCTGTAACAACTTTAGTTTTTATTAGATGTACGTATCCACACACAATTAATTCAATTAATTTTTCAATTCTTTCATCTCCGCTCATCTTCATTGGATTTTCCGAAAATACATGTTTCTTTACTTTTAAAGCAGATTCCAAATACCAATGTTCACGTCTGCAAAATCTTTCGTTTTGGAGATAATAGTACCTTCATACAATTATTTCAATTGATTTTTCAATTTCCTTCCCCCCCCCCCTTTAAGTGGATTTCCGAAAACAAAAAATACATATTATTTTTAAAGGAGATTTCAAATACCAAATTTCGCATCAGTAACATCTTCAGTTTTTGAGATATCAGTATCCTAATTAAAAGAATTCAACCCATTTTTCATTCATTTTTACCCCCACCCCACCCAAGTGGTTTTCCGAAAACAAAAAATACTTGTTTCTTCATTTGAAATAGAGATTAAAAATACCATTTTTCACTTCTGTAACATGTAACGTTTTTGATATATACTGTAGAAATGCTCAATTTAAAATTTCACCCCTTTTTAGTTCCCCTTAAGTGGAGTTTCCAGAAACAAATCACCTATGTTTCTTTACTTTTACAGGAGATTCCAAATACCAATTTGTACTTCTGTAACCTTTTACGTTTCTGAGATATTCTGTAGATATAGTCTTTCTAAAAATTTCCCCCAATTTGTCACTCCCGTTTAACCCCCATTAATTGCATTTTCCAAAAACAAAAAAATATGTGTTTCTTTGTTTTTAAATGAGATCCCAGATACCAATTTTCAGGTGTGTAATATCTTCAGCTTGTGAAATATAAATATCCTCATTAAATGCATTCAACCGCTTCTTCACCCTTTTCACCCCTCCTATTGGGATTTTCCGGAAACAAATAATACTTCTTTCTTTATTTTTAAAGGAAATTCTAAATACAAATTTTTACATCTATAAACATTTAAAGTTTTGAAATATAGATACACTCATTTTAAAAATTCACTCCCCTTTTCACCCCCTATTAATTGGATTTTCCAAAAACAAAAAATATGTGTTTCTTTATTTTTAAAGGAGATCCGAAATACAAATATTTAGGTCTGAAATGTCTTCTGTTTCTGAGATATAAGTATCCTTATTAAAGGCATTCAACCTGTTTTTCACCCCTTTTCACCCCCTACTGGGATTTTCCGAAAACAAAAAATACGTGTTTTTTATTTTAAAAGGAGACTCTAAATACCAATTTTTAGATCTGTAAACTTTCAAAGTTTTGAGATATAGATACACTCATTTCAATAATTCACCCCCTTAACGACGGAATATCCAAAAATCTTCCCTTAGCGAGCACTTACATTGTAATAAAAATGTATCCTCAAAATTTCATTTCTTTATGTCCAGTAGTTTTGGCTCGGTGATGATGAATCAGTCAGTCAGTCAGTCAGTCAGTCAGTCAGTCAGTCAGTCAGTCAGTCAGTCAGTCAGTCAGTCAGTCAGTCAGTCAGTCAGTCAGTCAGTCAGGACAAGTTATTATATATATATATAAATTAGCACTCAGACTGAAAATGTCAAATGTAAAAGCGAAAGGCTTAGCACATGAAAGATTACACTTTTTCACTATGTACAGGTTCAACCTCTTCTGGGAAGAGGCAAAGTTTTGCAACTGGACGTTTGAAGGTCCCCTTGGGAGTGCGAATAGTGGCAACTCGCACCAAGCCGTCAGCACCTGCGTGCGTATCTACCACGATCCCTGTCTGCCACACGAGAGGTGGCAAGTTGTCTTCCTTGAGAAGAACCAGAGTTCCGGGTCAAAGGTGACCCTTCCTGCTGACCACTTAGTCCGCTGCTGACATAGATAGTCCCTTGACCACCGCTTGTAGATGTACTGCCTGCAGCGCTGAAGTAGTTGCCAACTGGACAGACGAGAACCTGAAACTGCGAGTAAATCTGGCTCTGGGATGGTTGTGAGAGGTTCTCCGATCAGGAAGTGGCCGGGAGTCAGGAATGAATATTCATCAGGACTATCAGACAATTTGGTAATTGGTCTCGAATTCAGGCATGCCTCAATCTGGACTAACAACGTGGACATTTCTTCAAAAGTCAGTACAAGATTTCCTGCAACCTTCTTCAAATGGGACTTAGTAGACTTTATGCCAGCCTCCCACAGCCCAACAAAATGAGGGGTATGCGGTGGAATAAAATGCCACTGCATTCCACATTGAGATGCGAAGTCATCCACTTTCCTCTGATGTACTTGAGAGCTGAAGAGGGTGTGAATTTCCCGTAGCTCGTTTCTTGCTCCCACGAATGTACTTCAATTGTCGCTGTAGATATTCTGGCAGATACCCCGACGCGATGTAAATCTACGCAGAACAGCTGGGAACGCATCAATAGACAGGTCAGAGACAAGTTCAAGTTGGATCGCCTTGGTTGCCATGCAGATGAATAGAGCAATATAACATTTTAAATTTGTTTTTCTCTTACGGGTCCCTTGCTTAATGTAAAGTGGACCCCTATAGTCAACTCCGCAGTTCAAAAATGGTCTGTTGGGTTCTACCCTGTGGTGTGGGAGCTGGTCCATGAGTTGAGTTTGAGGTACTTGCCTTCAACCTGTAGCAAGGGAGACACTTGTGTGTTATGTGCCTAATGACAGACTTACCGTTAGGTATCCAATATCGTTGTCTAATGGTTGCAAGCAAAAGTTGGGGTCCAGCGTGCAGAAGTCGCATGTGCTCGCACATTACTAACAACCTGGTCTCATGATGATTAGGTGGTAGGATGATGGGATGTTTCTGGCCGTACGGAGCATGAGATTGTTCCAATCTGTCACCCACCCAAGCATCTGGTTTGCATCTACAAAGGGATGAAGAGACTTCAACTTGCTGTCCTTCGCAATCGGTCTGCCTAGTCGCAGATCTTGAAGTTCCTTACCATATTCTCGTTTTTGGGCAGTACGAATGATCCTGTGCTATGCCTCTTGAAGTTCTACTACAGTCAGACTTCCCACCTGTCTCCTTGAAGTGGCAAGCCTGAGGTTGTTCATGTACCTCAGTATGAAGGCCATGACTCTCACCAGCCGTGACCAAGAAGAAAAGCGTTGGGCTAAGTCTTCAAGGAAATGACGACAACAAGTAAGCAAACAGCTGGTTTCCGTTGCTCTGGTACATCAGTGAGTCCGGAAGTTTTCTTCATGTCACTGACAGGCCAGGCTGACGGCGGCTGGTAGAGCCAGGAAGGTCCCGCCCAGCATAACAGATTGTCCTGAAGAAGATTTGGTTCAATCCCTCTCGAAATGATGTCAGCTGGATTGTCCTGTGACGTCACATGGTTCCATTGTTCTACAAATGAAAGTTGTTGTATCTCAGACACTCAATTACCAACAAACGTTTTCCACGACGCGGGCTCTCCTGCAAGCCAAGTTAGTACTATAGTAGAATCTGTCCAATAGTAGTTTTATTCAATTTTTAGGTTGAGTGCAGTTCTAACCTTATCCATTAATTTTACAAGGAGTAATGCACCACATAGTTCAAGTCTAGGGAGGGAAATCTGTTTCAGAGGTGCTACTCTGGCCTTGGAGCTTAATAGCATTACTGTTACATTATCCTTGACATTTATACTCCGTAGGTAAACAGATGCTCCAAAGGCCCTTTCTGAAGCATCAAAGAATCCTTGTAACTCATATTGTTTAATTTCTCCATCTCCCGTCACTCTTCGAGGGATGCGAATGTCATGGAGTGATGGCAAATATGCGTGAAACTGTTCCCAAGTAGTTAATAGCTCAGGAGGCAAACTCTGATCCAACTCCACTTTCACTTGCCATAAGTGTTGCAAGAAAATGTTACATTTTATTATTACTGGACCTAAGAGTCCCAAAGGATCGAAAATGGATGAAATTCAGGATAACACAATACGTTTTGTCCAGGTTGTGGTCTTCTGGGTGTGACTGGTAGCTACAAACTGGAAGATGTCCTTTAGAGGATGCCACAGTAGTCCCAAGGCCTTAATGGTACCCTCTTCCTTGTCATCCAGACTCCAGGGCAGTTGTGATTCTTGATTCTTAATGCTCAGGAGGTAAGTGCTCCAAAAGAGTGGGATGGTTAGCACACCATTTACGAAGAGGGAAGCCTGCGCTACCGAGTAGTTCGATCACCTCTTGTTGCAGACTGAGTGCGTCTCCAATGGTATCTGCTCCACTCAGAACATCATCAACATAGAAGTCTTTTCGTAATGTCTCCGACGCTCTTGGATATTGCAGTGCACTACGAGAGCTGTTGACGCTAGAACTTCTACATGAGTATAGTTGCTCTTCACAGCACAGTAGGTTTGCTGCTGAGTCTGGTTGGTTTCTGATGTAGCAGAAACATTGTAGGAAATACTCTGCTCCTTGTGCAACAGAGTATGATGTCTATTATTATTGCAGATTCGACAATTTCTAGAACTACACTCCTTTAAAGTATGATTAGTACCCAGACAGTTACAGCAAAGTGTACACTTCTTGGTGAAATCTATTCAATTACCAACGCTGGCTTCACGAAACCTAGGGCATTCTTCAAATACCAGTAACATGCATGAAGTAAGGCTCCCTACAAATTCACTGCCAAAATTTACGAGCATAATTTCTGAATTTATTCACTTTCGAGATACCTTCCAGAGCCTGGTAATTAATAATCATGCCTTAACAGACATACAGAGGTACTTTTACCTACTATCATGTTTATCGGGGAACCTCACAAATTAATTGAAAGCTTGCCTGTCACTGTGGATCCGTGGTAGAGTGTCGGCCTCCGGATCCCAAGATAGCGGGTTCAAACCCGGCAGAGGTAGTGGGATTTTTGAAGGGCGGAAAAAAGTCCATTCGACACTCCATGTCGTACGATGTCGGCATGTAAAAGAACTCTGGTGATACATTTGGTATTTACCCGACAAAATTAATTAAATCTCAGCCATAGACGCCCAAGAGAGATCTGGTTTACTCTAGGTCCGCTAGATGGCAGACAGAGTAAACCGGAACGTCGAAATTGACGAGCAGACAGCCAGATGGCGTCAAATCGAAATGTCTGCAAACGGTAGCTGAGGCCATACGATTATTATTATTATTATTATTATTACTGAAAGCAATTTCAAGGTAGCTTGGGAATTAATCTTTCAGAGATATAATAACCCCAAATTGATTGTAAACCTACACGTTAAGCAACTGCTAGATTTTCCGTCAGTTAAAACAGAATCAGCTAAGGATTTAAGAGTGTTGCTAAATCAACTGTTGAGCAACCTGAGCGCTATCGAAGTAATGGAGATAGATGTGCCTCTGCATGAGATTTTGTTATCTCGCTTAGTTTTAGATCGAATCAGCCTCGGTCTAAGAAAACAGTGGGAAGTTAAATCCTCACATAAGAAGTTCCTTCGCTTGAAGGATTCAGTAGCATTCTTGGAGAATAGTTGTCAAACTCTGGAGCTAATCAACCCCGAAAAACACCAAAGCGACAAACAACAGGACGTATCCAAACATGGTGGTGATAAGGGCAGTAAGAAGTCCTTTGTCACAACAGCAACTCATTGTGAGTTTTGTAAGGCTTCTCACACCCTAACAAAATGCCCTAGGTTTCGTGAAGACAGCGTTGGTAATTGAATAGATTTCACCACGAAGTGTAAACTTTGCTGTAACTGTCTGGGTACTAATCATACTTTAAAGGAGTGTAGTTCTAGAAATTGTCGAATCTGCAATAATAATAGACATCATACTCTGTTGCACAAGGAGCAGAGTATTTCCTACAATGTTTCTGCTACATCAGAAACCAACCAGACTCAGCAGCAAACCTACTGTGCTGTGAAGAGCAACTATACTCATGTAGAAGTTCTATTGTTAACAGCTCTCGTAGTGGTCACAGACAAACGTGGGAATGCACATCAGTGCCGAGCTCTACTTGATAGTGCGTCTCAAATGCATGTCATGTTGTAATATGTTGATAATAATAACAAATAAAATCATGAATAAAAATATATAAATAAAATTACTCAAAAACTTAATAAAATTAATAAGCATAATAAACCGAAATGTCCGTAGTATGGGCGCCAGAGTTCACCAGAATGGATCCCTCGAATTTAGATAAGAGCATGATAAACTTATATCCCAGGGCGTGTACATAATGCTGCGTACTGGTACATCTGTTGCAGGCCTTACCTAACCTCCTGAAAACGACTAATTAGGTAGGAACTGCACCTAGGTTTATCAATAACACTGATTCTAAAATAGCTAACTATATTCTGAACAAATTCCGTGCATGAGCACCTCATCAACATACAACATTATACATATAATACACACATAAAATATTGCTGGAAGACTCCATATTTACAACAACAATAATGAAAACCGTGGGAAAACGAAAGTGAGAACTAAGTTACCATTTGTAAATAGTCCGATGAACAATGTACATGTATGAAGATAAATACCCTTCACTGTCTCTATGAATTCGACTTACCGATTCTCATAATCGGCAGTTATCACATCACACAGATACTGTACCTTGTACTACTGTGTTCACATATTTTAACACTTGTTGTAAAGATATATACACACGTCTGTCGATCCTCAACATAAATTTATGGAAAGTCTGAGATAGCTTTCACCAACGTATAATGCTAGGCCGCCACAAGTGCTACAATACTTAATGCGCAAGCACTCTCCACAATCAGCCACTTTCTACGAACATAACACGACTACGCTCCACGAACGTTTGAAGTCCAGTCCATTGCAGCCATGTCAATCCAGTACCGTGTATCAGCACCACTTCCTTCCCGTACAGTGTGTCAGTTGTAGTTGTAGTTATCTTCCTTCTCGTTCCTTTACAATCACCTCTACAATCACCCTTACAATGTCTCATACAATCTCTCTTACAATGTCCTAATACAATCATCTGGTTGCCACCGTATCATCAACCTTTATAGACATCAACATCCCCCTCCTCTCAGATGAGACGTCTGGATTGGTGCTTGCCAGCCAATCATGAGTGATCTCAAATCAAGACCAAGCCCTGAACTACTTCTTCCTCCCAAGACAATAACAAACTCTGGGGAGTTTTCATGAATCACCAAACTTTCCTGGTACAACAACAAGCTTATCTCATCAGGCTGGGATATATACATGAGTAAATGGAATTCCCTGACACAAGTACATCACAACACACACTGGGGTAGCCAGATGACTCATTCAAATTACCGGAGTTATTACAGCAGTGTTTTCCCACTCGTGCAAAACAAATTACTCATACCTACATATGTGGATATCTTCCAGCTTACCAATATAAATGTCAAAGTATACAAATGAAATACTGATAATAATAATAATAATAATAATAATAATAATAATAATAATAATAATAATAAATCGAATACTGACAATAATATCTCTAACTTCTACATATAATTCGGGGGTGTGATATCTGTACTATCACATAACGCCCCCTTGGTGAATCGATGATATCACATATTATGATTCACCATAAAACAGAACTTCATACATAACCTTATAATGGCATAACAGAACACATAATTTACTGTAATAATGATATATACATTGCGTCTACTGCATTGTATTCGCACACACGAAATACAATTTGTCCAAACAATAATAATAATAATAATAATATGGCTATATACACACAACTCTGATTGTTTCACATACCATTGAACACAATCCCTTCTTACTACAGTACACTTAACTCAAAATTGATAATATACACATCGGAGGTGCAGATCCTATCTCTTATATCTGCGAAGGCTATAGATATTAAATGTCCCAAGGACCTTATTTTCAGCGGTTAGGAGCCTATAAGCACACTTGCCTATTCTACTGTCCACAGTATACGGACCCTGATATAAATGAAAAAACTATACATAAACTTAACATCAGCATCGATAAGCGAAGAATGCGTACCACAATAAAATCTAATTACGTCTAGAATCCACTCTATCTCACACACAAACATTCATACCATCCAGTCACACAAGAATCATACAAACTTTCATTCGGAACATAGAAATCCCAATTTCTGAAATGCGCGGGAATCTCACTACGTTTACACTTCCACAAACTCATAATTAATGCAAGCAAACAGATCACATACTTTTTCACACATTCCACATCGATATCACTCAGCACGTCATTCAAATCTTTCACACATCTCTCAGAATTAAATAAAACATTACGCACTCGCTTGTCAAACATACGCACTTCATTCTCACTCACGCTCACTCGATTACAGAAATTCTTACCATAATACACTTTGAAATTGCTGTCATTACTACTTAATGACCCAACAATTAATCCATCTTCACCACCTTCAATATCAGCTTCTACTTGCACCACCTTCATGCCAACAACACTGCTACTTTCGACTCTCTTATCAGAAGTTTCATTAATCTTAAAGTCACCATTTTCACACATAATGGTCCTAACTTTACTCTCCTCACTTACACTTAAATCAACAAAAACATCCTCATGATGTATACTCCGTGAACACTCTTCACTTACTAAACAACCTTCATCAACTTCACAAAAAACTTCACTTTCAATTTCAGAAACTTCCACAAGATTATCGATCGCAACACCGCTATTACCATCACCACTAGCACAAAGTAAGTCATCCGACACAGCTTTCTTACCTTCATCACGCCCCCTATACACAAAATCTCCCTGAACACAAAACACATGGTCATACAATAATTCCTCTTTCACGTCTACCTCGTAACTTACCTGTTTCATCACGTGAATAGGAATTTCGGTATCGGACTGCCTATCTGACCCAACTAAGAAGTCCGATTCCGGTTTAAATCACTTGACGTGGACTGTTCACTGTTATCATGTCTCTGCACTTGATCTGGAGGTCTTTGATCCGTACGCCCCCTACTTTCTGATTCCCCTTGATTAGGTCTTCTGCCATAATATTCCTGGTGATTAACTCCCTGATTAGACTGTCTGTTTCCCCTTCCGGAATTACCACCCTGATTCCCTTGCCTAGAATGACTGAAATTCTGATTATTCCTATCTCCCCCTAGCTGATTACCTTGTCTCCCATTATCCCCGTAATTCCTACCTTCACTTTGCCTGGTCCTCCCCTGCCCTTCCAAAGCATCAAACCTCTCTAACAGCTGCTCTAATTCTTTAATCGTTACAATATTCTGCATACATGCAGCTAATCCGACCTTCTCAGGAAAATGCCTCAACATCTGGCGGACTGTATCTCTTTCCGATGCTAGACCTTCAATATTCTGGCTGATCAGAACATGCGCCAAGAAATACTCCGTCATAGATACACCTTCCTGAGGTTTATACTTGCCAAATAACACGCGATCTCTTTCCCTTCCCTGAATAGCTTCACTCCAAAATTTAGAACTAAATTTCTCCCTAAATTCCTCCAAACTCGAAATACCCTGTCTGTAAACTTGAAACCAAGATCTCGCTTCTCCAACAAATGCAATATCCAACATCTCATCAACCATACTCCAATCAATCAAACCATCGTCAAGATTCTTGGAAAACCGTTTCTCCACCGTTTTCAAGAATTCCATCGGATTAAACTGCCGACCATTAAACTTGGGTAATTCAGAGTCCTTCGTACAAGATACGTACCTATTACATATGCTGCTACCTACTTGGATTTGACTGATCTCCTGCCTTAACTTTACATGACATGCTTTAATTCCTTCTTCAACTACCATTCTGGCATTTCCTTCTACTGACTTGAGGTCATCTTTTACCGACTTAAGGTCTTTCTCCAATTTCTCATCCTTCTCATCTATACGCTTCGCTAGAACGTTCTGATTGGATTTAATTCTATCTATTTCTTCGACTTTGTCTTCCACTATTTTTATTCTCTTGTCACATTCCTTGCTGTTTTCAACAAATTCTTTCCTAACTACATTAAATCGGCATTCAATTTTCTCAGTCAATTCCAAGCGTTGAGATTCAACCTTATTATTGACTTCCTGAATTTCCCTGCTTTGATGGTCAAACTTCTGGTTTAATTCATCTATTCTACCATTCACAGCACTGCTTAAACTATCAATTTTACTAGACAATTCAACACTCACTAAATTTAACTCCTTACTTTGATTCTCAATCTTACTGGACAATTCCGTACTAACTGAATTTAATTCACTATTAATACTGTATATTTCATTACTTAAAAAACTCAATTCACTCTTCAACTCTTTACTCTGACTATCAATCTTGCTAGACAATTCAACCTTATTATTATCGATTTTACTGGACAATTCAAAATTATTATTATCGATTTTACTGGATAATTCATCACTCTTACTGGACAATTCATTAAATAGTGATTTAATCATACTAAAAGTTAAAACCTCCCCTTGAACTGTTTCCTTAACAACCCCTACATTCTGAGTTTGAGACGGGTTACTGGATTCCTCACCGATCGTTGCAAATTGATCTTTCCTACTATCAGCCATTTTGCTACTCTCACTTAAATTAGATAAACTCAATGTGGTGGAATTCTTTTGACTTCTCTTATCCTGATTCTTAGTACCAGCAACTTTCAAAACCTCTCTACTTCTCAATTTTATAATACTCGACTCGCTACAACATTTCTTCATACTCCAACATACATATCACGTACATATAAAACACTTCACTGACATAGTTTGCAGAATTCCAACCACACCTGACAAGTGCACCTACGCTTATAAGCCTAACAGATGTACCAATCATTCAGCCCCACGTTGGGCGCCAATTGTAATATGTTGATAATAATAACAAATAAAATCATGAATAAAAATATATAAATAAAATTACTCAAAAACTTAATAAAATTAATAAGCATAATAAACCGAAATGTCCGTAGTATGGGCGCCAGAGTTCACCAGAATGGATCCCTCGAATTTAGATAAGAGCATGATAAACTTATATCCCAGGGCGTGTACATAATGCTGCGTACTGGTACATCTGTTGCAGGCCTTACCTAACCTCCTGAAAA
Source organism: Anabrus simplex (assembly GCF_040414725.1). Classification (NCBI taxonomy): domain Eukaryota; kingdom Metazoa; phylum Arthropoda; class Insecta; order Orthoptera; family Tettigoniidae; genus Anabrus; species Anabrus simplex. The sequence goes on along the minus strand of NC_090271.1, from coordinate 181,711,673 downwards.
CGACTAATTAGGTAGGAACTGCACCTAGGTTTATCAATAACACTGATTCTAAAATAGCTAACTATATTCTGAACAAATTCCGTGCATGAGCACCTCATCAACATACAACATTATACATATAATACACACATAAAATATTGCTGGAAGACTCCATATTTACAACAACAATAATGAAAACCGTGGGAAAACGAAAGTGAGAACTAAGTTACCATCTGTAAATAGTCCGATGAACAATGTACATGTATGAAGATAAATACCCTTCACTGTCTCTATGAATTCGACTTACCGATTCTCATAATCGGCAGTTATCACATCACACAGATACTGTACCTTGTACTACTGTGTTCACATATTTTAACACTTGTTGTAAAGATATATACACACGTCTGTCGATCCTCAACATAAATTTATGGAAAGTCTGAGATAGCTTTCACCAACGTATAATGCTAGGCCGCCACAAGTGCTACAATACTTAATGCGCAAGCACTCTCCACAATCAGCCACTTTCTACGAACATAACACGACTACGCTCCACGAACGTTTGAAGTCCAGTCCATTGCAGCCATGTCAATCCAGTACCGTGTATCAGCACCACTTCCTTCCCGTACAGTGTGTCAGTTGTAGTTGTAGTTATCTTCCTTCTCGTTCCTTTACAATCACCTCTACAATCACCCTTACAATGTCTCATACAATCTCTCTTACAATGTCCTAATACAATCATCTGGTTGCCACCGTATCATCAACCTTTATAGACATCAACATCCCCCTCCTCTCAGATGAGACGTCTGGATTGGTGCTTGCCAGCCAATCATGAGTGATCTCAAATCAAGACCAAGCCCTGAACTACTTCTTCCTCCCAAGACAATAACAAACTCTGGGGAGTTTTCATGAATCACCAAACTTTCCTGGTACAACAACAAGCTTATCTCATCAGGCTGGGATATATACATGAGTAAATGGAATTCCCTGACACAAGTACATCACAACACACACTGGGGTAGCCAGATGACTCATTCAAATTACCGGAGTTATTACAGCAGTGTTTTCCCACTCGTGCAAAACAAATTACTCATACCTACATATGTGGATATCTTCCAGCTTACCAATATAAATGTCAAAGTATACAAATGAAATACTGATAATAATAATAATAATAATAATAATAATAATAATAATAATAATAATAATAATAATAATAATAATAATAATAATAATAATAATAATAATAATAATAATAATAAATCGAATACTGACAATAATATCTCTAACTTCTACATATAATTCGGGGGTGTGATATCTGTACTATCACAATGTCCAGGCGTTTGGCAGATCGCTTAGGGATTGAATTGAGTCGGCACTCAATGCCTATAAGTATAATTAGTGATACTAAGGCAACTGAATCATCACATATTTGTCAAATCTAAGTTACATCCAGGGTCACAGACTACACTACCCCTATTGTTTGTGCTGTACTTCCTCGCATAACTAGTCTGCTCCCTGCAGTACAGCTTGACACGTCTGACTGACAGGTACCACAGGACATTCCCTTGGCGGATCCTCAATTTAGAAAACCAGGTGAAGTTGACTTACAACTGGGGGCTTCTGTGTTTTTTGACATACTGCGTCGTGGTCAACTCACGAGAGAAAATCATCCCGTATTACAGGACACTGAATTTGGCAGGATCTTATCAGGCAAGATACCACCATACTCTCTAAAGTCTACCAGCAAGAAAGTATTGTCTTGTGCGCAGCAATGAACTGCACATACAGGTCGAACGGTTTTGGCAACAAGAGGAAGTAAAGATATCTCCCCCGCGTTCTAAGGAAAAAAGCTTGGCGGTAGAACGAACACATTCGTACTTTACACAAATATAAACACTTGGAAATAAACTGTAATCATTAATAGGCCTAAATGCGCAGATTATGTGAGATGTAATATCGTCACTGAATCACATCGGGCACCGGGAGATCAAAATGTTCGGTCTCGTTTTCGAGTTGTTTACGGTACTCATGTTGAACGAGGCCTAGCTCTTCCCACAGTCCACGAAATGTACTTCATCATTAAGTGCAAAGGGAAGGCCAACATAATGTACATTACATACTTAATTTATTCACAAACTAATTACACTGTACAAAATATACATTACGACGCGGTGGTCCACGATGTGGCGCACCAAATACAACACCGTTACCCACGCTAGTTCAAGTCTCGTAACTCACTCACTCTGTGAGACGCGTTACTCCGTCTCCACTTCTACTGGAGTTGTAGCAGTCTGATTAGTGCTAACCTCTAAGGGACAAACGTAAACATGGCGTTCAGCAGGTATTACAAATCATTAATGTTCATAACGGATCAAGAAATACCTGATGGTAGTATTGTAAATATCGAAGAAGATAAACATTTGACTACGTTTCTAAATTGGGATATTTATGCAGGTTTAACACTTTTGGTTTAATTTTTCTTCTTCGTTTTGTCTCATGACTAAGGCGTCGTGACTATCATAATATTCAGCCATCTAGCCGATGAATCATACTCCGCAATTCTTCCCTATCTAAAGCTTTCAATGTGGTTACTCTGAGAGAACTTTGTAGGGGGTCGTTCACTATGTCAATCCACCGTGTTGGTATTCGTCCTCGTTGTCTCGTTCCCTGGACTTCGCCCTCAACAATCAACTTTTGAAGACTACCATCTCGGCGCATTATATGTCCAAAGTAGCGTACAATCCGCTGAGAGACCTTACACGATAGACGAACTTTTATCTGAAGTTGGTTCAGGATTGGTGTGTTCGTGCGATGAGCTGTCCAAGGAATCCTGAACATTTTCCTCCAGCACCACATTTCAAAGCTTTCTATCCGTTCACGATCACTTTTGAGGATGGTCCACGTCTCTGCGCCATACAACAAGACTGAGAAGACTAGAGATTAAACGAGCTTCTTTTTTGGTTTAGTAGATGCAGTTTATTGGTACGAGTAATTTGATATTTAACAAGCCATAGAATTTGGAGAACGAAATAACGAAAGTTCATGTTTTTGAATCACTTCCTCCAATTTTTACTACATATCTTCTTCTCATTCTCGGTATTTCTTTTCAATAATTAAATAGCTTGATGTACACAGAAATGTTTTCCTTCTTTTATTCATGTTGTTCCCTGTGCTAATACTTTCAACATGTTGAACGTCCATGGGCCACGTCAACGTAGGGGATTATTAGAGTTTTACACTGTTACTGCTAATGTATGAACAATAAAGGAAGTAAATTGGTCAAATAATCCTATACGTTGGCGCGGGCTGTGGACTTACAGCATGTTGAAAATATAATAGTCTACTAATGTTATTGGCTTTATGTTCCACTAACTACTTTTAGGGGTTTCGGAGACGCCGAGGTGCCGGAATTTTGTCTCGCAGAAGTTCTTTCACGTGCCAGTAAAGTAGAACTGGCTGAGCCACCAAAGAGAATGCATCTGGATGTGTTAGGAGTCAATTATATTCAGGTAAGGGGAGATAACGAGATATAGGAGAGCGTAAAGTGTTCTTGACGGGTGTTAAAAATTAAAGGGCAGAGTGTAGAGTAGGACTGTAATGCACACAATGACGCCGAGGTGCCGAAATTTAGTCCCACAGCAGTTCTTTTATGTGCCAGAAAATCTACCGACACAAGGCTGACGTATTTGAGCACCTTCAAATACCACCGGAATGAGTCAGGATCGAACCTGCCAAGTTGGGATCAGAAGGCCAGCGCCTCAACCGTCTGAGGCAATCAAAGGCATTTTTGTTGACAAACGGGCTGCGGTGAGAACTGATGGTAGAATGAATTCGTATTTCAAGGTACTTACAGAGGTTAGGCAATGCTGTAATGTTTCACCTTTATTGTTCATAGTTTACATGGGTCATCTACTGAAAGGTATAAAGTGGCAGGGAAGGATTAATTTAGGTGGAAATGTTGTAAGCAGTTTGGCCTATGCTGACGAGTTGATCTTAATGGCAGGTTGTGCCGAAAGCCTGGGAGACTAAAGTGCTGTCCGCAGGTAAGAAAGAAACCTAAGATAATTGAGTGTCAGGTTGGGATTACACAGCTGGAACAGGTATATAATTTCAAGTATTTAGGATGTGTGTTCTCTCAGGATGATAGGATAGTAACTGAGACTGCAGCCAGGTGCAGCAAAGCTAATGTAGTCAGTTCACAGTTGCGATCAACGGTATTCTGTGTAGCTAAGGTATAAGTGGGGATTCTAGAGCGAGAGAGAGAGAGAGTCGAATTATTTGAATGTTGAACAGGTCTTGTGAATATTATGTAAACACGGTGAAATGAAATGGCGTATGGCTTTTAGTGCCGGGAGTGTCCGAGGACATGTTCGACTCGCCAGGTGCAGTTCTTTTGATTTGACTCCCGTAGGCGACCTGCGTGCCGTGATGAGGATGAAATGATGATGAAGACAACACATCCAATGATGGTTAAAATTCCCGATCCTGCCGGAATCGAACCCGGGACCCCTGTGACCACAGGCCAGCACGCTAACCATTTAGCCATGGAGCCGGACAGTAGGCCTACTGTTCGTTAAAGGCGAGAAAATGTGCGGTTTTTCATTTGATCGAATAGTTTATATGATAACATTGCTCTTAATCGCAACATTCCTACTGGCGTCATTGTAATATAATCTATGTTGACTTGAGTTGGGAAAACCACAAAGACAGTTTTTCTGAGAATTCCGTAGCGAAGCACGGGCATATCAGCTAGTAAGATTTCAACTCAATTTATTCGTTCCACCAAAATTGGCACTTAATATGTACCTGCTTTCATCCTAGAAACCATAAAAGTGCGTTTATATAACATCAAGAACAGTGATACTTCACAAACAAAATTTTAGATAATTTTAGACTTCCTATTGACGCAAGTTTTATCACACAATTGAATTATTTAAATTTAGAAATAAGCCGTCTTAAACTTAGAACAGGCAGTGTCTAACAGTGTGATATAGAAATCAAAAGAGCGTTAAAGGAACATCAACCAAAAAATAATGAGAATGGAACTCCACATGGAAGGGGTTAAAAGGAAGAAGACCGGGCGAGTTGGCCGTGCGCGTAGAGGCGCGCGGCTGTGAGCTTGCATCCGGGAGATAGTAGGTTCGAATCCCACTATCGGCAGCCCTGAAAATGGTTTTCCGTGGTTTCCCATTTTCACACCAGGCAAATGCTGGGGCTGTACCTTAATTAAGGCCACGGCCGCTTCCTTCCAACTCCTAGGCCTTTCCTGTCCCCTCGTCGCCATAAGACCTATCTGTGTCGGTGCGACGTAAAGCCCCTAGCAAAAAAAAAAAAAAAGGAAGAAGTGAGTGGCACTAGATGAAAGAATCGTGAAAATAATAATAATAATAATAATAATAATAATAATAATAATAATAATAATAATAATAATTGTACCGGGCGGTACGCCCCTACGCCGCACTTTTAAATCTTGCGCCAATAAAACCTCCTCTACAGGAGGAACTCTGAACTTAAAACTGGACCAACTTGTAAATTTTCTCAGAAGATGTCACTGCCGTAATTTTTTTTATGGTGAAGTTTCCTGAACTGTGTGAAATTCTACTTGTTTTTGTTTTCCATTCATCAAGAAGTTTGGACATTCTCTCATAGAGGTCACTACAAACACTATGATCATGCACCCTGGTGCGAAGTGAAAGAACCTTTCAGAAGTAATTTTGTTTTCATAAGTTTTTCCTTTACTAAATTTCGTTCATTCATTTTTGGGTTGGCAATATTTATCCTTTCTTTCCGCCTATTTTGAATTTAACCAATCAAGAATTTCTGTAATTAATTTCCTACCAATCACAGGCTTCTTCTTCGATTTGGTGTGTAACTTTAAGCTACCCAATAAAATTGAGTGGGCGTGGCTGTTTTATTCATGAAAGGTCTCGAACTTTCCCCGAGGGTTTATAAACTGCTGATTTTCACGTCTCTTAGCCATTTGATCAACGTCTATCTAAGTGTGTGGATGTGAAGCAGGAGGCGGGTGGCGCCTCTTTCATCGGGCAGCAGGTCTTCAGCAAGGTAATGGCCGTTTAACATCTTATTTCTTGCTAGCTCAGCAGTTTAACCCGCGGGAAAGGTCCGAAACTTTAATATGTAACCTTTTTCTCTAAAATATAAGTTCTGCCAGCTTATGTAAAAACTTATAAAATCTGTAACTGTAATTCGGGGATAGAGAGTGATTTACCCTCTCGAGCTCCCTTTCATTTTGGTTTTGAGGTGACTACGTTTTGGTAACTGATTTTCTTCCCTTCCTTAATGTTTTAAATTTCTTTCTTAGACGGGTCACCTCCATAGTTTGAGAATAGCCCCTGTTTCATCGGCCTAGTGCCTGTTAGGTTTTAAGAAGCTGCATAGAGGAGTGCAAGTATTCGCCTCCTTTCATTTTGTGCTTGGGCCATTTATTTAACTGTTATTTCTTTTACACGAAGGCCCTGTTGGTTGGGTACGAGATACCCCTGTTTCATTTTTGTAAACTGTGCTTTGATGGCAAGTTATTGTAAGGTCTGATATTGCCTTGAATAGGCTTGAAAAACTGAGAGCGTGTCAGCTCTTTTCTAGTATTGTAAAAGTGTCCCTAGGAGGCTTGACATTGTAAATTACGGAGCTGGTGCTCCATGTTTTAGAGGATTTCTGCCCTTTGAACAAATCATTGTTTGGTAAGGCTGAGCTAGGAGCTCAAACTTGTAAAACTAGGGGCTTGTAGCCCAAAAGTGTTATAATTCTGAAATCTTGGATCCTTCCTAGTCTTGTTTCTTCACCTGGTCAAAGGTTGTTAGATTTTTGGTGTTATTAATTGTTAAAACTCAGAAAATATAACCTTTGTTAAAGTTTTAAATTAACTTTGATTTGGCAGTTAGATCCATTCACCCCGGCACCTTCTTTCACCTCTGCCGATCCACCATACCCCGGTAATAATAATAGACTAATAATAATAATAATAATAATAATAATAATAATAATAATAATAATAATAATAATAATAATAATAATAATAATAATAAACATTCTAAAGGCTAATGCCTTGTCGATGCAACCACTCATTTCTTTCATTGGCATAATAATAATAATAATACCGGGCGAGTTGGCCGTGCGGTTAGGGGCGTGTGGCTGTGAGCTTGCATCCGGGAGATAGTGGGTTCGAATCCAACTGTCGGCAGCCCTGAAGATGGTTTTCCGTGGTTTACCATTTTCACACCAGACAAATGCTGGGGCTGCTTCCTTCCAACTCCTAGGCCTTTCCTATCCCATCGCCGCCATAAGATCTATCTGTGTCGGTGCAACGTAAAGCCACTAGAAAATAATAATAATAATAATAATAATAATAATAATAATAATAATAATAATAATAATAATAATAATAATAATAATAATAATAATAATAATAATAATCTATTAATAATACAACTCTCACTAATCCACCATAAACAACTACCCCTCTAGTTATGTTATACAATAAAAAAGATAATCTTCTAAATGGTAAGATTACCTCAACCTAAATTATTAAACATTTTCAATAAGAAAATATTTTTAACAATACGGTTAGGTTATCTAAAACATCCCAACGTACCAGTTAATGTTAATACTACTAGAACAACAATTACATATGAGACTGTTTTGAAAATTGTATCTGTTTTATGTATCTCACGTCAACATTAATCTCTTGTTCGCAATCTGGACTGTTCGCAATCAAGATACAACCCTTCTCCCACCTACTGTCACTTGGGTTTTCCTTCCATTTCCTGCATAAACAATTTCTCTTTCAAATACCTGATGTTAACTCTTTAGTGATCCATGGAGTTTTTCGCTTATTAGAGATGGAAACTTTCGGCACAACTTGATCGACACATTCAAAAAATACTTTTTTCCAGTTTTCCCAGATCTCGTTGATATTTCTATCGCCGGTGAAGGACGTGAGGGGAATAGGGCAATTTTTTTTTATAGAAGAGAGGAAAGTTCGTTCCAGTTGATGCGGGAAAAGTTATATATTGTTCTGGAGTGGAATTTTGGGGAGGGTTTTCTGTAGGTCAAAGTTATAAATATAGCTTGATGATCACAAAATCCAGGTATTACGTCCAGGAATTGGACGGATGATGGGGAGTTAGTAAGGAACGGGAGTTTTGAGTAATACGAGTCGCTTCAAACATAGGGTTGCCATAGTCCTGAAAAAGCGAGATTGTCCTGAATTTGAGCATGTTACCGACACCGTGAATGAATTTTTAAAAATCGCTGAATGTCCTGAATTTTAAAAATCAGAGCAAATTATTTAAAATTTTGCTCAAATGTTTTGAAAGGGAATGGTATTTTTTTGGTTGGTCATCCTGAAGCAGAGTTGACATCATTATCTGACGTCATGGTAACAGGCTTGACCTACGCCAAATACAGTAGAGACAATACACGACACTGAGCGAGATATCGAGGGACAGCTATTGGAGCTCACTCTAGCGGATAGACCTGAACGGTACTGATTCTGTCATAAGAGCACATGTATTTTTGTGTGAAGTTTTTGGTGTTATTTATGCGTTTTCAGTGAGTTGACATAATTAAATAGTAGCGTGTGTCATTCCTTGATATCTCCTCTCAACATGAGGGGAATGGTATGTGCTGTGTTTGGCTGCAGTAATTACGTAGTAGAGAAAAATGCGCGCTCGTTCTTCAGGTTCCCTCGTGACAAGAACATGTTTGTATATATAGACTAGTCTTCCAGTGACAGAGATTTTTATAGTACTTCATAATCTTCTGACCTGCTCGACCCATGTTTTAACGGGCTTAAAATATAATACGCATATTTTATTGTATAGTGCAGCAGTTAACCTTCAATACTGATGTGTTGCTGTAGGTGTGATCTGTGGGTTGTGAAATGTCACAGAAGCGATTTGGATAAAGTGTACAAGAAAGAAGGGACGTTACGCTTGTATAAGAATTATAAGATCTGTTCAGATCATTTCCAGGCCAGCGACTTTAAAAATCCTCGACTATACCGTACGTAAATATTCCTCAAAGCATCACTATCGACAACATTTTCAAACTTTTCTTTCTTTTATCCCTCTTCTCAGATTAAAGCCGGGATTTTATAGATTTTCTTTCTGTTAGAAGGCTTCATGTGAAGAGGAAAATTGTCCAGCTATTAAATGTTAATTCATTGCATCATATGTGTAAGGAATGTGCCGATAGTTTTATTGACAAATGTCTTAATGTGATGATACATTGTTTTTAAATGAGGAAAAAAGACAAATCCAACCGTAAGATTTCAGGCAGGTATGCTAAAGCTAAAAAAGTAATGCATAAATGAAAGATCAAGCCATTTCACAGCAGTCCATTTCACACCTTGTTTATATGTCTAATTTCAGTCTTTGAATAATAACCTTTTAAATAATTCTTCATTCATTTATCCAGAATTGCTTTAGCAACTTCGAATTTAATATCTCAATACCACTTTCTTTCTAGACGTAATTTATTTATCCATTTCCGTATATACATTTCCATTGATATTTGAATTTAGCGCGATTTGTTCAGGTCAAGTCACTAGGAGCGCCACCGTCGAATTGTCTCCCATTTTAGCAAGGCGAAATCCGTAAGTGTCGTGTATTGTCTGTACTGTATTTGCCTACGCTAACGCTATCTACTTCCGCCCGGGAGCAGCGTGTTGAATACTGACGAAAATTATTTTGTATCCATGTCAGCTAGTAATAAATGGGTTCAGTTTTTAAAGCAATGTAAATCCAGTGAGGAATATTCTGAACTGCTTAAATTGGCTCAGTTCTATTTCTGTTTACCTGGCCATAATGCGTGTGTGAAAATATTTTTTCCTCACTGAATTCGCAATGGACAGATGACAGAAATAGACTGAAAGTGGAATCTGTTAGATCAATATTATTGCTGCAATACAATTTTAAAGAATTATCTTGGCAGGAATTTCATGATTAGGCCCTACATTAAAAAATGATGAGTTGCTAAAAAGTGTGTCAAGTTCAGAAAAGTATGATTGGTATCAGCATCAGGACACTTGTGTGTCATAAATATGTTTAAGCAAAGGTAAATAAATGCTGTTTTTACTTTTCATTTATTCGTGTTATTGAGAAATGAATAATTCCACCTAAGCTGTTCCATCTGTTACTCAAAATCCTATGCAAATAACAATGAATATTATATAATTTTGGAGTGGTCTGTAAAGTAGGTGTTTTACATTAAGTCTGATTTCTTATTATTTCTCTATTTGATTTTTAACATTAACATCATATAACAAGTGTGTCTTTTGGTAACGGACGGGACAGTTCATATGGAATTAAGCTACCCAAATACACTCGCTAGAACGATAGGCGCCGAATTTTGGTCTTGAGCACGGGGGCGAGGATGGAAATATCAAATATTCTTAGGGGAGCAAAAACTACTATATGTATAGTAGGGGACAAGTGCTCCCATGGAGTCGACGCCTATGGTTGGAACTTGTCGATGTTGGTGTCCTGAATTTCATTCTGAACATTATGGCAACACTAACTGTTAGAGGAAAATGTCGTAGAAGGTGGAGAGAAAACTATCAACAAGAGGATTGTTTGGTACTGGGGCGGCATTTCTAGACCAAGTAATTTCAAGATTGAAGTCACCGGCAATATCAATTGCGTCGTAATTATTCTGTACTTGTTGCACACGATCCAGAGAGGAGAGCAAGGCATCGTTCCTCGTTTGCGAGGACATCGGTGTACGATACACGGATCCAGGGGCGTAGCCAGGGAGGGGGTTACTGGGGGTTAGAACCCCCACCCCCCATTGAACTTTCACAAAAAGAAAATAAATAGAAACTGACAGTAAACAATGAACTTCTTTTATGTGATCAAGATAAACTCCCTGCAATCTACTGCTTGTTGAGAGTGTTTGCCACCCTACCTGTCACCACTGCAGCCAGTGAGAGATCATTTTCAACATTAAGACGCCTTAAAACCTACCTCAGAAATACCACAAGTGAAAGTCGACTCAACGGGTTGGCTCCCTTGAACATTCACAGAGACATAATTGTAAAACCAACAGATGTGTTAAATTTATTTTCTAGGAAGCCTCGAAAATTAGATTTTAGATTGTAAACTGAACATACCGTTTGAGATAAAACTGCTGACCTCGATCATATTGTTCTTGTTCTGTATTTTAAAGTAAGAATTTTGTAGTGTATTGCAATCTGAATATCACATACAGTAATTCACTCTTGTATCAGTATCCTTATGACAGTCATGCATGCGCGTACCAGACACGAACAAGCACAAGCAGAAGCACTTTCATTATGTTATATCTTAATTTTGTAACTGCAAACCCCCCCCCCATTGGCCGATCCTGGCTACGCTACTGCACGGATCCGATGAGGAATTTATTACTACCGCACGTAATTTCTACCCACATGGCTTCAACGGTCGTCTCCAACTCGGGACGTCCAGTTGGATTACACTCTGGTTTTGCAGCAATAAGAACTCCGCCTCCTGTGGTTAGGATCCGGTCCTTACGGAACAGAGCAAAAGTATCTGTTAGCACTTCTTAGTCATTAATTGTGTCTGAAAGCCATGTTTCACTGATACAAACAATAGAGGGATTTAGATTTGAGAGCGAAGCGAAAATATATTCTTTTCTACCTGGACGTAAAATACTGGGCCAGAAAGTGCTATGACAACACCACCGTCCGTATGAGTAGCATCTTTCATTAGTCCATATATTCGCGCTCTGAATGTTATTACTCAGCATCTCCCATACCACAACTGCTTCCAAACTGTCACAGTCGTAAATGAGACTGAGAATTTCGTTCTTGCAGAATACCCTTGATCACAACTGCGAGCTCGCTGCATTAGCTGTCCGTCTCCATGGCTGGGTGGTCATCGTTTCGGTCCTTAGGACCCCGTGTTGGATTCCCGGTCGGGTTGAGGCATTTTCATCGTAATTCCCTTGGCTCAGAGACTGTGTGTTAGTGCTGTTCCCAACATTCCTGCAACTCATATATCACACAGTACTGTCCTCCACCACATTAACACACAGTTTCCCATACCCGGCAAATCCCCTCCCCCCATCTCGGAGCGTCTGCATTACACGAGCTGCACTAGGCCAGCAATAACTATTAGCCTAACTATTGTGCGATTTCGTGAGAAGAAAGTAACATTTTCTTGAAACAGAAGTTATTTCTTAACATTCGCTGTCATAATCCTCTAAATTTATTCATAGAAGCTTCATTTGTGGTTCAAATCCCGGTCTCTCCATGTGAGATTTGTGCTGGACAAAGCGAAGGCGGAACAGGTTTTTTTCCGGGTGCTCCCGTTTTCCCTGCCATCTTTCATTCCAGCAACACTCTCCATTAACATGTCATCTGTCAGTCATTACTCATTGCCCCAGAGGAGTGCGACAGGCTTCGGCAGTCGGAAAATTCCTATCCTCGCCGGTAGATGGGGCTTCATTCATTCCATTCCTGACCCGGTCGATGACTGGAAATCTTCATTTGTTTGATTTGTGTGAAATGTAAGGTAATTCATAACGGACAACGCACCAATGCGGGACAAAAGCTAGGAAGATGATGATTGATTTGTGACAGCCAATCAAGTTTCACACATTTTTCTTAAATGGGGTCCAATAGACCCCAGTGTGCCGTTCTCGTCACATTAACATGAGAGTGCTATTGGACGGTTAATGAGAAAAGAATCATGCCTCTGCTTGCAAATATGGTGATCCGAGAAGAATAGCGATGTCCAGTGATGACCCGCCCTGTTAACACATACAGGCCTGCACCCCTCTCTCTCACTCACTCATCCTTGTGCCACTCCTTCACACGCCTCCCTCCTTCTCTTCTCCCCGGCGGCAACGCCCGTCACTGCCCCACCTCTTCAAAATCATCTTCCACCCCCTTCTCACTGCCCAGCCTCTTCCTCATCATGACTTGCATTCATTAACTATAATTAACTCAAGTTACCCCTAGGTTTAATAAAAAATGTGTATCTTTTTACTGAAGAGAATTTTCCAGATAAATCCTGGTTTAATGTGTATTGAACTTCCTCGTACACTATAATCGTATACTGAGGAAGGCGTGTTTAGGGACTGATTTAGGGGAAAGGCGTGCACGCTTCAACCGGAAGGTTGTGGATTCAATTCTCCGTCAGTAAGTCGAAACGCGTAGAAACGAGAGTTCCACTTCTGGAGGGACACAAGACCCTGAGGTTCACTCAGCTTACTGCAATAATTAGTACCAGGTTAATTACTGCGGGCAAAGCTTGCCACTCTATGCTACTTAGTGCTGAGGTTACGGATAGTCCTCGAAAGACCCTCTTTGCCTGTACAAATTGGTATTGTCCTTATTCACGTGGCGTAACAAAGGGCATCCAGCCTTAAATTCCTAGCCAAAACTCAAAACGAGCCAAGATGGCTCCAGCGACTCCATAAAATACCAGGCATAGCCTGAAGAAAGAACCATCATCTTCTGCTGTATCGTATTATTGTTTTTACGTCCCAATAAATACTTTTTAACGGTTTTCGGAGATGTCGAGCTGCCGGAATTTTGTCCCACAGGAGTTCTTTTATGTGCCAGTAAATCTACCGACACGAGGTCGACGTATTTAAGCACCTTCAAATGCCACCGGACTGAGCCAAGATCGAACCTGCCAAGTTGGGGTCAGAAGGCCAGCGCCTCAACCGTTGAGCCACTCTGCCAGCACGGCTTTTATGTGCACTTCATGGTGTAGGCCGCTTGCCTTCGCCCCTTATCCACCTGTGGGCCGCAGTATCCCCTGCCTGTCGTAAGAAAGTCTAGGTGCTGACAACTTGGGAGCGTGGGTTAGCGACCATCACTCCCTACCTTCCATTCATTTCTTGATATAGATGTTGATTCCCATAGGGAATCTGAAATATTTGTCCTAAATTAGTAAATTTAAAATACCATTATAGTTGGTCCGTTATTGGACATTATAGTCTACATTTTCCAGCTAACTCATTCCATTTATTTGTATTAGGCTCTTCACTTTCATGAAGAGTTACTTCTATCCTTTTTTTGGTCTTCCAACATCTCGCCTTCCTCTTGGTTTCTTATTGTTGGTGTTTTGGTCATCGTCACAGACAGATCCCATCCCACCGTATCTTGTACTAAACTCTTCGTTTCTAGGTAACTTCTGTCTCCTTCACCTACTCAAATGTTCGTGTCAGTAGCGTAATGGTTAGTGTTATTAGCCGCCGTCCTCGGGGGCCCTGGTTCGATTCCCGGTACTGACAGAAATTTAAAAATGACAGGAGGGCTGGTATGTGGTTCAAATTGTATAGACCCCCTATACAGCTCACCACCACCGGGGATGTGAAAAGAGGTGCACCACCTAGGAATAAGGACACGAGTTTACTTCACTTTACCTACTCAAATGTCCGGTTCCATAGCTGAGTGGTCAGTGAGTTGGCCTTTGGTCTTCGGGCCTTATCGGCCTGTGGGTAGCAGTATCCCCTTCCTGTCGTAAGAAAGACTCACAACTTGGGAACGTGAGACCTTCAGTTTACTTCACTTTACCTACTCAAATGTCCGGTTCCATAGCTGAGTGGTCAGTGAGTTGGCCTTTGGTCTTCGGGCCTTATCGGCCTGTGGGTAGCAGTATCCCCTTCCTGTCGTAAGAAAGACTCACAACTTGGGAACGTGAGTTAGCGACCATGGTTCTCTACCTTCAGTTTACTTCACTTTCATCTTTCCTATTCAACCACACATGGTCAAGTCTTGTTCTCTTCAAACCCTGACAGTATTAGGTTTGCGACGCCTTCTCTTTCTTTTACCAATACCTTCAATCTTCGAAGTGTCGAATCTCTTCAGTTTTTCCCTCTGATTAGTTTTAATAGCATTTATTAACTTAACTATTTTAATTTAATTTGTTTTGGTCCGAATTGACTTCAGTTTGTTCATCACTCAAAATCACTGTTATATAGGCCTACCTGAACGAGCATTGTCAGTACAATTATCCCCCTGTGGGTGGGGGCGGTAGAATAACACCCACGGTACCCCCTGCCTGTCGTAAGAGGCGACCAAAAGGGGCCTCAGTGACTCTGAACTTTGGAGCGTGGGTTGGCGACCACGGGGCCCTCAGCTGCGTTCTGGCATTGGTTCCACTTACTTGTGCCAGGCTCCTCACTTTCATCTATCCTATCCGACCTCCCTTGGTCAACTCTTGTTCTTTTCAGATCCCGACGGTATTACGTATGGAGACCTAGAGAGTCTTTCATTTTCATGCCCTTCGTGGCCCTTGTCTTCCTTTGGCCGATACCTTCATTTTTCGAACTGTCGGACCCCTTCCATTTTTTCTCTCTGATTAGTGTTATATAGAGGATGGTTGCCTAGTTGTACTTCCTATTAAAACAATAATCACCACCACCACCCACTCAGTAGCCTACTATTAACATTTTTTAATTGTTCGTGTATTTCAATCACTAAACGCCGTACATTTGTTTTTAAATTGAGAGGCGAGCTGACACGCGGCAGTATAGAGTTGCATATATCAGTTGGCAGAGCCATACAGTGACAACTTCCATTCTTCCTCGTGAACTGTCGAGATTTTCTTATGAAGACGCAGAGCAAAGTTCTCTGCGAAACTTAAAGAATGTCACCTTATTTCCTTGACACGGCATAAGCCCAAAAATCCTATATCATGTCTATAAGTATAGTATAATGTTAATCGGGCTCAAATGGTTCCAATAGACAAATGGAGTTTTATGGTTTCTGGTCTCAAAGGACAAAGACTGTTTAGAACTGGCTTGCATGTTTCCGCAAGAAATAAATCAGAGTTCAAGGTCAACCTTATTTTCGTATGTACAAACAATTCATGAAGTGAAAACAAAGGCTAACATACCAGTAAAAGATTGTTCGCGGGCAGGTACTTTCAATGGAAGAAGCCGCAACAATTTATTGTAGACGAAAACTTTGATTTAGAAGTATTTTATTAGTATTTTAAGTGAAAGACACTTTTTAAGATAATTTGATTCATTTTTTGAATGGTTTAGTTACTAGACAAGTCTGTTATTTTAATGCAATTTTATGTAGAAGATTGTAAGTTTAGAGTTTATTTGACCGAGCTCGATAGCTGCAATAGCTTAAGAGCGGCCAGTATCGAGTAATCGGGAGATTGTGGGTTCGAGCCCCACTGTCGGCACTGGTTTTCCGTGGTTTCCCATTTTCACACCAGGCAAATGCCGGGGTTGTACCTTACTTAAGGCCACGGCAGCTTCCTTCCAATTCCTAGGCCTTTCCTATCCCATCGTCGCCGTAAGAGATATCTTTGTCGGTGCGACGTAAAGCAAATAGCAAAAAAAAAAAAAAAAGTTTATTTGATTGACATACTACCTAATATTTTAATTTTAAATTTAATTTTTTCATACAAAAGTTTCAATATATTATATAGAAGACGTGAATTATAATAATAGCTAGATTGTTGTTAAATATCAGCTGATGATAGATAAAGTCCGAGAAATGTTTGGTAGAATTTTGGGGCCGCTGAAGAAGAGAAGGTGTTGTGACGTACCCACTCTGCCCACAGATGTTTGACAAAATATAACGTGGCGGGTCACTTTAATATTAAAATAAATAAATGATATTTCATTGTTTCTCCATAAACAATATCCTATAGGCGCCAGCCTTCAAGCTTATGGCTTGAAAACGAAAGTTGATAATTAATAATAATAATAATAATAATAATAATAATAATAATAATAATAATAATAATAATACGTAATGAGACTCAAAAAACTCCCAGGGGTGAGGTGACGAAACACAAATCATTAAGTACACTAACTTGGAATTTAAGGATCATTAATAATAATTTCAGAACATACAAATTAAAACAGCTATTTATTAGGATGAAAAACGTGACGTAACGGCGTATTAACGAAATCTGGACTTACGGAAGCAAAAGAAAAATTGAATGAAATTAACTCTAAGAAAATGAACTGTTGCACGAAGACTTGCAGTAACTTATGTCATAAGCTCACCATGTGTAGACTCTGTTGTCTTGAAGCCGATGATCGATGGATCTCTCGTACCGGCTGCCTCATCTGTTGTTGGATTACAGTCCTACTTATGCTTTTCCTGCCTTTAACACTTCCTACTGTACTCCTTACATAAAGTCGTAATGAGTCCTAATTTTAAATGCAAAACCACCATGGGTTATGTTCATGGAGAGAATACACTTGTATTCTTCCGTATTACGGAACAGTAGTGTAGCTAAATTCATAATAAAAGCTCTCCTCCCCTATACTAGTCAAAACCGGTCTCCCGTTGACTACCTCTCGTCACTGAGACAACAAGTCCCAATGAGAGTAACTTCTGAGTAGTATCCTATGGTACTACTCAGATGCGAAATGAACTAAGTTAAAATCTTCTCCGATGTGCAGACGTAGAATCGTAGTAAGAGTGTCTTCCAAGAGTGTCTCAGTGTCTAAGAGTGAGAATAAGAATGTCCTCTCCAGCTCTTGTCTTCGAAGTATATCGGTTCAAAAGTCTCCTTCCATCAGCCATATCACATGGTCCAGTAAGATTCGAGGTCTCATCCCTTCTCCTATGTATTGCTGTGAATACATCACGTTGCTTCATTACGTTAATTCACATAGGCTGAACTTTCCCGCTGAAATAAAGCGTCAGGTAGCGAAGTTCGAAAAGTGGGCGTTCATAATGTTTCAACTGTCTCTTCAAGAGGTGGAGAGGGTAAGATCTCTCGTAACCTTGATGACGTTCTTTTCCTGGAAATGGACTGAAATTAGCCTGCTGACTCTGATCACCTCACAACGGCTATTGGAAAATTTACTGCAAGCTACTAATATGAATGATGTTCAAATACTTTACCCAATATGTGGTTCGTTCAGAATACGTTATAGCCGCGATACAAAGAAATGAAATGATGATTGAAATGGATGATAAAAACCCCATATGCATATACATATTAATTTAAAAATGACCTATCAGTGATTAAATATATACATCTTATCAATTAATTATATAGTTCAATAATTGCTAGTCGTTTTACGTCGCACCGACACAGATAGGTCTTACGGCGACGATGGGACAGGAAAGGACTAGGAGTGGAAAGGAAGCGGCCGTGGCCTTAAGTAAGGTACAGCCCCAGCATTTTACTGGTGTGAAAATGGGAAACCACGGAAAACCATTTTCAGGGCTGCCGACAATGGGGTTCGAACCTACTATCTCCCGAATACTGGATACTGGCCGCACTTAAGCGACTGCAGCTATCGAGCTCGGTAGTTCAATAATTGAAAACATTATTATTATTTCTTTGATTATTGTGCAGCCTGGAAGTAGCCACCAGGGACATGTTGATAGCTATGAAATATTTTTCCCGCGACGTCCTCGTAGGAAAACGTGTAATAATATTGTGCGAAATGACAATATTAGTGCCAGATAAATTTATTGCAAAGATACATGTGTAGGGCGTTCAGAAACATAATTATGTGCTGTAGTATCACTTAATGGTAGGTATTGTATTCACGCAGTCTACATAAATAACATGCAAGTCTCATCTGATTCCTATTTGATTAAATCACATTGACATTCATGGCCAGTGGCTAAGTAGGGTGCTCCCTTTAATACCTGTAATTGTATATTTCATCAGATAGTTAACACACAAATTATTGGGTTCATTTCAATCTTTAAATGACAATATTAGGATTGTAGGTGTCGAACTTTGTTGCTCTACATCATGTTTCCTGTGTGAGAGAGAATTGCTGTACAACTGTGAGCGCTTCGATCACTCTTGACCAGGAACGGTATTACAGTATACATTTTTGTTGCTGTAGAGTAAAGCAGAGCACAAAATAAACTTATTTATTTTAAGTAGCCTAATAGATTGTTTTATGTAAGTAATACATTACAAAACTGATTTTCTGTTCTTAAACTACGTTTACATTGTTTACATAACTATGTTACAGTATTTGCCTGGGTATGTACTATGATCCTTGTCAATCCCACGATGGTAACGTAATTGCCCTTCAGGCATTCTCACACTGATTTCATGTACTGCATTCAGGTATTTTAGCATTGTATTTGTACTTCTGTTGTAACTTAATTATTACATATGTTGCATGCAGATTTATTGGGAACAGTTTCAGAGACATCAAAGACGATCCATACAGCCAATCTCTTCCTACTTGATATTGTTGATGTTTTCAGTACTGCTTAAATCCCGCAACTGTTCTTCGACCTTTGCTCAACTTCTAAAGACTGCAACACATTCGGTTTTGTTCCTTTGCACAGTCATGTATTGTAATGATAAACGTCAAAACGGAGGGCGTATTTTGTTCATTGCGTTCCATCAGCTGTTTACCTAGAACAGAATGACGTTCTGTCTGACGATTTGCTGCCTGTACATACATCACATTCTGGACGCCTAATCTTTATACTGTACATAATATTTGTCAAAAGTATGATGTAGATGTAAACTATTCACCTGTTCCCCCAGACGATTGTAGGCTTTGGCGCGGTTAGCAATAGGCTAAGGTTACAATAAGTCTGTATAAAGTGAGGGGAACAACGATGAAGACGACTAGCCGTTGCCTGTTTCTTAAATGACTTCCGATTGTGAAAGCACCGAAGAAAGTTAGCGTATCTATGGCATAATGGCTACCTGAGATCTAACTTTCCAGTAGCGAAGCAAAACTACTGGCAAAAAAGAGTGCAATTGGACTAGACAAAAGAGTGACTGAATGGGTTGCTATATTTCTAGAAAATAGATCAGAGAATTAGAGTAGGGCCTAGATGAAGCTTTATCTGACCCTGTAATAATTAAGACGGGAATTCCTCAAGGCAGTATTATCGGACCTTTATGTTTTCTTATATATATATAAATGATATGAGTAAAGGAGTGGAATCGGAGGTAAGGCTTTTTGCGGATGATGTTATTCTCTATAGAGTAATAAATAAGTTACAAGGTTGTGAGCAACTGCAACGTGACCTCGAAAATGTTGTGAGATGTACAGCAAGCGATGGTATGTTGATAAACGGGGTTAAAAGTCAGGTTGTGAGTTTCACAAATAGGAAAAGTTCTATCTGTTTTAATTACTGCGTTGATGGGGTGAAAGTTCCTTTTGGGGATCATTGTAAGTATCTAGGTGTTAATATAAGGAAAGATCTTCATTTGGGTAATCACATAAATGGGATTGTAAATAAAGGGTACAGATCTCTGCACATGGTTATGAGGGTGTTTAGGGGTTGTAGTAAGGATGTAAAGGAGAGTGCATATAAGTCTCAGGTAAGACCCCAACTAGAGTATGGTTCCAGTGTATGGGACCCTCACCAGGATTACTTGATTCAAGAACTGGAAAAAATCCAAAGAAAAGCAGCTCGATTTGTTACAAAAATGTTGCAAATTTTGGGCTGGGAAGAACTGAGAGAAAGAAGAAGAGCTGCTCGACTAAGTGGTATGTTCCGAGCTGTCAGCGGAGAGATGGCGTGGAATGGCATTAGTAGACGAATAAGTTTGAGTGGCGTTTATAAAAGTAGGAATGATCACAATATGAAGATAAAGTTGGAATTCAAGAGGACAAACTGGGGCAAATATTCATTTATAGGAAGGAGAGTTAGGGATTGGAATAACTTACCAAGGTAGATGTTCAATAAATTTCCAATTTCTTTGAAATCATTTAGGAAAAGGCTAGGAAAACAACAGATCGGGAATCTGCCACCTGGGCGACTGCCCTAAATGCAGATCAGTATTGATTGATTGAGTTGAATACAATGTGTGCAGAAAGACCGTGTATAAAAATAACACGTGTTTAAAATACAGTAAATACAATGTACGTACCGTGACAGTGATTTTATATTATAATAATAATAATAATAATAATAATAATAATAATAATAATAATAATAATAATAATAATAATAATAATAATAATGGTTTAATTTTGACGTCCAACTAATACATTTTTTTGGTTTTCGGAGATGCCGAGGTGCCGGAATTTACCGTAGTCCCCCAGTTCTTTCACGTGCCAGTAAATCTACCGACGCAGGGCTGACGTGAACACCTTCAAATACTACCGGACTAAACCAGTATCGAACCTGTTAAGTTGGGCTCAGAAGGCCAGATAAGCTATGTTATCAATATTAGAATAGAGGGCATATTCAGTGGAGTGAGAGAAGCCGTGAATGGACATTTTCATATTTTATTATGCGTGTTTAGCTGTGGTATTATCGTTCTCAAGTCATCATCAAATTTAGGTTATTCCTTTTGCTCATTCATTATGATTTTTTCATATCGTACCGCATTTTCGCAATCCCATAAAACCTAAGGGACCACTTGTACGCATGCTTCATCCATCCAAGAGCGGGCGAGAGAGCGAACGCGTGACGTCATGCTTATCATCGAGCCTTCGCAAGCGAAACGAGTCCGAGCCTGGACTCGAAAGTGTCGAATACCGCGATTCCAGGCATCACTCGCGCACATCACTAGCCAGCAGATAGTAATCTATACTTAAGAAAATGGAAATTGCAACACCATGAAGGCACTGGTCGTTTGCGTTGATTTTCAAGATATGGAACGATGCCATGTTGGTATGTAAACGATCAAAGTTTCAGACTCATTGGATTGTTGCTACAGGTCTCCTCACGTGATTGGTCGCGGAGGAATCAACCCCAGTATACGGACTCAGGTGTAGCGTAGTTGACTTGCAGTCTGTGCAGTGAAGTGTTCCCCGTCAAACATGCCTCGGCGACAGAGAAGAGCACGGTATCAACAACTGTCGCCGTTTGAGAGGGCTCGGATAATTGGGCTGTGTGAGGCTGGATTATCGCTAAGGACTGTCGCTGCACGTGTTGACCGACAGGCTTCTACGGTACAACGTGTATGGCAGCAGTGGTCAAATGAAGGTACCCACACTCGTAGACCTGGCACAGGCCCAGCGCGACAGACAACTGTGAGAGAGGATCGCCGCATCATTCGGATGGCCCGGATGGAACCCCATGCAACAGCAGCGCAAATTCGAGCAGCTGTGGCACCCCACGTTACACAACAAACAGTTGATAATCGCCTGCGTGCAGATGGCTTACGAGCCCGTGTCCCTGCAGAAGGTGTTCCATTTACCCCACAACAGCGACGTGTAAGGCTGGCCTGGTGTCGAGAAAGATCGACGTGGGTCGATGAATGGCATAGGGTCGTCTTTAGTGATGAATCGCGCTTCTGTTTTGCCCGCAGTGATCGCCAGCATCGTGTGCGCCGACGTACCGGGGAGAGGGGCCGCCCAGTTGTATTGTCGAGAGGCACACAGGGCCAACACCAAGCATTATGTTCTGGGGAGTTATTGGCTTTAATGTGAAATCACAATTAGTGCTTGTTGAGGGCACTATGACTGCTCGACAGTACGTTGATAGGGTACTCAATCCAGTGGTTGTCCCTATGATGGCGAACATTGCAAATGGGATGTTTCAGCGGGACAATGCCCGGGTTCACACTGCATGCATCTCCAGAGAAGCTCTCCACGACATCACAACCTTAGAATTGCCCGCCAGATCCCCGGACCTCAGTCATATTGAGCATGTGTGGAACATGATGGACCAACAACTGGCCAACCGTCCTCAGCCACCCACAACTCTGGAACAACTGACCCGTGCAGTGCAGCAAGCATGGGCCACAATTCCTCAGGAAGCGTTTAAGGGCCTTATTGACTCCATGTTTCGACGAATTCATCAATGTATTGCAGCTCGTAGTGGGCACATCCTGTATTGATTGTTGTCCAAACTTGCGGTCAGAGGGACCCGAAAGTGTAATAATCGAATCACAACCGAACACTCGTCCTGCATGTTCATTTGAAGCAATGTAGCACCACTTCTTCTGGGTGTTGCAATTTCCATTTTCTTCAGTGTATATCTAGAGTCAGTTATCTATGTGTTATGTTGAACAACAGCCCGAGGCGATCCCGACCGACAAACTGCAGTTTAAAAGGTGGCATGACACTATTGTTCCCTTACAATGTTTGACTTAAGTTTTTTTATTTTTATTTTCGCAAGACACTCGACAATTTCTTTTATTGTAAGAAAATGTGTGTTTTTAATTTCTAAACTACTAGTGATTTACGTCGCACCGACACAGATAGGTTTCATGGCGACGATGGGATATGAAAGGCCGAGGAGTTGGAAGGAAGCGGCCGTAGTCTTAATCAAGGTACAGCCCCAGCATTTGCCTGGTGTGAAAATGGGGAACCACGGAAAAGCATCTGCAGGGCTGCCGGCAGTGGGATTCGAACCCACTATCGACCGGATGCAAGCTCACAGCCGCGTGCCTCTAACCGCACGGTCAACTCGCCCGGTAAACTACTATGCTGCAATGTATAACATAAGGGAAGATTTTCATGTTCACAGGCTTTTTCGTGTGTTGTCGTTAGTCCGAGGTAGTCTTGGTCCCGTTCACCTCGAATTTCCGATAGTGTGCTGTAATGGTTTTGCGTCCCACTAACTAGTTTCACGGTTTTCTGAGAAACCGAGTTGTCGCAATTTTGTCCCCCAAGAGTCCTCTCACGTGCTGGCGTATCTGAGCACCTTTAAATACCACCGGATTGAACCCACCAACCAAGGCCAGAACTCTACAGTCCCAACCCGGCAGCCTTCCTTTCTGTATCTGTTATTGTCCATGTTAGCGTGTTCCATTTTCTTCTTGTGCTACGCTCTACATAGTTATTTTTCAAATAGACCTATGGATATGCTCCGCCATCCAGACTGAGGGAAGCAAGACTGCGGTGGTGAAAGGCACGTGGTCAGAGCAAATAAAGAGTCCATCGTTGGAAACCACTGGTTCTGAACCCAATTGGACAGCATCCTCAGAGAAGACCGAAGAAACGAGGGAAAATAGGTTATGTTCACTGTAGCTCACTGTCCGGCTGATGCAGAGGATCGAGTGAAATGGACGCTGAGATGAAATACGGCAGACCTCAGATCATAAATGGGCACAGTGCCAGGAAGAAAAAGTGATATCGAATTCGAAATTTCTCAGGTGACATCAATCCCTAAGTAGGCCGGCATCTACACTGTGTACTTTAACAATGATAAATTCAGCGATGATTTCATCATCACCCCCAGTGTTCTGCAGGTCCAGTGGACTATGTCCTTTTTCATTGTTCTCTATATTGTGCTTTTCTTTTCATGTTCTCGCAGCCTCCTTCTTTCAGGTCTCCTTGGAATTCTGTCCCTCGCCTTCTTTTTCTTCCCGCCCTCAACAGTTCCTTCAACCAACGCGCTCTTCTGGTCTTTTTCCTTGTCACTGTTATCGATAAACTCATCTCTTCCCCTATTTGATCAGGAACTTCATTGCTCGTAACGATATCACTCTTTTATTTTAAGTATCATCTCGAAGGCTTCCAATCTCAGTATTTCACTTTTGTTTATGGTCGTGTTCTCCAATCCGTACAACACTCCAGACACTCCTTAATCCTAAGCTCACTCTGCAGTAACAGTAATCAGCAGTCTTCTTTTCCTTCTGATTATTTCCTTTGCCATCAAGCCTTGCTTTTATTTCCTACTTGCAAATGTAGGCTACCCGTGGTTCGCTGCGGTATTCCACATTGTATAACTTACAGGTATCGAAGTAAATTACTGTGCATGCAGTAAATACGATCTTTTTAAATTGCATGTCTCTTAGCGTCATCCAGAAACAGCAGGGGGAGGTTCCAATACGTCGTTTCCAATGTAAAGTGCGAGTTGCGGAGTTGTGATGATAACGGCAGGCTCACTTGCCTACTGTCATTCACAATCGAGTAGGTAAGTTTTCATTACAATGAGAGGCCCCATTACCTACTGCGCGGTCACAATCGATTTGGGGAGTTTTCTTTACAATGGCAGGCCCCATTTCCTACTTCCAGACAGATTTACCGTTGAGGAATTTTTATTATAATGACAGGCACCTTCCCTACTGCCAGTCAGAATTAAGTTGTGTTGTTATCATTATAATGACAGACCCCTTTTTCTAATGCCAGTCAGCTTACTGCCAGTGACACCGAGTGACACCTGCCCTTTTCGTCGTAGTATACAAAACTTCTTAGCTTTGTGACAATTGCGAATTTTCATGCACGGTATTTAAAGACGCAACACATTTCCACAAAAACGTGTTATACGTTAACAATTAAATGAATAAATTCCACAAGAAGTATTATGTCCCCTGAATTTACACTGGTTCAAACCACACTGTCGGCAGCCCTGAAAATGGTTTTTCGTGGTTTCCCAATTTCACATCAGAAAATGCTGGGGCTGTACCTTATTAAGGCCACGGCCGATTCCTCCCACTCCTAGCTCTTTCCTGCCCCATAGTCTCCATAAGACCTATCTGTGTCGGTGTGACATAAAGCAACTTGTAAAAAAAAAAAAAGAATTTACATTACTCGTCACGTGATAGGTGTCATTATCCTATTAACAGTTGTTTACGGCAATCCTCTTGTGATAAATTTTGAAAACAAGTACGAAATATACTTAAAAATAAAGGTCTCTCTTTTAACAACCACAATTATCCAAAGAACACTCCCAGTCAAGTATTACATTCACAAATAAAACTCGTAACATTCGCGTAAATCGCCCCAATCGATCAGTTGATGGGCTTCGCGCGCTTTGTACAGTACAACCTGTAGGCCTATACACTGAGTGGCCAAAAGTCAAGGGGTGTTCCATTAGAAAATGTGCCGTGTATGACCCCTGAGCGTTGCGGCTAGCTGCGGCATAGCTGAGCAGTCTGTAACAGACACCAGTGTCGTGAAGATGGCAACACGTCGCGAGCAGTGGCGGTGGGCTCTCAGGAGCACATGAGCACGTGAGCACCCAGTTCTAATGCATATTCACGCATTCATTGTTTCCTTTGTTTCTGCCTGATTTTATCAATCAATCGAAGGTATTCGACTTATATCGAAGCTCTGTTACACTGATAGCTGTTCGTTTAGCCTGACAATGCAGGGAGCACACTGGAGATTTTGCTACGAGCCTGGAGACTATACGCATGCGCATGGAGATGCTGTCATGGTTAATGCACAGATATCTCCATTAGCGAGGAGCACAGTAAGGTGCGTGCCTTTTCGTCTACAACTATCCTCAAACCAGTGACAGTATTACAGTTGACAAGGGTCCGCCACCTTCCCTGTTACAGTTAGCCACACCTCCCAGTAGTTAGTATTGCATTACATTGCCGGAAGATTTCGCCAGTAGGCAATTCAAAACAGGGTTCGTAATCACGGGAAGAAGTTTCCTTAACATTATGGGTGGAGAATCGTTTCAATTTCAATTAGTTTGAGTATTGGTAAATGTGGTAACTGCACGCACTATTTTTATGCCTGTTGTCATACTTATGTGAACTTCGTGCTATGTAAATCCAAGAATAGTGTTCGCATCTTTTAATATTCGCTACAATGCAGCATTGTAGCAAAGTTGCTGTGAATTTTTCTTGTATCGAGCTGAGTATCGAACCTGCCAACTTGGGGTCAGAAATCCGTCTGAGCCACTCAGCTCGGCAGTCATAATTTTAGTTTTGTTGTGCACTCACTCATTAGCCTCGGAAAAATGCATCCTTGGTTATAGGGGTTCTATCAAATTATGAGTGGAGAAGCAAAGCGTACAAGGAACTTTTAGTGAAATTATTGAAGTAAGTTATTGAGTACTGATTTGCATTCTGCTCTGGTATATTTGAGACGTGAACACACATTTTGTTGTGAATCCCCTGAAAATGTTGTCACGCGCCGCCACTGGTCGCGAGTTAACCGACTTTCAACGTGGGATGGTCATCGGCGCCCGGCGCATGGGTCATAGCATTACGGAGATTACACGCGAATTCGGGTTCTGAGGTCAACAGTGTCGAGGGTGGATCTTCAATATCGCAGAGAGAATGTTACCACCCGCGTAAACCGCCGCACGGGAAGATCACAGGTGTTTAACGAAAGGACATCACGTGACCTTTACAGAACCATACTGGGTGATCGACGGGCTACTGTGAGTCATATCATCTCCCTGTTGTGTTGGGAGTCAGGAACCCATTTCTACCAGGACTGTAAGGCGACAACTGCACCGCATAGGCTTCACCAGTCGACGACCAACTCGTGTCCCTTTGCTGACCTCTCGACACAGAGCTCAACTACGTGCATGGGCCCGCGAACATCGGCAATAGACCATGGGGCAGTGGCGGCGTGTGGTATGGTTCGTTGATTCCCGGTTCCAGCTGTATCGAGCTGATGGGCGCGTGAGAGTGTGGCGTAAGCCCCATGCAGCTATGGATCCTGCGTGTCAACAAGGTCGTATTCAGGCAGTAGGTGACTCAGTTCTGGTCCGGGAGGCGTTCTCAAGGTCGTAATTAGACCCATTGTCCGGCTGCAAGGAGCGCTGACAGGTGCACGTTATGTGGACATTCTTTCAGACCATCTGCGTCCCTTTCTGGCCCTATAGCACCCTGATGGAGTTGCCATGTTTCCACAGGAAATGCGCCATGTCATCGCTCTGTGGTGGCACGCAGGTGGTTGGAGGAGCACTCCATTGAAGTTACGACCATGGATTGGCACTCCAGATCCCGCAATCTTAATCCAATCTAGCATTTATGGGATGCTGTTGATTCTGGTGTACGCTCCATGAACCCCGCACCAACTACACAAGACCAATTGAGGGTAACAGTGCAAGATTCGTGGGTCCAGATCTATCCAGAACGATTCCAACACCTTGTAGAGTCGATGGCTCGCCGTACTGCTGCCATTTTGAGGGCTCACGGAGAAGCGACTCGTTATTAACATCACATTCAGGGTCTTTCCATGATTTTTGGCCACTCAATGTATAACGAAGGCACAGTCTGGCTTGAGTAAGCATAGAGTGAGGACGTGCTGTGTGGTGCGTGCCGTGAAGTATGGTGTGAGTTGAACAATATCTGACCGCGATTGGGAGGTGGCAGTGAAGGCTGAGGAAGAATTTAACGAAATGTTTGGAGAGGAAAGAAGATCTGGGAAAGATGGGAGAGATGGTTTTGGTGGCAGCGGTGATAGCTGTGCTTCTGATCATTGGGGGGGGGGGTGAAATTAAACCGCGGTCCGAATACAGTGGCAAATTCAGCTGGGAAGACTTGGAAGCGATTAAGGAGACAGTGAAGTAGGTAATAAAAGAAACCTGCCCATGGGACCAGATCAAAGAAATGACGAAAGGCCAATCGAAGGAGTTAGGGAATATGAGGTAATGATTACAAGAAAGACCAAAATAAGCTATGACCAAAACGGGTAGCGACAAGAAAGAAAGAGGGTTGCTGAGAGAGAACGTACAAAATCTATAAGAAGAGGTGCTGAAACTGAAGAAAGAAGTAGAAGTCAGCAACCAGGAAATGATGAAGAAATGCACATTTATAAATGGTGGTTAGGAAGAAACGAAAGAAAGCAAAGTGGGCGTAATTTACAAAGTGGTTGAGGTCATCCAGAACAAGATGAAAATAAATTTTAGTGTAGTGGACATATATGATGCGGAAGGGGTGGGTAAGTGAAATGGTGTAGACCAATCAGAGTGAAGTTACTATCATCCTTTATGGCCGACATAGTGATAAGGAATGCGAGCAATTTACAAGGACAAAAAAAATGCGTAAAGAGAGATATGGGAAGAGAAGGGAGTGAGAATCTGAAAACTTTGAAGAGGCATCTAAGAAGGGCCATACACCAAGGGTTCAAGGCCCACATAAAGGGGCAACAGCTAGTGGTTTCAAATGAAAGATGGGTTCGAGTGTGGTCAGTGTCAAAACTGCAAGCAATGGACGAGAATTCCAAGATGGAGGAGGAATTGACGACAAGGCAAGATGAAAGGAAGGATGCAGAGCGAGTGGTGGAACCAGTTGAGGTAAGAGAGGAGCTCAACCCAGGGGGAAATGGACAGTGCAGTACGGGAATGGAAACGAGGAGCCGGGAAGTGATGTTTGAGGGAGAGTCTCAAGAAACTTCAAGTGAAGAGTGCAGTGGACAAGTGAATAACAAAGTTGGAGGTGCGGGGAGCGGGTCGAAAGGAAGAGAAATTATGATCAAAGGGAGAAGTATGAGTCTAAAAGACTTGTGGGGTAAAAGGAATAAATGTACGGAGGAAAAAGAGGGAAGATAGCGACAAAATATGTTAAGAAAAGAAGGAATGGAGTTAGAAGGTAAGAAGGGCTTTGGTAACGAGAAGCAAAAATAAGGGAGGAAATGTGGAAGGGGAAGGGGTAACTTATAGCAAAATTGGAAGATAAAGTTTGTCAATATTGATCGACTGTTAGGCAAATTAGGTAATAAGAAGTTTAAAGAAGTAGTGGAAAGCTTTGATGTTGTGGCACTCTTAGAGACGTGGCTTGAAATAGGGAAGGAATTAACTTGGGGGAGTTGTGGTTAAGCATAAATCCAAAAGAAAGAGCCTAATAAGGGGAGAATGCTGGGGAGATAGTGGTGCTAATAAGAGAAGAGATTAGTGAACTAATAGAGGATATTGAAAACGAGATGGAAGAAGTAATCTGTATTCGGTTTAATATGGAGAGGAAGGAAGGGAGGGTAAAGGAGGTAAGTTTAGCTTTTGCATATTGCCATCCCAAGAGCTCATTATTCGCAAATGATAAATTTTCCGAGGAGTTATTGTTGGAAACTAGTATTATAAGAGGGAAGGTTGAAGAAGACGGTATGTTGCTATTTGGGGATTTGAACGCAAGGATAGGGGTCCAGAGTCCATTGTACACTAAAGAAGACGGAGAGGGGTTGGGGAGAATGAGGAAAAGTAGAAGAAGTGAAGATACAGTCAGTAATAGTTATAGCAATAAACTTTTAGAAATGTGTGCAACGGGAAACTTATATATTCTGAACGGTTAGCACGAGGGCGACAGGGAGGGGAAACTGACGTGCGGTATGTTACAGCGCAGGGAGGAAGTGTAATAGATATAGTAATTAGCTCAGAAGATATGTTAGAAGATATCAAAAGGATGGAGGTAGGAGACTGGGTAGAATATCATCACTTTCCGGTCTGGGTGTTGGTAGAAAGAAAGATAGGTGTGGATAAGAGGAGAAACTTAAAGAGAGGTAAAGAGTTGGGGAGAAGGTACTTCAAATATAAATGATCGGAGAAAGCAAATAGGCAATTAGATGCCATAATAAAAGACGAATTACAGTTAATAAGGTATAGTTGAGAGGTAGCATTGAAGGAAAACAACATCGATATAGCATTGGAATTATTTATATACCCAATTAAAAGGGTAGCTCAGATATACAGAGGCAGGAGGAACAGAAAGAGAGAGGAGGAAGGGTGGTACAGTAAGGATTGTGAGGAATCACGAAGAAAGGTTATGAGGGCGCTAAAAGAGTATAGAAAAAAAGCGACGGGAGTGCAGAAAGAGTAGTTTTCTGTAATTTTAGTAAAGGATACAAAAGTGAAATTATCGAGAGGAAGAAATTATGAATGAAAGAACAAAAGGAAGCTATAAATAAGGAGTGTAGGATGAACCAAATTGAAAAAGTATGGGAGAGAATAAACAAATTTAACAAGGGTGGGAGGAAATTTGAGAAACCTAGGATCGAATACGATCAGTGAACGAACTATTTTCGCAAATTACTTGAAGGGGAGGAGAAATGGTATAGGGGAGGGGGGAAAGTTGTATGGAGAGATATATAGAGATATCGATATGGACAAATGAATTTCAAAAGAAGAACTATACTTGAAAAAATATGTGTAAATTTGGTAAGGCGGTAATGAGATTGCCGCAGTGTACAGCGAATGCTGGGGTGGTATTAATGTGCGGGTAAGAAATAGAGGTGGAATGTGTTAAAAGAGTAATTAAATATTTGATACATTAGAAAGAGGCGAGAGAGGGGAAGTGCTACAGGCGGCGTACGAACAACAAAAGAAAAGCATGTATGAGGGTGCTGGCTAGCAAAAATTAAACTATACGGTGAGAGGGTGTGGGTGGGGTGCATGTGGGAAGAGGTCTGGAATAAGAGGGATACGAGGGGTCAGAGAGTGCTTATAAGGAGTATTTGAGATATTCAAAGGCAGAGACTGTTAGAAGAAAGTAGTAACAGAGGATATCTTAGTGTTTTTAATAAAGTAATGCAAGTGACAGTGTTAATATTCGGAATGTAGATAGATTGAAGAGAGGAGGCTTACTGTGGTGGCTTATGGGTTTATGTAGGAATAAGGGGTGGATTAATGGTAAGGATAAGTCCCTACGTATATTATGTGGGAAAATGAATAACGACCTACACTTATTAGGTAGGTGCTAAGATACAGAACAGGTAAGAGGTAAACTTTTGAGTAAGAGCAAGGGAGAGTTATTAAAACAAGGGGATGAACAAAAAAAAATCTTAGGGTGGGTAATTCAAGAATGGAAAAGGGGGCGACTTGAATAGGTATTTATGTGCGTTTAAAAGATTATGTGAAAAAAGTTAAAAGAAGTAAGTACATATATTTAGAAAGTTGTTCTAAAAGCGAACGTTCCGTGGTGTGGACTCATTTGCGGACATGTAAGTGTTATTTGGTATGTAGAACAAGTGTAATAAGGTATGTGTAGACAGCAGGTTGAGAAGTAAGGAGAAGGAAAACCTGCATTCAGCAACAGTAGAACAGGTATGCCTGTGTCACCTCACGTAGTGTAGTAGGTCAGGTACGAAGTGTTTATAGTAAGGAAGTAATAACTGGCTAGCTGACTCAGCCAGGCTGGAGTAGATAGGGACGTTGGCCTCCTTGGGGATCGTGTGCAATCAATTATATTAGTGTGGAATCACACGACCCTGGGGACTAACTCAAGTTGAAAAGAAAGTGATAGAATACTGGACTTCCCTTTAGTAGTGAGAGGTTATATAGTGGGTAAGGTTATATATGGTAAGAGGTTGTAGGGAGAAATGGGAGGGTGGAGGGCAGAGGATAACCGGAAGAGGACGGTGTAGGACGGTCCTATCCAAATGTAAGTGTTCATTAGAGGATAGGACGTGGGTTGACAATGCAGCAGTGAAAGAAAAGTCAAGACATACTGTATATCGATAAAGGAGAGAGGGAGGCGGGGCACATGAGGAGCTGGATTTACGCCCACGTGTGGCTTGCCGCAAAAAGGAGTGGTGAGGAATTAGCATTGTCAGCTGCTAGGGTATGTGGGGGTCTTCTTTTTTGGACCCCATGTGACAGGGCCGGGCGTGTCATCCCTGGGGCGGCGGCTCCTTTTCTCACCAGGGAGGGAGATGACACGACTGGACAGTAGTTGTAGGGATGGCGCCTTGCATGTGGACTGGTTTCCGCCCGTGTGGGGAACATAAAGTTAATTTAGGATTATAGGGTTAAGTTAGATGTAGGGGTGGCCCTTACATGTTGTCTGGTTATCCGTCCATGTAAGAGGTCGCATAGTAGATTTAGTTTTCTTTCAATGAGGGTGGCGTCTCACATGTGGTCTGGTTTTTCCGCCCGTGTGAGCGGCCACATAGTAGGTATAGTAGGTCAATGTTTAAGTAGAGGGGTGGTGTCTTGCATATGACATTGGCTATCCGCTCATGTGTGAGAGGCCACGCCGAAGTGTTTGTGGGATTTTATTCTGTTTATAATTGTTCTCTGTTGTTGGTATTAGTGGTTCATTGTGTTTTCTGGAGATTGGTATTGGGAATATGTATTTGGGCGAAAAGCCTGTAATGTTCAATAAATTCCTATAAATTGCTATTACGAAGGCAGTGACATCGTTTACTACAAACACAATCGCATCGTAACTGCCGCTACACTGAACGTTTTTATTAAAATTATGTATTTATTTGTAAGTGCGTGTTTTAATGTGAAATCACAATGTCGAAGAGGAAATCGTCACAAAGTTAATTGAGCGAACTTTTTAAAAAACGTGTGGTAACGTGGTTGAGAATACTGACAGTGTTGTGAGTGCAAGAGATAGTGTCTCCGACAAGTCCCTGCCTTCACCGACACCAAGCGAAGAGCAACGTATTCAATCGGGAACAGCAGAAGGAGGTACAGATCAGCCGGCAAAAATACACTCTTTAGCTAAATTATATTGGACTTTATGCTGACAAAACTCTTCCACATTACGAAAAATTTGGTATTTTAAAAAATATCTGGCAGCCGCACTTCACCCAAAAATTTCTTATTTTGGATAGTAATTAACAATGGAGACTGATGTTCCGATATGCATGATTTTTCCTGGTTAGCCTATTCTGAAGTGGAAGGATGGAACACGGTGTATTTTGTAAATATTTTTGTTTCCTTACCAAGCACATGGCGCTAAGATTAACCATCGAGAGGTAAGGCGCTTTGGTGAAAAGAAAGTTTGACTATTGGAAGAAAGCTAAGGACATTTTCGTAATCTCGAAACAGCCCAGTATCACCAAAATTCTGTTTTAGATTTTAAACGTTTGGAAATAAGTGAAAGGAAGAAAATCTGAATCTGTCCTGAGTCAAATTGATCAAGCACGTCATCCAACAGTTGCAAAAAAGGCAGAAAGCGGTAAACAGAACTTCAAAGAATGACCGGATGGGAATTTAGAAACTGCGTGCCTGACTATTCACATACATAATGGAACGTGAACAATTGCACACAAGGGAAGTTAAGATGACTTTTCGCCATCCTGTTCAACAACGTAAATTTGTTTCCCTACATCCATGCCTACAAAACAAGCGACCATGTTGGATTTTAGCTTTTATTAGACTATCTCCTAGTTAAGTCTTGAGTTCGGTGCTGGTGCTGTGATGTCACAAAAAAAAGAAAAGCATACTCCGTGAACGATACATTCAACATAATCGATCGTGTGAAGAATGGAATGTCGAAAGCTGAATTATCACGTATATTCGGAATCCCTCAAGGAACAATTAGAAGAGTGGATGAAGGAAGAACAGAAACTTCAAAGTTCTGAAGATTCAATCGATGGTGACGTGGAGCTAGAAAGAAGGAAGGCAAAGGTGCAACGATAGTAAATTAGATGAGCACTTGTGTATTTCACTGGAGTAAACCTAATGTGTACTGTAAATGGTAAGTTCTTTGTGTGTTTTAGGAACAGTGTTGACATAAATGTGGTATGTTTCAAGCTCTCAGTGGAGAGTTGGCGTGGAATGGCATAAGTAGACGAATAAGCTTGAGTGAAGGTAAAGCTGGAATTCAAGAGGACAAATTTGGACATATACAGTATTCATTTATTAGACGAGGAGAAAGGGACTGGAATAAATTGTCAGGGTAAATGTTCGATAAATTTTCAAGTTCTTGGAAAATGTTTAAGAAAAGGCTAGATTAACAAATGATACGGAATCTGCCACATGGACGACATTCCTAAATGCAGAACATCAATTGATAAATATGTCTTATGGCTAGAGGTCATCCGAAAATTTGTGTAACGTTACGCGACAAAATGTGTGACAGAAGCAACCGTGCTGGTAGTAATTGTTGTAAGGTATGGATGGATGGTCAGACGATGTTACCTAGCAACCGTGCAGGCTATGTTTTATGGCTGATTGCCATCTGAAATTAGCAGCCGTTGATGGATGGCCATAATCGAGAGACATTTATGATCATTAGTTTGAGTTTCGCAAAGAGAAAAGTGGTTTTTCTTTCATAAAATTGTGTTCTCTTGTAGCCTACCATTTCTTACCAATCTTTAGTCGACCTATAGCTCATTTTTTATTTATCACGGTTAAGCTATATCGCGTGGTAAAGCCTGTATCGCGACCTGCGCGTTAAATCGAGCTACTGCTGTATTTTGAAAAAAAAAATCTCGTTACAATATTTTCAGAGGTAAGTCTCCGTGGCTCAAGCGGCAGCACGCCGGCCTCTCATCGCTGGATTCCGCGGTTCAAATCTCGGTCACTCCATGTGAGATTTATGCTGGACAAATCGGAGGCGGGACAGATTTTTCTCCGGGTACTCTGGGTTTCCCTGTCATCTTTCTTTCCAACAACACTCCAATATCATTTAATTTGTCAGTCATTAATCATTGCCCCAGAGGAGTGCGATAGGCTTCGGCAGCTGGCACGATTCCTGTCCTCGCCAGCTAGATAGGGGCTTCATTCATTCCATTCCTGACCCGGTCGAATGACTGGAAATAGTCTGTGGATTTTCATTTTCATTTTCACAATGATTAAGTGCTTATATCTTATGAGTGCATTATTGATTTCATACAAAACTCTGCATATACGTACTCTATAACGTAATTATATTAAATATTCAAATATTTGACTCTTCCAAGCCAAGGCATTCCTCCCCTTCCTTCTATGAAATCACTCGCCATTAGCTGCTGTGAATTTGCATACAGGTTAATAATTTAATGTAGGCCTACTTCTTGTCCACCACTCCCGTGTCGATGTCTGGGTGGTCGCTTGGGTAGGATCCCGTGTTAGTATGGCTATCTAAAATCTGAACATCTCCATCTTTATACCTCGTACGGTAAAAATATTTCCGATATAAATGATTGGAAATTATGTTAATTTTCTATAATTATAATAATTATGCACACTAACTGACAGAACTAATATTTCCGGAGATATTTGGAAGTTTTGAAAATATAATTATTGCGAATGTCTCCATTATTATTCCTTGTATGTTAAAAGCAAAGAGATCGGAAATTGTACTTTGCAAATTTTTTATAATGTTCAGATTTTTGATACAGTTAATATTATCGGAGAAATTTGAAACTTCCTGGTTTGGCTCTCTTATTATCGCTACACTACTGTGCAATAATCAAATGCAGTAATATCTGTGTGACCTGGGAGGAAAGGGCAATATTCTAGGATGGGATAGTACTGGTCATTGTGATTTTAAAAAAATCATATGAACGTGGAGTCAGTATGAGATGATAGTCGAGATAGCCCTGTTTGAATGTAAACATTGATAACATTAAATTACATTTATTGTTTAATTTCTCTTTGTATTTCTGGTAGTACTTTTCCCTGGCTACCCAGGTTTCCCTACCTCAACCCCTTAGATTATTGTTTATTGGGTTGGGTGAGGAGTGAAGTATACAGAAGAAAAGTTAATACACGAAACTTGCTGGCGTAGCCTACGGGAACGTCACGATGATCTTCGACGGGCAACACGTCATATTCTTCAACGAGTTGACAAATGCATTGAGGTCAATGGTGGAAACTCTTACAATTTATTGCGAAATCATTGTCACTGGATCACAACATGATACGACATGAAACATAAAGCTTGTGTATTGTCATATTATTACTGCTTTAAAAAAAACATAAAAGCAATTGAAAGAATAAACTTCTTTTCTCAGGTTATTCAAGTTACATTCAGACAGGGCTATCTCAACAATCGTCGCATATTGACGCCATACTCATATGAACTTTTATGATCACAATGACCACTACTATCACATCCGTATCACTCTGTATAGCCTAGTGTACGCCCCGGTTATCCGTCTTCCCATAATAATGTGTGAAACATAATTAAGAGACAGACACACAACAATTGAACTGAGACTATTTTCGAGGTGTGTAGGCCTGACCCGAGAGAAACTCGAGGTATGAGGCCAAAATTTGAAGTGTACAGACAAACTAGTAACTTATCTAGGATAGAATTACATTATTTTTACCCTCAGCCAAACAAAAGTTCATCGTAAATTCTTAGTTATAACTTTCTACCGTTCCAAGATTTATTGGAAAACAAAGAGCTGGCAACATAGTCACCTGACACTTCACCTTTGACGACACTATAATAAATTACTTAGTTATTAGACACGTATACACTATTTGTAATTGTAGAAATGTCTTGACCGAGCGAGTTGGCCATGAGGTGAGGGTCGCACAGCGGTGAGCTTGCATTCTAGAGATAGTGGGTTCGAATCCCAACGTCGGCAGCCCTGCAGATGGTTTTCCGTGGTTTCCCATTTTCACACCAGGCGAATGCTGGGGCTGTACATGAATTAAGGCCCGGCCGCTACCACCCCAATCCTAGCCCTTTCCCATCCTTCCGTCGCCGAAAACCTTCGATGCGTTAGTGTGACGTTAAACAAGTAGCCAAAAAAATAGGTATTATGTTGGATTTTTGTGATATAATATCGAGTTCTATACAGGCCTACATCCGTTTTCAATAAATGGGAAGCTATTCCTTTCTCAAAAATTCATAGTTAAGCTCATTTAGTTCTACTGAGATGAATTTTCATGTAGTTCATTGATATTCAATAATTCTCAATTGTCAAAAGTGCTGAATATTCATTGAGGGCTACGTAAATGGTGAAAGTAAAGAAATGCGTGTGGTTATTCGTATCGATTAAATTAATATGCTGTGACATCTGCTTTAAACAATTTCACTCTGTGTAAGCTTTCTTTAATTTCATCAAAACTCACGGTTGTGCACAGCGCTCATCTGTATGAAGAGTTCATATTATAAATCGGGTGTGTGGTTTGAATACTACCCCTCATGAGACTGCATGGCCGTTCTGAGTAGAGTTTTGATAGAAATTCCCCTCACATTTGCCTGTATAAAAATCTGGTAAGTTATAATATTTGACCTAAAATTCCATTAATCAATCAATCAATCAATCAATCAATCAATCAATCAATCAATCAATCAATACTGATCTGCATTTAGGGCATTCGCCCAGGTGGCAGATTCCCTATCTGTTGCCTTCCTAGACTTTTCCCAAGTTATTTCAAAGAAATTGGAAATTTATTGAACATCTCCCTTGGTAAGTTATTCTAATCCCTAACTCCCCGTCCTATAAATGAATATTTGCCCCAGTTTGTCCTCTTGAATTCCAACTTTATCTTCATATTGTGATCTTTCCTACTTTTATAAACGCCATTCAAACTTATTCGTCTACTAATGTCATTCCACGCCATCTCTCCGCTGACAGCTCGGAACATACCACTTAGTCGAGCAGCTCTTCTTCTTTCTCTCAATTCTTCCCAACCCAAGCATTGCAACATTTTTGTAACGCTACTCTTTTGTCGGAAATCACCCAGAACAAATCGAGCTGCTTTTCTTTGGATTTTTTCCAGTTCTTGAATCAGGTAATCCTGGTGAGGGTCCCATACATTGGAACTATACTCTAGTTGGGGTCTTACCAGAGACTTATATGCACTCTCCTTTACATCCTTACTACAACCCCTAAACACCTTCATAACCATGTGCAGAGATCTGTACCTTTTATTTACAATCCCATTTATGTGATTACCCCAAGAATATCTTTCCTTATTGCGACCGTTCACAACGTCACCTATGGTATGTCATGATATCCAGGAGATGAAATATGCCGTTTTCCGCGTCATCCTACGATAAAAACTGCCCAAGTTAGAATTTTTCTGCCCGCTCCAGGACTCGAGTTGCAATATCCAGAGTCGCGTGACCCAGCTCTAGTTGCTGGTAATTAGCAGCAAGGCGGTGCAAGAGCGCTTGTACTCGAAGTTTTTTCACTCCCACCGAGAGCGAGATGAAACGATACGCGTTATCACGTGACAAAGAATCTAGGTCACTAGCTGAGCCCAGAGAGTACATCCAACGTGAAAACTAACATTATACCCTGTTTTCCTCGCTTATTCACCACTGCCAACTTAACGCATTCAACTGTTTTATTTCTGTTAATTTTCATAAATCGCAAAATACCCAATGGATAATTAAGCGCAAACATTCATTTGAATCAGGGAATTTTACGCATAATTATGAGACCGAGAAGTGCTCTACTTAACTGACAGAGCGGTAACTACGCTGTAAACAAGGGCGCGTCTTAATGACTAACAGATGTTGGACCCTAACCGTGCCAAGGAACACAAGGAATCCCCTGTGCTCGTCATCATTCACCGCCAGAGACTAAAGGACGCTTTTAAGATTGCTTCAAAACCTACGAAGTTATTTTAATAACAGTCACTCAGTGGAGATGGGAATACAGGAGCTACATTTTGATACCCTGTTCGTCACTGTACGTTGCGTATTAACGGACCAATGTGTGAGAAAGGATTGCATTTTTCCCCCACCCTCAGCATTCGGGTCTCTAGCGTAGCTCGCCTATATATTCATGAGCTGAGGAGGAGACACTACCCAGTGCATTCTCAGTGTAACGCCAGTACGGTAGTATTTCGTCGTGGTTTGTGTATGAGTCGTTTGTGAAGAAATAATCTTGTAATTTGAGCAGTGTAATGCAGATTCATTAAAGCCTGTGAACATCTGCGAAAATACCCACAATCTAAGTAAGTTTTTTTGTTTGCGAGTACAGTGTGTCGCTAATTAATATAGTGGGAGCAGCACGAAACCGAAATGACCGCTGTCCGTGTGTCGAAGAGGTCGTGCGTCGAGCCTCATATGTGCCGATACTAATACGACTCAATTAACCACAATAGCCAGGTATCCCAGTGCGTGGAGTTGTGTGTGTGTGTCTCGACATAATTGAGAGATACAAAGAAAGTGCGTGAACGGCTCAGTGTCGGCATAATTAAGGGTAGTGTCACGTCTATAAATCTATAATGCAGTTGAGAGCCTGACTTACGCATGACTAGGCGAAATAGAATATGCTTGAAGTGTGGTCGTGTGAGACGAGAAATTTTAATCCAGTAGTGGCCTAACCAGTGACATTCTTTATTCAGGACCGAGAATAGCTGTATGCTGTTTATAAAAGAATAGGTACATGAGAAGGGAGCAGTGTCGGGCTACAGAGACAATACCGGCATTGGGTTGGAATGCTCGTGCTATTGAGCAGATCCAACCATATATTCAAATTGTGGTGTGTAATAAACTAACGCATTCACTTGAGATAATTTCCCCTCATTTACATGTCTACGAGAACGCCGGAGTGAACGCCGACGTCCAGTTGAATGCCAGAATTTTGCCTGTGTACCGGAGTGAACGAGTCATCTAGCTGTTTGCCGGAATTTCGTTTGGTAGCCGAGAATGCCTGGAACGTCGCTATCATGTGTATGACCTGCCAGGAAGTCATCATGGGTCTTCACATCGCCGATGACGTGATGCAAGCAGTCTAAGTCCATGGAGTGCCCTCCTGTAAAGCTGTGAACGTGGTATCCGGAAGGCTGAGTACATTTCCAAGTATTTATACCTTTGAAGGTCGTGTCCCATTGTAAATATGTAGATTTTTCACTTAGATATAACGTAGACTGCAAGCACGCCATTTCAGAGGGATAATAATTATAATTTCATTTTTATTTGGGGTTTTTATAGAATACTTTCTTCATGGTTTGGGAACGACCATATTTTACTTCCATTTTTTTTACAAGGGTTTGATAATGCATGACGTAAATTTAAGGACCTCAGATTAATTATGTGTGAAGTACTGTCAAGTGAAAGGGCTTAAATATTCTACGTAAACGACTCCAGTTATCATCTTTCTACAGCCAATAGGAGTCCTCAAGGATATCTCAGTAACTGATTTTTTTTTGTACTTCACAAGCTCTTAGGAAATCCTCCTTACTAGAAATTAAAACTGCTGGAACAACGAATGGAGCATGAGATTGGGGTATATATCTTACATCGCTAATTAGTTCGCGAATGCGCAAGTTAATTTGGACCCTGGTGGCAGGAGATCATCATTAGATCTGCATCGTGGTCAATGTACCGAGAGGAAATGAAATGGCTGAACAGGCTGTAGCCATAATATATATTGTGAAATGAAATGTGAAATTCCCTTGGAATCTGTCATTAAGACACGCGAGGCGCATATCGCGATGTGAATATGTTGATTACGGCCGGATATAGGGCCGTGATTTGTGTGATGCCATGATGGCCAGTATTGAAAGAAGTGAATAGATTATTTGCCGTGAAGCCATTGCCCGAGAAGGCTTAGTGGACCGCTCTTTGAAAGTGTGGCACGGGCAGCTCACAGCTGGAGTTTTATGAGCCCCTTTAAACGGGTGAGTGAAGGCGTTTTCTTCAGTGAAATAGAACAGATAAAAGTGGCGAGTTTCTTTTCCTTTCGGCACAAAGATTACGCGTGTTAATTTAAATAGAGCCAACGTCGCAGAGATTCCAAATGAGCATTAAATGAAGGATCCCTCCAATTTATTTCTTTAATTATTCACAGCGTATAGGGAATTCCAGGTCAGATATACCCTGTCTCAGAAGGTCCTGAGTTCGTTGCAGGAGACAGTAAAGCTTACTGTCACAAGCGGCAGGTGAATAAGGCCACCTGCGGCTCATTGTGTGTATGTGAAATGTATATATTCTTGTCCATTTGTTGCAGGTAGTGCTATAATAATTTGTTTATGATGTCTGGTATTGAAGTCGCTAAATGCTTGTCCATAGGTAACATCGTTGTGTAAATAATGTCCTGATATATGTGTTGATAAAAATCCTAATGAAATGAGCGTGTTTATCATACTGCATATTTGGCAACGTTTAACTTAAGGTAGTGTTGTAACGCGACTTTCAAAGGATTGGGAGTGTAAATTGCCTATTTCAGTTCATACGATACTAGCAAACTTATATCATAATTTGATGCAAATTGAATATATTAATTTTGGCAGGTAAACAGATTTACAGCGGGGTGTGTCCATAATGATTAAATATGTGTGTGATGTAATATAAGTGTAGAGTGAAATAATTAGAGAAGAAACGCCTCTCTAAGTCTGAGGTAGTGTAATAGTTCGAGAGGGAACGCCTTCTTAAGTTTGAATATTTAAACGTATAATGAAGTGTAGAAAAGGACTACCGAACATTTAAACGTCAAGATCACCCAAGTTACTATATGTAAGGTGTTTGTATGGTATACCCATGTAAATAATGTGTTTCACTAGTATAAGTAAAGATTTGTTATACAAGATATTGTCTCTCTTCTCATTAGTAATGAAATGGTATTCCTCTCATAATTAACTTTTCCCCCTACTATAGAGACTATTACTAAAGGACTTACCGCCCCATCGGACAGTCCACAGACCCGAAAATGCGATACCGACTCAGCTAGCGAACTATTCTAGTAGGGGAGGGTGAGGCTTCGACAAACCGGGCCGAGTTCGAAGCTCACCGATGGTGCTCCATTCTAACGTCATATTTATGAACAATGGTAACTGGTTCATGTACTGATGCCTTGGAAAGGTTACATATCAGGTAATCCTGGTGAGGGTCCCATACATTGGAACTATACTCTAGTTGGGGTCTTACCAGAGACTTATATGCACTCTCCTTTACATCCTTACTACAACCCCTAAACACCTTCATAACCATGTGCAGAGATCTGTACCTTTTATTTACAATCCCATTTATGTGATTACCCCAAGAACATCTTTCCTTATATTAACACCTAGATACTTACAACGATCCCCAAAAGGAACTTTCACCCCATCAACGCAGTAATTAAAACAGAGGACTTTTCCTATTGTGAAACTGACTTTTAACCCCGTTTATCAACATACCATTGCCTGCTGTCCATGTCAGAACATTTTCGAGGTCACGTTGCAGTTGCTCACAATCTTGTAACTTATTTATCACTATAGAGACTCCTCCCCCCACCCATTTCTGTTCCTTATTTATTTATTTATTTATTTATTTATTTATTTATTTATTTATTTATTTATTTATTTATTTATTTATTGCACACTACAGGGCTTAGTGTCCCAATTACAGTGGCAACTACGACAGATAAGCTACAATTAACATGGTGAAACTTATATCTAAACTATATTCTACAATTTTATCTAACTTATAATATTGATATAAAATATCAAAGTATTTTTCTAAAGACTAAAGAACCTTATGTTAATGCGGTGGAACAATACACGACAAAGTAAAATGATAAGATCGCTTTCCTTCAATTTTCCCCTCGATGACGAGTTGGAAAAGTTCATGTCTTTCACCTCTCATGATGTACCTTATACACCTGAGCTTTCGTTCCTTGACGATTGTTAGAAGCTCTTTTTTCTTGTTTAACAAGTTGAGGACTTCCTCACTGGTCTTCTTTTCTACCTAAGATATTCGAATCATTTTTCTGTAAATTTCAAAAGCTTCAATCCGTCTTTCCAGCAAAAGATTGAGCGTCCAGCCTTCAAAACAATACAGAGGGACAGAGAAACATAGCATCACACCACGGAGCAAATTCGAGGCTGGAACACTTCTTAGGGTAAGAAAAAAATACTTTCAGGTTGATTATAGCATAAACTATAGTTTACATGCATCTAAATAAATAAAAAAAACAGTAATTACCCGTGCGATTTTCTCCAACAATTACGTACCCGTAGGCATTTAGGGTTTTGGCTTGCCAAGGAGACTGCTGCTCAGCCGAATGACTTGCAGATATTGTAGTTCTGTACTACGTGACGCCATCCTCAGCAGCATTGCTTGACTCCTGATTGATTCCGTTACCTCTGATAACAGAGAGCTGCTCAGGAAGAAACTACCTTGAAACTTAGGTGACATGCCCAACGTGCTACGAGAAGAACACATTAGCTGCCTATTTCAACTACAAGGTCCCGCATTAAACAGACGAATTACGCATATAAGCAATAGGAAAGTGAGAGGCCTACAAGTCGCTACAGACTGGACTGTACAGCCCTCACTGTGGGCGATCCAGCAGTGGTGCGGCGATTTTGAGTCAAGGAACACTCAGCTCGCCAGTGAAGCGCCGGGTTTGATTCCAGCTTATTTTATTTGGAACATTAAATGCATGGATTTGCAAACATTGTTTGGACGAGTTGTTGGGTGTTGCAGAAGGCGAATATTCAAGGTGCAACGATATGCGTTTCGAATGTTTAAATCAGGGTTATTCACCTACGATGTTGCATGGAAATAACTTCGAAACCATTAAAGATATCGGCATTCCGTTTTCATATTCGTAAATTGTACCCAGGAGCTTGTAAAATAATGTGCTACGTATTATCATGGGGTGATTAATAACCGAGATATTGATACTAACTCCATATTTTTAAACATAATGGCACAAATTCATACAGCTGGTCTAAAAGTTCAACTGCGTACAAGTTCAAATATGTAAGTATTTTCAAGATCGGACAGTTAGTTTTTGAGATATCAATAAGAACAGAATGGGCTGTTTTGCGTGCTGTATCGGACAGTGTGAAGTCGGGAAAGGACGTATTGACGCGCAAACACGTTCTTGGGTGTGACTCCAGCCACAGAATGGATACCAAGAATGTAAACGTATCGTACACATGTGATGGGTTTGCAAAGTGTGTATGACAGGCGAACTCATGACAGGACAGAGAGGTGTGATGTATTTAAAAGGAATAAAATAATTACTTTGACTTCAAAGTAACATAACGAAAGTTATAATTGTCACTAGTTTGAGTGTACAGTACATACTACCGTATGAATTGAGAAATAAACATAATACAGGGCACCGGAAGAGCTCCTTCTAGAAAAGAAAATGAATAATGTCCGAATCATTTCCCTTCCCCGTTGTGTGTT
The DNA here is from genome assembly GCF_040414725.1 of Anabrus simplex. Lineage (NCBI taxonomy): Eukaryota > Metazoa > Arthropoda > Insecta > Orthoptera > Tettigoniidae > Anabrus > Anabrus simplex. Next base: position 181,667,400 of record NC_090271.1, on the reverse strand, counting down.
CGCCAGTCATACAATAACGTTACACACCCTGGGTATGTTACGGTACATCCTATTATGTGTACGATAGTTTACAGTACATGCCTAGTATCCGTTCTGTGGCTGGAATCAATGCCAGGAAACAGCGTGCGTGCCAATACGTCCTTGGCCGACCGTACGCTGTCTGATGCGGCACGCAAAAGACCAAATGCGTTCTTATTGATGTCTCAAAATGTAACTGTCCGATTTTAAAAATGCATACTTGAACTTGTGCACAGATGAACTTTTAGGCCACCTCCATGAATTCCTGCTATTCCTTTTAAAAATATGGAGTTATTATCAATATCTCGGGTATTAATCATCCCATGAGAATAAGTAGCACGTTATTTTACAAGCTCCTGGGTACCATTTGCGAATATGAGAACAGAATGCCGATATCCTTAATGCTTATTTTCGTGTAACGTCTTAGGTGAATAACCCTGTATACACAGTACACTGCCTATATAAAACGTTAAGCACCCAGAAGGAGTGGTCCAGTATTATCCCATTTCAGTATATATGCATACCATTGACGTGTGAGTAAATGATTAGATTTACAAGGATCTGTAATGTGTAGAACGCCCATCAGAGTGCATTCGTGATGGCACCGTCCTGTTCTTGGTAAGTTATTACCAGTCAACCGCTGTGAGTCAGACAGTTAAGCAAGACGTGCAGAGAGGACTACAAACAGTACAAAGCACCCACAATGCCTCGCAGATGCGTTAGACAGCTTATCCAGCAATAGATAGCATTTGACTGAGGCCGCATTGTCGGACTGCACGAGGCTGGTTGCCAGGCATGTGGGCCATTCAGATGTCACAGTGGCCCGATGTTGGACTCATTATGTACATGAGAACACCCAATCACGTCGTGCAGGTTTGGGTCGACCAAGATACATCTCCCCGAAGGAGGGCCATCGTATGGTGCGCCAAGCATTGCGGGATCCCATAACTTCGGCACCCGCCCACTGGAGACTCTACAGCATCCTGTGAGTTCCCGCACAGTGTCTCGACGATTCGCATCCGCTGGATTGGGAACTTGCCGCCCCATGCGTCGGTTGCCGTTGACACCAGAACACCAACGCCTTCGTTTGGAGTGATGCCTTGCCCGGGAGGCATGGACAGAGGACGACTGGCATCGCATCACGTTCAGTGATTGAGCCCCGCTTCTCCATTACCTCCGATGACCATCGTGTGCGGGTTTGGCGGCATCCAGGGACAGACGCAGACCCTGCCAATATCGTGGAAGGACACACAGGCGTAATCCTTGGCATCATGGTGTAGGGAGCATAGGATATGCGTTCAGGTTATCGCTAATAGTGCTTCGGCAGATTTTGACGACACAGCGATACGTCACAAACATTCTGCGTCCGCACGTCCTACCCCTTATAGCACAGCACCCTGGGACAGAGTTCCAACGAGATAATGCCCATCCACACATACAGCACGTATGTCTATGGACTGCCTAGAGCATGTTGAGATCCTCCTGTGCCCAGCAAGATCCCCGGACCTCTCCACATTGAACACGTGTGGGATGACATTGGAAGGGGAAATTCATCCCAGTACTAACTTGCAGGATCTGGATGGATATCTGCAACAACTGTGGATGAACTCGCCTCAGGAGAGGATCCAAGTGCTGTTTGACGCCATCCCGAACCGCATAAGACCATGCATTGCAGCCAGGGATGGTGTGGCACCCTACTGACCTGGCGCCAACATTCCACCTTTAACTGCTAATGGCCTTGTCTCTTTCATCCCATATTGTAAATCAGTTCAATAAGGGCACATGGTCTTCCAGCATTCATGTAGTTTCATTCACTTTTAACCATTCCTTCTGGGTGCTTCAGTTTTTTGTCAGCCAGTGCATGTAACGTGTTCTGTCCTTTGGCAGTTCTTTATACAGCCGCTCTCTATGCAGTCCTGTCTGCAGCCATCCTCTTAGTTTCGTCATAATTTCCTACTATTTTGACACTGTCCACCATATGGTACCTTCTCCGTCCTCTTCATCTGCTTCCATTTACCGATCCTTCTAGAGCGTACAGCAGCAAACACTCTCTTCGTAGCCAGTGCCCAAGCCAGTTCCTCTTCCTTGTATGGATGGTTTGTAATAACTTCCTATTTTCTCCAACTCTCTCAAATACCTGCTTGTTTCGTACCCTTTCCACCCAGGATATCCTTTTCATCCTTCTCAATAACCACACCTCAAATTCTTCTAATCTCTTTTCATCTACCTTTCTCAGCGTCCAGGTCTCTGCTCCATAAAGCGCCACACTCCAACAAAGCATTTTGCCATCCTCTGCCTTAACCTCAAGTCCAAGCGTCCACATAGGAGACTCTTCTTTCTGTTGAAGGCTTCTTTAGCGATGGCAATGCGAGTTCTTACCTTCCTACAGTTCCTCATATCGTCCGTTACTTTGCTTCCTAAATATATGAAAGCTGACACTTGTTCAATGCCCTTGACGTTTGCCTTGTTCCCTACTCACTTTGTCTTGTTCTTATTCATTTTCATTCCATTTTGATCACAGGTGGCATTCAGATCTTCTAGCATTCCATTTAGAACCCTTTCATTCTCTGCTAACAACACCATGTCATCCGCAAATCGAAGACACTCTAGGATTCTCTCAGAGGACAGGAAGGAAAGTATGCCTCCCTCAACTAATATACAGGATACAGTGGATGTAAAGGAGGGATGGGAAGGAAATGGGGGAATTGTAGAAGACAGGTGGTCTAATGTTTTAATGGGAAGGAGATTGCAGGATCAGAATTCAGGACAGGTGTCTGTGAGAAATCGGTACGAGTCACTGCAGGTAGAACAACCGAGGGAAGATGAGGGACAGGGAACTGTTGCTGAGATGTGTGGAGGTAGGAGGAAGGGAAAAGGTAGGAAAGGGAAATGTAGAGTAGAAGATAGGAAAAGACAGGTGGAACAGGGTCATGGGAAGGAGAAAAGGGAGGAGGAAGTAGCTTCTGCAGCTATCAGGAAAGATAGGGGTGACCAGGAGGGGAGGGGATCAACAGAGGTGGGTAGGGTTGAGGCTCTGGTCATAGGGGATTCCATCGTTAGACATTTGGGGAAAGTGTGTGGACGAAAGGGAACCAGGGTAGAGTGTTACCCAGGAATTAGGTTGAGACAAATGTTGAGGAAAGTAGAAGAGAAGGAAGAGGGAAAAGAGAAGGTGGTAGTGTTTCATGTTGGTACTAACAACGTAAGGCAAGCAGGTGTAAGTACCAACATAGTTGGGGATGTGTGGGATCTGGTAAATACAGCACGGATGAAGTTTACGGAAGCGAAGATTGTTATCAGTAGAATATGTGTAGGAGGGATACTGACTGGAAGTTGATTGGGGATTTAAATGAGACTATGGAGTAGGTATGTGGGAAACTGGCAGTGAGATTTCTAGATCCTAATGGGTGGGTAGGAGACAGGGATCTGCACTCAGATGGCCTTCACTTAAACCGCAGTGGTACATATAAGTTAAGAAACTTGTTTAGAAGGGTTATATGCAGGTACATTCAGGGAAACGGGGTGGCCTAGGGAGCGGTGTTAAGCGAACAGGGAACTGGAAATCAAGCAGGGATGACATAAAAAGGTTAGTGCTCAACTGTAGAAGCATTGTAAACAAAGGAATCGAATTAATTTAATAGATATACACATACCAGATATTGTAATAGGAGTTGAATCATGGCTGAGAAATGATATAATGGATGCAGAAATATTCTCACGGAACTGGAGTGTGTATCGTAGAGATAGGATAGGAATGGTAGGAGGGGGAATATTCATTCTGGTGAAAGAAGAATTTGTAAGCTACGAAAAAGTTAAGGATGAAAAACATGAAATTTTGTGTGTAAGGCTCATCTCTAAAGATAATAGGCAACTTGATGTCTTTGGAGTGTACAGACCGGGAAAGGGTAGCGCTGACGCTGATTCAGAATTATTTGATAAGATAATCAGCAATGTTGGAAATTATATGGGGAGGAATGTGATAGTAGCAGGTTGTCTCAATTTACCAAATGTCAATTGAGAAGGTAATGCGAACGACAGGAAACATGAACAACAAATGGCAAATAAGTTAATATGGGAAGGGCAGCTGATTCAGAAAGTGATGGAACCAACTAGAGGGAAGAATATTTTGGATGTGGTGCTGATAAAACCAGATGAGCTCTATAGAGAAACCGAAGTAATAGATGGTATAAGTGATAACGAAGCTGCTTTGTTGTAGTTAAAAATAAATGTGAAAGAAAGGAAGGTATTAAAATTAGGACTATTAGGCAGTACCATATGGCTGACAAAACAGGCATGACGGAGTTTTAAAAAAGTAACTATGATCGCTGTAAAATGGTAAATAAAAATGTAAACAGACTCTGGGACGGGTTTAAAGCAATTGTTAAGGAATGTGAAAATAGGTTTGTACCTGCAAAGGTGGTAAGGAATGGTAAAGATCAACTATATTATAACAGAGAAGTAAAGAGATTTAGAAGGAGGTGCAGGTTGGAACGAAATAGATTTAGAAACGGTTGTGGAAGTAAGGAGAAATTGAAGGATCCTACAAGGAAATTGAATCTGGCAAAAAAGTCAGCTAAGGATAACATGATGGCAAGCATAATTGGTGGCCATACAAATTTTAGTGAAAAATGGAAGGGTATGTATAGGTATTTTAAGGCAGAAACAGGTTCCAAGAAGGACATTCCAGGAATCATTAATGAATGAGGGGAGTGTGTATGCGAGGATCTTCAAAAGGCAGAAGTATTCAGTCAGCAGTATGTAAAGATTGTTGGTTACAGGGATAATGTCCAGATAGGGGAGATGAGTAATACTAAAGAAGTATTAAAATTTACCTATGATGACAATGGCATTTACAGTAAGATACAAAAGTTGAAAACTAGAAAAGCAGCTGGAATTGATAAGATTTCTGGGGATATGCTAAATGCAATGGGTTGGGATATAGTACCATATCTGAAATATTTTATTATTGTTTGGTTGAAGGAGCTTTACCAAATGAATGGGGAGTTGCTATAGTATTCCCTGTGTATAAAGGAAAGGGTGATAGACATAAAGCTGAAAATTACAGGCCAGTCAGTCTGACATGCATTATATGTAAGCTTTGGGAAGGCATTCTTGCTGATTATATTAGACATGTTTGCGAAATTAATAACTGGTTTGATAGAAGGCAGTTTGGGTTTAGGGAAGGTTATTCCACTGAATCTCAGCTTGTAGGATTTCAGCAAGATATAGCAGACATCCTGGATTCAGGAGGCCAAATGGACTGTATTGCGATTGACCTATCTAAGGCATTTGATAGGGTAGATCATGGAAGACTACTGGCAAAAATGAGTGCTATTGGACTAGAAAATAGAGTGATTAAATGGGTGGCTATATTTCTAGAAAATAGAACTCAGAGAATTAGAGCAGGCGAAGCTTTATCTGACCCTGTAATAATTAAGAAGGGAATTCCTCAAGGCAGTATTATTGGACCTTTATGTTTTCTTATATATATCAATGATATGTGTAAAGAAGTGGAATCAGAGATACGGCTGTTTGCAGATGATGTTATTCTGTACAGAGTAATAAATAAGTTACAAGGTTGTGAGCGGCTGCAGAGTGACCTCAATAGTGTTGTGAGATGGACGGTGGGTAATGGTATGTTGATAAACGGGGTTAAAAGTCAGGTTGTGAGTTTCACAAATAGGAAAAGTCCTCTCAGTTTTAATTACTGCGTTGATGAGGTGAAAGTTCCTTTTGGGGATCATTGTAAGTACCTAGGTGTTAATATAAGAAAAGACCTTCATTGGGGTAATCACATACATATGATTGTTAATAAAGGGTACAGATCTCTGCACATGTTTATGAGAGTATTTAGGGGTTGTAGTAAGGATGTAAAGGAGAGGGATTATAAGTCTCTGGTAAGACCTCAACTAGAGTATGGTTCCAGTGTATGGGACCCTCACCAGAATTACTTGATTCAAGAACTGGAAACATTCCAAAGAAAAGCAGCTCGATTTGTTCTGGGTGATTTCTGACAAAAGAGTAGCGTTACAAAAATGTTGCAAAGTTTGGGCTGGGAAGAACTGGGAGAAAGGAGACGAGCTGCTCGATTAAGTGGTATGTTCCGAGCTGTCCGTGGAGAGATGGCGTGGGAGGACATCAGTAGACGAATAAGTTTGTGTGGTGTCTTTAAAAGTAGGAAAGATCACAATATGAAGATAAAGTTGGAATTCAAGAGGACAAATTGGGGAAAATATTCGTTTATAGAAACGGGAGTTAGGGATTGGTATAACTTACCAAGGGAGATGTTCAATAATATTCCAATTTCTTTGCGATCATTTAAGAAAAGGCTAGGGAAACAACAGATAGGGAATCTGCCACCTGGGTGACTGCCCTAAATGCAGATCAGTAGTGAATGATTGATCAATACGTACTCCTCTTCTTCCATCCAGCCATTTCCCAATAACATCTTCCAGATAAATGTTGAATAGTATGGAAGATAGACAGGATCCTTGTCTAACGCCCCTCTACTTCTGCTTTCCTCTGACATCTCATTCCCTACCTTTATTCTGACCTTTTGTTGCAAGAAAAGGCCTTTGATTAGTGTTCTGTTCTTCCAGTCCACTACTTCCGTCATGAGTATGTACATCAGCTTCTTCCATTGCACTCTGTCGAAGGCCTTTTTTTAATGAAAACAGGAAAAAAATTTCCTTTCATTCTCCATCTAATCAAGGTAACGGAAGAGGACTTGAACGGTGCACAAATTGAAATCTGTCGACAGAAATCAATTAATGATGATCTTGCACAACAGGTGAGTGAACCTTGAAGGGAGACTGGATTTAGGCGGGAAAATCAGGCCTATAGCTCTGGCAACAATTGACTCAAATCCAGTTGAACTTTCGAACAGATTTGGGGATCCTAAGTGAAACAGACAGGGGACATTTAATTTCAGAGGAAAATAAGATAACTGGGAAGACGACGATTTCGAAACTTCAGTGCCAATGAAAGAGTCGCCGAAGGAAGCGAGGATTGAAGGAAGTTGAGGAAGATCTTCCTGATCAGCGACAGCCACGGCCGGCAATGTAATAGAATGCTTCGTTACAAATTAGGTCCAGGTAACAAAGTGGAAAGTATTATTAAACTGAATGCTCCTTTAAAATAAATAGTGAAGAAAATTGAAAGTAAGACGGAAACTTCGTAGTGAAAGATGTACTGGTAATGGAGGGAGGCGGGGTAAAGCAGAGTCATCTCCGTACAGGCCATGAAGGCCCTTGGAGGGGTGGAAGTTAAAGGCTTCCGCCATACGTTTCCTCGTCACTTGACGGGGTAGAGTGGTTAGGTTAACGCACTGCCGCCTTGCCCCCAGGAATTAACCTGGTACTCGTTTTTGGTGTAGGCTAAGTGCACCACAGGACAATATGCACCTCCAGAAGTGAACATCTCGTTTCTTACATTTTTCGACTTCTTGACGGTGAATCGAACCCACGTCCTTTCGGGTGAACCGAGCTTGTGCCAGGCTCCTCACTTTCATCTGTCCTACCTGACCTCAGCTGATGAACTCTAATTCATTTCAGACCCCGACAGTATTAGGTCACGAGGCCTAGAGAGTCTTTCATTTTCATGCCCGTAGTGGACTTTGTCTTTCTTTGGACGATACCTTCATTTTTCTAATTGTCGGATCCCCTCTACTCGCCCCCCCCCCGCGCCCTCTGATAGTGTTATCGGAGGATGATTGCACAGTTGTACGTCCTGTTAAAACAATATTCAACTATATTCAGCAGCACCACCAGCGCTGTGACAACAATGGTGCGGCACCACATTCTCTACGCGGTCCGTCCTTAATGTTATAAATGGCGGCTGCAATAATATCCTACTTTGAAGGGGGTATGCGAAGTAGCTCCTTTGGGAAGAGCTTTCGCATTACTGGCCATCCGCATGGTCGTTTGCAAGACTACTTTTTATTTATTTATTCTCCCTCGACCGCGCGTCAAAATTTTTTTAAAATTTATTATCTTCTCCTTTTTCTACCTTGAAAGCCTTGCAGGCGGCCATGGACCGGGGGTGACAGTGGCTCTTGAGCGGCAGTGGTCTAGCGCCGGGGATGTCTTGGTACGACCGCGACAGGGTAACCAGTGCCGAAAGGAGATATGGGATTGCCTGGTGGGTTTAGGGAGGTTTCTCATAACTTCTCCTTTACGGAGGGGTGGAAGTAGCTGGCAGAAGACTAGCCTTTGCACCTCAAGTTATTCTGTACTCTTGTACTAGGCTATGTTCCTGCGTTAGTACTCGCTTGTCGGTCATTTGTCCAAACAGGTAGGTCACCACGGGCTGTGAGGCGGGGCGGAGCCTCACGGCACCCCCCCCCCCCCAAAGACACTAACACAGCTCTATTCTCTTCATCTCACCCAGAAAAAGGAAAATCTTGTCGAGCTGGGCTGAGCGATGACCGTCCGACCAGGCCTCCAGTGATTTTCATCTCTTCGGATCGTTGATGAAGCACGAGGATGAAAGTCATGACGTGGCTTCAGAAACTGGAAGCAGATTTCTGTCTTAACCAACATCGACGTCTTGATGTAGAGGAACAAGAGCTTGGATAAGAATAGCGAGTATGTTGAATAGCAATGTGTACTGCTATGTATTCTTTTATCTGCCTATAAAATAAAGTTTCTCCGTGCAATATCTTGTTTCCTTATTTTTTCTAAAGGTACATTGCACTTATAACACATGGTGCCCGTCATCGTTGAAGGGTCTGCCTTACAAAGGCAGAACCACTCTCAGCAATAAGCCATACAAAATACACCCTGGGGTGTACAAAATTCTCTGTGTTGCGGAAAGCTATAGGCTACATTGGCCAAACATTCCGGATCCACTGGTACTCGTATCAAGGAACATTAACGTAATATCCGTCTCAACCAGCCAGACAAATCAGCAATAGCTGAGCACGCCCTATCTATGTCGCGTTCCAAGGTGTTCGACCATTACTAACATGTTTTCATTCCTTCCTTGAATGGGGAGGTGAGCCTCTTAGACGGTGACGCCGTCTCTCAGACCGGGAGATGCTTGGAGAAAGTGAGGGGGTAGGCGTTCGTTGCCTATACTAGGAACTGTCTCGGCATCCATCTTAGTGCAGGAGATTGGAAACCACGGAAAACAATTTTCAAGACAGCCGAAGGTGGAGACCAGCCCCTCTCCATCTCCCGAATTCATAGGCGTAGAGCCGTGGCCATCCCTCTTCTTCTCGCTTGGCCGGTCAGGGTGCAGAGCTGTTGGACCACGGACCAGCCGTGACCACTTGTAGGCTCAGACTCACCCTGCATCCACCGACCCGCTGTTCTAGCTCTTACCCACACTAAACACTGCAGATCTGGGATTATACGGGAAGCTGTGGAAATACGTATTTCAACAGGGACACTCTCTGACACTTAAGTAATATGTGGTTGCCAGCCATTAAGGATTTATATAGGTGTCCTTTCACTATCATTATTTTTCCAATTTTTTCCAAATTCGTATTCACCTCATCACGAGATAGTTTGCACTGCGCATAGGGAGCCATCTAGTGGCGAACGAGAATACCACTTACTATAGACAACGGTAAAGCATTCTTAAGTACAAGTCATTCAAACCTTCATTCATTTTAGAGGTCTTACTCGTGAACAAACGAGATTATCTTTTGAATACGCAGAGCAAAGTTCTCTGTGAAAAGAAAGCCAAAAAGCTTATTATCGTATCTACATAGAAACCATTATTATCTACGTAATATCATCATTCATTGAGCAAAATTTGAATCACCAGTATACTGTATTTCAAGGAAAGTGTGTGTTTGGTGGTTACTTACATTAATGCCTGTATTTCATGTACATCATCCTTTAATTGTTCGTTTCATTTGTAAATGGTCTGAAGGAATGCAGTTTATCAAGTTTCTATTGACTCAAGGGGAAGTATAACCGGACAACCATCCTAAGCAAAAATTGAAAAGTTCCAACAATGCTTAGAATGAATGTATTGTAAAAAAAAAATACAAGCACCAAAAAGGGCTTGAAAATGAAAGACTCCCCACGCCTCGGAAACCTAACACCGTCGGAACAGAAAAAAGAACAACAGTTGACAAAGGGAGGTGGAATAAGAAATATGAAAGCGAGTAGCCTGACACAAATAACTGGAAGCAATGTCAGGCTCAAAAATGCTACAAAAATGAAAGCCTCTGGGACCCCTTTTACGGCAGGCTAGAGATACCATGAGTGTATTCTACCGGCCCCATCCACAGGGGGAAAGTAACATTATTATTGCTATTCTTATTCCTGCCCTATTACTAAATTCATTAGTCAGCCCGTACCGTAGTTAGGTCCAGTTTACGTTTACGTTTTCTAGTTTTCATTCCCCTCCCTGAAGGGGAGGGGCGGGCCACCCTGAAGGTAACGCCTTCACTCTGGCCAGGAGTTTCGGCAGGTTGGAGAAGTAATGATGGTATGGGGAGGAGGGTAATTTGATGTGTGGAATTAGGAGGTGTGTGCGGATAGTATTTAAATATCGGCGATGTGTGCAAGGATTAAATATTCAGAGGAGAGTGCAATGGTAGACAAGTTTTAGATGAGAGGGCAAGGATGGAATTGAAGAGTTAGAAGGTGTAATGTTGCGGTTATATTGCATAATGAGGTGGTGAGGAGTCTGAGGAGTTCAAGTTGCGGAGGAGGTTGGTAGAATAAATTAGGTGGGGGTAGGGGTGGACGGACGGGTTGACTAGTTTGAAATGTAGGACTGGCTGGCCGGGGGCGACGAAAGGGAGTGTTGGAAGTATGGCGAAAAGGTTGGGGTGGGGAACGAGAGGGCTCCACTTTGAAGCGATGTCAAAAGATGAAAAGATGTAGGCACCAGTGTTGATAAGTTGTTCCACCTCATCGGCGGTAGGAAGGTGTATTCGGACCATAAAAGTAGGGCCGGAGGCGTTGTAAATCCTGAACACACGACGAGCGGGGATGCCTGCTGCCTGGAGTTCTTGGAGAATGTCCCGTTCCGAGATGGTAGGTTCTACGCCGCGGATGACACAGCTTGACATAGTGTGGAGAGGTGGTGGTTGCAACGGGGGCGATGATGTTGCGGCGGCTGTTGCGGTGTCGTCTGGTGGTGGCGCTGCGGTGGAGTCTAGGATATTGTCGGGGATTTGCTGGGTACAAGGTTGTGCAGAAGTCAGGGTAGAAGGGAATGAGGATATCATTACAGGCGAAGGATGGCACGTGACGTAACAGTAGTAACAGGAATATGGTGGAGGGTATTGGCTGACATCGTAGTGGTCGTGGTGGTAGTAGTGGGAGGTGTGTGATGAGGAGGAAAGGAGGGCGATGTTTGTTGTAGCAGTGGCCTAGGTTGAGGCGCGTTGACGATGGGCACTGTGGTGGGATCTGCTGTAAGCTGGGCTAATATGGGCTGGCTAGTAGGCTCCACTAGGTAGTATCGGTCGTGAATAGTCACTCCGGTGTCAAGGAGGCGCTTCAAGTCGTCCAACGTAGGTAGGTAAAGAAGAACCTGCAATGATGGTGATGAAGTTGAGACGTCCAACATCCGGTAGGCATCGTGGACTGGGAAGCCAGCGGTGCGGAGGCCGCAGCAAATGTCATCTTCGGATATGGCGGGATGAACACCGGGGATGATGCAGGTGCGCATGGTATTGGGACGGCCGACTTCCAACTCGGTGTCAGGCCTATATGCTTTTGAGTCCGGCGGGGAGCTGAATTAAAGATGTAGAGCTACCCGACCGGCAACAAAATTCATGAGAAGAGTCTTCGGAGATTTTTGAAACCAGAGCTCCTCGAGAATGCAGAGCTGTGTGTGTGTGTCACCTAGGACTATTTTTACGGCTAAATATCCTTCCTTACGCCAACGCTGTGTGGTGGGACGTCATCAGTATTACGTGTTTCTGTGCTGGATGGTAGTGTGATGTGTTTAGTGTGTATGAAGTGTATGATAATAATAATAATAATAATAGTGATGATAATAATAATAATATCACCGAGCTCGATAGCTGCAGTCGCTTAAGTGCGGCCAGTATCCAGTATTCGGGAGATAGTAGGTTCGAACCCCATTGTCGGCAGCCCTGAAAGTGGTTTTCCGTGGTTTCCCATTTTCACACCAGGCAAATGCTGGGGCTGTACCTTAATTAGGGCCACGGCCACTTCCTTCCCATTCCTAGCCCTTTCCTGTCCCATCGTCGCCATAAGACCTATCTGTGTCGGTGCGACGTAAAACAACTAGCAAGAAAAAAATAATTATTCCAGCGGTTCCCCGGCTATTTAAACTGCGCGTCTTCTCTACAGCCATCTATGCGAACGGACTTGAACTTGTAAACTTCCAAACAATTTCGTCTTCTACAGTTAGATGTGGCCTTTGCTGGCGGGACCTAGTGTTTACAGTGCACTATATCTTCTAGTATGAGCTAGAGCAATTTTGTTACTTTCATTGATCTGTCTCTGTCTTATACTTGGCTTTGACAATATGAAAGTGACTGAAGCCAGTCCCTGTTATGATTGGTGTGAAAATGTTGCTCATAGGGTCAGTTGTTGTGTGCATTTCAGAGGGGTTGGCAGACTGATATGTAATAGCAGCTTCTGGCTCGGCGAGGAAACCAACGGGAAACTACCTCGCTCCTCATTTCCCTAGTACGCCTCTTCAGTGATGCCTAGGCCATCTATGACAGCTGATGGTGGAGCTGTTGAAGATCCAACCAGTCTTCAGGCTGAGGGCTGAACGTACACAGTTAGATGGCTCTAACATCGATTTGCTAGCTCACTCTCACGCACCAAAAACAAACTCAGAACTTAGGAAATTTCATTTTTGTTATTGGTAACCTTTTCTTGAAGACTGTGTTTTTAAATGTACCGAAGTTGTCAACACTTCAGCTGGTTACTCCTTTACTGTAATATAAATATCAGATGCTTGTAAATATGTTCTCTAACCAATCAAAACCGGGGTTGTGTACAGGAATCCAGCCTATCAGCAAAGTGTGGTTCAATTTAATCGGGACTACATAAGCCGTGCACTTTAGGGCCGTCTTGTTTGAATTGCTCCAGTGCCTGGGAGTGTGACTTGGCGGAAGCCTAGGAAGCAGGGGCGCGGCCTGCTTGAAGAATACCCAGCTATACAAGGTAATGGCAGAATTTACCCTGCGGGTAGTTTGAGGGGAAGGTTTTAGCCGTTTTCTTTTAATGTAATTTTGTAAACTGGTGGTTTAAATGTAGGATTTTCGGCGAAGTCTGAGGACTCTGTTTCTATTCCCTACCGGGAAATATGCAATGTACGCTAAGGGAAAGAGGAGTGGTGACCCTCTGCCGTCTCCCATTCAACCTTGCAATTGGGTAACTAAAGTTTTCAAACTCTAAATTTTGTAAATCTCGTCTTATTCCTCCTTTAGTCACCCTCTTGTAGTATGGGATTAACCTCTGTATCTTTGGACCGTAAGCCCAGTTAGGTTTTTAATAATTTCAATAAGAGGTGTTGGAGTTTCGCCTCCTTGCCTTGTGTTAATGGCCGGTTATGTGTAACCTTTTCTCTTTTACTCTTAAGGCCATGAAGTATGGGAAATTACGCCCATATTTATTCTGTATTATCCATAAGGCAACTGTTCTTCGTTGCAGCTCACAACGCTTAAAAGGCTTGACATTCACTAAACCAACCATCGCAAAGGGGTAAGCTAGTCTAGTGGTAGTCCATGTCTTGGACTCAGCATACGCCACTGATTACCAACACTGGCCCAAATGTGCGCATCTGCTAGAAGGACCTGCACCAACACTTTTCACATGGTCTCACGCCAGCTCAGGTTTCGAGAACTGTGTGCCGCCATTTCAGATTTTAAGTCAATCCTGTCACCATGACACCATGTGTTGAACCTTATTTTTTGAAAATATCAGAGTTATAATATGATATTTTTAAGCACCTATGTATTAGTCCAACTGCTTAGCTGAGTGGTCAGCGTCTTAGCCATTGATCCTTGGGTCCGATTTGCGGCCAGTTTGATGGAATTTAATCTTAAACGGTAATCGTAAGATGAGACTAAAACGGAAGCTCCAACATCTCTGAGATTATGGGCAGTGAAGGTGGGGGAATGAATGAGTGGTAAGATTGGCGACCATGGGGGTCCCTGACTGTGTCTCATATTGCTTCCACTTATTTTTGCCAGACTCCTCAATGTCATCTTCCTTGTGCGACCTTCCTTGACCCACTCTCGTTCTCTTCTGACCTTGCCGGTTTTAGGTTTGTAGAGTCTAGGGAGCCTTTGATTTTCATACCAATCTTGGTCCTTTCTTTTACTCTGCTCGTGCCTTAATTATTCAGAGTGTCAGATCTCTATACTACTAGCACTGTAACACACACATGAACCACCAGTTTCTCGATAATCCCTTCAGTCCTCAGGATAAATGTGGGTGATTTTTTCATAGAACATTAATGTTCAAGAGTATACTAGATCCCTGGGAAACGATTCCTTCAAAAATTTAATAACTTTCATTTTCATTTTCATTCTCATTCATTCATTTTCATTTTTCGGAAACGTACGCTCTATCATATATGGTACCTTGGGACCCAAGCAAGACGTTTATATTTCTATTATTATTTTTATGTTCTACTCACTCTCGTGATATTCAACCAGTACTTCCAGGTAATTCATTACTTATGATAAAACACATTAAAGACAAAGACAAAGACACCCCCGTACAGGCCATGAAGGCCCTTGGAGAAGTGGAAGGTAAAGGCTTCCACCATTGTTAACCGCGGCACGTGATGGGGTAGAGTGGTTAGCTCTACGCCCGGCCGCCTCTGCCCCCAGGAATTAACCTGGTACTCATTTTTGGTGTAGGCTGAGTGAACCTCAGGGCCATATGCACCTCCGGAAGTGGAAATCTCGTTTCTTAAATTTTATGACTTCCTGACGGGGATTCGAACCCACGTCCTTCCGGGCGAATCGAGCACGCCTTTACCGCCTCGGCCAGGCAGCCCCTGATTATTTTAATATTTCACCCCCTTTCCACCCCCACCCGTTGGGATGTCTTACCCTACAGTTGTACTTCCCAAACAGTAAGTCATATGAGTATCATGTTTGACTGGGAACGAACTTTGGCTCAAACGGCACTCAGAGTGTCACGGTTCATCTCAGCTACCCCAAAGACTATGAACTCGCCACTAATATCGGTCATTTTTCGGATTATTTCATTTCATCCCTTTCTTTAAGGGGTTCTACGGGTTTCTTACCCCTACAGTCATTTTTCCAGATAGTAAGTTATATGTGTATCTAGTTTGGTTGAGAGCTATGCTGAAACATACACACACATTCACCCGTAATCTCTGTCGTTTTCTTTCTTCACTTATTCTCATCCCCTATGCAATGGGGAATGAACTTGAAATTTTCATTTTTATATACCATTTATACAGAAGGAAGAAGAATAAGAATAGGAAGAAAAAGAAAAAGAAGAAGAAAAGTTTTGAGAAACACATCCTAATCTTCACATACTGTTGGTTAGGCAACCCACTGATCAGACTTGTCATGCGCTTTACTTACCTTCCGCTATTTTCTTTTTTTCTTTTTTCCTTTCACTCTTCTCACCCCCTATGCCGAACTACCCATCAGATTTCGTCCAAATCACTTCCTAAATCCTCCCAGAAATAATAATAACAGACTGTGAAATTTTCAGCCAGATCGCTCCAGTAGTTTTTGAGTCCATTCGAGACATACACATTCATTTATCTACATATATAGATTTTCTCAGGCGTCGGTCTTGTCTCAAGTGGCGAGCATTTTCGAGCTCTGAACTGAACTGTTTGCTATATAGATCTAGTCTGGGAAACATTCTTCTACTCTACAGTATATCAAGAGGTCGCGCTTGTGGATTACATGCACATTATTCTCGCTGATAAGGTCATATCATACATGGATGTATCCTTGTTCTGGCGAGGTCTCCGTACAGCAGTCTGGCGAGTATTGTGTTTTCCGTATCAGAGTTGTATCGTGGATGCCGCACCACTGTCGGAGGTTCTGCGTCAGGATAATCTTCTCCGCCTCTATCCACATTTGCCTTTAATTTTGCCTTATCAAGCTGCGCTTGTAATTTCTGAAGAAGCTAAATAAACAGTTTTCCTGAGTTCTACGAAGGTCGAGACTTCGCAGAACTTCCTCGGCACAACGTAAAACCTCCTCCTTGGTGACGTGGTCTACCTAAGGGATCTTGAACATTCTGCTGTACATGCACATGTCAGAGACTTGCAGTCGGTTCACTGACGATACTTTCCACACTGTTAAGCAGCACCCGTAACACACAACACTTTAAGACAGGTTACGGTTGCACACAATATATTTTTAATTTCAGGAACATACTTCTTTCGGTCCCAATTCTGGTTTAGATTTCTACACCCATATCCGATTTTGTGTTAACAGAATCCTAGGTATTTGAAATGCGACTCCCTTGCATAGTGTTTCCTTCTAAGTAATAACAGCGTTGGCGACTTTCTGCTTACCTATTACCGCTAATTTTGTTTGCAGAGCGTTGGCGACTTTCTTTCTGCTTACCTATTACCGCTAATTTTGTTTGCAGAATATTTATTTTTAGATCAAACTCCTCGTTTACTACGTTGCTGACATTAATCTTCACCACCACAGAAACACGCAATAGTCAATATATCCCTCCGCATAGGGTTGGCGTCAGGAAGGGCGTCTGGTCGTAAAACTTAGCTTAATCCACATTAGTGCCGACCCAGGAAGAAGGCTTTTGAATTCTTATTCACTTGTAAACAGCTATACTCAGGTTAAGACTTGAGTAAAAGTCGTTGGTATTTAACTAAAGTAAAACAGTAAAATTTATGGAACACAATTTCATTTAACTTCGTAAAAAACTAAGGTTAATAAGATGTTTTATCAGTAGTTGCTCCAGTAAATCGTTATACTCCAGTAGTTTTATGAAAAAGTTAAGTAAATTATTCTAGTAAATGACCAAGATTTACTAGTATTTACTACAGTAATATTTTTATGAAGGAGGTCCCCTGAAGGTTAATAACTAAAGTAGTTCACATCTTTATCAGGAATTGGCCACTCTAGTTCCTGAACATAATCATCTTTATTCTTTTTTCCACTCCTTAAGAAGGTATTGACGAAAATTGGAAAGCAGTTCTTATGTAGGCCAATATGTGGGCCTATCTACGAACGAGAGTCTAGTCTAGACGAGTAAGACATTTGATTCAAAGTCTTAATTTCTCGACTGCCCTATAGTAACAAAGAACAGCTCCAGGGGCTGTGAACTTGGGAGTGTGGCTTGGCGACCACGGGGTCCGTAGCTGAGTCCTGTCATTGTTTCCACTTACTTGTGCCAGGTTCCTCACTTTCATCTATCCTCCCTTGGTGAACTCTTGTTCTTTTCTGACCCCGACGGTTCAAGTCTCGAGGCCTAGGCAGTCAATCATTTACACGGCCTTTGTGGGCCTTGCTTTCTTTGGCAGATATCTTAATTTTTGAAGTGTCGGATCCCTTCCAATTTTCCCCTCTGATTAACATTAATAGAGGAAGTTTTAGAGCTGTACTTCATCCTAAAACAGTAATAACCATCACCATCACCACCACCACCACCACCACCACCACCACCACCACCACCACCACCACCACCACCACCACCAGCAGCAGCAGCAGCAGCAGCAGCAGCAGCAGCAGCAGCACAAAGAGTATTACAGGTAAAAATAATATCGGTATGATCTTGTCCATAGATAAGCATCTCTTGAGAATGAGATAATTACTCTTCGGTGTGATCTGTTGTAAAGGTCCTGTCAAACACAAGAAGAACCTTGGAAATATGTTTCCCGACATAAAAAAAACAACATTATAAAATGCAGTGAATGCTCTCGATCAGTAGTCTACATTTGTATGAATCTGCTTTTTCATACTTGAAAATAAGGAAGACAAAACATCGCTCCAGTTTAACGGAACTGCAATTCGAAAGTTCGTTGAGAATGACATTGTCACTGTAGTAGAATAAGTGAAGCTTTGTCTGATCCTCTAATCATTAAGAAGGGAATTCCTCAAGGCAGTATTGAAATGGCGTATGGCTTTTGATGCCGGTAGTGTCCGAGGACTGTTCGGCTCGAAAGGTGCAGGTCTTTTGATTTGACTCCCGTAGGCGACCTGCGCATCGTGGTGGTGGTGGTGATGATGATGATGATGAAATGATGACGAAGAAAACATACACCCGGCCCCGTGCCAACGAAATTAACCAATGATGGTTAAAATTCTCGACCCTGCCGGGAATCGAACCCGGGACTCCTGTGACCAAAGGCCAGCACGCTAACCATTTAGCCATGGAGCTGGACAAGGGAGTGTTATGTTTTCTTATGTGGTATATAAAAATGATATGAATCAAGGGCTGGAATCAGAGATTAAGGCTTTTTGCGGTTGATGTTATTCTGTACAGAGTAATAAATAAGTTACAGGATTGTGAGCAACTGAAAACATGACCTCGACAATGTTGTGAGATGGGCAGCAGGCAATGGTATGATAATAAACGGGGTTAAAAGTCAGGTTTTGAGCTTCACTAGTAGGAAAAGTTCTCTCAGTTTCAATTACTGCATTGATGGGGTGAAAGTTCCTTATGGGTATCATTGCAAGTACCTAGGTGTTCATATAAGGAAATATCTTCATTGAGGTAATCACATAAATGGGATTGTAAATAAAGGGTACAGATCTCTGCACACGGTTATGAGGGTATTTAGGGCTTGTAGTACTGATGTATAAGTCTCTGCTAAGACCCCAACAGTAATACCATTCCTTCTGCAGCCAGTCCCTGTTATGAATGGTGTCAAAATGTCGCTCATAGGGTCGGTTGGTGCTTGCATTTCAGTGGGCTTGGCAGACTGATATGTAATAACAACAACAACTGCTGGCTCGGTGAGGAAAGCAACGGGAAACTACCTCACTCCTCATTTCCCTAGTACGCCTCTTCAGTTACGCCTAGGCTATTTATGACAGCTGTTGGCGGAGCTGCAGAGGATCAAACCAGCCTTCGGGCTGAATACCCAACATACATACAAGACTCCAACTAAAATATGGTTCCAGTGTAGGCTATGGGACCCTCACCAGGATTAGCTGATTCGAGAACTGGAAAAAAAAAATCCAAAGAAAAGCAGATCGATTTGTCCTGGATGATTTCCAACAAAAGAGTAGCGTTACGAAAATGTTGACAAGTTTGGGCGGTATGTTCCGAGCTGTCGGTGGAGAGATGGCGAGGAACGACATTAGTATACGAATAAGCTTGAGTGGTCCTTTCAAAAGGAAAGATCACAATATGATGATAAAGTTGGAAGTCAAAAGGACAAATTGAGGCAAATATTCGTTTATAGGAAGAGGAGTTAGGGATTGGAATAATTTACCAAGAGATGTATGTGTGTATGTTCAGTCTTCAGCCCAAAGGCTGGCTGGATCCTCAACAGCTCCGCCATCAGCTGTCATAGATGGCCTAGGCATCACTGAAGAGACGTAATAGGGAAATGAGGAGTGAAGTAGTTTCCCGTTGCTTTCCTCACCGAGCCAGAAGTTGCTATTACGTATCAGTCTGCCAAGCCCACTGAAATGCATGCACCAACCGACCCTATGAGCAACATTTTCACACCATTCATAGCAGGGACTGGCTGCAGAAGGAATGGCATTACTAGCATCGCTCATACCTCAGTCACTTTCATATTGTCAAAGCCAAGTATAAGACAGAGACAGATCAATGAAAGTAACAAAATTACTCTAGCCCATACCAGAAGACATAGTGCACTGTAAACACTAGGTCCTGCCAGCAAAGGCAAATACCAAGAGATAGCCTATGTTCAGTAAATTTCCAAATTCTTTGCACTTATTTAAGGAAAGACTAGGAAAACAACAGATAGGGAATCTGCCATCTGGGTGACTGCCCTAAATGCAGATCAGTGGTGATTGATGATGAAGGCTATCCTGTAGTCTACGCTCCATTTTGGAAGCCTAGTAGATGACATGAAACCACAATGTACAGTAATTAGTAGTCTGTACAGTCCATATTTTGTTTCTTGAAGATCCCATTCAGTATTTTGTATTAATCGAAATCTATGAATAAATGTGTTTTGGTACTGCATGTAGACATTTTTGTAAATTGTGATATTGACAGCGCTTTAAGTATCTCGGTGGCGTACTTGATCACAAATGGAACAATGCTGTTGAAGTTAGGTTCCGGACTGAACAGGCAAGAGAATGAGCAAACGTCTCTTTAACAGGGACTTTGAGATCACTCTACGTCTCCGTTTACTTCGGTGTTATGTATTTTCTGTCTTATTTTATGGTGGCGAGACTTGGACCCTAACAGAGAACACCACCACAAAACACTTCTATCATTTGAGAGGGTGGTGCTGCCGAGGCTTGCTCAGAATATCAGGCGTGGACAGAATACGTAACACTGAAGTACTCCAACGCCTAAACAAAGAACTAGAGGTCATGCAAACATCAAAATGAAGAAACTTTAGTACTTTTGCATTTATCATTCAAAATGATAAATATATACTCCCTCAGCTTATCTTACGAGGTAAAATTGAAGGACGGAGAAGTAGGGGAAGAAAGAGAATGTCTTGGCTACGGATTCTACGAGAATGGTGTGGGCTCAGTACCCCCACTCTTTTCCGAGTTTGTGAGAACAAGAACCAGATCGCTCTGATGACAGCCGCCATCCAATGAGGATATGGTACAAGAAGAAGAAGAAGAAGAAGAAGAAGAAGAAGAAGAAATTGACAAGGGGTAAATTGTTGAAGTAGCTTGCGAATAGTCTTAAGGTAGATCACACCATAAAACAAGTTAGGCTAGCTAACTTATCAGAACTCGCTTCCTCATAGATTATTTTTTAAAAAAAGAGGTTTACATTATTTTCTTCTCTACTTGTCTGCATGATTCTTCTAATTTACGAATTGTCTTACTGTCAGTCTCTGAACCCCCGTGGGTGATGTCGGTAGCGTCCGCGGTATCCTCTGTCTGTCGTAAGAGGCAACTGAAAGGGGATCCCCAAGGGCTTCATCTTCTGATTGTGGGATGGCGATCATGGGGGCGCTAGCACATGCTCCCAACTTTCAACTTCGCTATCCGACCTTTCCTGGTCAACATTTGTTCCCTTCTGCCCCCAGGAATATTAAGTTTGCGAGACTCAGCGAGTCTCATTTCCACGCCATTCGTACCCCTTCTATTTCTTTCGCCGGTACCTCCATTCTTCGAAGGATCGGACCCAGGGACGCTGACTCTGGGGGTGCTATGGTTCTCGAGCACCCACCAAAACTTTAGTGGAGTTGCCCAGTAACCCCCGCCACAAACAGAGAGAAGAAAGATTGAAAACAAGAGATAATAACAGAAGGAAAGAAATAAAAAGGGGGGACTTTTTGTCTTAGTTTTTAACCCTAGCATTACCAAGGTATTTCTGTCCCTACATTACCAACGGGAGAGGGGGGGGGGCAGATGAACCCACTAGGGAACTTTTGTTTACCTTCTTCTCAATCACAAGTGAGTTGTAAGGAAATTTTATTTTATTAATTAGGCCTGATCCATCCAAAACTTCATAAAGGGTAATTGATTCCAGAGGTAGTAAAGTTTGCTAAGATCGCTTTAACTAAATTATACCCATTTTACATGTACATCAGAACGTTCTTTTTCCGCCTTGAGAGGATTTAAAGATTACCTGCGCAAGTACGATGACGCAAGGAAAATTCAACAATTCAATCGTACATATCCATAATCAAGAAACACACCGAACTCGATAGCTGCAGTCGCTTAAGTGCGGCCAGTATCCAGTATTTGGGAGATAGTGGGTTCGAACCCCACTGTCGGCAGCCCTGAGAATGGTTTTCCGTGGTTTCCCATTTTCACACCAGGTAAATGCTGGAGCTGTACCTTAATTAAAGCCATGGCTGCTTCCTCCCCACTCCTCGCCCTTTTCTGCCCCATCGTTGCCATGAGAGCTATCTGTGTCGGTGCGACGTAAAGCAACTTGTAAAAAAAAAAAATCAAGAAACAAAAAATCAATTGAGCCTCAAAACTCTGGCGAACATTTTTGTCAAACGATTGACTGTTCGTAAGAACACTCCATTTATGAGTGAGAATTAGAAATTCCACAAAGATTTTTAATGTTGTACTAAACACAAGAATTTAAGGCAATTGCTTCTTTTAACTCAGTTTGGTATCATTCTACGAAAAAACCGGAATATTGTGCTTTTCTTACCTTAAGAGTTTAGAGACACAGTTTGTATTTATTTAGCTTCCATCCTTTTAATTCACATACATGTGTAGTTACAATGTAAAATATCTTACTTCCTCGTGGTGAAAACACATCTTTACATTTTATGTGGACTTTTGTTTGTACTCATTCATTATTGTTTGAAAAAAAAGCGTCTAATAAAACAATAGTTTTGTTTTCCATCAAGTGCTGCTCATTCAAAAACACCTAAAACTGCATTTTCATGAGGGTTAAATTCCGACATTTTTGGGCCCTTCCTCGTTTTGGACTGTGAGATTTTACTCATTTTGCTTTACGTCGCACTGACGCAACGATAGGAAAGTGCTGGGAGTGGGAAGGGACCGTGGCCTTACTTAAGGTATAGCCCCAGTATTTGCCTGGTGTGGAAATAGGAAACCACGGAAAACCATCTTCAGGGCTGCCGACAGTGAGGTTCGAACTCATTGTCTCTCGATTGCAAGCTGATAGCAACGCAGCCACTTGCTCGGTTGGACTGTGAGTTAGAACACCCCCACTGATTTTCAAAACCCAACACCCCCGATCGGACCTCTTCAGTTTTCATTTCTGGTTTGTGCTAAGAGAGGATGGTTGCCCACTTGCACCTACTCATAACAAACAATAAGTACCACAATCACCTCTGCTACCTCTGATACTGGATCCTAAAGATGTCCTTGATGCCTGTCTCACACAGAACCTCGAATTGACCTCAGTGAGGTGCTGCTATTCTACCCAAAGATAAATCATTCACCGCAGTGAGAGACGTGTGTGTCGGCTAGTCGTTGCCGTAACAAAGGCATTATTTTATCACCCTACATTTAAGATGCCGTAACTGTTTTTTAAATATTTTCGATTTCCTCTTTTCTATTGCGTCCAATCCCAGCTGACAGTGTCATGCGATTCACTCAGCCGAAAAAAAAAAAAAAAGTGGCGCTCAATGGGTTTGGAGTGAGGGCTTATAGGGGAGCGGTCCGGGTTCGAGGCTCGTGTCTCGGCGGGCGCGCCGGGTCTATATGGTAGGCGGGGCGGGGGTGGGGAGCTGATGGTGACGCCCCCTTTTAAACACGCCATTTTCCAACAAGGTCCCGCTCCCTCCCTCTCATTTAAGGGATTGTGTAGGCCAGCTTGAGCGCGACTGAGTGATTCTCTGAAAGAGCTCGCCGCCCCGACACCGCTAATGTAAAGCTTACAAGCAGTGAGGTATACTTATCAGGTTAGTGGTCGATTAAAAAAAAAAACTCTATCACACGTTCACAGAGTTAGTGACGCTTCTTGCTCGATGCGCCTCTTATCGGTATTTTAGCGGAACAGAACAAATATCTTAATAAGAAAAGTTAAATTGTTGAAATGCGAGATCAGGTTTCATTTCATGTTGTCTCCTGTGTTAGTTAAAATCATAATTTGTTTTCTTCTGCGGTTCCTTGGCTGAATGGGGCCGGTGACCTAGATGTTAGGCCCCTTTAAACAACAAGATCATCATCATCATCATCACCTTGGCTGAATGGTCAGATAGATATATAAATAGATGGCAAAGTTAGGGACATTTGTCCCTATTTGACACTTGGGTATACTGGCCTTCGGTTCAGAGATCCCCGCGTTCGATTCCTGGTCGAGCTCAGGATTTGAACTGCGTATGGTTAATTCTTCTGGCTCGGGGATTGGGTGTTTGTGTTTGTCTTCATATAAATGCAATACACCGCACTACCAACCACTGTAGAAACATGCAATAATGAATACTTTTAACCACCTTGGCTTGGCGTCAGGAAGGGCATCCGGTTGGGAAACTGTGTCAAATCAACATCCAGTGCCGACCCCATTCAGTTGTTAAACGGCCAGGAAAAAGAAGTGACAAATCCTTATAAGATCCAAGATTACTTTGGATAGATTATCCGATTTAAAAAATACTAACTCGCCATAGGCCCTATAGTAAAATAACATAAATAAAATAAACACTCACACACACATTAGCCTACATAGCAATAAAAATGGAGAGAATAATAACATAATCTGCATATATAACAAACAGGATACAAAATGAGACAGAGAGACAGAAACAATATTAATACAAAGTCTAATGACCACCTCCTGTGGGTGGGGGCGGTAGAATAACACCCACGGTATCCCCTGCCTGTCGTAAGAGGCGACTAAAAGGGGCCCCACGGGCTCTGAGCTTGGGAGCGTGGGCTGGCAACCACGGGGCCCTTAGCTGAGTTCTGGCATTGCTTCCACTTACTTATGCCAGGCTCCTCACTTTCATCTATCCTATCCGACCTCCCTTGGTCAACTCTTGTTCTTTTCTGACCCCGACGCTATTAGGTTTGCGAGGGCTAAGGAGTCTTTCATTTTAATGCCATTCTGGCCCTTGCCTTCCTTTGGCCGATACCTTCATTTTTCGAAGTGTCGGACCCCTTCCATTTTTTCTCTCTGATTAGTGTTATATAGAGGATGGTTGCCTAGTTGTACTTCCTCTTAAAACAATAATCACCACCACCAGTCTAATGACCAGTAGGCTATGGTAGGCTGCTTGTAAGAGAAATATATCTCATAGATTTTTCTGCTATTTTTTTTTACGTCGCACCGACTCTGACAGGTCTTAATGGCGATCATGGGACAGAGCTAGGTTAAGGCTGGGCAGGAAGCAATCATGGCCTTAATTAAGGCGTGAAAATCAGAAACCACGGAAAACTATCTTCACGGCTGCCGACAGAGCGGCTCGAGCCCACCATATCCCGAACGCAAGCTCACAGCTCGCTCGGTGGATCAGAACATGTAACATCTATCTGAAAAGTAATAATGAATATCAGAGTGCACTGTTAGCAGTAGAGTGTAGGCCTATATGATGTACAAACAGGCATCACGATGCAGGCATACTAAATGGACAATAAGATGGTAGAAACGGGAGAGAAATGTTAAATATAGCGCACAAGCATTAGATTAAACATGTGCACGCGGATTATTGGGCAAACACGGTGAAAAGGATGCTAGGAAGGGTGCAAGTGGGAGACCGCTGGGATAAAGGCATTCAAAATGAAAAAAAAAAAAATGTTGAGTAAGAAGGTTACTGCAAAAGTGAAAGATTTTGAGAAACACAATGATCATGCCAGAAAGTAAGCATCAGAGACATGAATTTTACTCACCGCCGACCGCCACTAAGTCGAGGCATTTGAGATCAATCAATCAATCAATCAATCAATCAATCAATCAATCAATCAATCAATCAATCAATCAATCAATCAATCAATCAATCAATCAATCAATCAATCAATCAATCGCCACTAACCTGCGTTTAGGGCAGTCGCCCGGGTGGCAGATTCCCTTTCTGTTGTTTACATAATCTTTTCTTTAATAATTTCAAAGAATTTGAAAATTTATTGAACATCTCCGTTGGTAAATTATACCAATCCCTAACTCATCTTCCCATAAACGAATATTTACACCAATTTGTCCTCTTGAATTCCAACTTTATCTTCATATTGTGATCTTTCCTACTTTTAAAAAACACCATTCAAACTTACTCATCTTCTAATGTCATTCCACGCCATCTTTCCACTGATAGCTCGGAACATACCACAAAGTCGAGCACCTCATCTCCTTTGTCCCAAGTCCTTCGAGACCAAACTTTGCAACATTTTCCTAACACTACTCTTTTGTCGGAAATCACCCAGAACAAATCGAGCTGCTTTCCTTTGGATTTGTTCTAGTCCTCGAATCAACTAATCCTGGTGAGGGTCCCATACACTGGGACCATACTCTAATTGGAGTCTTACCAGAGACTTATATGCCCTCTCCTTTACATCCTTACTACAACCCCTAAATACCCACAACCCCTAAATGTGATGCTGGTAACGTAACTTATGCCATGCATTCCGCAGACAGCACACACAATAACATATCCGTCCTCGCAAAGTCCGACCGCAACAAAGATCCTTATGTTCTATGGACATGGGGTCCAAGTAGACGACGTGGCAGGCAGCCAACCCACTGGACAGGCATCGTAGAAACCCTGCTCAGTACCAACCTGGAGAAAGCGACGAACACTATCCAATAGCGAGAACCAGTAAGAATTCACTATGTGCCAAAGTACCACCATCGTAACATCATAAAGATGTTCTGAATACGACAGTATACAAGAATAAATTGTCGCTTTTCGTTGTGTGGAGAAACAGTGTAAGACACGTCTGTTAAGAGGCAGTAGAGAGACAAAAGGGATATAGAAAGTGAATTTAAAGTTAAAATTAAAAGAGAGAAATAATTCCACACAATAGACATATTAAAAATAATTAGTGGATTGCACAGGGAAATACAACAACAAAAATCAATAATAAAACTATGCGTTAAAGGAAAATAAAAGAACATAAACTATGACCTAATTTAGGCCTAATTAATGAAAGGCTACATATTTATCCTAGAATATATAACACTGTTTAACAGCTAGAAATGTTAAAATCTCAGATAACGGGTAAAATGGGCATAAAATCATTTCGTAGATCTAATTATAAGGTTTAGTTTTGCTTTTTGGTTTTATACCACACCGATATAGACAGGTCTTA
This sequence comes from Anabrus simplex, assembly GCF_040414725.1. Classification (NCBI taxonomy): domain Eukaryota; kingdom Metazoa; phylum Arthropoda; class Insecta; order Orthoptera; family Tettigoniidae; genus Anabrus; species Anabrus simplex. Next base: position 181,640,612 of record NC_090271.1, on the reverse strand, counting down.
CGGAGACGATGATACAGTACAGGGCTAGAACTTGGAAGGAAGCAACGATGGCCTTAATTAAGATAGAGCCTTGTGTGAGAATAGAAAATCATCTTCAGGGCTGCCGACAATGTGGTTCGAACTCACTATCTCTCGAATGCAAGCCTACAGCGAAAAGGCTGGAATCCCGGAACACCTGTGACCAGAGGCCAGCACGCTAACCATTTAGCCATGGAGATGAACATGATTATGATGATGAAAATAAATAAATAAATAAATAAATAAATAAATAAATAAATAAATAAATACAGTAATAATCTTGGCGGTATATACAATCTACTGAAACTGGAACGGATGTCAATAATACTGCCTGCGCGTCATTTACGACATTCTGTTTTACTCTGTTAGACGGCGGAGTAAACTCTGTCTCTGTTACGTGATCTATAGCTGAGTGTTAACTATTTTTTGTCGGGTAAATACCAAATGTGTTACGTACCAGAGATCATTTCCAGCCCTTCAAAAATCCGACTACCTCTGCGAGTTTGAACCCGAAACCTAGGACGCAGAGGCCGACATTCTACCATTGATCCACAGTGGGAACAATAATAGAAATTAGTCGCTACGTTTACACTCCTCGCCGTGCTCGAAGGTGCTCTGTTAAGTGTTTTATACTTGTCCACGCGCCTCGTCCCTCAGCACCTGCAGCACATGCCAGTTGCAGGAGCAGCTGGACAATTAGCTTCAAACTACTTTACAAAAGTTCAAAGGTGGGCTGCGATACAATCAGCCTGAAGGCAGGTGCTGGTCCCTAGCACATGCATTGCAAATAGAGTCACTGCAATCCACTGTCCGAGTGATTAGAAACATTACCTCAGAGAAGTCGTTAGATCTCAAAGGGTACATGGTGGACTCCTCTTGCCCTACACTGCATTGCCGGCATTCATTGTCATATCATCGTACGGTGTTTTACTTAACGGCATGTGCCTGACAATACAGCTGTTACTGTCTTAGTGCTATGTGTATGAAATCTCCTGCTCTTCATTTCATATACCATAGTCATTCTTCCCTGTACTCTTTCGACGTGACAACTGCTATAAAATCAGGCTCCATACATTCCTACCGAGCTCGATAGCTGCAGTCGTTTAAGTGCGGCCAGTATCCAGTAATCGGGAGATCGTGGGTTCGAGTCCCACTGTCGGCAGCCTTGAAGGTGGTTTTCCGTGGTTTCCCATTTTCACACCAGGCAAATGTCGGGGCAGTACCATAATTAAGGCCACGGCCGCTTCCTTCCAACTCCTAGGCCTTTCCTATCCCATCGTCGCCATAAGACCTATCTGTGTCAGTGCGACGTAATGCAAACAGCATACATTCCAATCTCAGTGTAACGATATGAAGTGCACACATTTCAGGCGCGCCCACTTTATTATTATTATCGGCTAATTATTGGAATGGGGGGGGGGGCATGATTAACACGAACGCAGGCATGTGAAATGAGGAACAACGATATTCACAAACAAACATAAAATACAGAACAACAATAGAACTTGTTTCTCAAAATACATTTTTGAACGAGTCATAGTACGGAGTTTTCAATAATATGCACAGTAAACAGAAAAACAGAACTTGATTCATAAATTCAGTAAATATTTTGAAGGAATGTTTTATGTAGGAAGCTATCAAAAATAATCACAAGTAAAAAAATTAGCACTTGCTTCATAAATACAATTTCATACTAAATGTCCTAATACCGTAGTGTATACTATGCATTTCATGATACAAAATGTGAAAAGCTCTACCATCAGATGTAGCCTACCAGCTGAACAGTCTCCATTGGGAAATGTGGTTCTCTCAAGCAATGCCCACTTTCTAATTTCTGCATATAAAACAATTCTACCACCTTCTCCAAATTTAACGCCTTAGCAGCCTCCGACGACTACCAAACTCAACCTGGACTTAACATCTAGGAGGGAATTCTTTTTTGTGGGAGGGGGTGCTTTGTCCCCCTAAGATCATTTGGAGGTGGGGGGAGAGAAAACGCCTTACCCCCAACCCCACCCCACATTCGGGTTTATAGCTAAAGATCCAATCCGAATGGTTGAGACACTTTTTTAGTTTATTTTAGCAAGTTCTCATTTACCACGCTGGAGGGAGAGCCAACTAGAGGGGACGCCCTCTCCCTAGCCAGGAGTACCATTTGGTTAGAAATGTGGGTCATGAGAGAAGATATGACACTCAATGGCCCTCAGTTAAATAAATACTCGGGCTTGGGAGAGAGTTAAGGTAGAGTGCCAACGTGTGTAAAATACATACGTAGAATTCTCAAAGGTAAAGCAGATAACCGAGAGTTACTCCACCAAATAAACGTGTATGCACCGTTTGGAAGTTCGTTCGTTCGTTCGTAATTTGTTTACCCTCCAGGGTCGGTTTTTCCCTCGGACTCAGCGAGGGATCCAACCTCTACCGCCTCAAGGGCAGTGTCCTGGAGATTCTGACTTTGGGTCGGGGATAAAACTGGGGAGAATGACCAGTACCTCGCCCAGGCGGCCTCACTTGCTATGCTGAACAGGGGCCTTGTGGAAGGATGGGAAGTTTGGATGGGACAGGCAAGGAAGAGGGAAGGAAGCGGCCGTGGCCTTAAGTTAGGTACCATCCCGGCATTTGCCTGGAGGAGAAGTGGGAAACCACGGAAAACCACCTCCAGGATGGCTGAGGTGGGAATCGGACCCACCTCTACTCAGTTGACCTCCCGAGGCTGAGTGGGCCCCGTTCCAGCCCTCGTACCACTTTTCAAATTTCGTGGCAGAGCCGGGAATCGAACCCGGACCTCAGAGGGTAGCAGCTAATCACGCTAACCACTACACAACAGAGGCGGACCCGTTTGGAAGTAATAGAATTAATTTAACTTTCTTTGTTAAAAGGTCAAACACAAGTCACCATATGAATTCACCATTAAACAGAATATGCCAGTCAATTAATAAAATGCCAAACGTGGACAAATTTCACGAGGAGAGTATCTTGTTAAGGTCAGTCACAGGGGAACTCACGCAGAGAGAAGTCATAAATTAAATAGAGTAGCATACTTGTGTACCATGAATAATTTAGCCCTTAGATTAATTTAGATTAACAATGTATATTTTAGGAGAAATTAAAATAATAAGTTGAAACACTTATTGTAAATTATTTATAACATTAGAAATAAGAAATGCTTTTTTTTTTTTGCTATTTGTTTTACGTCGGACCGACACAGATAGGTCTTATGGCAACGATGGGATAGGAAAGGCCTAGGAATAGGAAGGAAGCGGCCGTGGCCTTAATTAAGGAACAGTCCCAGCATTTTCTTGGAGTGAAAATGGGGAACCACGGAAAACCGTCTTCAGGACTGCCGACAGAGGGGTTAGAACCCACTATCTCCCGAATACTAGATATTGGCTGCAATTAAGCGACTGCAGCTGCCAAGTTCGGTTCAAATAAGATTGAACTGTGCCATAATAACTCCTCTCAGACTTCGAATTCACAAATTATAACCGCACCGAATCCTACGACTTCATGCTGACTGGTATTTATTTATTTATTTATTTATTTATTTATTTATTTATTTATTTATTTATTTATTTAAACCCCTTCTACATTTAGGGTTGTCGCCCTAGTGACTGATTCCCCATCAGTTATTTACCAAGTTCTTTACGAAATAATGTCAAAGAAGTTGGAAATTTATTGAACAATTTCCTTGGTAAACTATTCCAGTCTCTAATTTCTCTTAGTATGAACGTCTACTTGTCCCAATCTGTCCTTTTGAATTCCAGATTTATCTTCATATTATGATTGTCCGGCTCCGTGGCTAAATGGTTAGCGTGCTGGCCTTTGGTCACAAGGGTCCCGGGTTCGATTCCCGGCAGGGTCAGGAATTTTAACCATCATTGGTTAATTTTCCTGGTACGGGGACTGGGTGTATGTGTTGTCTTCATCATCATTTCATCCTCATCACGACGCGCAGGTCGCCTACAGGAGTCAAATCAAAGCCCCAGGGGCTCTGAACTTTGGGACGTGGGTTGGCGACCACGGGGCCCTCAGCTGAGTCCCGGCATTTCTTCCATTTACTTGTGCCAGGCTCCTCACTTTGATCTATCCTATCCGACCTCCCTTGGTCAACTCTTGTTCTTTTCCGATCCCGACCCTATTAGGTTTGCTAGGGCTAGGGAGTCTCATTTTCACGCCCTTTCGCGGCGCTTGACTTGCTTTGGCCGATACCTTCATTTTTCGAAGTGTCAGACCCCTTTCATTTTTTCCCTTCTGATTAGTGTTATATAGAGGATGGTTGCCTAGTTGTACTTCCTCTTAAAACAATAATCACCACCACCACCACCACCACCACCACCACCACACCAGTCAAATCAAAAGACCTGCACCTGGTGAGGCGAACCCGTCCTGGGATCTCCCAGCACTAAAAGCCACACGCCATTTTTTTCATATTATGATCTTTTCTACTTTTTAAAGCTCCACTCAAGCTGATTCGTCTACTAATGTAATTCCACGCTATCTCTCCACTGACAGCTGGGAACATACTGCTTAGTCGAGCAACTCGTCTCCTTGCTCACGGATCTTCCCAGTCCAAAGATTGTAACATTTTCATAACACTACGCGTTGGTCTGAGTTCGCGCAGAATAAATCATGCTGCTTTCCTTTGGATCTTCCAGTTCTCGAATCAAGTAATACTGGTGAGGGTCCCATACACTGGAACCATGCTGTAATTGGCGAGGCGAGAGAGAGGGGAGATGTTGTGGAAGACACGTGGGCTAATGCCTTCAGGCCAAGGACAACGACGGTTAATGGCTTTCCTCCAAGGAGAGGAATCAATATGAGTCACTGTAGGTAGATCAGCAGAGGGAAGTTGGAGATCAGGGAAGTGTTACAGAGATGGGAGGGGCAAGAGGGAAGGAGCCGGTAGGAAAGGGAAAACGTTGAGCAGAAGATAGGAAGAAGGAAGTAGAACAGGGAAGTAAGAGGGAGAAAAGGGCGGAGGAAGTGAGTTCTACAGGCATCAGGGGAGTAAAGGGAGACCAGGAGTGGAGGGTATCCAATGAGGCTTTGGCCATGGGTGACTCAATTGTCAAGCATGGGGGAAAGTATGTGGAGGAAATGAAACTAGGATAGAGTGTTACAAAGGAATTAGGTTAAGGCAGATGTTAAGGAAAATCGAAGGGAGGGAGAAGGGTAAGGAGTAGGTAGTCATTTTCCACGTTGGTACCAATAACGTAAGGCAAGCAGGAGTAGGTACTTAGTTGGGGATGTTTGGGATCTGGTTACGGCAGCACGGAAGGAGTTTAAAGAAGCAGAGATTGTTATCAGTGGGATGCTGTGTAGAAAGGATACTGAATGGAGGGTAATTGGCGATTTAAATGAGACTATGGAATGGGTATGTGGGAAATTGTGAGTGCGATTTGTAGATTCTAATGGGTCGGTAGGAGACAGGGATCTATGCTCAGATGGCCTTCACTCGAACCGCAATCGTACATATAAGTTAGAGGGTTTATTCAGAAGAGTTATAGGGAGGTACATTCACGGAAACGGGGTGTACCAGGAAGCGGTGATGACAGTGCAGGAAACAGGAAGTAAAGATGACATAAAATTGTTAATCTTAAACTGCAGAAGTATTTTAAAGAAAGGAATAAAATTAAGTAATATGATATCAGTTCCAGTTATTGTAATAGGAATTGAATCATGGCTGAGAATTGATATTATAGATGCGGAAATTTTCACACAGAACTCGAGTGTTTATCGTAGAGACAGGTTAGGAACGATAGGAGGAGAAGTATTTATACTGGTGAAAGAAAAATTTGTAAGCTACGAAAAAGTTAAGGATGAGAAACATGAAATTCTAGGTGTCTCATCTCTAAAGGCAATAGGCAACCTTTGGGGTGTACAGAATTGGCAAGGCTGGCGCTGATGCTGATGCAGAATTATTTGATAAGATAATCAGGTATGTGGGGAACGATACAGAAGGGAACGTTATTGTAGTGGGTGATCTGAACTTGCCATATGTTAACTGGGAAGGGAATGCGAACGACAGAAGGCATGACCAACAAATGGTGAATAAGTTATTATGGGAAGGACAGCTGAATCAGAAAGTGATGGAACCAACTAGAGGCAAAAATATTCTAGACGTGGTGCTGATAAAGCCAGATGAGTTCTATAGGGAAACGAAGTGTTACAAAGAAATGTAAAAGTAGGACTATTAGGCAGTACCATATGGCTGATAAGAGGGAAATGGAGAAATTTAAAAAATATGATCAATGGAAAATGGTAAATAAAAATGTAAACAGCATATGGGATGGGTTTAAAGCAATTGTTGAGGAGTATGAAAGCATATATGTACTTTTAAAAGTGGTAGGGAATAGTAAGGACCCATTATATTATAATAGGGAAGTAAAGAGATTAAGAGGGAAGGGCAGATTAGAAAGAAATATAGTTAGGAAGGGTTGCGGGAGTAAGGAGAAATTGAAGAAACTCGGTTTTGATAAACCAAATTATGAACTTTATTCTTTCAAAACACATTAACAAAATACATAAAAATGTTCATCACACTTTCCCATTTCATGTATGGAAAATGATGTCGGACATATGACCTCCCCTACTTCGATGGCATGCAAGAATTCTGTCCGTAAAATTTGCTATGAATGCCTGACAAGATTCCACTTGGATTTCGTCAACAAATAATGTAACTCGGCTAACAGGACTCGTCACACACTTGTTGTGACAATTGCAACTTGACAACAACTCACTAACATCATATGCCCAACCGCTGGGTGACCATTGTAATTTTTAACAAGAAGTGCTCCACTGTTGTGGTGCAAAAATGAAATGTTACCACAAGAAATACATTTTATAATTAATCCATATTGTCAGCCTCAACAAAACAGAAGGTCTTAATAAGTGAGCAACTCCACCTTTACAATACAAGACCTTCTATCTTGTTACTGAAATGTTCACAAGAAACCACGTGAACAACTAAATTTATTGGGCATTGAGAAAAAAGATTTCCTCCAACCCATTTGCTTAAATTATGAATGAAAATTATTTTAAAGATAAATTTGGGCACCACTTTTATGACATTACAGAAAATAAACACCAATTAAATTGAGCATGAAAAACTTCTTCCAGCATCCCAGGGCGTTCGATCGTGAACTGACGAGAGCCCACTTGTGCTGGTATAACTTTACCTGACAGCCATTCATCTCTGAAAATAATAGGGTAATTAACATGAACACAGGCATATTAAATGAGGAACAAATATTAATGCAAACATTCCTCTATAATAAAAGTATTCGAGAACAAACAAACAAACAAACAAACAAACAAACAAACAAACAAAACAAAACAAACAAACAAAACAAACAAACATAAAGAGCTTGTTTCTCAAATACATTTTTGAATGAGTCTTACGTACAGAGTGTTCAGTAATATTCATAAGTAAACAAAAAATAAAACTTGATTCATAAATACGTTTTGAAGGAATGTTTTATATACGAAGCTATCAAAAATAATCACAAGCAAAAAAAAAAAAATAGAACTTGCTTCATGAATACATTTTCTTAATAACTGTCCTATTGCTGTATATTATGCACTTCATGGTACGAAATGTGAATAGCTCTACCCACCTGAACAGTGAAGGAATGTCCGCTTTCTATTCTCATTTCTTGATATCAAACCATCTACCGACTTCTCCAGATTTAACGCCTTAGCAGCCATTGAAGACTACCGAACTCCACGTTGTAAGGGGACTTAACATTTAAGGGGAGATTTTTGGGGTGGGGGGCCGAATAGCACTCTCGCCGCCACTAAGATCATTTTTCGGAGGAGGGGGGGGGGCAGTAAACGCCTTGCCCTCCCCAAAGTCGGCGGCACTGGATTCCACTAATGAAAGAAGCTGTAAACTGTTCAATAATTTGATTTACTGTACAAACAAAAAACGATTTGAGCTTTGGTTCATTATCAACTTCCCAGAATAACACATACACACATATTAAATATAGCACTGTACATAAATTATACACTCAGTGCGAGACTCCTACAATACATCCCTGAATACCAACATAAGTGAGTCTTCCAAACACTCAACATACATCATATTAGTAAGTTAAAGAATCACTAGATGAAGACACACTACAAAATCTAACTTTTACTATTCGTCAGCACGTTTCGTTCTTTCTTCATAATAAAGAGTTCAAACTACCATAATCGCGTGCGAGTCACATCACCATGGTATAAATAGCACTGACAATCACTCAAGTTGTATGTAGAGTACCAGGTGACGTATGGTCAGCAAGACAAATCCTCTCGGCCGTTATTCTTGGCTTTCTAGACCGGGGCCGCCATCTCACCGTCAGATAGCTCCTCACCTGTAATCACGCAGGCTAAGTGGACCCCGAAGCAGCCCTCAGATCCAGGTAAAAATCCCTCGCCAGGTCGAAAATCGAACCCGGAGCCTTCGGGTAAGAGGCAGACATGCTACCCCTACACCACGGAACATACATACATACATACATACATACATACATACATACATACATACATACATACATACATACATACATACATACATACATACATACATACATACATACATACATACATACTGTACCAGGAAAATGTCTTTAGCCGCTGATACTAGCTTGAAGAGCATGGAATATTTCTATGGGGTGGAATGTAAGCACTGGAGTTGGTACAAAGAGGGGTATTAGTTCACTGAATTTATATTCTTTGAAAATCTGGTTTGATTGTTCATTTGAAACAAATTCATATAACCTTTGATGCGTTGTAGCAGGCTGGAACCTCCGGACTCCGGCATGATTACTGTACAGGCTCTGTCTGGAAAGGGACCACATCCGTCCTTGATGTGAAGTTCTCGATGTTCTAGAATTTCTCGAATTTCTGGATGATCTGTAAGTTCTCGAATTTCTAGCTGCACACGTTGCGGGGTTCGATCTCGCACGAGAATACTGAAAGGTGAGGGGTGACGAGCACACAAGTCCCCTGTATCGTATTCAACTCACTTGTATCACTGTCGAATAACTTAACTTTTGATTTAAATACTGCATTGATTCATTATAAGTGGGTTACGTCAAATGTTAATGAAATTGACACTTGAATCTTTGACTCAAACACCTCGTCGAATCACACATGTCAAACGTTCATGAAATTGACAGTTGAAAAGAAAACAATTGAACTGAGCAACTGATCACACGTTGCATGTCAGCCGAATTGATACTTGGGAAATTATGTACGAATTTACAATGTCAAGTTCGCGACGTAAGTCCGCTGATATTGACACGACAGTCTGAAATATTCCATTAGGTCGCTAACTTGTATTATCACTGTTCCTAACTGACTGGCTTCGTCATTTTTATGACTGGAACAATTCTGAACGTAATATTTACCGTTCGTGCATGTTCAGAACATATTAGATGTTTGTTATAAATTAAACAGGTTTAATGGCACTCGGAGAATGTTCTACACTGTCTGTAAATAATTATTTAAATTACGTGCACTCAAAGATTTGACAATGTCGTGGAGGAGCGGGAGAAATCAGGAATGTCTGGACAGATGACTCTGTCAACCATATCAGGAGGGATGCGCTCTTCTAACCACAGCAAGATATGGATGCGTGGCAGACCCTACTTGTCATATATCCTACGATTAAGCAGTTATCAGATATCCCCTTTATCCTTTTTCTATAAACTATACTTTATTATTCCGTCCCATACTATGTGAACAGATCTTCAAAATATACAGCTTTTTATTATTAAGGAGATTACACACAGAAACAAAACACACTAGCTCCCCCCAAAGAGGTCCAAGAAGTACAATTAAAGTTCTGTGATTCACGCTGGTGCTGCCACATCCTCCCACCTAATTTTCTGAAATGAAAATTACTAAACATAGTGACAAGGTATCTTCCTTTTCTGCAAGTCTAAACGATGCGGCGCTTTCACTAGTCTTCCAGATCGAGTAACTTGAGGGTCAATACTAAGACCTGGTGGTATCTAAACGACACTGGTGACTCAGTATGATCACAAGAATCTGAACTAGAAGCCGCAACAGGAACCAACACCTCTTCACTATCCTTGTTAGACTGGCCTTCTTCCTCAACGTATGTACAAGATGACAGAGGCCAAGAATCGTGATATTGTCTCAATCATGGGGGCCAATCCCTCCAATGTGAAGCGATGAGATGCTCAATTGTACATCCTCTAGAAGGGAGGTCAGCGGGATTCAAAGGTCCAGGAATGTGCTTCCACTCAACCTCCTGAGTTAATTTTCGTATCTCCTTAACACGATTCCTGACAAAGACTGGCCACTCTTCTTCTCTTCGGATCCAGGCAAGCACCGTGCTCGAATCACTCCATGCATGAATGGGTTCGGCGGTCCAACCAATGGCATCTTGAACAGAATTCAGCAATCTCGCCCCGATGGTAGCTGCCATCAACTCTAATCGTGGCATCGTAAGTTTCAAGGATGGCGCAACCCTCGACTTAGACAGCACCATATTGACCTTTACATCTCCTCTTTCAGCTTCACTGCGCAAAAATACGCACGCAGCATACGCCTTGTAACTTGCCTGAACGATTGTGAGAAGTCCCAATATTTCGAGGGATGTTTATTTCTTTGAGTAGAGGAACTCGTTGAAGCCAAGCTTTAAAAATATTTTCGTTTTCATCATCTATAGGGTCATCCCTGTCCAATTTATTCTCCCATAGGTTCTGTAACATCAGCTTCAAACTCAATGTTGCAGGTCCACTAAAGCCAATTGGGTCGAATATTCTCTGTGTCGTGGAGATAACGTTCTTATTTGTAAAACAGCCCATCTGAGTAGCTTTCTTCCACCAACTGATGTTTAGACTGAGCTTGTCACTCTTACGATCCCATTTCAGTCCTAGCATAGGAGCCGACTCTTCATAAGAGTCGCCTAAGAGCTCCCACCCTCTGAGATTAAATCCTGCTTTAGCCATAACACATGTAGCAAGAGTCGGCAGATATTCAGCCTCTGAAGGACTGTCTACACTCATAGCTAAGTTATCGACATAGAATCTGGTCTTCAGCTTGTTCAAAACTGCACCATCTTCTACAGGATAACTCTCAACACATTTACTGAGATGGTGATCGAGAACTGCGGCTAAGATAAAAGGGCTACAGGTCACCCCGAAAACCACGCGGGAGTGTCTCAATGTCATTAACCTGCTGTCACTGTCCCACCACAGGAACCTGAGGTAGTCTCTAACATCAGGATGAATTGCAATCTCTAGAAAGTCTTTCTCTAGGTCCGCTGAGACACCCACGGTTTTCTTTCGAAATCTCATCAAAATTTCGGGTAACAGTTCAGTGAGATTCCGTCCTTGTTCCAAGTATTCATTAAGAGAAGGAAAACCAGCAATTTTTGCAGAGGCGTCAAAGAGGGGGCGCACCTTTGTGGTATTGCTAGTCTCTTTTATCACTGGACGATAGGGCAAGTAGTGTCCCTTACCATTCTCCTTCGCCTTTTCAAAGTTGTTAAGCTTCAACCTTTCACGAAATAATGAATCTTCAAATAAATTGTTGGAACGGCGCATCTTTCTTGTTGTTCTCACCAGCCGACCCTCTGCCACTTCAAGATTAGAGGGCAATTCTGAAACAAGGGACCACGGAAGTCGAACCTGGTATCGACCGTCCACATATTCAACAGTACTCTTAAAATGTTCCAAAACAGTTAATCGCTTAGCTTTTCGATCTTGCTTCTCAGCTGGGTAACAGATACCAAGTTTCCACGGATCAGCAATGTCCCCATCAACTACAGTTGTCATAGTGTAGGTTGTGGCAAGATTGGTACAGCAGCTGGCAATGGGTGTCTTCTTCTCACTGCCCATTAGAGTTCAGCCAAATAAAGTTTCAACAGCCACAACACCAGAAGAAATAATTATTCTGTTGCCAGACCAGATCTTGCCCGCTATATCAGCTCCTATCAGTACATCTATGGGCCCAGGCATGTCTTCAATGAGCTTGAAACCTAATTGTTGAAGCTCTTCCTTCATTTCCGTGCTGGGACTGGCCAACGGGATAAACGAAGCGATGCTGGCTTGGTCCAGTACTGAAAACCTACAGGCGAAGTCTCTATCTAACCCTCGTAGATGAGCTTTATAACAGCGGTGCCTCACCAGTCCGAGGTTACAGCCTCCAAACAGAGAATGAATCAGACTTTCTTCACCAGTGGCATTATACTTAATTTCTCCCGCCAAGCTACTTATGATATAAGAGCGTTGTGATCCACTGTCTATTAAAACACGAACCCTTCGCTGCTTATCACCATTGTACAGAATAGCAGCGAAGGACTGCAAGTACACTTCATTTGAGACACCAAACATCAAGTTATGATTAGTAGCAAGGAGATCTAATTCCGAAGAAGGACGTGCCACAACGTTTCCCTTTTCTACCTCTGAACTGGCCGTGACTTTGCTACACATCACCAGAATGTGTCGGTCTCTACAAGAACTACACCTCGCCCGACATCGATTTGCAAGATGGCCCTTCTTGGTGCAGGCGAAACAACAACCAGCCCGAGCTAGAAGCTTCCTTTTCTCATCAATAGACATGGTCACGGCCTTCTGACAGTCAGTGGTACTGTGTTTACCTTCACAAAATAGGCACTGATTCGTAAGACTGAGATTGGCTAAGTCAGCTGCGGTAGCACATAGCTGAGTCTCACAAGAAGAATAATTTCCTATATCCATCGGTTGCGAATTAGAAGTACCGAAACGAGTATTAGCAAGGGCCATACGCTCTTCCGCCTGTACTTCTCTTTTGACAAAAGTAATTAAATTATCCATCTGTTGCTCTAAGGTCCTATCACAATCTCCATTGGTACGCTCCCACTGCTTCAACGTTTCTAGTGGCAAACATGACTCGACTAACGGGAAGAGAATGGCAGCGTAATTATCGGATTTTACCTGCAACGATTCTAATGCACGTAATTGTGTTTCTAATCTGTCATAAAGTACTGACAGTTTCATGTTCCTATGATCAGTTACTAGTTTTAACAATTCCCTAATGTAATGTTGTACCAAGATATCCTTACGACCGAACCTCTCCTTCAGTGATTGAATCCCTTTCTCGTAATTCTCGCCTGAAGGCGGAAAACTTTCTACAATGGACCTGGCCCTAGATTTAGGTACTGTAGCCTGCAACAGGTATTGGAATTTTTCATCGTTACTAAGTTCCGGGTCGCTATCAATAAGGGAAAACTGTGCCCAGAATCCAATCCACAGGGAGATCTCGCCACCGTATCTAGCCAATTCCAACTTCGGTAACCTAAGCCGATTTCTTCCCGAATCACATGACTCGGAAAGAGATCGTGCCACATTTACTTGGGACTTCTTCAGTTCATCAGCCTTGGCTTTCAGTGTACAATACTTCTCTTCGTACTCATCAACTGTCTCAAATTCTTGTAAGATTTCCTCGTCGGTACACTCAGTTAAATAAAGTAAATCCTGTATATCATTATCGAGAGCCACAATATCGTCATACCTGATCTCAAGTACAGAAAACTTAGAGACAACTTCGTCTACAGCGACTTTCTTACTAATCATTTCTATGACGGCGTTATAGTGCTTCGTGAATACTGACCTTAAAATTCTACGCTTCTTCAAGGCCGATTTCCAAATGTCTTCTTTTTCCACAGTCGTCATCACGATGGTCGCAAAATAAAATAAAAACTACTCCGGAAGAATAGACGATATTCAATAACAACCGAACCTGATAGCACAAATAAGGTTCAGTGAAAACATCAACTCCAATACAACAGACAGGTCCTGTCACGGTCGCCAAATGTCATATATCCTACGATTAAGCAGTTATCAGATATCCCCTTTATCTTTTTTTCTATAAACTATAATTTATTATTCCGTCCCATACTATGTGAACAGATCTTCAAAATATGTATGTATGTATGTTGGGTAGTCAGCCCGAAGGCTGGTTTGATCCTCTGTAGCTCCGCCAACAGCTGTCATAAACAGCCTAGGCGTCACTGAAGAGGCGTACTAGGGAAATGAGGAGTGAGGTAGTTTCCCGTTGCTTTCCTCACCGAGCCAGCCGTTGCTATTACATATCAGTCTGCCAAGCCCACTGAAATGCATGCACCAACCGACCCTATGAGCGATATTTTCACACCATTCATAACAGGGACTGGCTGCATAAGGAATGGTATTACTAGCATCACTCGTACCTCAGTCACTTTCATATTGTCAAAGCCAAGGATGAGACTGAGACAGGCAAATGAAAGTAACAAATTTGATATAGCCCATACCAGAAGACATAGTGCACTATAAACACTACATCTCGCCAGCAAAGGCATCTTCATAATATACAGCTTTTTATTATTAAGGAGATTACACACAGAAACAAAACACACTGGCTCCTCCCAAAGAGGTCCAAGAAGTACAATTAAAGTTCTGTGATTCACGCTGGTGCTGCCACACTACTTATGTCACCCTATAGAGTACATCAAACATTGTACCACACCCAAGAAATCTGCCCATGATGAAAAGTTTCCTCACTTTTTCCACCTTAAAACGAAAATCCCTTGCTATAATATCGTGACGAACGTGGGACTTTTGACCAGGTAACCATGAATCTCTTATGTCCTTCCACTTCTGGTTGCAGGTGAAAGTTATAAACAGATCAGGACGGTTATAGTAACAGTCATACGTCGTGGCGTCTTAAGTCCTCTCATGCATGTAGAGACATACTGTGAAATGTGATAGGAGAATTAATCTGACCCACCTGATCGTCGTCAGTATCCTAAATTGTAGACATGATACGGGCTTTAGGGTTTATACCGTGTCAATAAAACAAGGTGAAACTCTTTGTTTCGCAGAGAAATTTGCTCCGCGTTTTCAGAAGAAAATCTCGACTGTTCCAGAGGAAGACTTCTCCAATAATGAGGATTTGAATTTAGGCGTTAGTAATAGAAGTTAACGCGGTACAGCGGAAGCTGACGACACCATCAGAATCGGTCTGGGAAAGTATGACACTGGCACAAGCCTGGAATGAAACATCTGGTGATGAGGAACGTACGAATTTGGAAAACACCGAAACGAAATAACAACAGTGACAGGACAGGTAAGAAAACTACCTATTTAAATCCTTAATGGCTGGCAACCACATATTACTTAATTGATAGCCAGTTTCCCTGTTGAAATTGTTAGGATGTCTACGTATTTCCACAGCTTCCCGTATAATCCTGGATCTGTAGTGTCTAGTGTGGGTAAGGACTCGAACTTCTTGGAACACGACATCATGACCCGACTATAGAGCGTGCTCAGCTATTGCTGATATGTCTGGATGGTTGAGACGGATATTTCTTTGGTGTCCCGCAGACCGAATTGCCAAGGTCCTCCGCAAACACAATAACGAAAAAACAGGAAACGGAAAACACATCGCATCAATGGTTGCTAAGAGAAAGCAACAAGGATGTGATAGGGACGCCACCATGCTACGAACAACGAATGGCAGCAGTGAAGCATCACTTTCTGGTGGTTCTGATAATAGGTAGCCATGATTCACTGAGGTTGTAGCCTGTATCGCGGTTGAAATTATCTGGGTGTTTACGTATTTCAACCGCCTCCCTTATGATTGTGGGGCGATATTGGGCAAGAACATCCACTCTTGGAACATAACATCATGACCAGGTGTTAAAGCATGATCAACAACAGCTGATTTATCAGACTGGTTGAGTCTGATACAAATATTAAGTTCCTTAATGCGAGTAGATATCGTTCTTGTTGTCTGCCCAATATAATAAACCTTGCCACAAGTACAGCGAACTCTGTTGATACCCGGTTGTTGCAATTTAGACAAATTGTCCTTAGTTGCTCGCAGGAGTTGCCTAATAATAAGTGAAATTACAAATAAAGTTCGTATATTGTACCTATGTAAGATTTTAGCAATACAATCCGTCCGTTGTGTTACGTATGCAAGGTAGGGTAAGTAAGCAGTTCCTCTTACATCTTTTTTCCCCTCAGAACTCCGATTACGTGACGGTTTTAGAACCATAGAAATCAAAACTTTGCTATAACCGTTGCTCTCAAAGGTGTTAATTTCCTATAGTAAAGCAGACACTTCACAAATCCTCCTAGCCCGGGTAGTTTCTGGACAGGGTGATGGTGAGAATCTGTGTGGAGATATATATTGGTGTGTGTTGGCTTACGGTAAACGCTGTGTCCTAAACATCCATTCTCTTTCTTGGTGACGAGAACATGTAAAAGTGGCATTCTGCCGCCATATTCCATTTCCATGGTGAAACAAATTGAAGAGTGCTGGCGATTAAGGTGAACCAGGAAATGACCAAGATTGTCCTCACCTTTCGCCCAAACAACGAACGTATCATCCACATATCGCCATCAGGTATTCGGTTTGCAAGGTGCCGACGACAAAGCTTTCTCTCCAAATGTCACCATCAAATTGATCAAGCAATCTTCTACTCCAGAAGATACAGTGAAGACTTTCCTTCCAGGGGATGCTATTCCTCCGAGACTGTTTGGGCTTCCTAAAATACTTAAGGCCTATTGTTAGTACGAATGGTTCCCCTACATATGCACTTTCTAAATATTTAGGTAGACTACTTCAACCGCTTTTGGGTAACATCCCTTCCTATATTGTAAGGATGCCACACACGTCATTGAGGAATTAAAAGCTATAACACTTCAGCCGGGTGGTATCTTAGCGAGTCTCGGCGTGGTGTCTCTGTTTACGAGAACAACTATAGATGGTGTTATGTATCTTGTACCGTGAAGAAGATTTCCTTTCACTCTTCGTTTTATTTTATCAGTGTAATTGTGCTTGCAAGCTCTTTTATTTAGATGTTATTTATATATGTCATGTTGTATTATGTTTTGCATTGCCCTTCCTAAATAAACGTTGTTCTCATGTCCTCATGGCCCCAGGATAAAGGGAAGTTTCTTCCCGTCCTGGGGTGTTTTCAACCTTAGGTTGGCTATCCTCCTCTTGCCTGCACGTCTGGTGACAAAACTCCCCTCCCCTTTGAGTGCGCGCGCGCCTCTCCCTGCTGGGCAGGCGAGCGCTCGCTGCACCTTGCCGTCATTCTGATTCCGGTCTGCTTGACTTGCTCGCTGCATTCGCAGCCGGTCCCGCCGCGGCCTCGAACTGAGGACTCACCAGATGTGGAGGTAAGACGTTAAGACAGGAACCCCTTGTGTAGCGCGTCATGAAAGTTGAGGAAGCGGATTGCAATTGTAAAGAATTTCATGTTAAGGCTTTAGCCTACGTAAGGTTTCAATAGCTCTTTGCCCCGGGCAAGTTTCACTTAAAATAAAGTATGTATGATAGAGGTATTTTAAGGTCTGTAGACCTGAGTTCGTTTGCTATGTTGTCCTTATGTATGGGACGGATAATGTTTCTAAATTGTTTTAGAGTAAACTATTCCGGTCTCTGAACTTTAAAGAGTTTTGGTCAATGTGTGAAATAATTGAGAACGAGAGGCGAACAGAAGGCTGTGATGTATTGAGCAAGCAGTATGTACTTAAAGTTCTTTCTGTTATGTATGACACTTTAGTGGCAAACGCTCTTGCGTATTTCTCTAGTAAAGATCATACTGGTTAGAGTTAGAATCTTGGTACTATTGAGCAGATTGGCATACCAAGAGACCCTAAGTTAGGTGTTGGTAAACTAAATCATGTATTGTTTACAGGGCTAGACCCCCGGTTTCTAATGAATGTTCTATTAATCAGTATATTGTGCTGGTCACATGTGTTTAAATTCTTTTAGTATTGTACTTTAAATTGGGACACGTCCCTGGTCTTGTTTAACTTTGTATACCGAAGTAACGCAAACTAATTTATATAATAAATTACTATCTGCCAAACTTTATGTGCCTTCAAGCCCCATTCCCTTGGCCCACCGCTTCTTTCTTCGAAAGCTATCGGGTATAAACCCAGTACATATCTCATTAAGGGTTTTTTTACTGACATCACTTTCTAAGAAATCGATTACTGAAAGAATATCAGAGAGATTCGCGTCGATCAGGGCCGCCGCAGACCCGACCTCGTCGTCAGTACATTGAGGGACAGAAATAGCCCTATCTAAGCTTGACCTTAATAAAGCTTCATCACCCTTCACTGTACCTCTGGATTCAACACTACGGATTTTTAGCTCGTATAGTAGCTCCTCCTTTCGGAGCGCCCCCGGGTAGGGAACGTCACGAGTAGACATTTTAAGAAAGACCAAAACTCAAGAATCACTCTGACGAAAGAACTTGCAGACTCCACCCCTACACAAGGTTAACTGCCAAGTATAAGTAAGATAAGCCCCATTCAACCACGCTATTCTGCTACCAGAGTTTGTACTGGGTTTACACCCGATAGCTTTCGAAGCAAGAAGCGGTGGGCCAAGGGAATGGGGCTTGAAGGCACATAAAGTTTGCCAGATAGTAATTTATTATATAAATTAGTTTGCGTTACTTCGGTATACAAAGTTAAACAAGACCAGGGACGTGTCCCAATTCAAAGTACCATACTAAAAGAATTTAAACACATGTGACCAGCACAATATACTGATTAATAGAACATTCATTAGAAACCGGGGGTCTAGCCCTGTAAACAATACATGATTTAGTTTACCAACACCTAACTTAGGGTCTCTTGGTATGCCAATCTGCTCAATAGTACCAAGATTCTAACTCTAACCAGTATGATCTTTACTAGAGAAATACGCAAGAGCGTTTGCCACTAAAGTGTCATACATAACAGAAAGAACTTTAAGTACATACTGCTTGCTCAATACATCACAGCCTTCTGTTTGCCTCTCGTTCTCAATTATTTCACACATTGACCAAAACTCTTTAAAGTTCAGAGACCGGAATAGTTTACGCTAAAACAATTTAGAAACATTATCCGTCCCATACATAAGGACAACATAGCAAACGAACTCAGGTCTACAGACCTTAAAATACCTCTATCATACATACTTTATTTTAAGTGAAACTTGCCCGGGGCAAAGAGCTATTGAAACCTTACGTAGGCTAAAGCCTTAACATGAAATTCTTTACAATTGCAATCCGCTTCCTCAACTTTCATGACGCGCTACACAAGGGGTTCCTGTCTTAACGTCTTACCTCCACATCTGGTGAGTCCTCAGTTCGAGGCCGCGGCGGGACCGGCTGCGAATGCAGCGAGCAAGTCAAGCAGACCGGAATCAGAATGACGGCAAGGAGCAGCGAGCGCTCGCCTGCCCAGCAGGGAGAGGCGCGCGCGCACTCAAAGGGGAGGGGAGTTTTGTCACCAGACGTGCAGGCAAGAGGAGGATAGCCAACCTAAGGTTGAAAACACCCCAGGACGGGAAGAAACTTCCCTTTATCCTGGGGCCATGAGGACATGAGAACAACGTTTATTTAGGAAGGGCAATGCAAAACATAATACAACATGACATATATAAATAACATCTAAATAAAAGAGCTTGCAAGCACAATTACACTGATAAAATAAAACGAAGAGTGAAAGGAAATCTTCTTCACGGTACAGATCTCCCCCCTCAAAACTCCAAACAGGGTGTAAAGTTCTATAGTAAACGTTGGTTTACGTAGAAAGATTGTCGTTCAGGAGTAAGTTCCAGACCGCAAACAAGGTGGTCGTACAAGCGATGAACATAACATTTCAGGCCACGTCACACCTCCCAGGATAGCATTTCATTTCATGTTTCGGAGAAAGGTTACCAGCAATCTGGAGAGTAGAGTCCAATGCCCAGCGGCGCCGAGCGATGTAATAGTGCTTTATACCATAGCCCAGTTGAAAACCGCATCAGGACGAAAAGAGCCTGAGAGGCAAGGAGCTCCATATGAAGATCCATCCAGGGGGCGTGGTAGCCCTGGGGCTCAGTGCATAACGAAGTGTCCATACTAGCCGTGAGGAATGGCTGCCGGAGACGTGGAAGCCGACAAGAGGCTCAACTGAGGGGCCCTCTCAGAGAGCAAACGGCGAGGCAGAAATTCCAGGCAACTGGAAAATAAATGCAGAGCCAACAGTATGTTTCTCCAACATCCCAATTTAAGGGAAGGGACGGGCATAGAGAGGGGAGAGCGACCGCAGAATAACCGAGGACAGACGTGGAGGTAAGGACCATACCCAAAACCCAATAGGGAGGGGAGGGTAATGCAGGAAAGGACTTTCTATGGAATAGAGAATATTATGAGCAGACTGATGGTGTGGCCGTGGGAAGTCCTCTCTCTCCTGTTGCGGCTAATTTATTCGTGGAGAACTTCGAAGAGAAAGCTTCTTGTTCTTGTGATCTCTCTGAACTAAACGTTTTTAAAACGAGTAAAATATTAGAGCAAGCCACATATTCTATGAAGTGAATAATTTGTAGGCCTATCTCCCAATCTACCCTTTTGTAATAGGCTATGTCCGGCTCCATGGCTAATTGGTTAGGGTGCTGGCCTTTGGTATCAGGAGTCCCGGGTTCGATTTGCGGCAGAGTGGTGAATTTTAACCATCATTGGTTACTTCCGCTGGCACAGGGGCTGGGTGTATGTGTCGTCTTCATCATCATTTCATCCTCATCACGACGCGCAAGCCGCCTACGAGCGTCAAATCAAAAGACCTGCACCTGGCGAGTCCAACATGTCCTCGGACACTCCTAGCAACAAAAGCCATACGCCATTTCATTTAATAGGCTATAATAGTTAGTAATCGGATTTGTAGGGCTTTCATTCGTCCAGCCTTTCCCGGACATGTCTTCTGTTTGACCCTCAATTTTATTTCCGGAGGATTTCTGAAATGTTAATAAACTAGACCTTTAAATCCTTCTCTTACATAACTGGTCGTTACTACCACAAAAAATCTGGTGACCTACTTATTTAAATTTTTCCAGATGTAAATTTAAGTAAAGGTCCTGGACTATACTCCAGTCAAGTAACTGTGAGGAAGTTCTTCAGGTTGGCCTTTTTTGTTCTTTGGGTCATCAGTCCATAGAGTGGTCTGATGCAGTTTTCCATGCTCCCTATCCTGTGCTAAAAATGTTATTTCTAGGCAATTATTACATACTCTCTGTTTGTCATACTTATGCCTTGGTCTACCCCTACCATGCTTACTGCCTACACTTCGCTCAAAAACTAAGTGAACAAGTCCTGGATGTCTTAAGAGGTATACTTTTACTCAGTAGCGGTGGGCTCTCAGGAGCACATGAGCACGTGAACACCCAGTTCAAATGCATATTCACGCATTCATGGACGATTCAAAATTGTTCCATTTGTTTCTACCCGATTTCGTCAATCGATCGAAAGTATTCTACTTATATCGAAGCTCCGTTACAATGACAGCGCTTCGTTTCGACTGACAATGAAGGGAGCACACTGGAGATTTTGCTACGAGCCTGAAGACTATACGCTTGGAATGGAGATGACGTCATGGTTTATCCACAAAGAACTCCATAAGCGAGGAGCACGGTAAGGTATGTGCTTTTCAGTCTACAACTACCCTCAAACAAGTGATAGTCTTACAGTTGACCACAAGTGTCCGCCACCTTACCTTTTACTGTTGGTCACAGCTCCCAGAAGTTACTATTGCATTAGATCGCCGGAATTTTTCGCTAGTAGGTAATTCTGAACAGGGTTCGTAATCACGGGAAAGTATTTGCTTTACATTATGGGTGGAGAATCGTTTCAATTTCACTATATTTATGCTTGTTGTCATACTTCGTGCTATGTAAATCCAAGAATATTGGTCGCATCTTGTAATATTCGCTACAATACAGCATTGTCGCAAAGTTGATATGATTTTTACTTTTACCGAGCTAAGTATTGAACCTGCCAACTTGGAATGAGAAATCCGTCTGATCCACTCAGCCCGGCAGTCGTAATTTTAGTTTTGTTGTGCACTCACTGATTAGTCTCAGAAAAATGCATCTTCAGTTATACGGGGTCTACCGTACAAGTAACTTTTATTGAAATTATTTAAGTAAGTTATTTTGTACTGATTTGCATTCTACGTTGGTATATTTGAAGACACGTTTTGTTGCGAACCCCCTGAAAATTTTGTCACGAGCTGCCAATGCTTTTACTGTAGCTTTACTTCCGGTCAAATTTATCAAAATCGCTCCCCTCTCACCAGTTCAGTTCTCCTCATGATTCGGCATACCCATCTCACCTTCGCAATTTTCTATAAAACGACATTTTTAAAGTATGTGTTTTCTTTCCTTCTGAGCTAATTAGTGTTCATGTTCCACTTCCATACAATGCCATACTCCAGACTGTCGGAAGTCTTTTCTTAAGAAAGGCGTTCCTTGCTTGCGCCAGTTTGCATCCTTCTGGATTGCTGCTTCTTTTTCATAGCTCTAGATTCTTATCATTGCAGGCTGAATTTTGTAACGATTGTAGATAATCCTCCTTTCTCGATATGATCCCGATCACATTCAGAATCTCAAATAGTTTGGTGTAATAAATGTTATCGAATGCCTTTTGTAGATCTACGAATGTCATGTACGTGGTTGTCCTCCTTAATTCGATCTTCTAAGATCAGATGTAAAGTCACGATTGCATCGCATTTTCCTAAATTTCTTCTGAAGCCAGATTCATCTTCTCCCAACTCAGCTTCAACTTGTCTCTCCATTCTTCTGTATATAACGCGTGTTAAAATTTTACGAGCGGAAGATAGACTACTAAAGTGATGCTGCGGTAGGGTGCAAACTTGTCACCACCTGCTTCATAGAGAACAAATCAATTATCAACCCGTACTAGAAGTCATCTTCTGAAGATACGACGCAAGTTCCATGAAAAGCTGATACAGTCCATGTCCTGCAAATGAAATATTTGCACGGTCCAACTATACTGCAAACGTTAACAAAAGGATTGTTTATTTATTTAATGTATTTGTTTACAAGACTCCCCCCCCAAGTACTGAGGCTAGCCTGATGTATAGAATCTACAACAATGACATTGGTGCATAAAATTTAAAAAATAAAAGTGAATTCAAACTAAAGCCTTATAACAAAACACCCATCCTTATTGCCGTAAACTATACGAGTGGATTCTGAGGATGGTTATGGAACCCTTCAGTGTGCTGATTCCAACGTCCTTGTCTAGGTCAAACTGTCGGTAGAACTGGACAAAATGAAAGGTGATGGTTCCTCTAGACCCTGCCATGAGAACAATCACTGAAATATCTGACAATTGCCTTTTTCCTTTTGTAATTATAGCGTTGTAGATGCTACACTTACCGTTGTGGACTTAAGCAAGACTTAAGGTAATTGTCTTGCATGGGTCTCGATTTTTATTGTAGGGTCGATTATCCATCCCATGCTGTTGTTGCAGGACCGGCTATCGTATCTACCTATTCTCTGAGTGCTGCCATTTTCAGAGATACCGTGGACCTCTTCGCACATGGAATAGTGCGAATTAGAGATGGCATTGGATGATGTGTGGCGATGCACAAGGTTTCGTCGTGCGGACAAGCTCCAAAACGTCGCCAAGGGTTTCTTTCTCAATGATTGTGAGACAGCGCTGCAGTGGGTACCACCTTATATTTTCTTGGAAAGTTTATACGAGGCTTACATTCCTTGACGTCTTTTTGCCTCTTTGCACTCATCGCTTGTTAAGACCTCAGGTTTATTTACCCACGAGTTATCTGCGGGACGTTCTTTGTATAGGGTAGCTCCTTTGCTTTTTTTTTTAAGGTATGAACATCAATTCTCAAACTCTCGTTCACAGAACTATTTCTTACCTTTACGGACATTGATTTCGTCATTTTCTGCGTCCATGGCCCTGTTCTTATGGATGTTGAGTAGAGATGTGTCGTTCCTGACTGAACTGCTCCTAAAGAACTGCTCCTCGGGATGAGTAAGTCTTCAAGGAAGGACTAGCTACGGAGTTATAGTTCTTTAAGTCCCAACCGAACAATGAGACGCTTGCATGCGATATGAGCGGGACATGATGGAACTAAGAGTAGGAGTACACGGCCGACTTGATGCGTCGCTCTAGCTAGCTCAGCGCAGCGAGGGATCCAGTCGGCCGTGAGGAGTAAGACTAATCAGAACAGAAGGTTGGCCAATGAAGAGTGAAATGTATATTTTATTTGTGTAGATTTATTGTATTATGTGATACCAGTTGCGAAACAATAAAACTTGGCGTTTATTTATGTTAGTGTCGACATAATCTTTTACATTTTCGTGTCGGGAGGCCAGCTACAGAGCTGTAGTTCTTTTAGTCCCAACCGACCAATGAGAGGCGGGATGAGTAATTATTCGAGGAAGGACTAGCTACGGAGTTGTAGTTCTTTTAGTCCCAACCGACCAATGAGAGGCTTGTATGCATTTTGAGCGGGACGTGATGGGACTAGGAGTAGGAGATGGACTAAGACTAACCAGAAGTTTGGCCCGGGACTCTTCTATAGGAGTGAACGGAGATAACTTTCTAATAAAATGTAAATTTACTTGTGTAGGTTGATTGTATTTTGTGATACCAGTTGCGAAAACATAAAACTTGGCTTATATTTATGTACGTGTCGACATAATCTTTTATATTTTCGTGTCGGAAGACTAACTACAGAGCTGTAGTTCTTTTAGTCGCAAACGACCAATGAGAGGCTTGTTTGCGATTTGAGCGGGACGTGATGGGACTAGGAGTAGGAGTTGGAGTAAGACTAACCAGAAGGTTGGCCTGAGACTCTTCTATAGGAGTGCGCTGAGGAAACTTTCTAATGAAACGAAAATTTACTTGTGTAGATTGATTGCAATACGAAACACCAGTAGGGAAACCATAAAACTTGGCTTAAATTGATGTAAGTATCGACATATTTTTTTACATTTTTGTGTTCGTGATGTAAAGTACTCAAAGCTAAAATAGGCCTAATATAAACGCACGTAATGTGATATTTAGAGAGTTTGAAATCGTAGCTCAAGTTTCATAATCAAAATCGCCGACCGGTGTACCATGACGGTAAGCACTGCTTGCTTGTGACCCGGACTCGAGAGGCGCTGTGGGTTTGAATCTCTCCATCGGCTGTTCTCTAAGTGTTTTACGTAGTTTTCTCTTTTCCCTCGAGGAACATGCTAGAAGAGTACCTTCTTCAAAAACCATGGCTGATTCCTTCCAAATCCTTTTCCAAACCCCCACTTGCACGTGAAATTAATACCACGGTTCGGGATCGTATTTTGTGACTGAAGGACAAATTTCAGAGGTATTGTAACATTATTCCTGTAGATATTTAAAGAATGCACTGAAAATCCAACCATTAATAATTTTATTCTCAGTAACCTAATTGCTATGCCCTTTAAAACAATCATGATCGTTAATTTTTAAAGGTACATTCGGTTGCTGTGGTGCGAAGTGCGAGCAGATATACCGTAACATACCCACGTGCTGGTCACGGACCATTTGTTGGCAGCCCAGCCGCCTGGAACTCTAGCGAGCGAAGTTACTGAGGGAGAAGAGTAGGAACTAAAAGCACTGCTCCCAAAGAACTGTTCACTTCAGGGACTGAGCAGTTCTAACACTAGTCCTTCTGGTGAACTACTTTTACCCATCTCTAATGTTGAGCTTCTGCAGACATTCTTGTATCTCGTCATAATTCCTTGTATTGTTAAAATGATTTAGCTTCTGACATGAGTTATTTTTTCTGAAGGAAGATTTCAAATTTTGTTTCAAATAGTCCAA
Source organism: Anabrus simplex (assembly GCF_040414725.1). NCBI lineage: Eukaryota > Metazoa > Arthropoda > Insecta > Orthoptera > Tettigoniidae > Anabrus > Anabrus simplex. Next base: position 181,614,952 of record NC_090271.1, on the reverse strand, counting down.
GACCACTGGTACTTTCCTTTTGAATACATCACACTGCCTAGCATATGGTTCGTCCATTATTGGAATATGCAAACAGTGTTTGGGATCGTCACCAAGAATACCTAATAAAAGAACTAGATGGTGTGCAGAGGAAAGCAGCAAGGTTTGTAACAGGGGATTTCAGGAGAAAGAGTAGTGTATCAGAAATGTTAAAGGAACTTGGTTGGGAACCTTTAAGTAAGAGAAGGGAGAAAACTAGACTTATAGGATTATATAGAGCCTATACAGGAGAAGAAGCATGGAGAGATATCCGTGAGAGGCTTCAGTTGGAAAATAATTATATTGGTAGAACTGACCACAAGTACAAAATTAGAAGGAATTTTAGCAGAAGAGATTGGGGTAAATTTTCATTCATTGGGAAGGGCGTGAAGGAGTGGAACAGTTTACCAGGGGTAGTGTTTGATCCTTTTCCAAAATCTGTACAGATATTTAAGAAGAGAATAAACAACAACAGAGAAAATAAATGAAATGTTAGAGGGCATTCGACCAGTGCAGGATATTGTAAATAAAAAAATGTGTGTGATTAAATTAATTCCATCCCCTGGTCTATGGAGTTTGGACAGCCCAAGTAGGGGACTGCCTGTAGGGGTGAAGTACAGTGGGGACTTCGAGGGCCCTGGGACCGCTACGGTAGCTGTGAAGGCCCTTCAGTAACTCTGAAAAGTGGTAGCAAAAGGGGCTCTGGTTAAGACGCAGCAGGTCGTTATGCTACTTATGTTCCAAAATGGGTAAAATATAAATATGTAAATAAATTCAATGTTAATTTTAATCTTATACCAGTTGTATATTATTATTAGAAGTAATTTCACATACTGTATATGAGTTGACTATGTTTGTAAGATATTATAAGTAGAATTTTGTAAACAATATAAATTTATTAAGGATGATGTATGTGTTTAATAGAACAAATTATTAGCGTAAATTGTATAATATTGTATTCTAGGAAAATTTTCTTTGTCTCTTGTTAATTTAAAATTTAGTGCTTGACAATAATGTATTTTAGTGTACCATTTGCCACCGAGGTAGACACCTCATTTGCAAATAAAGAGATTTTGATTTGATTTTGATCTATTGGCAGCTGTAAAAGCTTCTCAATCAGAATATCAGAATCATTTGGTACCGGTACTTCATGTCCTTCACCTATGCTAAATACCGGTACCGGGTTACTGAACATCACTGTCTCACAAGTAGATCGAGGATTTGAGTATAAATGCATGTTTTTACTGAAGAGTCTTATTTAAGAAATATATATGCAACTTGGCGTTTCGAAAGAAGTATGATCAGTTAAGAACAATCTTATTATTCATAATTTGTGAGTTTTCAAAAAAATACATATATTTATTTTATTTTGCATATGAATGTCTATTTTGCATTTTCATGCACATTTAAAATGTACATTTCTTGAAGTGCGTTCTTTGGAAACATGGGCTTGCTTCACGGAAAGTGGCTATCTTCGGAGATACGGTATAGATTCTGGGAATTAGGTAGTTTCACATCAGCTTGCCATTCAGGTACAGGAAATTAGCAGCTCTAATGATCTCCGGAATAAATACTCCAGAAGCCTGGTCGGCAGGAGACGCTGGTAAACCTTACTCGTTCCTGCCTCAGGCCACTGAGGGAGACTAGGAATCTGCCTCTACTGAATTACATGGTACTGGTGACAATGTGGAATCCAAGCTAAATGCAGCACCTACTGAAAAATTTTGTGAGGTGGTGGTGACTATTGTGTTAAGAGGAAGTACAACTGGGCAACCATCCTCTATATAACACTAATCAGAGAGAAGAAATGGAGGGGATTCGACACTTCGAAAAATTAAGGTATCAACCAAAGAAAGACAAGGGCCACGAAGGTCGTGAAAAAGAAAGACTGCCTAGGCCTCGAGTGCTCTAATACCGTCGGGGTCGGAAAATAACAAGAGTTGACCAAGGGAGGTCGGATAGGATAGACGAAAGTGAGGAGCCTGGCATAAGTAAGTGGAAGCAATGCCAGGACTAAGCTGAGGGCCCCATGGTCGCTAACCCACGCTCCAAAGTTCAGAGCCTCTGGGGCCCCTATTAGTCGCCTCTTACGACAGGCAGAGGATACCGTGGGTGTTATTCTACCGCCCCCACGGACAGGGGGAAACATTTTTTGTGAAAAGTTCAGAACATTTATCAGTGAAGTAACACACAGAAAGTGGCATCTCTGCTGAAGGGGTAGAGAGGCTCTGGATTAAATACTAGAGAACATTATCATTAGTTCACCCCAGTTAACTGTGTTGGTGAACGTTATTTTTCAGCATACAGGTTTGTATTTACTGAAAAACGAACACTTAAAAAATCGCTTATAGTTTACTGTTCTTTAACAGATTGTTGTGAATGTATAATTAATGCTCGTGATTGCATCTATTGTGTGGCAGGCTACTGCAGTCAGGGTATGGCTAGACCGAGGATATTTTATATACGAGTATACACACTGACTTAGCAAATGTCATGGGATAGTTACCTAATAGCGTGTGGGGCCTCCTCTGGCCCTGCGAATTGCAGTGAGACGCCGTGGAAGTGAGTCGATAAGTCCCTGGTAGTCCTCTGGACGCAGCTGATACCAAATCGTTTGCAGAGCGGCCGCCAATGCTGGCCTGTTCGTGGGTGCAGGATCCATGGCACGGAGCCTGCGTTTTGTCGTAGTTAAGGTGATAGAAAGGAAAGTCTTAAAAGTAGGACTATTAGGCAGTACCATATGGCTGATAAAGCAGCCATGAGGCAGTTTCTAAAAAGTAACTATGATCGGTGGAAAAAGGTAAATAAAAATGTAAACAGACTCTGGGACGGGTTTAAAGCAGTTGTTGAGGAATGCGAAAACAGGTTTGTACCTACAAACGTGGTAAGGAATGGTAAAGACCCACCTTATTATAATAGAGAAATAAAGAGACTAAGAAGGAGGTGCAGACTGGAAAGGAATAGAGTTAGAAATGGCTGTGGAAGTAAGGAGAAATTGAAGGAACTTACTAGAATATTAAATCTAGCAAAGAAGACAGCTAAGGATAACATGATGGCAAGCATAATTGGCAGTCATACAAATTTTAGTGAAAAATAGAAGGGTATGTATATGTATTTTAAGGCAGAAACAGGTTCCAAGAAAGACATTCCAGGAATAATTAATGAACAAGGGGAGTGTATATGTGAGGATCTTCAAAAGGCAGAGGTATTCAGTCAGCAGTATATATTGTTGGTTACAAAGATAATATCCAGATAGAGGAGGAGACTAAGGCTAAAGAAGTATTAAAATTTACATATGATAACAATGACATTTACAATAAGATACAAAAGTTGAAAACTAGAAAAGCGGCTGGAAATGATAAGATTTCTGGGGATATACTAAAGATAATGGGTTGGGATATAGTACCATATCTGAAGTACTTATATGATTATTGTTTGGTCGGAGGAGCTATACCATTGAATGGAGAGTTGCTATAGCAGCCCCTGTGTATAAAGGAAAGGGTGATAGACATAAAGCTGAAAATTACAGGCCAGTAAGTTTGACATGCATTGTATGTAAGCTGTGGGAAGGCATTCTTTCTGATTATATTAGACATGTCTGTGAAATTAATAACTGGTTCGATAGAGGGTGTTTAGGGGTTGTAGTAAGGATGTAAAGGAGATGGCATATAAGTCTCTGGTAAGACCCCAACTAGAGTATAGTTCCAATGTATGGGACCCTCACCAGGATTACCTGATACAAGAACTGGAAAAAAATCCAAAGAAAAGCAGCTCGATTTGTTCTGTGTAATTTCCGACAAAAGAGTAGAGTTACAAAAATGTTGTAAAATTTGGGCTGGGAAGAATTGGGAGAAAGGGAAGAGCTGCTCGACTAAGTGGTGTGTTCCGAGCTGTCAGCGGAGAGATGGCGTGGAATGACATTAGTAGACGAATAAGTATGAGTGGCGTTTATAAAAGTAGGAAAGATCACAATATGATAAAGTTGGAATTCAAGAGGACAAACTGGGGCAAATATTCCTTCAAATATGTACGTACCAGAACCAGTTATGAGAGACTTCTTAATCCGGGACTTTTCTCTTCTGTATGACGCCCATAGAGTTGTCATTTTCTTCTTTAACTCTTCGATACGTAAACAGTACCTGCATCTGTAAATAAACAAGACAGGAAGGGGAGTTAGGGATTGGAATAACTTACCAATGGAGATGTTCAATAAATTTTCAATTTCTTTGAAATCATTTAGGAAAAGGCTAGGAAAAACAGATAGGGAATATGCCACCTGGGCGACTGCCCTAAATGCAAATCAGTGTTGATTGTATTGATTGTATTCCAGGACATCTCAGATATGCTCGATAGGGTTCATATCCGGGCTCCTGGGTGGCCATGGCAGTCTTTGGACCTCCGCTGCATGTTCCTGGAACCATTCCCGGGCGACGTGGGAGCGATGTGGCGGCGCGTTATCATTTTGAGACACCGCAGAACCGTCTGGGCGCTGGAAGGCCAAAAATGGGTGGAGATGGTCTCCGAGCAGCTCAACATACCGCGTACCATTCAAAGTCTCTTCCAGAACAACTAGGGGGCCCATTCCATACCAGGAAAATGCACCTCAGACCATACAGAGACACCAGCGCCCTGGACCACACCTTCGAGGCAGGCGGGATCCATCGCTTCATGTTGTCTGCGCCATACACGGTGCCTCCGATCGGCATGGTGCAGTTGAAATCGTGATTCGTCCGACCATATCACGTTACGCCATTGTTCCAGTGTCCATCCCTGGTGACTGGCGACAAAAGCGCGTCGTTGTGCTCGATGACGTTGGGTTAACAGTGGCATCCGTGTGCGGCGCCGGCTCCCATACCCCATATAACCCATGTTCCTAAGATTGTCCACTGGGAGACGTGTCTAGCATGGCCTGTGTTGAATTGAGCCTGGTTTGTTGCACGGTTGCCCGTCTATCACTATTGACAATCCGTCTCAGATGTCGCCGGTCACGGTCATCGAGGGTGGCTGGACGGCCGGTCGTTCGTCTGTTGTGGACGGTGACATCCCATTCAACCATTCACGATACACCCTGGACACGGTTGATCGTGTGAAGCCGAATTCCCACACCACTTCCGAAATCGCACTTCCCATCCGTCGGGCACCGACCACCATACCCCCGTTCGAACGGTGTCAGCTCACGACGACGTTCTATGTTACACCTGTCAGATGCACAGCCACTGCTCACAAGGTGGTCTATACAACTGCCACTGGCACAGGGGGCGTGTGTTGCGCAGACAACACACCTGCGCATCAGTGCTGCGCTATCCCATGACATTTGCTCAGTCAGTGTATTTAACTACGTGTTTCGAAAGAAATGTAATCAAATAAGGACAATTTCATTTTGTATATCTTGCATATTTCTGAAAGTTTTAGAGAAAATATAAATATGCATTTTAATTTGCATTTAGTTGCTTATTTTGCCATTTTTCACACAATTTACAGCAAATGTATTATTTATGAAATCATGGCCAAGGAGTGCATGGCTCGTGTCATTTACGATGTATGGCGCAATAGAATGACTTTGTGTTAAAACGATAGGTATGGTACCGTTACAGGACTGGATGGAAGGTGGCTAATGTTCTTCGGAGATAGCCTATGGTTCCTGAGAAGTAGGTAGTTTCATATTAGCTTGCCATTCAGGTACAGGAAATTGTCAGCTCTAATGAACTTTGGAACTGGATAAAAATAGCTCGGTTCTAGCCCTGTGGACAAGAAACAGCATGCAGCTGATTCATAGTGCTTACAGTACTGTAGTCTCCTGGCAATAGTGACAGATGTGGAAGATTGTGTGAAAAGTTCAGAACGGTGTGTCAGAAAAATACATAAAGTGGCATCTGCACTAAGGGGCAGAAAAACTCTGGATTCAAAACTGGGGAACTTTTAAAGGTTGTCCCATTAAGTACAAGCTGTGATGTTAAATGTTCGTTTTCAACATACAGCTTTGTGTGCATTTACTTAAAAACAGCGTTCCTTCACAAACAAAAACTTGGAAAAACTTTAGCGTTTTACTGTCATTTGAACTAAGACAGAGGTTCTTGAAATATTGTTGTAAATTTATGATTAAAGAGAAGTGTTTTCATAGTTGAAGTATGGTAAGAATGTATTACTTGAATATGTCATTCTGTACATTGGACCTTTATTCTTATATTCTACTACAATTAATCGTTATCATTTAATACTGCTTTAAATATCTTCATAAATAGCTTACGTTTAATGTTTAATGCATTTAAACCATCGGTCTACTAGAATTTACAACATTACAATATATAAATGCTATGCGTAAATTATTGAACTTATTAATGCTCATTATGACTTAATCGAAGTATAGATAAAATTTGGCTTTACACTTTTACCTGATTGATTGATTGATTGATTGATTGATTGATTGATTGATTGATTGATTGATTGATTGATTGATTGATTACAAGGGGAAATGGCTTCACAGAATTTCTCGAAACTCGGTGATAGCCGGATTGTGCACTGGGCTATAATTTTTGTATTAATGTGCGGTGATGTAGCAGTCTTAAGGGGATAAAATAGGAAATGTCGAATTTATCTCAGTTAATATTAGCTTTATCGAAAAACTGTACGTAACTGCAATTCTGATCCTTGATATGTCATACCTTTTTGCCATACGATGGATATAGTTATTTTTGTCTGCCTCTTAGAACAAGCCAGAGTAATACGTAGCTTCTTCCGAAGTCCCAGTCCCTGTAGTTATGGCTGTGATAATATGGAGGGTGCTAAGATATGGGCAGTGCTGAATAATGACGTTCGGAGCACGAGTCTGACGTGAGTGTTATGACAAGTACTACTCATAGTGTCAGTCGTGCTACAATAGTACTTTCTGTTCCGGAAATGAAAGCTATGCAAACTACATCACTCCAGATACTGCCGAGTATACTTCGCTTGTAGATTCCCTTTGGTTATGCTGGGCCTATTTGAGGATCCAATCAGCTTTCTGGCTGATGACCTAACAGACATTTGAATACATTTACAAATATCTACGGAAATATTATTTCTATCTAAAACTTAGTTAGCATTATATATGTAAACTCCAAACTGATATATTTTCAACGTACGAGCTACAAAGGATATATTCATAAATTTAGATTTTTAATAATATTATTGGTTTTACGTCCACTAACTTACTTTCAGGGTTTTCAGAGGTGCCGTAATATTGTTCTGTAGGAGTTTGTTTCCATGCCAATAAGCCTCACGTATTTAAGCAGCTCTAAATACTACCGGATTGAGCTGGGATCGAACTAACGAACTTGGACTCAGAAGGCCATCGCTCTCACCTCGGCATTATTTTTCTACCAGAGGCTCTAGTAAGCCTATTTAATTCTTCCCCAACCACATGGCAGTACACATTGAGCGTAACAGCAGGGCAGACCTACCAGTGTCCCCCTGACACCGGATGAGAGTTGGGAGTGGTTTAGAACACATTACGGACAAAGGCAGCACGTTCGAACCCTTACTTATTGTCATAGTGCTTGTGTTCCGCCCAATCTCCAGGGTAATAGAAACACCCACAGCAATGAACAACTTTCCGTTTTATTCTGTTCTTGAAGTAAATTAGTTCCTAAAGCCACAAAACAATTCCTTATCTAGTTCCATCATTTAACGGTAGCACGACACGGCTTTGAAATGGATCGATATTTGGGTTTTAAGTTCAGCCAGAAGTCACATCCAGTGATGTACGGTACACAAGTGGGGGAGTGGGGTTATCGAATGAACCTAATCCGCCTTGCTACGCTACTCATATCGGGTAGTTTGTACGTAGACAACACAACATATGGTAACATTCTGACACACCTTAAGCTGGGTATCGACTGCGCGCGGCTGCCGCGCGTATCTGTTCGAGCGCGGCAAACTCTTTCGTTTGTGTTACGCGTAACACCCAACGAGCACAGAATAACATAGAGATGGCAATGTGGCGTCTGAGTTGAAGTCAATGGACATAAGCGGCCGCCATGTTGTTTGTACCAAAACATTGGAGACCAGTTAGTGTAAGTAAGTGAACAGTGCGCCACATGTGAAGTAAATAAAGGAAGTTTGTGTTATGATTTTAAAATGCCGACTTGTGTAGCGTATGGATGTGCAAACAGAGCTTCAAAGAAAATACCAGGGATAACTTTTCACAGGTAAGCAATATGTTTTTGCGAATATTCAGTGCCGAATTGTTTTCCCCTTGCACATGCAGTATAGGTTAAGAAGCCCCTTTATCATTTACAGTTTTCCTAAAGATAATCAACGACGGAAGAAATGGATAAGAGCTATACGAAGGGAAAATTGGTACCCCACACCTTTCAGTACCATATGTTCAGCTCACTTTACTGAACGTGATTTTGATCGTACTTCATGGGAATGGACTGTGACATCTATGTTTGCTGCTTTCCCAAAGTACCTACAAATACAATCAAAGGTTAGTTTCTCTTCATTTTAGCCTCTGATGTGAGAAATATGTCGAAATACATATTTTTTAGTGTAAGCCTACTATTTCTTAAATTTATTTTACAGGAGAGGAGGGTCCATAAAATCATAAAGACTGTGGAAATGCCTTCATTAGATTCCTCTACAGCAGTCCAGGAAGTACCTGTTGTGGAAAAATCTATATGTAATAAAAGTGCAGAAACATGTTTTAGTGCTCAAATAGATCACATGAAAACCAAAGAAATTGCGAAAACCAAAGAAATTGCGTACAGAAAGAATGGCAGGAGGGTACTCGGAATGAGGAGATAAAGGCTAATTTAGGAATGAACTCGATGGATGAAGCTGTACGTATAAACCGGCTTCGGTGGTGGGGGCATGTGAGGCGAATGGAGGAGGATAGGTTACCTAGGAGATTAATGGACTCTGGTATGGAGGGTAAGAGAAGTAGAGGGAGACCAAGACGACGATAGTTAGACTCAGTTTGGATTTAAAGATAAGAGATATAGAACTAAATGAGACCACAGCACTAGTTGCAAATAGAGGATTGTGACGACATTTAGTTAATTCACAGAGGCTTGCAGACTGAACGCTGAAAGGCATAAGTCTATAATGATTATGTATGTATACATTACAAAATAATCCTTGAGATGAATTAATTAATTTCATCAAGTGTACTAATGTAAAAATATTTCTCTATTTTTTTATATGATTTACTTGGCTCAGCAATTCTATAATAATTAGGCTTATTTACCTCATACTTACTGGTCTTCCAGGATATCTTTATTATTGACCGTGTACTATTTTATTTATAGGCCTACAGACTGTGTATATTTTTATTGTGTATGATATTTTGTGTGGATGTGTACTGTATATGGTATCTATATAAATATTCATGGTCCATAACCTGTCTTATTCTTTCTCTAAAATAGGTCTTTATGAAACTGTTCCATTATTTTTAGCTGCACCTTGCAAATCGGCAATTCGTTTGGGCTAAATACGATCTGATATAATAACAGGCTATTTGAGCTCATATTTCCGAATTTTAAACTACCGGTATTGCGATTAAAACAGTGTTCTGGACTGCCCCGTGCTTATCATTATGACTAAGGCACTTTTCTATTGCATTACATACGTTCACCAATGAAATCATTTTACAGAAACCTTTTAAAATGACAGATTCTGATAGGAATTAACGTGACTCGGATAGGAATTAACTAGCACTGCTGGAAATGCCAACATGGCGATGCGCGCAAAACTCGGCTTCAGCGAGCCAATGCATTCCGGTAGGCATTGCCATCTCTATGTTATTCTGTGCTCGATGGTAACACCATGTTTGTGACGCCAGAGTCGAGCGCGGCAGGTGATCGACACTGGTTCCTCAGTTCTCGCGCGAACACTATGAGTACTGCGCGTACATACGTATTGTAATGAAAAAGATACGTACATCACACAAAGTATCACAGTATCATTGGATGTATTTTTGTCGGTCATGAAGTCGAATTCCTTCAAAGCAAACCACTTGGATACCGGTACGTAAACAGTACCTGCATCTGTAAATAAACAAGACAGGATTAGTGCATTAGCATAACTGCATATAACACGAGTGTTATACTGTCAGTCATTTTAATAAATATGTACGTACCAGAACCAGTTATGAGAGACTTCTTAATCCGGGACTTCTCTTCTGTATGACGCCAATAGAGTTGTCATTTTCTTCTTTAACTCTTGGACTGGCATTTTCATTTCCTCACCTATGTCCTTCCAGGCGTCCTCGCACATACTTTTGTTGTGATAACTAGCACTTGTAGGATTCCACAAGATCTCTTTATATTTATATAGCTGTATCAGAGCTATACAAATTTCAGTCTCCATTTTGCCGTGGTAGAACCACACCAACCCCCGTGTGTTTATGTAAGGACACGGAGTCTTGAACTACTTTTCTTTACTATTTAAGGTTTTTTGTTTGTTGAAGTTGGTAACATATGTACATAGCAACAAGCGTGTTAATCTTGTTTAATGATGAGTTATTATTGGTTCCCAAATAAATATCTGCAAGACAAGACAAGTTGTTAATAGTGTCAGTGTAAACATTTAAAGTAATAAAAGGTCTAGGTGGACGTGAATATTATATTGGACCACATCCAGACAATAATATTAACAAGAGTGGTATATTTATTCTGGTGCATGAAACTTATTGTTCACATGAATGGTTTACCGATGAAAGGGATGAAATATTAGGGATAAAATTAGTTTGTGTTAATATGAAGGAGGTGGGAATTACAGGAACATACAGGCTTGGAAGAGAGGAAAGAGCCATGAAAATATTTGAGAAAATAATAGATTATACTCATAAAAACAATAATTGGATCTCACAACTGGGGGAGATCTAAACTTGCCTGAACTTGAATGGAATGGAGCTGCAAGTGAAGCTCATGATCAGAAACTGGCAAATAAGTTAATTTGGGAGGGTATATTTACACAAGTGGTACAAGAACCGACTCGTCTCAATAACTTACTAGATGTATTTTTGGTTAAACCATGGGAAATTGTTGAAGGAATAGGAGACCATACGGCTGTAATAATGGATGTAGGACTCGTACCAAAAAGGCTTAATAAGAGGGTTACACAAGACAAGAAATTGTACAGAAAAACTAAAGTTGATGAATTTGGGACTTACCTTAAATCACAATTCAGTTGTTGGATAAGTGAAGGGAGTAATGTGGATACACTTTGGGCTAAATTTAAAGGAATCATTTGGGAAGGAGAGAAGAGATTTGTACCTGTTAAGAAGGGTAAAATGACTTCAGACCCTGTTTATTATACAAGGGAAATAAGAAAATTAAAAAGAAAATGTAGAATAGTAAACAGGAAAATCAAAGAGTGTAGGGAGAGTAGAGAAACTAGAAAACAGCTAATGAGGGAACTGAATAGAGTGAAAAAGGAAGAAAAAGAGAATTATATGAATGGCATACTTCAAGAGGGTAATGACCACAAAGGGAAATGGAAAAAGCTGTATTCATATATCAGGAATCCAAAAGGAAAAGGAATCCAAATTCCTACAATGGTGGGAGAAGGGGGTGAATACTATTTAACAGATACTGAAAAAGCAAACCTATTTAGTAGGGAATTCAGAGATTCAGTAGACGATTGTCAGGAGTTGGAAACCGAAACAGAAGACAGAGAGGGAGAGACACATAGGGAAACAAGAAGCTTCTCATTCACAAATGAAGATATTTTCAGAGAAATCCAACTGCTTCAGCAAGAAAAAGCAGCAGGAAGTGATCAAATTACTGGGGAGGTATTAAAGATAATGGGGTGGTACATAGTGCATTATTTAAAATTTCTCTTTGACTATGTCATAAACAATAGTGTAATACCAAAGGAATGGAAGGAATCTATAATAATACCAATTTATAAAGGAAATGGTGATAAGAGGAAACCAGAGAACTACAAACCAATCAGCCTGACCAGTATAGTTTGTAAAATACTGGGGAGTTTAATATCAAAGTACATCAGAGGGATATGTGATGATAAAGATTGGTTCATGAGGAGCCAGTATGGATTTAGAAAGAAATGTTCTTGTGAGGCACAACTGGTGGGATTTCAGCAGGACATATCAGATCAATTGGGTTCAGGAGGTCAGTTAGATTGCATAGCCATAGATCTTTCCAAAGCATTTGATATAGTGGAACATGGAATATCATTAAAGAAATTGGAGGGAATAGGATTGGACGTAAGGGTTACACGTTGGATAAAAACATTTCTAAATTCAAGGGTTCAGAAAGTCAAAAGTAGGAAATAATGTATCGCAGGAAGAGAAAGTTTGGAAGGGAATTGCACAGGGTAGTATAATCGGTCCGTTACTTTTCTTAATATACACAAATGATTTAGGGAACAATATAACATCAAAAATAAGAATGTATGCAGATGATATAATTGTTTATAGGGAAATAAATAACATTGAGGATTGTTCAGAATTACAAAGGGACCTTGAAAGTATCCAAGAATGGGTTGAAGAAAATAATATGAAGGTTAATGGAGGCAAATCAACTGTTACAACTTTTACAAACAGGAGCTTTAAAACTGAATTTGAATATACTTTGGATGAGGTAGTTATCCCAAAAGATGGCAAGTGCAAATACTTAGGTGTGAGATTTGAAAGTAATTTGCACTGGAAGGGTCATGTTGATGACATTGTTGGGAAAGCATACAGATCGTTACATGTCATAATGAGGCTACTTAAAGAATGCAATAAAGAATTAAAAGAAAAAAAGTTACTTAAGTATGGTTCGTCCATTATTGGAATATGCAAACAGTGTTTGGGATCCTCACCAAGAATACCTAATAAAAGAAATAGTGGTGTGCAGAGGAAAGCAGCAAGATTTGTAACAGGAGATTTCAGGAGAAAGAGTAGTGTATCAGAAATGTTAAAGGAACTAGGGTAGGAAACTTTAAGTAAGAGAAGGGAGAAAACTAGACTTAGAGCTTATACAAGAGAAGAAGCATGGGGAGATATCTGTGGGAGGCTTCAGTTGAAAAATAATTATATTCGCAGGACAGACCACAAATATAAAATTAGAAGGAATTTTAGCAGAAGCGATTGGGGTAAATTTTCATTCATTGGGAAGGGTGTGAAGGAGTGGAACCGTTTACCAGGGATGGTGTTTGATCCTTTTCCAAAATCTGTACAAATATTCAAGAAGAGAATAAACAGCAACAGAGAAAATAAATTAAGTGTTAGAGGGCATTCGACCAGTGCAGATTATTGTAAATAAAATAAAAATGTGTGTGAATAAATTAATTCCATCCCTTGGTCTAAGGAGTTGGACAGCCAAAGTAGGGGACTGCCTGTAGGAGTGAAGTACAGTGGGGATTTAGAGGACCCTGGGACCGCTACGGTAGCTGTGAAAGCTCTTCAGGAACTCTGAAAAGTGGTAGCAAAAGGGGCTCTTGTTAAGACGCAGCAGGTCGTTATGCTACTTAGGTTCCAGAATGGGTAAAAAAGTAAATAAATGCAATGTAAAGTTTAATCTTATACCAGTTGTATAGTATCATTTGAAGTAATTCCACATACTGTATATCAGTTGACTATATTTCTAAGTAGTACAGGAGATATTATAAGTAGAATTTTGTGAACAATATAAATTTATTAAAGATGGGCTGTGTGTTTAATAGAAAAAATTGTTAGCGTAAATTGTATAATATTGTATTATAGGAAAATTTTCTCTCTTGTTAATTTAATATTTAGTGCTTGACAATAATGTATTTTAGTGTACCATTTGCCACCGAGGTAAACACATCATTTGCAAATAAAGAGATTTTGATTTGATTTGATTTGATTTGAACTGAAGGAACACAGCGCACTGAAATCCCTTTGCCGCGGGACAAAAGATCGCTCCGATTTGGCTCGACCCGCACCAAGTTCGAGCGCGCCAGTGCTCGTCTTACCGAGCGAGGCAACATGGTATCGACTTTGGGAGGCAAAGCAAAGAACATTTCCGCGCGCGGCAGCCGCGCGCTGTCGATACCCGGCTTTAGGCAGATCAACAACGAGTAAAAGGAACATATTTTTAAACAAATAAGTTCTCAGAAAATTATATTTTAAGTTTTGTAACATGCTCATTGCATTTTAATGCAATATTACATTTGTTTCACAAATAATTATTACAAAGTATTCTATATATATATATTGCACCCGACAGAGACATGATCCAAGCACCTCTGGTTAAGATTGGTCATCTAAATTGCAGACGCAATGCTATTTTGAGGAAAGAAATCTTGAAATAAATAAATATCAACATCACTGAGACAGATGAAATAAGTCTTTAAAATTTATTCTATAAATTTCATTATTTGCGATCTATTACGCAACCTTTTCCTTTGTCCAGCGGTGAGCCCGCAGAAGAGAGAAGCCTGTGAAGTTATGGGTGGGGCTGCATCGGTGGTTCACTACGACGCAATTTGGGAGAAGTTATCCCCCACCTCACGTTCAAGAAAGTGGGGAGAGGCGAACTTTTTCGAATTGAAATATGGGAGCCATCTTTAAATCAGCTTGGCAAACTTGATTGTTTACTCTGTAAAAATTAATAAAATCTAAATTCTGGCGTCGCTTTTCAATCTAGAAGAGATAGTTATAATTGGGGCATTTATTTAGAGTATGTAATGTCCTTTTTGCTGATAACTTACGGATGGAGAAAGAATACTTCGTTTTATCAGCGTGGAAAGTACCAGGGGCCATCTGGTTAGTGTCAAGACACCTCATTGATGCAGAGATTTACCCCAGAGAAGAGGGGGAATGAAGAAAATCTTTAATTAATTACAAAAGATCCTACGAAAAATAATCGCACGGATGTGTCTCATTTACATCAGGTGGATACTGGTCACCTAATTGACCTCTAGTGGGCCGTGGATAGGCCACATACATATTTTAAGTGGGAGAAACCTCCTTCTTGTAAAAAGCACCGCCAAGGGTGCAGCCTGTCATTCGGAACTTTCAGCTCACGGAGGGTGAAGTTATGTTACCCGAACTCTTAGTAATTCTTTGCTTAGTGATTTGCAACCTAAAATTCAAACGCAGGAGAGTAATTCGTGTGAATAGTACATAGTGTTGACATACGTGACGTAATAATTAAATATTTAAACTGTGTCGAATCGCGAACACTTAGTTCGACTTGTAAAATTATTATTACTACACCAAGATCGTGACGGGTAGTAATAAATGAACAGTGGCTGAGAGGTACTGGGTAACTCGATATTGAATCGCGAACTACAAGCTACTAAGTTAATCAAAAATCGTGGCCGCATGTCCACGCGGAACACAATCGAACGTATTGTGGAAATAAACTGGTGACGTGTTCTGTGCCTAGGAAACTGCAAGTGACATCATCGATCGAGGACCATGGACTTCCGGCTTAGTGGTGAAATGGAGTTAACAGTAATCGCTTTGGTGCGGTTGGAACAGTACTAAAACACGATATGGACTACCCTAGCTGACCGAGATGCCATCAGAGGATAAAGGATGAGTACTTTCTAATTAAATGGCATGACTGGAGGGGACGGGAATTATTTGTTACGAAACTGTAGCTATAATGTTAGGGATATAAACCTTATTTGAATGTAGAAGTGTCAAAGATGAGCACGTAGTTTCCTTTTTTGATAATAGGTCTGAGTGACTTTAATTATAAATATGGGAAATTTTGATTATGGGAAATTTGTATACGGAGAAGATTCATTTATTCATGTGATTTGGGAAACCCATAGTTAGTTAATGCGTCATAAGACCATTAGTAGATTCAAGGATTGATCATTTAAGATAGGTTGTAGTTAATCCAGTGTTGGTAATTGCATGAGTCGTTACTATAAGTTAAGCTACGTGAGAAGTATCACAATTCCAAGAGATGTTCACATGACTGATACCCCAACGCCTCCCCTGAAATATTTAGCTAGGGATTGTTTCAATTTAAGTTGGGCCGTTTTGATCAGTGTAATTAAAATTTAATTATGATTTAATTGTGAGTTGATTATCGTGTGACCAGTAGCGGTGATTAGGGGGGGGGGCGAGGGGGTGCAGTCGCTCCCTACTTTGTGGAGAAAACTTTGCATTTGTATACCATTTTATCTGGATGAAACAAGGAATTATAGGAATTATTAAAACAAGCAATTTGTACAAGCCCTGTTGTCTTATCAGCTAATTATTTGCTTTAATTAATAACGAAATTATTAGCGGAAATACGCAACAAAGTCGTTCACGCGGTTAACCGATTTGTATAGCGCCACATCGAGTACTGTAGTGGAGACATTTTATATGCTGTGAGGAAGGGTACGCGCGCATTCGTTAGTCTGGCAGTCTTTTTAGGGTCCGTTAGTTTTTTTTAGTTTGTAGTCAAATACTAAATGATTTTGTATTATATAATCACGCCGTACGTCTATTTAATTGTAATACATGTGTAATATTGTTCCTCTCGTGAAAGTTTTATTGTATAGTATTGAATCAAAATCTCAAATACATATTATCAACACAGTTAAGTTGTTAGGTTGAGAATCTTTACCTCTCTGTCGAAATTCCATTTAGTAGCTTTCTTTTCCAGTTTTAATGTATAACGTATACAACCCCCCCCCCCCGTTATATCCCACAAACTCGGGTACTTTCTTGTCTTTACATTTTTTGCCCCCTACTTCTAATTCCGAATCGCCGCTACTGCGTGTGACGATTTAATCATGGTTTAATTATGAGTTAATTACCGTGTGACTACTTAATTATGAGTGAATTATGAGTTAATTGTGGTTTAATTATGAGTTAATTACTGTGTGACAATTTAATTATGGTTTAATTATGAGTTAATTACCGTGTGACTACTTAATTATGAGTGAATTAAGAGTTAATTGTGATTTAATTATGAGTTGATTACCGTGTGACAATTTAATTATGATTTAATTATGAGGAAGTTACCGTGTGATGATTTGATGTGATTTAATTACCAGGTATGATCTAATTTCGATCTGATTACCAGGTGTGTGGCATCATTATTGCGTGCATGTGTAAGGTAAATCACGTAAGGAAGTCAGTGGACAGCTGAAACCAATAATAATAATAATAATAATAATAATAATAATAATAATAATAATAATAATAATAATAATAATAATAATAATAATAATAATAATACGAATATTAGTATTATAAACCAGTGTCGTGATGTGAGAAAGATGTGACATTTAAAGTCATGGGTTCGGCCGTATGCAAAATACGTGCTGAATTGAGGTTCTTTTTTTTATTTGAAGTCAGGACGGTTTGAAGTTTGAACTCATGGTGTGAGAGGTTATAATCCCACACATAGAGGGTCATGAATGAGGAATTGACCTCAGTATTATCGAGCGTGTACCGCGGTACGATGTATCTTTAAAGGGATTGTTTGTTATGTCCGTGAAAGACGAGGCTAATGACCGCCTGCAGCAGGAGGTGATGCTCGACCTTGAGCTAGATATCTTTTTTGTGTGTGTTCGCCTCAAAGGAGAGGAACTTTGGGCTGAGAAGCAAGGCCTGACTGAATATGACTAGTGGTTGGAATTATTCAACACGGCAGAATAATGTATTTGCTAATAAGCGACACAGTAACTGGTACTAATATTTGGTTATATTATTATTTATTTGAGGATGAATTAGCTAGGGTTTTCAGCGCCACCTGTTTGTCATTGGGGTCATCAGATCAGTCCTGGGCGTGGGCACTGGTATTCCACAATGGTGGGATGAAGGATGTGTGTTTCACGTGATTCTTGTACATAATGTGTGACTATTTATGATGCTCTGTGTAACATGCAGTGGTTGTAATTAGCGTCGGCGGTGGTTTCAACCCATCGGCACGGCGAATTGTGTATTCAAGTGAGGGTTCGGTTCAAACCCGGGCGTTTGATCCATGTCTGTATAATTTATCTTCAGGTATTCCGTTGGGAAATAATTCGTGTGTTTTAGATTAGGCATCATTCAGACTTGTTGCATGAGTGTAGATTTCATTTCCCAGTAATATGGGATAGCTTCAGTGTTTATGATAAATAATTCCGTTCACGTCACGGCATGGCATCTCGCATCGCGATAGACCTATCACACAAGACCAAAAGTCAATAAATAATCCACAAAGAAATGTAGAATCAATTATGTACTTCATTAGTGTATATATGGTTAATTTCCATAATCATCAGGATTTAATAAACCGATTGAATTATTTTTAACTTTATAGGAATTTAAGATAGGCCCTATGCCTATTCATTTACCCATTAACGCCCTGTAGATTTCTCACCGGAGCCTTTTAGGGTAGTGGGCGGGTACAATATATATACTGTTACGGAGTTTCCTTGGAACGGAAACGTGAAAGAAGGTGTGGGCTGGAATGGGTCTATCTACGAAAGTCAAAGATGAATTTAAAACTTTAAAATAAAGGTTACATTTCTTTTCAGAAATTAAATTTTAACAAACCACTTTTCAGGTACAAATAGTTAGGTACAAAATAGAAAAAACAGGAAAACCCCAGAAAAGAGCAGTTACATTTTGAGCTTCAAGCTCATACTTTACAAAGGTCCCAAAATAGTTAATGTTGCGTTTAGACAGGTAGAAAAGGAGAGATATCCCCCCAAAATACAATTTTCAAGAGCACTTTACTCAAATTGTTACAATTTACGGCCTTCCAAAGGCACCACAAAATATTGCACAAATATCAGAAAAGAGCTTACATGCTCTACAAATTTAACCAAGGAGAAAGCGCTCCCCAACTTTTACGGCCTACTGAAGGCAACTTTACACAATACCTTACAATTTCTGGCCCCTCTAGGCCCAACCTACAATATACAATACCATGTTAAGTACCATAGTTTATACAGGGGTATCCAGTACCCATGCTACTGGGCCTTCGAGAAAAAGAATAACAGGTGAAATTACTGGCCCCAACTCAAAAATGTATGGAGGCGTACACTTGCACTCCTTGAAAACTAAGTTTTTACAACCCTACTTGGGCTTGTGGCCCGACGATGCAGAGGCTAATCCCACACTACCGAGGTTACTTGAACGACAAGTTACTTAATGATTTACAGGAGAAAAACAATTACAAAATCGTAGTCACCTCAAGATAAATTGAAGGGGAATTCGAGAATGTAGCACTATCCCCGATTTACAGTTTAAGTCTTTATGAAATTTTACATGAGACAGAAGAGAGTTCACATTTTAGAAACGGACGGTTACATAGCTGAAGGTTAGAACCTTCTCTTCGGGTCACTTTGCGGAGATAACTACAGAGATAGAAAACTGGTGGCCATTACCTTAGCTGATGTTCTGCCTACCGAAGAATGAGGAACTCCGCTTCCTCTCTTAACACACACATTCAGTAACTCGACGATCAATAAGACAAGTTAGCTCGAAAAAGCCGCAGCTTTTATACCGGAGGGGAAGCTTCGAGAAGGCTCTGGACTAAATCCGGGCACACCCTCTCATTTTATTGGATAATCAAAATATTACAAGATGCCTATGATTGGTTGAAAAATTAAACACAGAAAATTTACCATTGGACAGACTCAAAGCAGGCGGGATGAGAAGGAAGTGTTGCAAACCTTAAAGTATAAAAAATAATGAAAGTCAATTCAGTTGAGGAAACCTATAAACACAAAACTTATTTAAATCTCTAATGATACCATTTTGCACCAGAGTGCATGACCTCAGGTTTTAGTAGAGCCATCTATGGAGAAAAGTGCGAACTTCTTGTGATACACCAAAACAAAACAAGGTAATCCAGTCAGTTCAGGGAACTTTATAAAATAACATATTACTCTGTCATTTAGAAGTGACATCTTCTGATCAATGTTTCAACTTTATGCATTAGCTGTTTCAAGTTCAGTATGACAGATAGCGTTCCTTGAGGTGCTTCATTTAAATGCACGGGGATGAGGTGTACCTCCTGGTACATATATCATTTTTAACGTCAGAGAGTGAGTTTCCAGATAGAACAAAAATCTCAAAAGTCGCGGTTTCTTTCTTTCATATTTTCCCTATTCGACCTCCCCTTAAACGTACGATCTTCTGTTGAGAGCCGTTACGCAATGGCAACTAAAGAGGCCGGCACAAGTATCAGACAGCCCCAAATTTATAAACATTTTACAGGAGAGATTAAAATTATTACATTTTGATTCTTCCTATAAATTAATATTTGCCCAATTTTTCCTCATGAATTCCAACTTTGTCTTTACAGTATGATATTTCCTACCTTTAAAAGTTCTACTCAAGCTTGTTCATCTGTTAATGTCATTCCACGCCATCTCTCAATTCACAAATCGGAACATACCGCTTAGTCGAGCAGCTGTAAGCTTGCATCCAGGGTTTGAACCCTACTGTTGCCAGCTGTGAGGATAGTATTCCGTGGTATCCTATTTTCACTACAGACATATCATGATAATAAATTAAGAAGCAATTTTTAAATAATAATAGCACGTAGCCTCCCTCGGAGACGGCCTAGTGCAGGTGTGTTTTATTTAACGCCCTTGTAGGCGACTTGCATGTCGCGTTGAGGTTGACACAACCAGCACGTTAACGATTTTGCCATAAAACCCATGTCGGCAACCGAAAATAGTTAGCGTTACTTGTAACGATATTCCCTACCCTGTTTGTGACAGGCGAAATCATGTCGTGACAAGCAAACTCCTCTTCTCTGGCTACCCCTGTCTGACGGGTATGCCATATCGTTTAAGTTTGAGTGAACAAAAGACAGCAGTGCAGTATTGTGCACTGTGCAGTTATGCTGTCACTCGCTCTGTTCGGCTGCGTATACCAGTGCATTTTATTGTACAATTCAACAATTATTATTTTGGTTATTCGTCAACAGCAGTGTACAATTATAATATATGTGTGTGTAAACGGGGAGGTGGACCCAATCCAATGTGCTCATCGTTTTATAAAAAAAAAATGCTGACGGATAATGAACTTTAATCGATACGTGCTTGTATAAGCAGTCAGTCACTTATCTCCCTCTCTCACTTTTATTAAAGCAGCTTTCGCGACAAGTTGAGCTAAGGTAAGCACGTGTGCACTGTTTGTAAAAGAATGTATATTTATATTTAAAAAGTAAAAACGAATTATACTTTTACGATTTTTCTTTTTAGAAAATCAAGTTGCTTTACGTCGCACCGACACGGATAGATGTTATGGCGACGATGGGACAGGAAAGGGCTAGGAGTGGGAAGGAAGCGGCCGTGGCATTAATTAAGGCACAGCCCCAGCATTTGCCTGGTGCGAAAATGGGAAACCACGGAAAACCATCTTCAGGGTTGCCGGCAGCGAGGTTGGAACCCATTATCTCCCGAATACTGGATACTAGCCGCACTTAAGCGACTGCAGCTATCGAGCTCGGTTTTAGAAAATCATCATTATCATCGCTATCATCGGTTATTTTTTATATCTGCTGTCTACTCTTATCAAATAAATCTTGCGTCTTGATTTTCTACATTCATCTGAAAAAGTAAGTTGATTATAAAATGAATGAAATATTATTATTTCGATAATTTATCGATTTTTGTTTTCTTTTTCGATATTATCTTCATTTTGTAAAAAGAAGACACAGAATATCAGAGCGACAAACGCTGTATGAAAACGTTTACAGACTGGATACTTTTTTGCTGTATCCGCATCGCAGAAAGGATTGGGTGCTTATCTGTAACCACTTTCGTCGCGTACATCAATTATCTTTTGAAGGTATGTTTTTGTCCGTTGATTAAAACAACCGTGCGTTTATTAATTGTTGGCATAGACTAATATTTGTATTTTCATTACAGAATGGAGACAATTAACAATCTCGGACGATTTACAGACACCCCTACAAGAAGACTAACTGATCTTCCTGTTAATGAACAATTTAGAGTTATTTCACTTCAGAGATTATCCACGAGATTTGGAGATATAATATTGTGTACCTGCCAAAATTTTGAAGTATTTCTACCTAATAGATTTAATACGCTAACAGATTCTGATCTTGAAAATATAGCCTTGTCATATCACGGATTAGAAAAACAACACATGTATTCTTAGTTTTAACGATATTTAATTTGAATATTATACAACGTAAACAACATTGCACACATTGCATGAATTGAATATTAATTAATTACATTTTTATTTTTTATTTTTGTTTTGACATGGCATCTAATTGGGAAACTATTAACACATGTTTTTCATCGCATAAGGTAAATCCGGGACAGATGCCGCTCCGGTAGAGATGCCGCATACACTGTAGCTAAAGGTTCCCATCGTTACAGCTAGATGGCAATATGTATGGTTTTTGAGTTTCTAAGGAAGAACTACTGTCTGCGAGTGTGACGAAATTTGCTCGTATATTACGCCATTTATAGCCGATATCTTGAGGCGAGTACATGTTTCCTCCTGACAAAGTTTTTCCGTGTGTTAATTTATTGTATATTAAGTTGGCTTCAAATGCTTAAATCAGACGTTTTAGTACAGTAGACGTCAGAAGCATAACTGTAGTTGAGAGTAAACTAATTTTGGGCCATGATAGCCTTAAGGTATGACAACAGGAGGGTGCGGCGTCTCTCCCTGATAGTTGGGAGAGTTGCTGCACAACAATCCGGCTGAGATGCCTCATTGCTATCAGATTCTACAAGCGATCTGGAAACATTCAATACTATTCAGAGTGTACCGGTATTTTATTCGAATATTTTATCGTCTCACGATTCTTAATATACATAATCTATTTTTACTGATTTCATTGGTAACATTATTTTATTATATAAAATTATATTATTTTCAGAAATAAAAATTTGCGACATTCCTACTCAGTATAAAAGTAAGGGCACTGTTAAAAGACCTCAATGGACAGAGGAAAATTTAAGAGAGGCTGTTGAAAGCCTGAAAGCCAAGGAAATGCTGATCGGGGAGGCAGAATCATACTACAGAATTCCGGAACGAACACTGAAACTTAGAATGCAGTTAGGAAATCTGGAAAAAGGCTCTCTGGGTCCAGCAGGTATAGCTACTTCAATAATCACCGAAGTCAAAATGATATTCAAAAAAGGATGACTGTATGCAGTGTTTGAGTTACAAACAGTGGCTGCATGAATCTTGCTCCACATATAACGACTGTTGCAGCAAAATTGCAAAAAACAAAGTTTTAAGAAACAATCTGTAAAAACTTGTATGAGGATAAACATCAGTTTTTGATTCAAGAATCCTACCTTAGACATGTTTTCAAATTACTGTGTCAGAACAGAGTTATATTCATTATGATTTTGATGTTTCCTTTATATAACACGACGGCCCCGTGGTGTAGGGATAGCATGCCTGCCTCTCGCCCGGACGCCCCGGGTTCGATTTCCGGCCAGGTCAGGGATTTTTCTCTCGACCTGAGGGCTGGTTTGAGGTCCACTCAGCCTACGTGATTAGAATTGAGGAGCTATCTGACGGTGAGTTGGCGGCGCCTCTCGGAAGCCCAGAATAACGGCCGAGAGGATGCGTCGTGCTGACCACACGGCCCCTCGTAATCTGCAGGCCTTTGGGCTGAGCAGCGGTCGCTGGGCAGGCCAGAGCCCTTTCAAGGGCGTTAAGTGCCGTGGGGTTTTATATAACACAGTGAAGAATCCATTGCACATGCACATTCATATTAAATGGAAATTAAAATATGATTAATGTTGTAAATTATCAGATAGATTATTTTACCATTGAATGATTGTATTATATGGATATAATTGTCTTGTAGTACGTTCTAGTGTTCGGTTATATTAAAGTTGAAGAAATTGGCTTAAATTTGATTTTGTCATTAATTATTTTACTTGCGGCATCTCTCCCGAGCAAAGTCGGCATCTACTGTATACCGGGATCCAGGGAGAGACG
This sequence comes from Anabrus simplex, assembly GCF_040414725.1. NCBI lineage: Eukaryota > Metazoa > Arthropoda > Insecta > Orthoptera > Tettigoniidae > Anabrus > Anabrus simplex. The sequence goes on along the minus strand of NC_090271.1, from coordinate 181,591,086 downwards.
CCGCTGATGCAACAATATCTTTGTTCCCTCCTTTTTCCCATTTACTTTCAATTACCAATATTTTGTTCATCTCTGATCAAATGTACATGTTTTCAAATTATGCTCGATGAATTTGCAACAATTTTTTAAGTAAATATACCGAGATATAACAAAAGACATAAACATTGCGGCAACTCTACCGGAATTACCTTATAATAAGTGGTATTATAAAAATTCAAGGTATATTTTAGATCCAAGTATCTTCTTTGCTAACTACACATTCTGCACTTAAGCTAAATGCCTCACTAACATGCACATTTATTCTTTTTTAAATATAATGATGAAATTCATAAAACTCTTTATATAACATCGGAAATGATAAAGCCGTTATGTTATGATAATATTTCAGAATGGTTTCGTGAACGCATCGTAGACGAATCGCTTACAAAATTTCAAAAGTTTGAAGAGGGTGCGAGCAATAAGTCACTACAAAGTATTTCCCATCTTCAGATTAATGTCTTAAGTTTGATCCATTAAATTCAGGAAGACAATATATCCCAATTCCGAAAGCCATTGCAGATGAAAAGAGCTGTTATTAGTGATGTAAAATACCTAGGCATTTATAAATCGGGGTAAATAACCAAGGTATTATACTCAGATAAATACCCAATTTGGGTAAATACCTGGGTCTTTTAGATTTTTCATTGCTATGGGCTTTACGTCGCACCGACACAGATAGGTCTTATGGCGACGATGGGATAGGAAAGGCCTAGGAGTTGGAAGGAAGCGGCCGTGGCCTTAATTAAAGTACAGCCCCAGCATTTGCCTGGTGTGAAAATGGGAAACCACGGAAAACCATTTTCAGGGCTGCCGATAGTGGGATTCGAACCTACTATCTCCCGGATGCAAGCTCACAGCCGCGCGCCTCTACGCGCACGGCTAACTCGCCCGGTAGATTTTTTCATTAAAAATCCTGTGTCGTAAGTTGAACCGTAAACAGAGGGTACCGGTATGCAAACTATTCTACATTAACTATACTGCATTAACTTTTTAGAAATGTAACACCATTAGATAGTTAATAAAATTAAATTTACTTAGAATTGGAACTTGAAAACAGAATTAGAATTGGGAATTATATCAGGAGATAAAATTCAATAGTTACAACCTGAATAACTCAGAATTGAACTAGGCCTTTTGCAAACATAAACGTCGGGGGAAATTTATTCAGAGCATTGGCCAAGTTCTATAAAAGGTGTTAATATACAGTTTTCAACACACTGTATATGTTTTTCAGAACAGTTTGTAATATCATTCTTATATAAAATAAATAATCAAATGATCAAAAAGACTAGTAAATAGAAAATTAACAGTTACACTAAAAAGTTCTAAAAAATAGAGGCCTTACTTAATTTAGGTTTAATTAAGCTTAACAAATGTATTAGGCTATTCAAATCATATATAATGTATCTCTTGAGGCTTAGGCCTATATTCCAATTTACAATGAAAAATATCAATTGAGTAGTACAAGTAATCTGAGTTAATAGTAATAATAATGCTATTTGCTTTACGTCCCACTAACTATTTTTACGGTCTTCGGAGACGCCGAGGTGCCGGAATTTAGTCCCGCAGGAGTTCTTTTACGTGCCAGTAAATCTACCGACACGAGGCTGTCGTATTTGAGCACCTTCAAATACCACCGGACTGAGCCAGGATCGAACCTGCCAAGTTGGGGTTAGAAGGCCAGCGCCTTAACCGTCTGAGCCACTCAGCCCGGCTAATCTGAGTTTTTATCACACTCCGTGATGTACTCGTCTGAGAACCAAATGTGGCCATCATCGCTGCCCTCGCTATCGTCGCTACAAGAAACTTGCATTTTATCATTATTGGTGTTTTCAACTTCTTTTTTGCTGCACCCGCCTTGTTTCCTTGGACTCTTTTCTTTTCTTGGTTTTGGAGTTTTGTTTAGCAGATTCCAGTCGTGTGACAAGTAAACTATCTGTCCAGCCCTTTCAGTTGTAAGTCGGTTTCTTTTCTTACAGTGGATCCAGCTGAATGTGCTAAACGTTCTTTCAATAGCAGTAGATGTTACTGGAGCGCCTAAAATTCTCACAGCAACATCAGCTAGCACACATGTTTCTTTCAAGCCCTTTCACAATAACATAGGGCTAATTGCTTTCTCTTTTTCAGTATCTTTTAATCCTTCCCAAAGAAAGGGTCGCTGCTACAGCCCCTCTTTGTCTCTGTAGTCTGCAATGTTTGCCAAAGTTCAACTACTTTTGTTCCCATGCTACTGCCGACTTCACAGACAAACTCAGTAGCATCAAGCAGTTCAACAGGTTTCAAATTTCAACCTCTAGACGAAGGGTTCAATAAGTCGGTAGCCAGATGAATTTGGCCGACACCAAATTTCACACGTTTCTCCAGGTTGGCTAGCACGATATTCTCTTCAGATTTTTGAAGAGGGGATTCTGGAATTTCTTGCTTGAGAGTGCTGTGTAGTTTGTGAAACTTTGTGAAAACATTGTGGATTATGGGGGTGTTGGACTCAAAGACAGCAATAAGTTCAATGATTGGACCAAAAATGTTCACCAGCTTTTGAACTCAAACCCAAAACACTCCATCATCAAGTAGCTGCATTTTCATTTCTGGTGTGATTTCAGCTTCCTCACTAACAGCAAGATTTTGAAGCACAGATTTATTTTTTAGTGAACTTTGTAAACAAAACTAGTTGCTTCCCTACCTAGTCTGCCCAGGAATTTTCAAGGATATTCTTTCTTCAAACTTTTTGTCCAATTGAAGTCGGTCAAATAATGCTTTCAGGTTGTGGCTATTCTTGATACTTTTCACTATGCTAATAACAGCTGCCATGCAAGATTTCACGGTGTTACACTTTAAAATATCTTCGCATAAAAGATGCAAGAGGTGAGCAAGGCAACCAAGTGGTATGATTGACGGATATTTCTCCTTAACCAAGGCCAAAGCAGCTCTCATGTTGGAAGCGTTATCTCCAATTACTACCAGAAACTTCACAGAACCATATCTTTCAATTACATTCATCATCAACTCAACTAAGTAAGGTGCATTGTGTCTGTTTTCCTTTGTTGCTACAAACTCCACAAAAAGCGGTTCTTGTTTTGAGGTGACAAAGTTTACTACTGACTCTTTTCTGATATTACTCCAACCGTCACACTGTAAATGTGTTTCGAATCATTTAGCTGGCTTGCGACTTCATTTTTCATTTCTGCATACTGAGCTTTGAGATATGAAGAAGTTAGACGATACCTGGATGGCGGTTTGTAAGATGGACGAAGTTTTTTCAAGAATTCTAACCACAGTGGATGTTCAACCATAGATAACGGAGCTCCGCTTATGAAGACTGCTTTCGCCAAACTTTGGTTGAGGCTTTCCTAAAAAAAAGAAAAAAAGAAGCAAAAACAGCAAAATTAATGTTTCCCAGACGTGTACGACATGTCCAAAAGTCCGATAAGGAAGTTATTGTCCGCGAGTCTTTATCGCTGAACTGTCCAGCGCTAAACCGCTACGTCATGTAGCGCTTGCAGAAGCAACTACCTCCACAGGCAGTTAGCATCGTTTGCGACAGCTAATTTTGCTGTTTTTGCTTATATTTTCATTACAAAAAGTAAATATAGAAGTATGAAAAATCGAAGGTAATACAGTAATTGTAAACAATTAGGCTACCCAAATTTATTACTTAGGCAAATTGATGAAGTTCAAGAAGATACTGCAGTTAAGTGGGTACCGGTCACCGGACTTAATGTTTATACTGTAATTGAACTGCAGTATATAGTATAAACAAAAATATTTATTTTACTTACATTTAATTGACTGTCATGTGGTCCAAAAAGGTCAATAAGTCTCCTCCGCTGGCGCTTGACGATGTTCGAGGTCGACTAAAGGTGGAATGGTTACTCCTTCCCGATAGACTACTCACATTGCCCGGGGATGTTAAATTAAAAATTTCGCTGCTACTTGAACTCGACCCAGGATTTGATTCTTCTGGTTCAAAAGACACATCTGCTTCCAATTCCTCTTGCTGTTGAAGATATTCAGGTGTTTTCTTTGTGCTGGATTTATGAATGGAATGGCCTACTTTTGTATTTACAGTGTTTGGCTGAACAAGAATTTTCTAAATTTCTTCAGGACATTTAAAGCATTTTCTGATATAATTTTTATTTTATTCACATTAGCATGTTTGTATACAACATTACAATATTTTCAGACAGCACCACCTTTGTTATTGTCTTTAAGTAACTGCCAAGCTACCCTTTTTTTGCCCAATTTTCTCACACTAATAGTTATCAACTGTTTTGACATAAAACATTAACTTAAGCTAAAGATCTCTTAATACAAGTTCAGATAAAAGACTGAAATGAAAATCTGTTGCCACTATAAACTAACAACTCCACTACACTGAAAATGTTAGGTTAAGTATAGTTGGCATCAAACAAAGAATAGAAAATGTCAGTTTGAATTCTAGGTAGGATGAGCTGAGCAGTGTTGCCAACCCACATGCTTGCTGGCATAGATCTTAACCCATTATAGAGCCCACATACTACAAAAACTTCCTGACATCATACCTGCCAACTTTTAGAAACCAAAAATAGGAAGATTTTTAATTCTTGGATTTCACCACAGTCTACGTGAAAAAAGGTCAGGATAAAAGGCATACATATCTACAGTTACAATGTGAATTGACCATTAAATTTAAAATCTTAAGGTAGGAAAACATAAAAATAGTTACAGGGTAGTTCCCTTGAACGTCTTCAGCCACTATATGTATGGCATGTGCAAGATATGTTACATGCACCACTTTTATGATACAGAAATTGAAGACTTTTTGATGCTTTTATGACAATTGCAATCATGCGAATAATATTATTTATGTCACACGGACACACACAACAAAATGCACAATACCGTATTTTCTCGCGTAATTAACGCACTTTTTTGACGAAAAATACAGGCGAAAACTTCGGATGCGTAAATTATTCAAGGAATTCAGATCTTTACAAATTATTTACAGTTCATTTACATTTAAAAGATACATCAAATTAAAAAAAACACAATTGGTTTAACTCATTTGTGGTTATCGTCATTTGGCGTAAAATTCCGGCGTGAGATTTTTTTCTGAAAAGTCAAATAGGATACATCAGGTAAGTTAGACGCGTGGGTTTGAAGTACCGACACTAGAAAATATTCTTCTCATTACGAGCTGACAATAGGACCTGAATGACATACCGGCAAAACAGAAAACTGTCCAACACGAGAAGGACCGGGCATCGAAGGAGGGACCCTGCTACATTACCCCAAACCGTTCGTATCCAATCTTGTACGAGTGACGTGTCCCTCCACCCTTTTTCTTGAATACGAACGTGTATCACTCGCGGAAATTTTGCTTTAGGCATTGTTCTTCGTTTCAAAACAATGTAAGGTGCAAGCTTTCTGCCATCAACTGTTACAGCAAGCATTGCAGTACTGGTACATCATTGTTTTGTTTTTGTTTTGTTTTTTTGCTTCCGGTAGCGCGTACGATAACAATGTATGTTCCTTTCTTATCGATTGTTCGACTTTATGGCATATGGAAACTGATTGGCGTCTGACCTGCGGGAGATAGTTATTTTCATCGCTTTGTGATTGAGAAGCGTAAAGTGAAGTGCACTTCCTTTTTTTTTTTTTTTTTTTTTTGCCAGTTGCTTTATGTCGCACCGACACAGATGGGTCTTATACGATGGGAGAGGAAAGGCCTAGTAATGGGAAGGAAGCGGCCGTGGCCTTCATTAAGGTACAGCCCCAGCATTTGCCTGGTGTGAACATGGGAAACCACGGAAATCCATCTTCAGGGCTGCCGACAGTGGGGTTCGAACCCACTATCTCCCGGATGCGAGCTCATAGCTGCGCGCTCCTAACCGCACGGCCAACTCGCCTGGTGAAGTGCACTTCTGTTACCGCGGTAGCGCACGTTTCATTTGGACACTGAATACTTGCTGCCCGCTGCTCTATTCCCGTATGTTTCAACCATTTTCATCGCTTTGTGATTAAGAAGCGTAAAGTGAGGGAATATTTGCAATCATTCGTCATTTCTTGGCATAATGTTGTTGTTCGTCGAAGAGAAGGTTCATTTCTCTTCATAAAATTAATCAAGCCTCGGCTAACGTTCGAATCCGAGACACTGATTACATGTGCCGCGGCTATTGGCTATTTCTCATTCTTTAAAATACAGCATTTCGTGACAAACGTCTTATCCAACATTGCGTAACAAAATCATATTTTAAGCAGATCATACTTGCGGAAACTTGCCACTTTTTGGTCCGCGAAATGCTTTAAGAGACTTGTTGGCCGCTTGAAGTGCACTTCTGTTACCGCGGTAGCGCACGGTTCATTTGGATACTGAATACTTGCTGCCCGCTGCTCTATTCCCGTATGTTTCGGCGTAACTGATCACCGCGAGTTTGTATGATGCAGTATTACTCCAATACTGTGAATTGACAATTTTGAGATCACAGAATGTCCCGTACCCGAAACACTCGTAAAAAGAGTGCAGTGGGATTTCCTGACGGCTAATAACAGCACGTTGCCCTGTGTTTGGAATGCCCGCTTTCGCAATAGGAAGCCTGCTACTTGAGTAGTTGACATCTCTATTTCGAAACGCACCTGGAGCTGAGTGATGGATGTTCGAAGTTTTGGGTGCGTCAAATACGTGAACTTTTCTTTTTCTCCACTTTGGACCCAAAAATATTGGGATGCGTAAATTATGCAAGGGCGTTAATTACGCGAGAAAATACGGTAGTTTCCTTTATCAGACAGTAAAATGAACGGAAATTTATAGGTATCTCTGAACACTACGTTTGTAATATTTTTTGGCCATAACGAGAAAAGATGCCTTGCTGGCAAGATGATGTGTTTACAGTGCACTATGTTTTCTGGTATGGGCTATATCAAATTTGTTACTTTCATTGACCTGTCTCAGTCTCATACTTGGCTTTGACAATATGAAAGTGACTGAGGTATGAGCGATGCTAGTAATACCATTTCTTATGCAGCCAGTCCCTGTTATGAATGGTGTGAAAATATCGCTCATAGGGTCGGTTGGTGCTGCATTTCAGTAGGCTTGGCAGACTGATATGTAATAGCAATGGCTGGCTCAGTGAGGAAAGCAACGGGAAACTACCTCACTCCTCATTTCCCTAGTACGTCTCTTCAGTGACGCCTAGGCTATTTATGACAGCTGTTGGCGGAGCTGCAGAGAATCAAACCAGCCTTCGGGCTGAATACCCAACATACCTACATACGAGAAAAGAAAATGCCAGAAACTGTCACTGACACAACCCCCTTAAAAACATTCAACTCATTAAAATTATGCGCTTTAATACGCGAAACTATACCACATACAAAGCAATTCAATATGTCCCATACATTTTTAACATACGACTTTGACAGAGAGGGAAAGCAAAGAAATGCAAGAAAAAACACGTGGCCTACAACTCTGACGAAACTATGCACAGAAACAATGTTAACAGCGCGCGAACAACACAATAACAAACTAATTCTTTCGTCCCGATTAACTGAGTCGTTAGCGCTAGCTTCTTGGTTCCAGGACGACCGCCGCCCCGAATCCCCAGCTGTATCAAGCGCACACGCTGCTGTGGTGAGCGCGAAACACGATACATGAAGGCGACGGACGAAACACTCACGAAATAAAGTATTAAATAAATACGCTTGAAAATGAGGTTTCGTAAATTACACAAGCACATAAGAATTTATCCTTTATCCTAGGGGAAGAGTATTGGCCGTACTAGAGGTTATATTAGTAAAAATCGGAAGACGAGTTAAAAACCGGAAAGTTTCCGGGTAATTCGGATGAGTTGGCAGGTATGTGACATGCATTTATATTATTTAGAGTATGATTTAAAAAAATATTTTTTATATATTTAAAACTGAATGAAAAATAACTTAAAGCACTTTTACTCAGCATTTTTTAAAAAAATGTCCTTTCTATTGGAGCCCTTGCTGGCGAGATGTAGTGTTTACAGTGCACTACGTCTTCTGGTATGGGCTAGAGCAATTTGTTACTTTCATTGACCTGTCTCAGTCTCATCCTTGGCTTTGACAAAATGAAAGTGACCGAGGTATGAGCGATGTTAGTAATACCATTCCTTATGCAGCCAATCACTGTTATGATTGGTGTGAAAATATCGCCCATAGGGTCGGTTGGTGCATGCATTTCAGTGGGCTTGGCAGAATGATATGCAATAGCAACTTCTGGCTCGGCGAGGAAAGCAACGGGAAACTACCTCACTCCTCATTTCCCTAGTATGCCTCTTCAGTGACGCCTAGGCTGTCTGTGATAGCCTTTGGTGGAACTGTAGGGGATTAGACCAGCCTTCGGGCTGAATACCTAACATACACATATTTTGTTACCTTTTGAGTTTTGGCATACACATACAGTATTTCAATTAATATGCATATAGCCTACTCTTACTACAAAAGTAGCTTTTCCCTCCCACATCTTTGTTGCTCATTTCCAGTACCGTAATAAAACTCGACCTTCTCAATATCTTGGTATTTATTAAAAATTAAAAACACAAAAAAAACCAAAAGATTTTATCCACTATATTACTTTAGTTTAAGGAAAAACACACTTTAATTCCAATTTAAAATTTTTGAAGGATCAATATTGTTCCTGATTTTGATTTAAGGCATCAAAAACCTGTGTTTCAGTCCTTGTTTGTCCAACACTTCATGAACACATCAAAAAGTGTTGTATAAAGCTCAAAAACTGAAAATACCCTCATTTTGGGTATTTAAATGACCACTGGATATATACCCAGATAAATACCATATTTATATTTACCTTCCCACTGGGTATTTACCCAGCCCACATCGTTAACTGTTATCAATATTCAGAACAATGACGACTTGCTTTTTATGGTGTATAACAATGGCCTTAAATCCAGCAACACATAATCCATTAAGAACTTCCACAGTATGAAGATATGCTTATTAAGTTGCAACATACGTTAAATTTTAATGATGTTACTTTTCCAATGGACATAACAAACATTTCTAAAAGTTTGAGAAAAATAATCCAGATTTTTCGTTTTCTGTGTACGGTGTAAAGGGTGAGAGAATTGTAGGTCCACTTTATACACCTTCTTCCTAAACATTCATATTCATGTTGTGTGTTTGTTTGCAGTGAAAACACAAGTCACTACTGTCTTATAACAAACCTTTCACAATTCTGAAGCTCTCAACTTTCATCATATATAGAAAAGAAGTTTAAATGTGACAGTTGCTTGCAGTAATTTTCAACAGAAAACATGTTACATAGCTACTCACTTAGTTGATTGTACAACACATCCAGCCGTAAAGCTTATTCATCCAAATAATGTAAAAGTAGAAATGAAATTTGAGAATTATTATCGACAGGAACCTGTTTCATTTACTGTTTATGCAGATTTTGAATGTTTTACAGTAACTTTTCATCGCTGTCAACCAGATTTGCCTGAACCGTATACTGATTATATACAGAAGCATACTCCGTTTTCTGTAGCATACAAAGTTGTTTGTTCATATGATTCATCATTATCATATTTTAAGTTGTATCACGGAAAAAACTGTACTGAATGGCTGTTAAATGAATTACAAGAGTTAGCACATCGTGTTCACTTTCTTATATCACATCCAGTTCCAATTCAAATGTCATTTGATGTTATGATTATGCATGATGAAACAGATGAATGCCACATCTGTAAACAGCCTATTACATTCCCAGAGATTAAGGTTAGAGATCACTGCCACTTTACTGGAAAATATCGTGGACCTGCACATGAATCATGTAACATTTTATATAGGGAGGTAGAGCGGCCTATATACCAAGTGCTGATTGGCTGTTGGGGTGCGATGTCACAGCGCATGAGAAATTTGGATGTTGGGCTGTGTTTTACAGTTCTCACGCCACGTGGCGAGCATGTATTGCACCTTGGGTACATGCGCGGGCGTAACCTTACGCTGACCACGCGTTAACCTAATAGCTGCCCTTCCTTACACCAGCTTGTACGCTTCCAGTGCAAGGGCTATTTTGGTGAGGAACTTTGGCTATGTGCATGAGCATATACTTACATGGCTAAGAGTGCAGGCTTATCTTCATGCTGACCATGCATTAACCTAACCTAACTGGCTGCCCTTCCCTACACCAACTTGTAGACTTGCAGCACAAGAGCTACTTTGGTGAGGAGGAAGCAGCCCTCGAAAACTGTTGGTATTTCTCACTCGCCAGAACACAGTGGGTGGGGAGAGTCAAAAAAATATTTTGTTAACATTCAGCATAAACTAAAATGTACGAGTATTGCATTGCTCCAAAATTTATTAGGTTAATTTGCATTATTTTAGTTACATTATCAAGTTGTAGATTGAATATTGACATTTTAAAATAACACTCTGCAGGTTTATAACTTGTGTCTTGCCTAGGTTGGATTTGGAGGGTTTGGTCTTGTGGTCACTGTCATGGTACTGTCCTAACAAGAAATACCACTTGTCAAGGCTACACCAGGCTTGAAATCTTTTAAGGGCGATCCATTTACTGCCAGTTACACATCATCTCCTAGTGCAGTGATGTCCAGGGAAAGTCCCTTCTTCCTTTTTATCCTCTTATTGAAGCTGAATCCTCATTCACAAGATACTGTTTTATTGCAATGCACACGACTCTAGAAAACACTTTCTTTGGCTTACCTAAGCACTCGGGAAACTTGTGTATAGTTTTTAATAGCTCACCTAACCCATTGAAAATATTTGCCCTTCTTTAACAATATTACTTAGAAATAATCCAGTGAGGAGGCGCGCACAGTATTTTAGACCGGGTCATGAAAAAATACCACTAATCAAGCAAAAACTTTTTTTTATGGTACAGAACTAGTAAATAATTTTGCACAAACTTGTAAATAATGTTCAAAGGTATTTCAACAATAAAAAAAGGGATATTAAACAATTGACGTTCATTCTGTGTCACCACTACATTTTAACTTTCCGTACTGCACCGAACACATGTTACTGCCGAGTTTTCTTTGCAGATATGTCACTGGCATACACGGCATCTAGTCTCAGTTTCTCTGTTCTTTTTCCTGTTGCAGTAGGCGCATCTTCCAGGCCCTTCTAGTTCTTGTAGAGCTGCAGGCTGCTCTTCTACAGACAATCCTTACATTTAGCAGATGTTCCTTTTTTAGCCCCATTGGGAGAGTTTGAATACCGTTCTTGCAAATCTCTCACACACAGCTGTTGGTTTAGTTCTCTCAAAAAATTACGCCTATGAATGTTAAAGTTACCTTTCGCATGCTTGTAAATAACATACAAATTAATTCCAGTAATGTTCAAGATAGTAAAAAGCAAAGTCATTGGCCAACGGTTGCTTGTCCGTGAAACTGACTAACGCTTTTTATAAGTCTTTTGATTTCTCTTTTCCTGTATGATGCGTTGGACTTCACTATATATGAAGGAACTATTTTACACGAAAATAAAACAAAACTGACACATTCTTGGTATATTAACTGAAAAAATACAGTAAAACTTAACTCATAAAAACTCATACATCATGGGGCGCGCCAGGAGTTTTAGACCAGGTCCGTCAAGCAATGCACTTAGGTTGACACTGAGGAGCACGAGGGGTGAACTGTTTACGCACACTGATAGTGGATGGGTCCAATGTACGGTGCTGAGGGGATGGAAGCTAGCGGCCTGCTACGTTAAGAACTATAAATATTTATCTCTGAACGCAGTCGAAAAGACTGTGACGTGCCCTCTCCAGGGTTAATTGCAAAAAATCCATTTATTAATAAAAATGTGCTAACTGAAGAATTTCCTCACTGCCATAAAATTCTGTTCAGTGTTATCTTGAGGGAGGCACAAGAAATCCAGAATGTGGAACTTGCTGCATACTTCATTCTTGACCGTAGCAAGGTGGCACTTCCAGTAATGAACCGTATTTCTACTAAATTTGTTAGGAATTGCTTGGTGTCTTTTTTTTTTTTTTTTGTTGGTAAAAACTAAGTTGCCAATGGCAAATGGGTGAGTAATTCTCAAGGGCTGAAGGAAGCACAATATCAAAGTAAAACATGAACAAACATTTATTATCAGAAAGGAATCATCTTTACTCATGTCATTAGAATTTACAAGAAAGAAAGAAAGAAAGAAAAGAAGGAAAAGGTAAATATACTGCATTTATGAAGTTAATGCCTTTCTAGAAACCGTTGCACAAAGCATTTTGCTGTTTAACTTTTGCTCATCTTAAAAATTTAAAATATATTACAGTTAATAAAGCTGTTTAAAATAATACATTTTTATCCACAATGAAGGATGTAATTAAACAATTTAGCTTAACATATAGTTCATTGATAAAGCTTTTCCACCAGAAATAAAATATTTAATAGCCACAAAATGTATGTAAATGACTAGAAATATGACAACCCATAAAATCATCATGATTATAATACTTGCCTGCCTTACACATCTCATTACATAATACTTTATTTGGTATACAAAATAAAGTATGAAACTCATTTTGTACATTTGTCAGATAAAGTAAAAAATACATTTTGCACATTATCCTGCACGAACAAGTCTATTTAAAAGGATCTTATTTTAGTGTAGCATTCAGTAAAGTTTACAATACTTTACTCTGCAGTGCTAGATAGCTTACACAGCATAGCTCAGGAATATTTCCTGTTTCTTGGAACTAGCATTGAGGAGGAACTAACACTGTTGAAAGCAATTTCCTGGTTTTATTTCATCAGAATTTTCATACCAATGAAGAATTGAATCCAATAATAGTCTCCAGAATAACATTTTGGTAATACATTGTATGAGCCATCATAAAAATCAAAATGGCTGTTTTTCATACCAGTGTCATGAAATCAAATTTAAACAGGAGTTTTAAATATATATACATATGCACACACACACAACATGTCCTACCAATACATTTATTGGCACATGTGGATTAAAACCATTCTGTGGTGCCTCAAAAGCAAATGACATTAATTTACTGTACTTTTGTTTCTGAAAGCCTACACAATACTAAACTGAATGGTATTTCAATATGCAAATCAGAATTGCACCTCCACAGTAAAATGCATTTCTGGATTGCCCATTATTTCAGTATAAACTGAATGTACGAATCATGCAAACGACTGCTGGGAACAAGCACCATGGGCCAAAAATCACTTGATACTCAAGACATTAATTAAATCAATAATTTTACTGAAAATTTTACATTCTGAAGCCCACCTACTGTTTATTTGTAAAGCCTAGCATAACCTTACTTTTATATTCCTAATACCAAAGTTAACAGTTTTAAGGAAAAAGAGGGAAGATGAAGATATAATTTGCACAATGGTATGAATTGTGCATGCTTTTTAATATGCTAGACTAAATGGTATTGAGTATCGTTAAAGGTTAATATCATGATTTTAAAGAAGGCATTAATAGGAGAGATGAAGTACCATACTGATGTTTCCTCTTTCTTAGATCCTTAACCAACAATGAGATAATAAATATGGTAGGCTTATATGTCTCTCCAAATGCTAGGTGCAGATCTACTACTATCTACTACTTATCCATATAACTCCAAATCTATTTTTTTAGTAATTACTATAACAATAAATACTGCACACTTGTAATAATTATGCTGTCACGGAAGATCAATGATGACATTTTAAAATTTACCAATACTTATTGCTTCAGTTTGTATTGATACTTAACAATATTAAACATATTTTCTGGTTAAAGCAGGGAAATACATGAAAGTATAAGGTGACTCCTGGCCCACAACATTTGAAATTAAAGCTTTGTTATACTGAAACATGTGCTTAACCCTCGAACCGGTAGTTGAAATAGTTCTAACCGGTGGGTGTGCACCACAAATTTGCAGTACCTGATGTATGTCACTTTGACAGATGTATTATTCACAGAATATGCACATATAATACACCAAAACATTCAGCATGAACTGGACTATTTGAAAAGTGGTTTGCATTTACCTTTAATGTAATAGTATTTTTATTTTCCGCCCCGTTAAATGCCCCCTCAAAAAATCAAGAAATATTTTTCAATTAGACATCAAATATAAATGACGAATCTCTTTTTCATAAAATATTTAAAATATACATTTTTGTAGAGAAATTAATTCCGATTATAGGTATGCAAATTTTAAGTGAATAGTGTTAATACTTCAGGAATTATTCAATAAAAAGTACGGTATTTGATAGAGCTCTAACCGGTGGGTGTTCATAACCTACGTCAGGTGGCAGAACACCTCCATTCTGCTGCACTAGGCCTTGAATTTCCAGATGCATTTAATTCAATTACAATATCTTCATCATTTAAATCCGAAAATGTAGCCATCGTGTGTGCATAACACACAGTAAACAATGAAAGCAAGTCACAACAAAATCAACACGTGTTTCAAAGCTCTGCGAATTGCGATCTTCAATTGTTTCAAAGATATCGCACAAAAATGGATGTATTTAACAACGAAACCTTCCACATTCCAAGGAGAAAACATGCCTGGGTGAATGCTGCCATCTAACAGAAATATTCACAACAACTTCTAGCTTTATTTACTGGTTAAGTGGACCTGACGATCCATCGTCAGCGGCGGTTGAGATAGGCGCACACCTGCCGATCTATTGTCAGCTACCGGTTCGAGGGTTAATAAAACCATTTCTTGAAACAGGTACAACCATGAAAAATTCTATGACTACTTGTGTTCGTCAAGATATACTAATGATAGTATTATTGGTTTTACATCCCACTAACTACTTTTATGTCTTTTGGAGATGCCCAGGTGACAGAATTTTGTCCCGCAGGAGTACTTTTACATGCCGGTAAATTTTCTGACACAAGAGTGGCGTATTTGAACACCTTCTAATACCACTGAACTGAGACAGAATCAAACCTGCCAACTTGGAGTCAAAAGGCCAGCTCTCTACCATTTGAGCTACTCAGCCCAGTTCAAGATATACAGACTGTCAGCATGCTCAAAGGCATTATGATCTATAATACAAATTTATTTATAAAAATAACTTACCGAGTAAGTTGGCTGTGCGATTAGGGTCGTGTAGCTGTTAGCTTGCGTTCGGGATATGATGGGTTCGAATCCCACCTTCGGCAACCCTAAAGATGGTTTTCCATGGGTTCCCATTTTCACACCAAGCAAATGCTGAGGCTGTATCTTAATTAAGCCAAAGCTGCTACCTTCCCAATCCTAGCTCTTTCTCATCCTTGCGTCGCCAAAAACCTTTGATGTATTAATGTGACGTTAAACCACTAGTATAAAAAATAAAATTAATGAATGAGCTAACTGAGATAATATTTATCTACAGAGATTATTTTCAATTTTCCTTCTAATAAGAACTCCAGATCTTTAAAAGAAAATAATACACTTCAGTATGGTCAATAATACTGCCAATATTTTTCAAAAGAAAAAGAATATCAGAATAACGAACATAACAAATACAACAAAATTACATTTAAAGTACAGTAGGTACCAGCAGTTGTTTTACTAATAATTACTATAATAATACATTCTGGCCCTTCCAGTATTTGAGAACAATAACTTTGCAAAAGTGTGTCAAAAATAAAATAACTGTAGCTGACAAATAGTTTGAATGATTATATAAATAAAATTACACATTCATAACAGTATATAATATCCAACAACTCTAAACTTAATTTCTTTAAAAACATACCATGAACCTGCATGAAACTATAGCCCATAGGACTACTGTAGAACAGGTACTATTTCTTCTGTAAAATGAGAGTATAAAGGAAAGTTGTTAAAACAAAAATCTAACTTATAGTAATGAATACTTGAAAATGCCCACTCTTCTTCTTTAGCATCAAAACATTTCATCCTCATGATAATACCATGATCAAATTATTAAATCTTTTTATAAAGTAAAATGGTTTATAAAGAGCAAAGAGCCTCAGGGCAGCATCAATTCAAATCAGGATTTACTGTATTACATCTATAAGATGAAATAAACTTTCTGTACTTATCATTTTCCTTTGTTTGGTAAATATTGAACAACACACATCGTACTTTACTGCAGTATAATATGCAGAGTTAAATTTTATATGGGTAAAAATTCTACAATTCGTATATTCTTAGTAAAACACCGAACAGCCAAGGCATTTCTTGTACTTCACTCAAGTGTTATGTAATAAAACAACATACATTCACTACACTAACTTAACAAAATCCCTTCACCTAACTACAAACTTAACTATACAAAAGTTAATGAACAATTTGCTCTCACTAGAGACAGGCACCATAATGAGTAATAGACTGCTAATGGACAGCATGTAGCCAAGTCATCATAGGAACTATATGTAGTGGACCAGCCACAGCTTATAGAAAAGCACAGATAACTACAGTAAGGCCTATGATTTAAACAACTTGACAATGATAGATGATGAAATGAAAGGTATATCAGCAAATTCTTTGTCGAACAAACTGATGATACCAGGGAGATAAAATCAAGACCACCACTACTCAAGTGTTCTTCATAATCATGTCAAATATGAGAGGTTTCAGCTTCTATTATTCAATAATAGATCTCAAACTTTAATTACATTCCAAAACTGCCATTATCTATGATTCAAAATCATTCTACTTTATAATTGTTGATCATTCCCATTCATAGAAGATGCTGAAGTAACAGTCATTAACAATGGATCTAAGAACTTAAAATACAATTAACAATGACACAGTAAACATCACATTTTACTAACAGCAACCTGACTAGCATTTACATGAATGGTTCACATTGGACTCTATCCATTTTCAGCAGAAGGCAGCATTATTATCACATTCATACAATGCACTGATCAGTAGTAGTTAACAGATAAGAAAATATCTTATTTACACATTTACAAAAAAAATTCTGAAGGCTTCATGTATATCCCAAAATGGATATAACATTTATTGTAACTAAGCCCGCATTATGGGGTCAGAACATATTCTTCTGTCATTTCATGCAGAAGAAAAATAATTTGTACAATGAAGCCCACCAGTGTCTTTTTAAAAAATTATGTGAGCCAGTTCTCCAGGATGAGAAAACGTTATTATGATTAAACAATATATTTTCAAAAAGATTATAATTTATTGGCCACAAAAGTGGAGCTCTAAAGATCTCTAACAAAAACTTTTCTCCTAATACAACACAGAACCTGTACATGTTTCAAGGAATGTCATCCCACGACACTGCCGTTACTCACTGGTGCCCCCACTTGGAGATGCAAGCAGAAGTTTAAAGACCACCACCACTACGTTCTACTGAGATCTGCTTTTTCAGCAACTCGCGTTCGTGGTGCTCCTCTTCCAGTTCCGCTATACGTGCAAATCGAGAATATGCTACATGGCCTGACTTGATAGCGGACATCATCTGAAAAACAAAAATATTGAGAACGACATTACTGCTAAGAATTTGGATACTGCTTGCAAAACCACTATCTAAAATATTTCAGCTTAGAAATTGTGCTGGTAAGGTTCTGTCATCTAAGGTTCAAAATTGCACAAATTATGCAAAAGAATTCTTCATCTTAATGATAGATGCGCTATAGTTCAACATTTCTCTGACAACACTGTCACACAGTAGTTTTTTGCAGGTGCAACAAAGATGTATTACCTAACATAAAGGCAACTAGTTAAATTGTTTCTTAATTGTAAATATACAGTGAGACCCCATTAATATGTGCCTGCTTAATACAGGTTTTTTTCAGATCCCTGCACATTTTTTCTATGTAAGTCTTTTAAAAATTATACCCATACCGGTATATTGCACTCAATCTCCATCTATTATGCATTATTCACAGAATATTTTGTATTCATTTTCAGCAATGCTTGGAAGAAAAGTTAAATTTACGTTACTTGTTTTAGCTAGGGTCATAAAACTGTATTCTGTTCTTTATTTGCTGGTTCTGCAACATATTGGTTCCATCTCCTGCGCTCTTTAAACCTATACCTTTGTACAGAACAATACTGTGACTGCTGAGTCATTACCCCTTCTCTCGCACTCACATTCCTTAGCTCTGGAAAACTTTGCTGGTCAGTTTCATGTTGTCCTTGGTGGATTAAAATGAGTATTAAACTCACTTCAGAAATTCTTGAATTAGATGAAATCACTTGACAAAAGGATAATGATGAATCGTTTATTAAGAAGTGAGTCATAACCGATGGCTTCATTCTATGATACGACTCCTGCTGTTGTAGATTTAGTCGACTTGCTGTGTTGTTCAATGATGGCCTCCGTGGCTTCACGACTTGAGATGGCATCTTCACTTCTCCGTATACCAATAGATGGCGGGCTTGCATCACATCAGCTTTGGAAAGTTTTTCTTTCCATCAGATATGTAATTTTTTTTCTTGACAAAAAGCTCTTGTAGATAACTTGTTGGAAAATGGACCTGATACGTTTTGGCATGGCATTTCTTACCTATAAACGCTTTTTTAAACGCTTTAAAAGATGTTATTACCTCTTGCACTTTCGAGAGATTGCTTATTGTTCTTATCTTTGGGACACTCGACGAGGTAACAGTATCCTTTGAACCTATAATTTAGGTATTTGATTTTCTTTCCGCTGCTAGTTCCCTTGTATGTTTCTGTTACTTTTATTTGTGCTTGCCACATTTTTCTTCCAGGTGTTTTTTATTTATCTTTATATTTCTTGAGTTATTGGATTGTGTTTGATAAGCGCCTTGTTATTCTACGTATGTATTGGTACATGTCCTCTCAGTTATATGTAATTGATGTTTTATGCTACAACGGAGTGATCTGTACATTTATTGTGCATGTATGCTCCTTGTGTGGATTTTTCCTTTCTCTGCCATTCATAATCCATGTCAGTGCTGGGCTTTACTAGCATTGTATAGGATAGACACGGTTGAAGTTTGAAGGTACTTATGTGATTGCTACTCCTATTTCGGAAGGGATGCAGATATTTACACATATCATATGCCTTTTAAACTTATTCATTTGAGCATTTGACTTGTGAATTGTTGTAGGTGAATTTGCATGACTACTAGTTTTCCTTTGGTTGTGGTTCTTTCGGCATATGTGCTAGTGCGCGAGTGTGTGTAAATGAGTAGTTTAATGGGGCGTATATCAACTATGGGATTTCCATAGATTTTAAATTTTTATTTCCTCCTTATTGTTGGCATGATTTGCCCCTTTTTTTCCCCAACCTCCTCCCATTACTTTTTTGGTATTTGAAGTAAAAGATGGCGAGCATGTTTGTCTTAATTCTTGTTCCCTGTTATTTTTGTGCATTCTGCGCATGCTTAATACTTGGCCCACTAATTACATTTCCGTGATTGACTTTGATGATTGTTATCAAACTACTCCTTGATTATTAAAAAAGAAATCTTATTGTGTGTGAGAGGTAACATTTGAGTCGGGTTTTATATATGTGATACAGGAAAGATTTACTTCCTTTTCGGGATGTATAATCAAAGTCGTGGCTTGTTATTGTATTGAGATGAAAGCAATACACAACTACTATGTAAGTAAAGCTTGGTAAAGGTGACATGAAAAAGAATTCTGGTGTGAGTAAGAACCATATACCGGTATGTGCATTTATATGTAGGCTATATGTTTGCCCTTTTCTATTTCGAGACATTATCCTTTTTCTTCCAATTTTTAAACCTTCCTTTTAAATATTTCTTGGTTTGTATTGTACATAGATTAGCCTTTTATGCTCGTTTTCTATGGCCTAGGAGGCCCATCTCCAGTTCATAACCTGTTCACTGGTCCTTTCCAGTTACGGTCCAAACCCAACCTTTGGTATCATGATTATTGTTATGGCACTTAATTTCCACTGCGCACTCTAATTTTCTTGGGAATTTATCGTAGTAGAGATTCATATAATTAGCGGGTATGGGTGGTTCAGAAGGAAGCCATACTTTCAGTGTTGACTCAGTTAATGTAACTTTAAAGCTTTTCAGTCTGTTGAAAACTCTAATTGTAACACATACTGTATAACACTATAATATACTTGTAAAAAACAAAAAAACAACTATTTAACAAGGAAGGGCATGTTTCGTTCTACAAGAACATCCTCACTTTAAACCATGTGCACATAATATGTATAAGATTGTATAAATATTGTATAAACTTGTCAATGATTGCGAACTGGTGATGTACAAGTGAGATAAATTATGACTGTAGTAGTCCTCCACTACCACCTTAGTAACTTTGAGAAAGTTTTCTGTACTTATCTAAGCTGCTGACTGTCCGTTACCTCCAGCAACTGCATTTGAATCAGTTGAGCTGGTTCGAATTTGACAAGATGCCCTTACAACAATGCGAGTGATATGACAGTTTCTCAATGCTTCTGATGATATGTAAATGAGTGTCAAAGCAAAATTAAAAAATGTTGATATTTATTGTTCAGGTTTGTGTACCGAGACATATTATGATTAATGAGCCCCACCCAAACCAGTAAGATGTGTGTATATCGTGTATGCTATACCATTAATAGGTCAAGTGTTGTAAAACATCAACATTTGGCAAACAATAATGTAGCATTTACAATACTGTGCATGCAATATTTCAATTAAAATACTAAAATAATATTGAACATGTTCTGTATATGTTATATTGTATGTACTGCATTTGGTTTTCTTTCCTTAATATGCAGTCCCAGTTAAAATGCAGGTAATGCACAATCCCTTGAATGAGGTTTTATCAGGTTTTGCTCTAGGTCACATACAAAACAAAAGAGGTATTAGAAAAAAATATAAAGCACATGTTTTGAAACTAAACTTTTAACCAGAATGGTACCAGCTATAACAAACATGCTCCTCATCTTTGCATATGCTCAAAGACTTCAGAAGGAAGTGAAGATAACTGAAGAAGGCCATTCCATTTTGCTTCTGCAAATCTAAAACTACCAACTTACTTTTTGGTATAAATTAACTGATCAACTGATATACACCAAAATATTTTTAAATAAGCAACATTACTAGTTTTCATTACAATGGCTCTGAAATCTTTTGGTTAATAGCATACTGATTCTTTTTTGCTTTACGTCGCACTGACACAGATAGGTCTTATGGCGACGATTGGACAGGAAATGCCTAGGAGTGGGAAGGAAGTGGCCGTGGCCTTAATTGCCTGGTGCAAAAATGGGAAACCACGGAAAACCATCTTCAGGGCTGCCGACAGTGGGGTTCGAACCCACTATATCCCGGATGCAAGCTCACAGCTGCGCTACCCTAACGACACAGCCAACTCGCCCGGTGGCATACTGTTTTGTCATATGAAATACTGTTACACTCCCATATGGTAGGGGGGCTACTCTGCTGGCTTAAAGACATTTTGAATACTTGCAAACAGGCCTGGTAGAACAAAGACTACTGGAACACTCAAGAAGGATCTCAATCACCACTGAACTCCAACGGAGTTTCATTAATCTCGAAGTGATATTTCCATACATTTGAACAGTCTTAATATTAGCATATGGAGGGAAGAAAGAAAATATCCTTACATCAAGTAACAAGTCAACAGAGTTCTTAAGAAAACAAAATATAGAAGTCATAAGTTGAAAATAATGACCATGAAATGTTTACTCTCACAGGTAATACTGATTTGAGATCATTTCTAAAATTATTTCACGTCGTCTTTGGTTTTGGAGGATAAACTGGAGAAACATGTAGTTTCCTTCCGTCGTCCTCGCTGAACGTGATTGTGTCTGTAAACCCTTCAGAAGGAAGTGAAGATAACTGAAGAAGGCCATTACATTTTGCTTCTGCAAAACTAAAACTACCAACTTACTTTTTGGTATAAATTAACTGATCAACTGATATACACCTGAAGACAAAAAGAGCTTGAAGAGTTAGTGGAACTTCAAAGCTCATACATATTTACAGAACACTAATTACTACATTTTGACAAAAAAGAAGATGATTCTTGGGGTTATCAAAATACATCATCACATTGCTGCAGTTTCCAAAAACCTGCTTGTGCAAATAGGATTTTCAACTTTACTAATAAACAAATTAGAAACAAGAGCAACTTCTTCATGAAGGTCAAGAATTATGCAATTTCCCTTAATACTGAATATTCATAGTAGCAGAGTAATCCTGCGGTGCACAATGATTTCTTGGTAAACGATGTGATCCAGTTATTTCCCAGGAGAGTACAACTGCTACTCTGATCATCAAAATTCAATTAATATAACAGTGAACTACTGGTAGCCAAATGGAAAACCAAGATCTCTCAAGACTTGAACAATGATGAATTTAACACCACAGTTTCCTAGCCTCAGTGACTCATCTTTTACCTGGGCCGAAACATCTAGCTCAGAAATACAAAAGAAGAAGGAATGGCCAAATGAACACTGCACAACTAACATACTAGACATCTTCAAAACCCTGAGAGGTCAACGAAGAGAGATAAGGAGAAGAGAAGTAGTAAGTACATGTAGAAGTTAATTCCATTTTATTATTACAATCAGCAACAGAAAGCTATGTGCAAGGTTTTTGCAAGTGAGCACCCTGCTTGAACAGTTCTCATTGACAGTTACTTGCATTAAATGTGGTATAGGGCATGCACTATTTTCAATGGCAACATGCAATGCAACTTCGCCACAATAAAGTTGCTTTAATAATAATAATAATAATAATAATAATAATAATAATAATAATAATAATAATAATCTAACAAAACAACAAAAGACGCATTGCACGCTTATTTTTCTGGTATTTTCTCTCATCCCAATGATCATGTAAGATAGGAATATCCACCAAAGGTTGCCGAGAGCAAACGTGTTGAAATGTATGATTTATATAATCCGGTTATTTCCAAACATAATGTAATTCAGGTAGTTCAGGATATCTCAATAGACACCGCCAGTGGTCCTGATAATGTAATTGTCCAGGCTATCAAGAACACTACAGTTTCAGAAATATTTGCAATTATTGTTACCAGGATTTTAAAAACCAGGTTAGTTCCATCAACCTTCAAGAAAGCTTGAACAGTTCTCGTTGACAGTTACTTGCATTAAACGTAGTACTATTTTCAATGGCAACATGCAATGCAACTTCGCCACAATAAAGTCACTTTAATAATAATAATAATAATAATAATAATAATAATAATAATAATAATAATAATAATAATAATAATAATAATAATCTAACAAAACAACATCAATTAAGATGACTACTATTGTTGGCACCAAATCTATTATAACCAAGAAGAATAACTTACAAAAAAAAAGGCCACAATTCTGGCGAATAACATCAGGTCACTATTAAAATGCACAATTATATTTAAATCAAAATAGGGATATACTTCTGGATCACCCTGTATAAGTCAGGAGAACTAATTTTTCTTTTTCTAAAATAAACATCGTAATACTGAAAATTTATAATAAGTGTTTTAAAACTAGCAGCATAAAGTTTTTATGATACTGTTTGAAGAATGAAATTACTACAGCAGTGAGCAATGAGAAGCCATGCTCTGCCATATAATCAGTGATAAGGTAGGTGGAGGCCTCCAAGCATGAAGTGTTTCTTCTTAATTAGCTCAATTTTTAATCCTTTTTATAGAAACATATTCAAAATATTCTGTGAACAGCTGCTTTTAATGCACCTGTTCTGTTTATAAACATAGTTAATGCAGAGAAAGTTTAGAGAAAAACAAATAAAATGCTCTCATTTTAATATACACGTTTTACTTATTAAGAAGAGGTTTTCACTCACAACAAACAATACATTACATTTCTTCACAGCCATGAGCAATAGCTCTTCAAACACAAGATTAATCATTATCAACTACTATACCAAAATCAGTAAATCAGTAAAATATAAATATGTAATATAATACAGTTAGGGCATGCTAAGGGGCAAGTTATATGGACAGGAACAGGTGGTGGTTGACTTATGGATTAGCAAAAACCAGGTCAGGGAAGAAGTGATATGATTTCCTCATAACATATCCAATAACTATAAAATGAATTTATATTTACAACAATAATGTTTTATGTCTCTTCAACTATTTGTGGCCTTAAAAGAAAAACCAGATAGGCAGAAATCTGCCTGGAGAGATGTTTTTAAAAATACAGTACATGCTGTTATACATTCAATCTGCAAGCCTCCTGTATGAACTAAATTTAAAAGTCATTAAAAACCACGTCTTAACTATCAGCCTTGGTCTGTGTCGCTTCTCTTACCCTCTTCAGCCAGTCCATTGTTCTCCTAGAGATGTACCCTCCTCCATTTGTGTCACATGAGCCTGCTACCAAAGTTGGTTCATACATACAGTTTTATCCAACAAGTTAATTACTAAAAAAGCCTTTACCTCCACATTGCAAATGTCTTCCTGCTATTATTCCCACTGTTTTGTAACAGGAATCATGCTCACTAGTTACGTGTCTCTTACTTCCAGCTTATGAATGAGATATTCTGAGTCTGCCCAGCTTCCTCTCACATAAAGCAAAGTTGTTCTGAAAACAGAGCATTGTTCACTGCTTTCCTGCAGAATACCACTGATTAGAGCTGTGAGTTCACTCAATTAGCTCTCCTTCTTTCAATGGTTAACATGCTGGGAAATCTGCTGACATGAGTTTCTTGTATTTAAGTTCTCTAAAATGCCAATCAACTAAGCCAGGATTCAATTTCACTACTCAGAGAATAGAAGGCAGTCAGCTAACCAACTGTCTGGGTCCATGGCTAAATGGTTAGCATGCTGGCTTTTGGTCACAGGGGTCCTGGGTTTGATTCCCGGCAGGGTCGGGAATTTTACCATCATTGGTAAATTCCGCTGGCACAGGGGCTGGATGTATGTGTAGTCTTTATCATGATCACATCATCACGACGTGCAGGTCCCCTACGGGCGTTAAAAGACCTGCACCTGGCGAGCCAAACACTAAAAGCCATACGCCATTTCATTTCATCTAACCAAGCTATGTTGTTGTTCAGAAAGAATATTGTAAGATGGCAAAAGTTTCATAATATGAATTCTTCCTTTCTAAATATAAAGGCACCAGTATATGGATACGACCATATGACAGAGCAGAACAGGGACCAAAAAGAGGAGAGGAAATTATAGAACAAAGACATTTTATTAGTGGGCTACAACTGAACCATATTTTATCCAAATCACTGATGGGGAAACCTATAAAAATGAAAGTGGGCTGAAGAGGTCCATTAACAAAGTATATGCTTGTTCATGTAGCTATTAACAGCATGCCGAAAAACTGCAGAGCATTTCTTAAAAAGAAAAGGTGTGTTTCAGTGACTTGATCTTGAAACTCACGCATCTCAGTCAGAACTGTTTTAGAACTGATGGATGCATTTTACTAAGATGCCCAATGAAACGGAAGTACATGGACTAGCTGATGAAGCTATTTCTATGGGTTTAAAAAATCATAAAAAGATTGGAATTCAGCATAATTTTGAGTTTTAATAATAATAATGTTATTTGTTTTATGTCCCACTAACTACAATTTTAAGGTTTTCGGAGACGCCGAGGTGCCGGAATTTAGTCCCGCAGGAGTTCTTTTACGTGCCAGTAAATCTACCGACACGGGGCTGTCGTATTTGAGCACCTTCAAATATCACCAGACTGAGCCAGGATCGAACCTGCCAAGTTGGGGTTAGAAGGCCAGCGCCTCAACCGTCTGAGCCACTCAGCCCGGCAATTTTGAGTTTTGAGGCCAAGGATGTACAGGATGGTACAAATGTCTTGTTACCCCTTAATTTTCAAAAAGTGGTGTATTCAATTTTAACCTCTATTTCAGATGGCCAACTCTTAGCTTACTGATGGCTGTTGGCTTAAAGGATTTCAATCCAAGATCCTTTTTCATGTATCTTAACATTGTGGTTTTTGTGATTCCAATCTCAGATGCTCATTTCAGCAGTGACTTCTTCAGCAATCAGAGCACAGATAACTATCCTATTGTGAGGATGGTTGCCCTGTTGTCTGTTTTCAATTGACTGTCAGAAACAGCTTGTGTTTCCAATGCAGTATTGTCCTTTTAGGAGAGGCTTCTTTGAGGAACTGTCTCACAAAGTCTTCTTGCACATTCCTTATTCTTACCTGTATGTGGATATTCATGTGTCCAAATACTAGCAACAAGCCACTCTTCTAAATTGTACAAGCTTGTGTAAAGTATACATCAGCTGATACAGTGCCTATCATGGAAAGGTAGAGAATTACATTATACTGTAGAACTTCAAAACACGTAACTCCTGCCTGATTTATCTGCTCATTACTTGGTACTCAATATTGGGGTTCACATGAGACTTTTACAAAATCTAAATCATCTCAAGTTTTTCAATAGTACAAGGATTGCACCAATATATTCTGTAACAGATAACAGAGGGACTATCTTCATGGGATGCAAGATTGAGTGGATCTGTGTTCATTCCCAAAACTCGCATCAAATTTGTCACCTCCCCTGTTGAATTTCAAGAACAGTAAATTTCTCTTAAGGCCTGTCTTCAAAGATAGGACAATGACATCTGGGATGACTATTTTTCTTATGATAAATGGTTGCTCAGCATCAGCAAAGAATGAACTTGCTTATTCGAGAAGATATAGTTAACAAAGAGATTATCTTATAGAATGGCAGCCAATATTGCTACAAATATTTTTCAGATTCTTGAGTATGTAACAGACAGAAAGGCTTGCCTGTTAAAAATCAATGTTGATCTTCCTCAATTTTAGGCTTAATAAGTTTCCTTATTCCACTCTCTTGGATGGACTCAATACTCTCTTAACCTATGATACAGAACAGACACACTGCTGTAGTTTGTGTACATTTTCTGATCATCTTTCTTAAATAATGGAAAAACAGGTTCCTGCTTCGAGTCACTGGGTATTTGACCACCTTCCAGACTTTTTTTTTTGTTCCATATCAGGTTCACACTGAATTTATTAATCTAGTGGACTTGTAACTCTTCATGTCAACTATTGTGTTCCCACTTCCAGCTGTCCATTTCATTCTTTTTATTTCCTTTATTGCTATGTTGGATTGAAGGAACCTCATCCAGCAGGTATGCATTTTTCTACAGTTCAATAAGGTGTTGAAGTACTTTCAAAACTTCTGTTTATAATTTCTTGTTACTACTCCATTTGGAAGCTCTACTCATTTGCTGGATTTATTTTCACTTATGATTTATTTCTTAACTAGTGGCTTGTTGAGGTATTTAGCCCCAATTTATTGAGGATATGTATTTAAACAGATTTAAATTAAGTGGGAAAGCATTGCACTATTAACTTTCCAGATGTTATGGACACAATTAGTGCTGTTAAGAAGTACTTCTTCCATCTCTGTAATTGTTTTCAGTTCTGGAAGAGAAATTAGGCTGTTAAGGCAACAGGAATTTAATTACTATTAGCTGTCTCAAGGCATGGTAGTTAACACACCCAAACAGTGTTCAGATATGGCAGATTCTTCCAATAAAGAATATCAGATAGACATATCAGCATTAACAAATGTACCTGTTCTGTGATCTTTGATCATGTGTGTGCATGAATCATATTCACTATGAAAAGAAAATGGCCACATTTTCTGGCCTTCCTCACACAGAAGTATTCATCAGAGGTAATGTAGACACAAGCCAACTCCATCTGAATACACCGGATTCTCCAAGGGAAGTGAGCGGCACACAGCCAAGCTGATATGAACCTGCCAACTATTAGACGATCACATGATTCTCCTCCATGCTCGACCATCTCAAGGCGTCCACGCAATTGTAACTCAGTACATCCAGCACTAGAGATGTTTTAAAGTTAACTGATAAAAACTCAAGGGACTCTGGATATCAGCTGGTGCCCATGTCCAAGGGACCCATAAAATCTGATAACCTCTCCTATTTGCTGACCTTCCATTACACCCCTAGCAATCTCCAGCTGTATGACAGTGTAGCCAGTATTTTTCTCTTCTCTGCCAATGAAGATTATACTGAAAATTTTAGACCAACATGATATTTTTCTTGTACATGTACTATCATACACCTCTCCAGGTTTTTCCTTAATTTGTATGGTTAATGAATAAGAGATTTTAGTGCTTTACCAAGAAATGACAAGTAGGATAGTTTGCTATAGTAATAATACAGTGTGGAAGATGTTTTGTGGGGTATATAAAGAAAGATGTGTGAGATTACTCAATAGAGCCACAACTCTGAAAATTATTTTAAACAATGAATTCCTAAAATAAAAAAAATAAAAAATTTACTTTAAATTTCAAACAGACAGGTCCTAAGATGACATAAAACATGCAACTAAAAGTAGGAGAGGAGATTCATGCCAAATTTATGCACAAAGCTAAACAAAATTTTCTTTCAATGAAGTCATGTCATGCACATGTTATGTCACTGTCTCCACCACCACTTGTACCTGTAAATATTCATCCAATTCAACTTGGCCATTCATATTTGTGTCAATTTCTCTGAGAATTTCATGAAGTTGTTCACCAGACACATGCTCACCAGCATTCTGGAAGATAAAAAAAAGTTTGCCAACATGATACAAAAAGTGAAGCAACAAGCATATTTTCTCCATAGCAGTAACAGAGGTAAAAGGAATTTGTTTGTTTGCTCATGGAAATAGCAGTGGTATTGTATTAATATGAGGTGTTTTCCTACGTAACTGCAATGCAAAATTTTAGCTAAGGAAACTAAGATTTGAGCATGACTCTCTTACATCTATCAGAAAATGAAATAGTTATCACCTTGCAATAGCCTATTTCCCACAAAAATCATTTACAAATCAAAAAAAGGGTTTCAATTAGTAAGTGCAAGTTTTATGTTCATATACCAGATGGTGCACCCGCACCTTGCAATCTAGTTTTATGCAACCCGCTTCGTTTACTACAATTCTGAAATACATCGGTTCCTCTCCCTAAACCAGAGTAATATAACGAGATGTGTGGTTACAGACTAGAAAACGCAGGAATCATGAGTGCCACTATTAATTCATTATGAATACAACGAACCTGTAAAACTAGCACAGATATGAAGAACATGTTACCTTACAACAGGAGGTGCACACACAGGCCAGGAATAGGTACTGTATAGACTAGGAACTGCCCACTGCACGTTAACCTCACAACAGCTCACTTGGCAGGGGTGCTGTCAGAGATTTATAACCGGAACAAACATACAAAATTTGGGTTGAAGGGTTTTGGCCTTTCTGACAGTTCCAACCTGTATCATTTCATTCCTTATTTGGGAAAAACTGACCTTGAAAACACAGTTCTTTTGAAGACAACTCTGTCTGTGCTCATCTCTCATAAAAAATGCCAATGTTCCACCCCAAGTTACCATATCTATATTGACCGTTATTACACCTCACCAGAGCTAGCTAATGAACTACTAGGAATGCGCATGGTTACAACTAGTATTGTTATGCCCTACTGAAGAGGCGAGCCATATAAACTAAAATCTGGCAATGTAAAGAAAATTAAAAAGGGGGGATATAATCAGCTGCCGAGAAAATGAAACTTGGCACTAAATGGAATACCATATTTTTCCATTTTTAATGAACGAAGACACAAAAAGAAACTAAAATATAAATGAAAGTAGTTTTGTGTACATATATTTCATAATAGTGGACTACAGCGTACTTCAAGTTAACACTATCAGATCATATCATGGAGTGTCCTTTGTGCCATTCTTCCAATGAAAAAAATGATTTGATGATATTAATTTTGTCTTCAAACCACTTGAAAGTTAGAATTCCATCTAAAACAAGGCATGTGGTCTATTTAGGTATGTTTTCATGGTTTTAGTAAATTTTCCATAGTTTTGCATAAATTTCTTTTTTTGCCATCTATGGCCATAGATTACTGCCATCCACATAGGGTTAAGATGATTTTGAAAATTTCCAAATTCTAAATGCTAATTTTAGAGGGCCATTCTCCATACACAGTGCACAAATAACAAAACCACTACTGGTTTTAGACTAATCTATCAGGAATTAAGTAATAAATGTATAAATAAAGTTCAGATATCTGAATAGTTTTTACAATTTTATATCTGAAAAATAAAATTCACTACAGTTTCCTTGAATCATAAGAACAAAAATATAATTAATTTGCAAATACTGGTGTATCAAAATTTAAAATCAATGTAAGACAGAAAATCATAAATCTAAACTCGATAGAAATGTTTTCAAATTATGTCCTAGTGTGCCAAACTTACATGCTGATAAACTAATGTCAAAGTTCAGTCAATCTATATCAACACCATGGAATATCTCAGAATATATGCACTCATTTCAAGGACAATGATAACTGAAATGTGGGGTGGCTTATATGAGAGTATTCGTCAACCCGACCACACGTCACCTCAACAGCAGTCGGATGGTAAGCTAAGGCCCCCCTCAAGGCTGTTTCACCATGGGGTTTGGTTTGGAGATTTATATTAATTCAAAAGTCAATATAACACAATAGCTTAGGTTTCCACGAGTGGCATTTTGATTAACATTCAACATATTTTGTCGATATGGGTTGCTAGCTTTCAATGTTTCACCAGCAACTGCACCTGGCCTTTTTAAAGGATCCACTTTCTCCAAAGGTCAAAAGTGGACTGAAGCTGTGTCCGCATGCTCCCAAACATGAGAGAAGTAATCCGGCACAGGAGGGGGGGTGTGTGGTAGGAGACACCACGGTTCGTTGTTTACTAGTTACCGACTAACTTCTTTTAATGGGAAGTATTGGCAATAAATAGCCTTACCTGGTACATCACATGTTGAATAGCTGTCACCATGTTGTACCAGCAGGAATACTACATTCTAATACAAAAAGTCCTCAAAATGTCCACCATGCACCTGAATGCATGTCTGAACAATCCACCTCACCTCACTACCCATATGTCTGGGAACATCCTGTATATGATGGTGGCATACTGTTTCCTTCACAGCTGGACTTCTGCGAACGCTTAGATTCTTTATCTTCACTGTTTTGAGCATGTGTTTCCAGGCTCTGTTTACCATTCGGTTTGTTCCTACTTATTGAAATTGTTAGTGTGTTAGCTTCCTGTTTTAACAGAGCATGGTAGTGTACTGTAGTTGAGTGAATCTGTGTCTCCGTATTGTATTTCATGGCCATCCCAGTAGAGTGTGATCAGCTACCTATGAATTTTCTGTCTGTGCTGGTTGGCTGTGCGACAATCAAGCAATGCAACCCCCTCAGCACAGTAAAAGTACAGACTGCACAGAAAACAGTGTGCCACCACCATATACAGTATATGAGGAGTACCTAACCACAGCTTCAGCCCACTACTGACCTTTCGAGAGAGTGGATCCTTCTAAATACCAGGCACAGTTTATGGTGAAACCCAAGTTGACCACGGCCTACAAGCCCGCAAAATATCTTCTGGAGTCAATATAATACTTGATAAACAAATAGAAATAACATATACAAAACAAAAATCGTAACGATTATTATTGGTTCAATACTATTTCCATGAACAACTGTTTGTGGTTTCCTGAAAAGAAAAGAAACAACCTGTTCCTACTGTACAGTACAATAATCATTACCTGCAGAAAGTCACTCAACTCTAGCCGGCCATGTGCACAGGAATCCACTTCTCTCATTAGAGAATGTAAGTCGTCTTCACTGATTTCTACATTTAGATCCTGTTAGCAGATTAATAAACAATATAAATGCTGATTCTTAACTTCACATTCTCCACTAATCCCCAACAGAGTTAACTACATATCATCCCAATGACCAACTTCATCCTGTATTCAAGAATTAGTTTCATACATTTATTTTGAGCTAATAAGTTGTTCAATTAAATGTGCAGTTTCTACAAAATAATACTGTCAGTCTGAGGAAAAAAGAAAAATTTCTGAAGTTCTGTTACTCTTACTCAAAAAGGAGTCATTTCCATTTATTCCTCGAAATAATTTAAATTCATTAACCTTGGACCCTGAAAGATACATATTTTCCATTTCTATACTGCCAGTGTCCAAAACACACACTTCTGACAAAAGCATGATTTTAGACTGCCAGTAAGTGCCATCTATCAGCAAACTTATGGAACTATTACATCAGAGAGATTAAAAATGAAAATTTTGATGCTGTAGTTAAATTCTGTGATATTATTCTGTCCACGAACAGATAAAAGGCAGGATGATGCAATATTTATTAAACAAACGTGGCAGCTGGTAGAAAAAATGGATTCAATCAATCATCAATAGCCATCATCAATGAATAGTAGTGATACTATTTTGAATATTTTAGTAGAGGGAAGACTGATTGTGTATTGAATATTGTGATTCTGATGGTAGTAGTTCATACAGTGACTGATACCCAACCTGTTAGAATAAGTGATAGTAATGTGAAAAGTTGACAGTACATAGTGACAATGAGCAGAACTGGGGTGTAAACAGTGATCAAATTTCAGATTTTGATTTGCCACTGTAAATATATATTGATGTAAGAAAAATTAATTGGAAAACTCATAGAAATGGTAGTAAAAATTAGACTGGTAAATTTTCTGTGTAAAACTAATTACTTACCCAATAATCAATATGGGTTTCTCCCAAATAGAGGAACTGATAATACCGTATTTGATACAGTAATAGATGTTCAAAAGAAACTTAGATGAAAATAAATTAGCAGCAGGGCTACTCATAGATCTTAAAAAAGCATTTGACCTGGTTGACCACAAAATACTTCTAAACAAGTTAAAAATAGCAGGAATTAGGGGTTTAGCACAAAAGTGGTTCCAAAATTATTTATCAAACCGAACACAATATGTGATGATTAATGATACTAAAAGTTCTAAACAGCAAACAAAAACGCGAGTACTGCTGGGTTCAGTACTAGGTCCTATTCTATTTATGATTTATATTAATGACATACAATCTTTAACACTAAAGGGAAAATGTAAATTATTTGCTGATGATATCTTCATAACTTATGAAGGACTAAGTGAAACACAAATTATGGAAGATATAAATTGTGACTTGAACAAGTTATCAGACTGGGCTTTATCTCAAAAAATGATCATAAATGTGACTAAAACAAAATACTTAATCTTTCATAAAACAGACCATAAGATCACAGCAGCTAACACTATTACCGTAAAGGACCAAGTAATAGAGAGCGTCAACTCAGCTATTCGTCAATTAAAATTAGACTCATCACTTTCCTGGAAAAGTCATATTGATAATGTAATCAGTAAAACTGCTCCTCTGATAGGAATAATGCACAGATTAAGATACAGTAATTTCTGTCATCAACAACTGAAGTGTATATATTATGCAATGATCCACCCACATCTAACATACATAAGCTTCATTCGTGGAAGATGTAGGAAAGATTATGTTAATAATTTAGAAATCCTACAAAAAAGAGCCATCAAAATCATATATGGATTCCCCTTCCTCAAACTGTCACATGAAGTTTTTTCAGAGTCAAATATTCTGCCATTCCATAAACAAATTGCAATTTCATCATCAGTCTTGATGTATAAGCTAGACAGGAAATTAACCCACTCTACTGTTAACTTCTCCCATTTTAGTGAAATTCATGGATATGAAACTAGAGGATCATTAAGCTATATCCCTCTAACTCTAATTCAGTAAAGTATGGAATGAAAGGCATAGAATCATCAATGTTTAGGGAATATAATGCATTGCCTCCTGTTATAAAGAACTCTAAATTGGTTATATGTTTTAAGAAAAAACTGAAGGCATATTACTCTTATACAGATATCTCAATATAATCTTTAATTAATACAAGAATATATTGTCCATATTTAATATCGTACAGCCATGCAATATCTAAATATACTTCTGAAAAACTATGATGCATGTTAAAAAAAAAAAAGTATGTCTTAGTTATCCAAAAATGTACTTGTCATTTTACAGAAAAAGCTATTGTATATGAAATGCAATTATTGTGTCACCTTAAGAAAAGTATGTACTGTATTGAAATAAATAAATAAATAAATAAATAAATAAATAAATAAATAAATAAATAAATAAATAAATAAATAAATAAATAAATAAATAGAACAAGGGGAGGAACTAGGACGAAGAAGGAAGCAGTTTCAGAGGTATAGGTGGAAGAAGCAGCTGAGCAACTTACTGTGGTAGGGGAAAATCAATTATTTTGAGTGATGAAGAAAAACACTGATCATTTTTCCAATCTGTCCATATACTGCTTTAAAGTCAGTATACTAAAGTCAACATAATGGCCATTTTTTGCTCATCTCTGAATTTTTGTTGTACTGAACATATTTTAGTAATCAACACTTCATTACGACAATCAACACTTAATTTTGAAATCTACAAATATATTTTGGGCATTCTATAATTATATAATTTTCTTTCAAACACTTTCATAACATGCAGAGTCAGGGTATTCCTCTGTATTTTTTCACAATCTTCCCAGTTTCTTTCCTTAAATATAGGGACAATAATTCTCTTTTCCCAATCTTCTGAGATTTTCGTCTGTCTTCAGGCTACTTTAAATGCTGTACTGGTCACATGAACAAATAGTATCCATCAAATTTCATTATTATTTCTGTCTTAAATGGAATACAGTACAATAACTCTTTTAGGGTAAATCGGTGATTTCAAATACTAACTACCAAATACATAATTATATAATTCGTCCTAGTTCCACCCCTTGTTCTGGACATTTATTTATTTATTTATTTATTTATTTATTTATTTATTTTAATTTATTTATTGTATTTCATACCACCAACAAAGATGTTCCTCCTATGACAAGTGGCTTAGTCACTATATATTAATTATTAAAAACACTTTAGGAAGAAAGTGTTATCAATAGCTAAAATAGTTAATACAAAAAAAAAAAGAAAAAAATAGAAGGGAGAAATACATGAACTTCAAAGAAATTAAGAATTACTATCTACAGTACAAAAGAAATAACACTAGTCTTAAATTGACAACAGTTAGAAAAGCAATTGAAAAAAAAAAAAAAGGGAAAGTAAACCAGGAAATACCAATGTTTGATAAGAGGCAATCAGTATCAACAGCACATTATATCTTACGTAAGTACAACTACACTCTAGCAGAATTTTTTTTTTTTTTTTGCAGTTTTCATTGCATCATGTTTATCTACATGAAATAAAAGTTCTGGTTTAGTGACAATGTTCATACAATAATTCCTTTAGTAATAGAGTGTCTTCTTCATCTTCTTCTTCTTTTACTTTTACTGCTTATTCCCCACACTGTGGGATCGCAGGCACGAACTATGTCACACATGTGGATTTTTTTTTTTTTTTTTTTTGCTAGTTGCTTTACGTCGCATCGACACAGATAGGTCTTATGGCGACGATGGGACAGGAAATGGCTAGGAGTGTGAAGGAAGCGGCCGTGGCCTTAATTAAGGTACAGCCCCAGCATTTGCCTGGTGTGAAAATGGGAAACCACGGAAAACCATTTTCAGGGCTGCCGATAGTGGGGTTCGAACCTACTATCTCCCGAATACTGGATACTGGCCGCAATTAAGCGACTGCAGCTATCGAGCTCGGTACATGTGGATTTGGCCCTGTTTTACAGTCAGATACCCTTCCTGATGCCAACCCTGTATGGAAGGATGTAATCACTATTGCGTGTTTCTGTGGTGGTTGGTAGTGTGGTGTGTTGTCTGTATATGAAGAGGAGAGTGTTGGGACAAAAACAAACACCCAATCCCCTGAGCCAGAAAAATTAATCACAAGCGATTAAAATTCCTGACCTGGCCGGGAATCAAATCCAGGACCCTCTGAACTGAAGGTCTTAACGCTGACCATTCAGCCAAGGAGTCAGACCTTTAGTAATAGAGTATAAACATTATAATTAGCAGAAAAGTCAAGATCAGTATGGCTGGTGTTATTTGGAATCAAATTGTATGTTGAACACATCTTAAACAGAGGAGAATTCTTATGAAATAACTTCTTAGGAATAGGGATTACAAAGTGATTTCTAAAGTGTAAGTTAGCTTTCTTGATGTTAAACTGTAATTGTGAAAATTACAGAGGAATTACTCTGACTGTGCATGTTATGAAAGAGTTTGATACTGGAAAAGGAACAACATCGATTTAAGAGTAGAAGACCAACAGTGGATATGTATTTGCAATGCAACAGATTGTGGAAAAATACAGGGAATACAATAACGATCAAATTCTGACCTTCATTGACTTGAATACTTTGTGTTCCCGGAGGTGGAAAGCAATTTTCAAGTAGTTTAGTAATTCTAATAATTCTATTATTTACAAGTTTATACAGAGTGTTTCTAAATTCCCATTACAAACTTTTAGGGCTTGCAGTGGGGACCAAGACAGTTAAGTTTAGCATAGGAACTTGTGTCCGGAAATGTACCGTCTTCCCGCTACCCGCAAAAAACCACCACAGCACACTTTCACAGCTCCTGCATTTTCGGCGCTCTCTCCGACTTCTGCTGCTTGCCATCTGGGTCCAATTACAGGCGGGGCTCGATGTGACGACCACCGACGTCAACACAGACATGGTCGGTACCTACGTATCATGTTCTCATACACACGATCATCAATACCGGGTCCTCCAACATCTGCCGCAGCCATAACCCGTGCCAGTAGATCTTCCTCAGATTCCACAGGGATCTCGTAAATCAAGTTTTCATACGACCCCATAGGTCAGGCCTTTTCAACTCGAGCACTTAGTGCTGGGGCGCACCAGCGCTGCACTCAGCAGCACTGTTCCCCTCCTTCCTCACCTAGACCATGTAGTACATTGTGTTTTACATCAAGAACAATTATGTGCAAAAAACGTTTGCAACTTTAAATCTGTTATGGATACTGTGTCAAAATGTGTAAATTTCTGCAGAAAGCAAGGTTTTTTTTTTTTTTTTTTTTGCTAGGGGTTTTACGTCGCGCCGACACAGATAGGTCTTATGGCGACGATGGGATAGGAAAGGCCTAGGAGTTGGAAGGAAGTGGCCGTGGCCTTAATTAAGGTACAATCCCAGCATTTGCCTGGTGTGAAAATGGGAAACCACGGAAAACCATTTTCAGGGCTGCTGATACTGGGATTCGAACCTACTATCCCCCGGATGCAAGCTCACAGCTGCGCGCTTCTACGCGCACGGCCAACTCGCCCGGTGAAAGCAAGGTTTGAACCATCAGCAGTTCAAAGAATTTTTAAAAGATCTCGAGGCAGAATGTAGCGAAATTCCCTTTTATTGTATTGTGCGCTGGTAAAGTCGCACGAAAGTGCTAACAACCTTCTTTGCAATACCTGAAGAAATTGCTCTGTTCATGGAGATGAAAGATTCTCCACAACCAACTTTGAGGAATAAACAATGGGTAGCTGACCTCGCTTTCTTGGCGGATATAAAGTCTTATTTGAATGCTTTAAATACAGCATTTCATTGCAAGGGAGAAACACATTATTCATTAGTTATATTTTTTGGGCTTATGCCGTGTAAATAATTGTAAACACACTCAACGTTTCAAAAGGAACCTTGCCTTTCTTCATCAGGAGACAAAAGAGAAAAGAAACGACGTATTGATGGTTGCTAGGAGAAAGCAACGAGGAAGCTTCAAATGGTGCCCAAAGATGTAAAGGGGATGCCATCTTAGCCCAATGCTAGAGACAATGAATAGTAACAGCAAAGCATAATATGAGAAACACATTGATTAGCACCATGTGTGATAGAATTAAGGCTTTCAAAATGCAAAGTTTGTTATTGAAAAGTCAGCTTGAAGCCGGAAATGTTGACAATTTTACTTCATTAAAATCATTGCATTTGCCTACTTACGAAAATCTTGGACACTATCAGATTTCGTTACAGACTTTGCACGATGAATTCAATGCCCGACACAAAGAAATTAATGATATGGCACCTGAATTTGAAATATGTATGACCCCATTTTCAGCGCGTCCTGAAAACCCATCATATTTCCGAACAGAGCTGATAAAACTACAGTGCAACGCAATCCTAAAGGACAGGCACTACCACCACAAAGGTGATTTAATTTCCTTTTACAAAGGTGTTCATCCACAAGAATTTTCCAGACTTCATGCACTTGCCTTAAAATGTGCATCAATGTTCGGTACAACTTATGCATGCGAACAGATGTTTTCAATTCTGAATTTAAGTAAATGTAGAACTAGGACTTCTCTGTCCGATGTTGTCTTAGAGACTGTACTTAGAATTTCTACTGCCAAATCGATTGCACCCAATATTGGTAAATTAGTTCCTGCAAAACGATGTCAACAATAGACTTAAATGCTAAATGTACATTAAGGCAAACGCAATATATGTACAGAATAAATTGTTTGTGTGTTCACAGAATAGTCATAAATAACATTGTTTTCGTAAGCTGCACGCTGACTTGACGACCTGTGGTTCTGCCCCTGCCATTTCGCCTCCTTCCCGCACCACGTCACCGGTGCTACAACACAGCGCCGGTGCTGCTGCTGGTGCTGGCCGGGGCCGTGGGAGCACTTCAGTTGGAATCGTTTGCCATAGGTAGTACTCTAGCGGAGTCAAGTCAGGTGAATGTGCAGGCCAAGCAATTGGACCGCTATGACCTCCACTATTGGCCAAATCTTTGGTGCAGATGAACTACTGTACGTACAGCTGACTACTGTGTACGTAGTAAAGAATTACTGCTGTACTGTAGTATGAACGAAAATCACAAGTACAACAGCTGGTAAAACACATCTCCGTGCGGATCACACACTCAACTGAATGGTATGGAATGTCAACAAACCTGTAGTGGTATGGGGCATCATGTGATCATTCAATGACGTACGTACTCTAGTCAATGGCGCCGAAAATGCGGGAGGATTTGAACTGTGCTGTGGTGGTATTTTACGGGTAGCGGGAAGACGGTAGGTTTCCGGACACAAGTTTCTATGATAAACTTAACAGTCTTGGTCCCCACTGCAAGCCCTCGAAGTCTGTAATGTGAATATAGAAACATCCTGTATAAAATGGTTTTCTGTGACGTTTCCCTCCTATTGGTTAATGATGTATACTCAATTTTTTTTCATAAGGTCTATGTAATATACAAGGCTACGTGGTAAAAACGTGCAATGCTTTTTGTACTAAGGATACCATAGGAACCGTTCCTGAATTTTTCAACTTGATTCTGATATTATTTGTAATATGGAGGCCATATTACAGGTGTCTATTTCCAATTCTGATCTAATAAGAGAGTTAAAATATAATGTTTTAACCCCTTCAGTGGCACGCCCGAGAAATTCTCGGGTGGCGCACGCCTGCCCATAACGTCACCGCCCGAGAAATTCTCGTTTAGCTGCAGTGTTCATTTCGCGATCGCCCAATAATTTCTCGGGTGCTCTAATCGCTTTGGAAAATGTTTTCAAGCATTCTCAACAAATGGCGGGAGGATTTCCAGCTGTATTCATGAAGCGTCTGGCCTAAAATATGCCTTATCTTTTCTACTTTACATATACAACCTCTGGCCAGCTGACGAGGTAAACAGAAATGGCGAGCGCGAAATGGAAGAGAAGTTTGTCTGAAGACAAAATAAGGAACTACATCAAAGATGAATCTCTAAGTGACATTAGTATTTCTGATAGTAGCTATAATGGTACTATTGATTCTTCAGATGATGACCTCAGTAATTGTAGTGAAAGTGAAGAAGGTATTACGTCAGAAGCTAAGGTGATGGTAGATGTTGAATATACATTCGTTTGGAAAATGTGTAAGCCTGGGGATAGTGCGCGACCTAATATTATTCCATTTACGGCAAATCCTGGTGTGAGGATTATCAGAGGTGAGTGCGATTGACTGTTTTGAACTGATTGTAACAGATGAAAGTGTAAATTTGACAGTGCCCGAAAAAATTCGTTGGCCCTATTCTAAAATTGCATTGAAAAACTTGTAAATAAATCTCCGCATGGAAGGGCACAGTTTTGGAAAAAATAAACTCTTACAAAATTTGGCAATTGATTGCGTTAGTGTTGCTGATGGGAATAATACAAAAGCATGAAATAAGAATGTATTGCTCACAGGACAGTATAGGTCCTACTCAAAACACCAGTGTTTTATGATTTTTATGAAACTATATCACAGGCCTACTGTAAAAAAGTGTTAATAGAGTGTAAAGTAAGATTTTATTAACCTTGAATAATATATGAATGTGTTCCCTTAATAATTGTTACTCATTCCTTGCTTCCTAAAAATAAATAATTTCCTCCGAAAAACCTCACTTTTCTGGCACAGGAGGTCTCCCAAAACCCGCCACCGAAGGGGTTAATGTTGTGAAAATATCTTTGTCTCTCTGATTAAGAAACCTAGGTTTTTGTATGCTTCATTAACTATACACGTAACATTCAATTTGAAAGACATGTTGTGTGATATTTGTACACCGAGATCACTTATAAATGTCACTTGTTTCAAGTATTCTTCTTTAAGCTTATATAGCCAATTAGGCATGAATTTACTATTTGATATTCTCTGGAAACAGCACTTTTTGATATTTAGCTCTAACAAGTTTTGTTTGCTCCATATATATAGCATATCCAGATCAAGGTGAAGATTTACCATAGCCTTATTTGAGATGATTTCCTTGAACAGTTTGACATCATCTGCGTAGAGAAGACAATTAGAATAACTAATTACACCTGCAAGATCATTAGTATAGAGTGAAAAGAAGAGTGGATTTGAACTCTGAGGCACGCCAGAGTTTGCATAGTAAACATACGAGTTGCACTGACGATATGATACATAGTGTTTCCTATCAGAAAGATATGGAGCAATTAGCTTAAATATACCACAAGACAAGCTGTAATCTGACAGCTTCCTTAACAATATACTGAACCACATCAGAAAGCAATCCCTGGACTCCATTTGTACAGATATAATAACCCAAAAGTAACTCACTAGGTTACAAATTGATAAGCACCAGTAGGGGGGGCCTTGATTTTCTGCATGAGGCACAAAAAAAGAGCGGTCAAGAGAAAGCAACCAGTGAGAGAGAGCTGAGAACCAATGAGGGAGACAGACACACAATTTCAAATCACTGTGCCATGTGAATTTGTTTTGGGATTCCCCCTAGCCAAATAATAACATAATTTATCAGGCATTGTAGGACTCTTAATTTGGAATACAGTTACAGTTGCGAGCGCAACCAGTTCTTACGAACAAGGACAATAATCGAGCTGTCATTTCATGCTACAGTGACGTAGCATCCAGCATCAAGCAGATGGCAACATTAGAATGTTGACCACAAACCCCATGGCGAAGAGGAGTCAGGGAAGTTAACCTTAATGCCAACATTAAGTATTCATGAACTTGTGGATGTCCGTTACGAGGGAGGTCACCACACAAAGGAACAAGGGACGCCTGGTTTGGGCTTGTATCAAAAGCAGCGGTAAGAGATGCGTGTCGGTGTGTGTTGTAGCTATAAACAAGAGAGCCTTTATGAATGAAATATTTCTATAGTATAACGTAAGCACAGGGGCTGCTTGGCCGAGGCGGTAAAGGAGTGCACGGTTTGCCCGGAAGGACGTGGGTTCGAATCCCCGTCAGGAAGTCATAAAATTTAAGAAACCAGATTTCCACCTCTGGAGGTGCACATGGCCCTGAGGTTCACTCAGCCTACACCAAAAATGAGTACCAGGTTAATTCCTGGGGGCAAAAGTGGCCGGGCATAGAGCTAACCACTCTACCGAATCAAGTGCCGAGGTTATGGATAGTGGAAGCCTTTACCTTCCACCCCTCCAAGGGCCTTCACGGCCTGTACGGAGATGACTTCGCTTTGCTTTTTTATAATGTAAGCACAGTAAAGTTAGAACGGACCAGTGACCTTAGATAGGACTAACAAACTGTACAAGTGTTCCAGAATAGAGTAAATTAATTATAAAGTGATCCTGAGGTAAAATATTCTTAAACCAAAGAAATAGTTACTATCTGCTGGGAGTGTACGAACTAACTGCGCTGAGCTCTAAGCCCAATGTTTACAGATAGTCAGCTACAGAAGTAGATCACGAGTTTTGGTCTGGAGTGCAGTGTTTGCAGAGCATTTACAGTCAGGTGGACTTTTACAGTTACAGTTGCGAGCGCAACCGGTTCTTACGAACAAGGACAATAATCGAGCTGTCATTTCCTGCTACAGTGATGTAGCATCCAGCATCACGCAGATGGCAACATTAGAATGTTTACCACAAACCCCATGGCGAAGAGGATCATCACGGAAGTCAACCTTAATGCCATCATGCACTAAATCACCCATGGCGGCCCAACCAGGCTGACTTTCATTAACACGATGGGAACAGATAAGGTCTGGTCATATATGTATGATGATGATGCTTGTTGTTTAAAAGGGCGTAACATCTAGGTTATCGGCCCCTAATGGTACGAAATGAGACGAAATGGAATGACAAATTAAAAGTCCAACATCCTCCACTGACCAGGGAATTCAAAACGTGAGGACGAAGAATGAATGGATGGATATGAATTTAAAACAATCAGTGGATCCGACCCGCAATGCCCCACATTCACAGAAACTGACGTGAAACTGACCAAGGGACTACGTCTATAGCATAATACTGA
Organism: Anabrus simplex; assembly: GCF_040414725.1. NCBI lineage: Eukaryota > Metazoa > Arthropoda > Insecta > Orthoptera > Tettigoniidae > Anabrus > Anabrus simplex. The sequence goes on along the minus strand of NC_090271.1, from coordinate 181,548,553 downwards.
ATTGATGATGCTTTTAGTCTAAAGGGGTCCAAAATCCAAGTCGTCGGCCCCTCATAATGGTACTTATTGCTAGGAAAGTAGAACCATGGTATTTGTCATGTTGCGGTAGCGATGGGCATTCCGAATGAAAACTATCGAATTATTCGATGGTCTCAAACTACCGTTTCATTCGATTGTTTTCAACAACATTCGATGTTTCATTCGGTCTATATGATACTGAATTCTCCTGCTGTAGTTGCTCCCACTTCGCTCAAAACGATAGTACGTAAGTCGAATGTTACGGAAACGATAGGAACCAATGCAATAGTATTACGGTCTAGGAGAGCAACTATCGCGCGCGTATTTCAAACATTATCCAATGATGGTCCGTAAATATTATTCCCTCCATTACATGGGCAAAAAAAGCAGTTCAGCAGAATTCTGGAAGAAACACAAATCTGCCATGGAACTCTTATACACATTGTCACAGAATTATCTCACAATTCCTGCAACATCTGTTCCAGCAGAAAGAATATTTTTGAAAGCTGGGCAGATGAGTGAAAGAAGAAACAGGCTGAAAGCAAAACATTTAGATCTTTTAATATTCCTGAACAAAAATTTTTGATTGTAGGAAGACAGTGGTAGCCTAAGTGTCTGATTAATTATACTGCAAGTTTGATATGTTGTTTTAGTTATCCTAACCTGTTCTATGTGCACAGAATGAAAACATTTGATCTAGCTACTTTATGTACTTTTTACCACGACATATTATTAGTGACTGCACATATAAATGCTCATTGCTCTATTACATGTGTGTTTCATTTAGTTCGCGGTTTGGTTGTATTTTTTCATGTTAAAATGCAATTTTTAAAATATAATGTAAGTATCTGAAAATCTATGACAGCATTGAAGAGAGCTATGTTTAACGGCTGTTTGCACATGTATATTGTTTGACATGATACCAGTTAAATAAATAAAAATGTATTTTACTGTACTTCCTCCTATGAAGAGAGATTGCCTAACCTAAAACTGACCAAGTGCACCAGTAAATATTTCATATTAAAATAAGTAGGCCTACGTGGTCCCAGTGTCCATAATGTTAATAATGAGTATTCAATAAATTGTTCCTAATGATTAGCACAGATCTTGTGGGAGCCGAAATTGCAAGGATCAGAGTAAATTTAAGTCCGTACACTGTAACAAGCGTGCATATTGCAGTAATTAGTAACTACCGTAACGAATGTCAGCAATTCGGAAACCGAATGAAAACTATCGAATAAAAACATTCGGTTGTGCTCCTGGACTATCGTTTAACAATCGATAGCAGGAAACATTCGATATGCCCATCACTATGTTGCGGTACTAATCAAAAGTAGTGTAGACTCGCGGTATCCCACACATTATAGTACTACTCACAAGTAATGAAATTCGCACATGGAATACAGACCTATGGTATTTTGCACATTGCGGCACCATTTACAGGCAACGCAAACCTATGGTGTTCATCACATACGTGTAATAACCACAACGACCCGCACTATCTTGTGGTGTTCATCATGTACTGGATACTAATCATAGGCAAGCCAGAACCATGGTGTCACTCAACCATGGTGTCGGTCCTAAAGTGGTACCAATCACAGGTACCGCAGAAGCCGGCAACGCACTCTGTTGCTACTAATCATAAACCTATTTGGTACCTAACATAGTGGTACTACGCGCAAGTAAAAGCGACCCATGGTGTTCCCCATGTGGTGGTACTAATCACAAATAGTTTCATGGTCCTAATACAATCATCCCTTGGTTACCCCTTTTAATCACCTCTTACAACAGGCAGGGGATACCGTGGGTGCATTCTTCGTCTGCGTCTCCCACCCACAGGGGGTGGTCATATATGTAAAAGGGTAAGTTCAGCATCCAGCTGCTACAAATAATGTTGTGTAATTGTTTAACGCTGCTTCATGGCAAGTTCTTTGTTATAGTAGCTGGAGTGAGGTTGAAGTATTGCATGAGGGGATATTTTGTAGTTTGATTGCCCAAAGGGGTATTAGATAGATTACAAAGTGCAAATAGAGAGGATCACACCTGTTTAGCTTGTGATATGTTGTATGTCTTTTGTTCCTATGTTATGTGGTTATCTGTGTAAGTGGAGTTAAGAAGGACCACACTAGGGGCGAACTGGGAAGAGACAGGAGGCATCTGGTAGAGTTTAAATATGGATATGATTTTCTTTTCTGTGTTCTGTTTAGTGCAGGAATTTCCAGGTACCTACAGATGGAGCGGCCGCTGGCACGAGTGCCAGTATTGTCACATTTTAGTAGTTGTGGTCTTCTTAAAATAAGGTAGGAAGGCTGGCGGGACTACTGACTGGTTGAGGAATTGAGGAAATGGTGAGGCTCGCAAATGAACAGCCTGTGTGTTGTGATGAGATAAAGCAGCTGAGCTGAGAAAGACTGGCGATTATAGATATATATGCGATGACTTAATGACGAGATAATATGTAGTAAGTGCTGACTGTGTTTTGTTAATGGAGAGGACATGCCCATGGATAATAGAAGAGAGAAAGAATTTGTATACAGTTCACCCATGCCAGGTAGAAAGCTTGAGTATTTGTATGATCCGTAAACAACAAAAGGAAGATTTGCGCCGCATTCCTCCCAGCTGAGAGGTACGAGAGAAATATGTCAGTGGGCTAGGTTAGCCTATGCAATCCTTTAGGGTGGCTTTACAGCTGTTTGTGAATCTGGAAGTTAAATGAATGGCAGAGTGAAACCCCAGCCTATTCCTAGAAGAGGGCATGACCATGTGTACATGTCTTTCTTTTCCATGTCTCAGTGTTGTGATCTTATGTCATTTGTGCAATGCCCATGTTATGTTTATTTCATGTGTATTTTCATTGTGATGTGTTGTTCACTTGAGACCAACGTTTGTGGTTGTGGGTTCCATCCATCCTTACAACTACAACTGTATCTGTAGATTAAACTCAAGTGTTTTGGTGGGAATTAGAGTTTTTGACCTCATGTCTATGCACATTTTTGTACCTCGGAAGCACAATCTCGAAAGACAACACTGATAGGCAGGAAATACTCAGCAGGACACAGAAAGCATCAAACTTCTACAGTCAAGTCAGAAATCTTCTCTGGGACTGCAAAATACCACAAAAAGCGAAAACAATCATTTACCACACTTACTTTGTACCAATCCTCACATATGGTTTAGAGACATGTAACCTACTAAACAAAGACTTCAGTAGAATCCAAGCAACTGAAATGAGATTCATTAGAACCATGAACGAAACTACCAGAAAGGACAAGATCAGAAATGAAGTGAATAGGAAAGTAGTTGGTATTACCAATGTCATAAAGAAACACAGACTTCAGTGGTATGGGCACATAATGAGAATGAACACGGAAAGACCTGCCAGAAAATATTTTGACCTTAACCTCGCAGGAAGATTACCACAGGGAAGACCCAGAAAATGTTGGATAGAAACTGTAAGATCAGATGTGGAGGAGAGAGGATACAAATGGGAGGGTGTAATGGAACAGAAGATGTATGAAGATAGAAGGAGATGGCGAGCGCTTGTATACCACACGCGGGAAACTGGAGTTGGGAAATGATGATTATGATGATGATGATGATGATGATGATGATGATGATTATGAAACCCATACTATGTCAGGATAGGATTAATTTTCTTTTGCTGCAAAGTTTATTTACATCTTACATAATATTAATGAAAGCACGGGTCAGAGGACCAAGGAAATGACAGAACTTATGTGTCTAACACCACAAAATAATGTACCTCAACTTATAATGAACATGTAGATTCAAATGAGAGGGGGTGCGAGACCTCATAGTGTTTGTAAATTGTGTGTGCTTTACTGTACATAATTCTATTTTTCCTATAGGTTTACTTTCTTCTTCCTTAACAGTAATAAATGATGTTTTACCCACCATTTTAGAGTTTTTACTTGTAAGTAAATTGTACCTTCCATTCCTGTCCACGCAGTTTAAGCTAGAGGAGATTTCAAGGGCCTATTCGAACAGTCCACCCCTGAGTGAGCTAGCCAGGTGCATTACAGACAGGTGGTAGGATGCATTACAGTGATCCATTTTATCAAATGCCTTACAAAAAGCTGTATATATTATGTAATATTTATGCAAAACATCAAAAGCATACTGAGTAAAAACAATCAAATTACTAACAGTGGATCTCCCATGTATGAAACCATGCTGGTTTTCAATAACAACATTTTGGGCATGACCGAATATACGCAAGTATAACATTCGTTCTAATATTTTAGCAGGTGTACACACAATTAAAACAGGTGTATGACGTTCAATATCAACTTCGAAAACGGGACATACTCTAACTGCTTTCCAAATACTCGAGAAAGTATCCACTACATGGTTGTACCTAATCAGGAGAGGTACTTTTAATAGCTCCGAAAGTGCTTTTAGAACACAGATAGGTATTCTGTCAGGACAACAAGATGGTTTTGGTTTTAAATTTTGTATTGTTTCTTTTTATTAGTCTTTGTGAATATCACATAATGTTAGAGAATAATTTGCTAGGAAATTGACAGTTCTAATATTTCATATGAAGAGAGAGATGGAGAATAAACTGAGCTAAAATACTGTGCAAAATTATCTGATATACTCTGAGCATTATCCAACGTAGTGTTAGTTAATTTTGTCACCTGAAAAGAGTAGTTTTGCTGTTTCTTTTACTGTTGATTTAACTCCAGAATTATTTGCTATCATTTGAAAGGTTTATGCAAACGTGTCCGAGTATGCTTTTAATATGTCCAAGACATATATGCTTTATACTCCTTCTGAATTAGTTCTTGTGAATTTTCTTAGATATTTAAATCATAAGTAACTATATTCACAGTGAGTCCTGTGCTTTCTGTAAAGATCTTTCAACTTTAGGCTTTCAATCATTTCATTTGTGAACCAAGGTGGATACTTTTGCTTTAAATAGTACTTCTTTTTTGGGTACTGTGCTATCATACGTTAAAATAATTTTCTTATAGAAATACTCAATGGCCTCTTCTACATTTGTGATGATTTTTTAATTCAGCCCAGTCCAACTCCCTCCTGCAGGTTCCTTATACATTTAGGAAGTATGCATTACAAAAATTATGTTTCAACACTAAACTGTTTAATAAATCTATGCTGAGCTTTCACGCTTAGGGTGACACTACAGCTGTTGACAGTAGTTAAAACTAAATCTAGCAGTCAACCGTTACCATTCGCTACATCATTACACAAACATAACTGGTACAGTGACGTAAAGAACGCTAAAGACCCACAACATGATCCTGTACCTAGATGAAAGCCAATACCACTTACCAAAAATAATAATATTTCCATAGTAGTTAATGGTGGGAAGTATACTGAAATTATAATCAACAGGAATGACCATACAACATTACCTTTACACACAAGCTCAGCATCTGTAAAATGTAATGGAATTTTCTTCAATAAGATTTCTTTTTGAACCGCAATCAGAACTCGTCCTCCTCTTTCTCCATTCTTTCTGTCTACTCGATAGGCTGAATATTTGTCAGGAATAAACTCAATGTTACTGATGCCATTATGCAACCAGGTTTCAGTTAGTACAAAAATGTCATACTGTGATTCAATACAGTTTTAATGGAACTCTGGAAAGTTTTGCACATAATCCTCATACATTCTGATAATAAATATTATCTACAGTAAACTTACAACAGCAGTGAAAGGGCACTACTAGTGCGGGATCAGTTCAAGTTTGTAAAATCTTCCTTTTTGTAGAGCTTTATATTACCCACATTGTCAATCCACAGGTAAGCACAGTTCATCTCCTTTTTTTTTTTTAAAATTTTCAAGCATCAAAAAGATCTTCCACTGATGTGAAGAAAGACTTTGGTTCATATACTGTAGATCATTTCTTACTAAGATGAGATTTGTTCAAACTGCACTTTACCTTACACCTTTGAACAAATTTCTTCTCATCAGCATGCTGCATAAATTCATAAATTTCAAAATTATTCCTCCTAATGTTTGATGAGGCTCCTTTTTTTAATAGATGGCATGTATCAATCATCTCATTTCATATTTCCATCTTGATTGCCTGTCCTATTTGACTACTTGTTTCAAAAATGTCCTCGTTGCTTTTCTCAGGGATGCCATAAATCTCAACAGTGTTCTGCCTTCCATTACTGTTCCCTATCCTTCAACTATAATACTAGTTCACCATGTCAAATTTTTAAATGAAGATTTTCATTTTTCATTTGTTATGCACCCTCTCCATTTCAATCATTTCACTCCTAAGATGCACAAGCAGTTTGTATATATATTTGCAGCAAATGGACTGCCTTACCTCATGTAGTAAAATGAAAAATAATGCAAATAACAAAAATATAAACATTGGATACACTAAAGATAAAATTAACCTAAATTGCTTAGGATTTGCAGATGATCTGGCACTACTAGCTAATAACCTTAATGAAGCTTGGAATCAAACCACAAGTCTCCAAACTATTGCTGGAAAAATAGGATTAACAATTTCATTTGAAAAACTAAAATAATGGCAATAGGTCCCCTTTTAATAAGCAGTGTTCTGGTATGTGGGAAAGAAATAGAAATTGTAAAACAATTTAAATACCTTGGAGAAACTATAAAATACAATTTAAATGAAAAAATTTCTTGGACAGAGAGAACGAATAAATTATCCACAGCCCAAAAAGTAACCAGAAATACATATAACACGAAATGTTTGTCAATAAATACAAAATCGAAACATTATAAGACTGTAGTCCAACCTGAAATAACTTATGGAAGTGAAACATTTAAACTAAAGCAAAAGAATAACATAGACAAAATTTTAAAAATAGAAAGAAGTATAGTAAGAACATGCATTAATAAGAAGTACCAAAAAGGAGAATGGTGTATCATCCCAAATGCAGCAGTATATCAGGAAATAGCACCTATAATGGATTTCATAAGAAGAGAATATCATTCTTTGGTCATCTGCTGAGAACACCTTAAGACAGGTTAATATGCAGAATTTTGGAAAAGCTTTGGAAACAAAAACAACAAGCTGTTTGGATAAAATAAATAAAAGAAGACATGAAAGAGTTAGACATAACACTGGAGGATTTAAGGAATAAATCAAACAAAATAAATAAATTGAAGAATAGTAAAATTAGATTCCTACCAAAATGTGATAAAAGAGAAACAACTAAAAGGGTACTTTCAGAAGAAGAATGATAATGAAGATCAGATAGAATGAAGAAATACTGGAAGAACAGAAAAGAAAAAACTAAAACATCATAGAAAACCGGACAGAAACTGACTACAGTGGTCCAATGCGGCCGTAAAAGCACAATAATAAGCTACCCTTGGTCCATGTAACAGATAATATTAAACAAGCTTTCAACACCACAACTAACACACAACCTTATAATTACGTAAATATTTCAGAGCTGTTATACCTACATCCATTATCACAGCATAGCAACATATGAGAAACACTAGCTAATATTTCCATAGTAGTTAACGGTGGGAAGTATACTGAAATGATAATACAACAGGAATGACCATGCAAATTCTTTCAATTTCTTTTAGAACTGCAATCAGAACTCTTCCACCACTTGTTCCATTCTTTCTGTATACTCAATAGGATGAATATCTGTCAGGAATAAACTCAGTGTTACTGATACCATTATTCAACCAGGTTTATGCGGAGTGGGAAGAGAGAGTAGAACAATTGAGTCTGAAGTGAAAATGGGGAGGAGCAAGGATCCCAAAGTCGATGCTTGGAATTGGAGGTTGGAGGGAAAAGACCTAGAGGTAGACGCAGGAAATGACAGAGAGAACCAATTGAACAAAATCTAAGGAAGAATGTGGTGCACTTTCAAAATGTCCTTGATGAACAATGGCAGAAAGACCGGCAGAGATGAGGATCAATGATACACAACCAAATCCAAGATCAAATTGGATAAGGGAAAGGATGATGATGAAAAGTATTTTCTAGCTTATTACTAACATTATAACCATTTATGAAGTTATTTTTAACCGAATTTCTCCCTGGCAGCACAGAAATTACTATGTAGTAGTTCTAGGGTTAAGATATCTCTATAGTATGATCTAATGTTTCTAATTTTGTTTCCAAAGCCCTCCCAAGAGTTTTCTTGTCCACTTTACTCACCAATTAGAACTGTTATGTTTCTCTTAGCCCTTCTTCTTAGAGTACGTACTTCCACTTAGATGTACAGATATATTTCTCCTTTGCATACCATATTAGTCTTACATCTATGTACCGTATCTCAACTCCTTCACATCATGGTCAGGAACCTCCTTCACTAAGACGCACATATATTTTCCTCCTTTAGATACCATAATAACATCGACCAAAATACTATGCTCACCCGAGCCTGGAGGCCATTTATGGAACAACCAACAGGCCCACAGAAAATCCAATAATACCATCAATTTCATGCCAGATCATGTAGGTTTTGAATCCTTAACCATATACCCTAATACCCTGCATTGCAGGTGGAACGCAAAAAGTGCCAGTTCTCAAACATGCTCCAACCACCCATCAACTTTACAACACTGCCCCACAAAAACCAGTCATTAGATCAAATCCAAATTTCAACACAATATACATAGGGATATTTCACACATTGCTCATTAACTTCAGAATTTCATGTTTCCAAAAAAGAAGTTATCATCAAATTTGTATTAAAGTATCCCCTTCTCAGCTTGAGGTGGCAGGAAAACTGCATTCCCGGCTGCGCTGTGATCCTCATACATCCAATGGCTATTCTATATGACCATGAAATGGGAGGGAAATTCATGCAATGCCATAGCAACAACATGGGAGACTGCACCACACTCAGAGCTGAAAATAGACTACAAGTTACATGCACAGCAACATCTGCTTTGCTGTTTGCTGAAATGATCATTGTTTTCATGTTGTTTTCACTTCTTATATATATATTAGTGTAAGTTTTATTTGTGTGTATCTAACTATTTACAATATGTACAATGATTTGAGTCAGCTTACAATTCATCACTAGAAATATCATCATCAATTTGTAATTCATACCAATCACTTTTAGAATTAGAAAACTTTCAAGACTGACTACAACTAGGACTTGATTCTCTCCAGTGAGGTGGTCTTTTTCCCAATATTCTTTTTTGGTTTCTATGATATGTTTTGCACATTTTTTCCACAGGTTTTTCCAATGCTCAGCCATTATAGAACATTACAGTTTCTCGGCATGCATCTCATGCCATATTTATGATTTTTCCTTTCTCTTCAGAGTTCACTCGGTTTGTTTTTGCAATTTTGTTCTTCACAAAGACCCAGTTCTACGGAGTTCATTTCACAGTGAGCTACTGGCAGCCAGATAAGTTCAATATCGTCTTAATTATTTAGTGATTTGTTCAATTTTCTTTTATGAGAAAATCTTATGGGAAATTACTGGAGGAGACTTTTAAGCAAATGTTACTGTACACGCAACTTATCAGTAGATTCAATTCTGAGCAAGGCACGACATGGCGTGGTGTCCTGCGCTATCATGGCAACGTCGTAAGACTTCCCCTACAGAGGCCAGTTACTTATCCATATCATTCTACCCAACATAAACTGACATTTTAAAAAAGTGAAATAATTTATGTATATTTCACAGTCATACAGCATAACCAGATAACAACTAACACTGCACAAATAGAATACTCAAGATTGAAAGAAAAATAATCAAAACGTGCATAAACAAAAACTACCAATAAAATGGACACTGGAGACTAGCTTCTAAAGAAACAGTCTATAAGGAAATGGAATCAGTAATAAGCAATCGGAAGAAACAAAAATTCTGTGGACATCTATTCAAGACATCAGGAGAATTAGTAAAAAATAATGGAACAATAAGAGCAACAATAAATGGATTACATAAATCAAGGAAGATATGAAGGATTTACAAATTAAAATAAAAGATTAAAAAAACAGAATAGACAAAAATCAAGAAACTCTCAGACAAATAAACCAGACTACAAACCAAGATCAACTGATGGACACTGGGATGGACAATTTCCAACAAAGAAAGTTAAGATCTGAGAGAATGAAGAAATACTGGGCTGACAGAAAACTGAAAAACCCTTTTTATAAAAGTGACTAAAGTGGTCCAATGAAGGCCATAATATGTGGGAAAGAGAGAGAGAGGCTCACCACTAATTTTTTTTTTTTTGGTAGTGATCCTACTTATTATTGTAATTTTGTGTCCCTCTACGTAACTCCCTTGTACAGTGTCGTAATGGATAATCAGTGATCAGTGGATAATCATTATCAAATCAGTGGGGTAATATCTGAATTTTAAATCAAGGTGTCTGGTTCAGAATCTCTGTAGTTTTCTTTTTAAAGACTTATCCATGAGCACATCAACCTTTCTTTCTTAATTTTAGGTCTGACAAAATACAATCCATTTTAGATGTTATATAAGTCTCAGATTGCTGTATGCTGTTATAACTAAACAGACATCCCAAACATATCAATTTAATCCACATCTACATACCATTGCTGATAAATTGCAAGAAGAGATAGAGGAATTATACAAACTAACAAAAGAACTAATGGGACCCTCCAAAGATCATGATGTAAATATAGCTATGCGAGATTTGAATGTAAAAATTAGTCAAGAACAGGTTGATAAGCTTTGTGGATCCACATGACCTACAGTAGAGAGATGTTTGTTTCAGTTCTGTCAAGATGAGGGGCTGGTAGTGACGAATATATGGTTACAACTACCACCTCACCCTCTGTACACCTGGCAATTTATACTTGACAGTTTCCAAAGTGATTGTAAGAAATCAGATGGATTACAATGAGATAACAATAGCAATGGAAATTCAAAGAAAACAAAGCTTTTTCTGTCATCTAACTCATTGGAATAGCTAGTTTAAGGTGGTCTTCCTCATTCAAATGAGGGATCTCAAAATCCCACCTTTCACCTAAGTAGCGAACTTGAAAATCTATATGTTAATTTTGCTGCGATTTGTCAAGGGAAATATTCTGTAGCAACTGATATACTGCACTGCCTAAGTTCACTTTTTTAGAATAAGTTAATAGAAAATTTGCGAACAGATTGGAGGAATCTATTGAAAATCTTCTCAAAGTAAAACCAGCTCTTTTTGATGAAGTAATGAACAACAGAATTCCTTCCAAGGAGAGCAATGATGGCAATGATCTTATAGCTAAGCAAGTTGAAAGAATGGTTAAAAAAGAAGAGAAAAAAGCTATGGCGAAATAAAGCAGCAAGAGAAGATGGCATGTGACCTGAAATTGTGAAATATACAGTACTGGAATGGCAGGAATGAAATGGCTTTAAAAGAAGAAGAAGAAGGTTAAGTTTTTACATCCCGCTAATTTTTTACGGTTTTTGAAGACGCCGAGGTGCCGGAATTTTGTCCCACAAGTTCTTTTATGTGCCAGTAAATCAACCAACATGAGGTTGACATATTTGAGCACCTTCAAATACTACCGGACTGAGCCAGGATCGAACCTGCCAAGTTGGGGTCAGAAGGCCAGTGTGCCTCAACTGTCTGAGCCACTCAGCCCAGCTTTAACAAGATTAGCACAGATTTTGGATAAGGTGCTTTCTGATTGTTCAAAAGCAGTAACAGATCCGTGCCCACTAATATGTTTTTAGTATATATGTTAAATTTCTAGTGAACATTGTGTTTTCTTGCATGTTAGAACTCACCTTCCTTTTTATATTTGTTATTTTACAACGATAACTTGAATCAAACCCAACTGACAATAGCCTGCAGAACATCACAGACTCAAAACTGAATCAAGGTAATGACTGCATGTAAGGTTCAAGCATTTCAATAATAAATTATTATTAATTTTTTTTTTTGTAGTTGCTTTACGTCGCACCGACACAGATAGGTCTTATGGCGACGATGGGACTGAAAAGGCCTAGGAATGGGAAGGAAGCAGCAGTGGCTTTAATTAAGATACAGCCCCAGCATTTGCCTGGTGTGAAAATGGGAAACCACGGAAAACCATCTTCAGGGCTGCCGACAGTGGGGTTCGAACCCACTATCTGCCAGATGTGAGCTCACAGCTGTGCGCTCCTAACCGCATGGCCAACTCGCCCGGTTAAATACATTTCATGAACTTCATTAATTGAGTGAAGGTATCATTATTATTATTATTATTATTATTATTATTATTATTACTACTACTACTATGGAAATCCAATAACAAAACAAAGGAAATACAATACCTTGAAACCACGTCTGATATCATTGATTGAAACATAACCCTTATTGTCAGAGTCAATGATATGGAACCTCTTAATGTACATTTGAATCTCCTCTTTAGACAGGTTGATGGGTAATTTGTCTCGAGAAGCTCTGTTTACCATCTGGCCCATCTCATTTTGTAGAAACTGTGAAGCACACTCATATTCATGCTGCAAAGAAATATCACAATTAAGACTGTTTATCAACTAAAGATGTATTTTTAAACTAATGTAAATTACGTATTAAATCATATTCAATCCTTTTGTATTCAGATAAAGTATCCAAAGTTCACAGCAAGTAATCAGAAAATTATTTGTGAATTTTTTTTTTTTTTATATTTACAAGAGATACTGATGTGTCTGTAAACAATTTGCAGTTCTTCTAAGTAGACAATTAAAAAAAAAAGTTACATTTATAAATGGAGAGAAAAACAATGCAATTTTTTAATATCAATAGGGCTTAGATAAGACAGTTGTATTTTTATCCTGGTATCATTTTACAAATTTAACTTAACCGCTATGCTACCGAGTGTAATTTGAAGCTTTCATGTGAAAATGTTGAATTAAACAGTGAAAAATAGATGTTTATTTTTGCCAATAATAATGTGATGCTGTTCTTAGATAAGTACCAAAAACTACTGAAAAGTAATATTTTGAGAATAATTTTGATACTCTGCAAGAAACACTGTAAAAATAAACAAAATGTGGAAAAGTACAAAATTTATTTTTGTGGTAAAATAATGGTAACTGACCTTTTTTGTTAACAAAATTACTCTACAGTACTAAAAAGTAATAATGTGGCATACATATGTGACACTATTGAAAATATGCTGTATATACACTACAAAAAAATGTAATACCTATTATACAATAATTACACAATTTACTCTGAAAAAAAACACGAAACAATAGTGATGGCAATAAACAGAGAGGGACAACCAACGAACATAATGCTAGGAAACCATACACTGGAAAGTCTCTCCAATTTAACATAAGCTGTTTTCCACACTTTAGCACAGCTAAATAGCACAGCACAGTTTTAGCCTCCATTCCTGGTTGTGCTAATTACCTTGATGACATTCTTGTGACCGGCAAAGATCATCAAGAACACCTGCATAATCTGCGCCTACTCCTCACCAAATTGAAAGAAAATGGCCTACATGCTAATCTCGCTAAGTGCACATTCTTTCAACCTCAAGTTCACTACCTAGGTCATATCCTTGATAAGACTGGCATTTGACCTAGCGAACGGAACGTCTCTGCCATTGTCAACATGCCCGCACCGCAGAACATCAAGCAGCTCCAATCCTTCATAGGAAAAGCGAACTATTACAACAAGTACATTCCACGCTTCACTTCAGTAGCAGCTCCTCTGAACGCCTTATGCAAGAAAGGTGCTAAATTTCATTGGTCTCAGCAATGTCAACATGCCTGGCAGACTATCAACAAGGCTCTTGTCCATGCTGTCAAGCTTACTCATTTTCAGCCCGGTAAGCTCCTCACTCTCGCCACGGACGCATCTGATTATGGATTTGGCGCCATTCTCTTCCAGAAGGATCGTCACGGACAAGAACGTCCTATAGCCTTCGCTTCCAAGACACTCAACGAACATCAACGTCACTACTCTCAGATAGAGAAAGAAGCTTTAGCTATTATATTTGGTATTCGCCGTTTCAACGAGTATCTCTATGGCAACCATTTCCTCATAATTACTGATCGCAAGCCTCTTGTTCATTCATTCCATCCTGGTAATAAGATCCCTGAACATTCTCTACGGAAACTTCAAAGATGGTCCATATTTCTTTCTGACTACTCCTATCAGATTGCCTATCGTAGCACATCCCAGCATTGTAATGCTGATGCTCTCTCTCACTTACCTGTAGGTCCTGATACTACTTTCGATTCTCAAGAATCTGAATGTCTTCAGTTAGACATAGAACTTGAAGACGCAGTCTTCAGTTTTCCCACTGACGCTACTTGCATCGCCAAAGCGACTGATAAGGATAGTACACTAGCTACAGTTCGTACTTATATCTGCAACGGTTGGCCTCTTCAAACCAAGCTTCCTACCAGCCTTGCACCTTATCATCGTCTTCAGCATCGTCCCACGACTCATGCCGGAGTTATCCTATTAGAAACTGGCACCCTATTCCGAGTGGTTATCCCACTTGCTATGCGCAAACAAGTTCTCGACTTGTTATATGAAGGTCATTGAGGAATATCACGCACCAAGCAACTTGCCCATCAACACTGCTATTGGCCTGGTATTGATGCCGACATCGAGAAACTCATCCGCCACTGTGACCCGTGTCAGGTACATCAGAACGCACCGTCATCTGACCTCGCTCCATGGCCTCCTGCTACTTCTCCTTGAGAAAGAGTACACATAGACTTCGCTGGACCTTTTCCCAACTGTATGTGGCTCATAGTGATAGATTCTCTATCCAACTTTCCTTACGTCATAGAAATGCCTTCTACTACTACAGAAGCTACCATTCGCACACTTCAGAAGATTTTCACTACTGAAGGTTTACCTCAAGTGCTCATTTCAGACAATGGACCCCAATTTACTGCCACTAACTTCCAGAACTTCTGTACTCATAATGGCATTCGGCACATTCTGGCTCCGCCTTTTCACCCTCCATCTAATGGTGAAGCTGAACGTTTTGTCCAAACTTTCAAGAAAAGCATGAAGAAAGCTGTATCTTCCGATTTAACTAAGGACTAAGCATTGTTACAACTCCTAGGAAGATATAGGACTATGCCTGGTACCGACAACCTCACTCCAGCTCACAAGCTCCATGGACGCCCTCATCGAACTTTGCTTTCTTTGTTGCAGCCTCTTCCTGCCCAGCCGCAGCGCTCGCAACCGAAGTTCAACGCCGCTGACAAAGTGTATGTCCGGACTTTCAAGATACCTGGTATCATCTACCGTACCTTGGGCCATTGTCTCTACGACATCCAAACCGCCGAGAAACGCATCTGCCGCCACCAGGACCAGATACGCCTCCGCTATCGTCCATCTCCTTCTGTTGATTCCCTTGTAATACCTCAAAAATCCATTGCAGACCGAGCTCTGGACCAATTAATCAACATGGGTTCTTTTCAGGACGATTCTACGCTCCTTCGCCCAGACCAGGCTCCGGACAACACAACAGACACGGCCGACTCTCCAGCCCAGCATTGCTGCCGCCCCTTCGCGCCGTATCGGCGTAATTAGGAGGGGAGGGTGCTGTATGTGTTCTCCGCGCCTACAATCTCCGCAGCCCGCCTGACACATGGATGTTTCCAGAGACCACGAGGCAGACTGCAGTGTGCTGACGTGATCGTCTGTGACGTCAGCCAGCGCTATAAAAGGAGCAACGTTTCTCGCCTCTCCAGGACTCCTACAGTGTCCAACGACCAGACTACACAGCAAGTCAGACACAGAGGCACCCCTCTTGAAAATGTGTTCTGAATAGGTGGACTGATTCCTGGCCGTGAGGTTTCACCTCTGGACATTGCCTCATTCATCCTGCATCCCGAAGCCACGTCGAGCACCCACCCAAGCATTCTGCTATTCATTCAAGTCCTCTACCGTGCCCCGACTCCAATCATAGCATTCTGCTATATATGAACATTAAACGCAAGTTCCTTGCAAGTTATATGCCTCCTGTTAGCATTCTGCTAATACAAACTCTCTCTACAAGTTACACTTGATATTATACATGACCGATAGTTTTCGACTATCAAGAACATTCTCTCATTTGAACAGACTGTCTCATCAAGACAAGATTGAATGTCTATAGGAATCGCCATTTGTACCTATGTAAATAATACTCAGGCCCTCAGCCTACTACCTTATATTAACATTAAACGTGTGCAATTCAACAAGCTTCAAGAAAAGTTTCATTCTATTTCATGTACATATTGTATAAATGTGTTGAAGCAATAAACTTTTATGTTGTGCCTTGTATACCAAGTTCCTTGTATACAACAACTCTCTAAACTGAACTTTCTTTACTTCGCACACTTTGTTACTGAAAAATGTCTTTAAATATTACTCAATTCAGAAAAGAATATATGAAATTGCTACTTATAAGAGTCAGACAAATAGAACCATTTCCTTTCATTGTTATTAATTTTCCTTGTACAATTTCTCAGTATTTGTCGCTCACTTCGTATGCCAGGAGTGCAAGTGCAGTAGCATAAATTTTGTCCCCTCTTTTACACATTTCAGGGGAACGTACAAAAACTATGTAAATCGAAGGAAATTGGTTTTACTCACCTACAAGTACCTGAAATGACCTGGAATTGGTAACTTAGCACTGTTGAAGCCAAAATATTAAGTAGAGGGCTAATTCTTAACAACAACAACAACAAAAAAAAATTAAAAACATTACCATTAAGGATAATTTCCTGTTTTTATCAAGCCTTTGAGGCCTGACACCTTCAAAATTATTTTATAAAAAATAACAAATTTTATTTTGACCCAAATTAGCCCATCTTAATGGACAGAGAGAAAATAAAACCCAGAACCAACAGAATCTAATGAAAATAACACAAATGAGAAAAATGATGGCAACAAAAACTTGAATATCTGGGCAAAGAGGTTGTCATAAAATATGTTAAACTTATATACTGTACATGGTAATATGAAACATACACAACAATCATCAAATAAATTTAACCCTCACAAAAAAAATCAGCACTCTGTCTAAAAATCAACAGATATGAAACACATTAAAACCTGCCTAATAGGACACTTCACAAACTTGTGACAATTGCAACTTGACAACAACCCACTAACATCATATGCCTAATCACTGGGTGAGAATTGTAATTCTAACAAGAAATGCTCCAACATTGTGGTGCAAATTGTGACTTACCGAAATATTCACAAGAAACCAAATTAATGACAAATCAATGGGCGCTGAGAAAAATGATTTTCCCCACCATTTGCTTAAATTATGAATAAGAATGATTTTAAAGATAAATTTGGGCATCAATGTAAAAACATTACAGAAAATAAACATTCATTAAATTGACCGTCCGACTCGTTGGCTGAATGGTCAGCGTACTGGCCTTCGGTTCAGAGGGTCCCGGGTTCGATTCCCGGCCGGGTCGGGGATTTTAACCTTCATTGGTTAATTCCAATGGCCCGGGGGCTGGGTGTTTGTGCTGTCCCCAACATCCCTGCAACTCACACACCACACATAACACTATCCTCCACCACAATAACACGCAGTTACCTGCACATGGCAGATGCCGCCCACCCTAATCGGAGGGTCTGCCTTACAAGGGCTGCACTCGGCTAGAAATAGCCACACGAAATTATTATTATTATTATTATTAAATTGACCATGATAAAATTCTTCCAATATCCCAGGGTGTTTGACGAGAATCAATTTCTGCTGGTATAACCTTTCCTGACATCCCTGATAATAATAGGGTAATTTGTCAGGTACGACAAGAGAAGCTGTAGTTTGATAAATGACTTGATTTACTGCACTAAGAACCCTAATATTGAGCTATGGCTCATCACAAACTCTCAACAATAACACACACCCACAACTGAAACACATCACTGTACATACATTATACACTCAGTGAGACTTTCGAACAACACTGCTCTCAATACTAACCTATTGGAAGCTTCCATCATATAATTAAAGAATAACAATATTTGTAAGGTGAAGACAAACACACTACAAAGAAAACAACAATTGCTATTCATCACGAAAGTAGCGTACATGCACTATTCATTTGTTTCTGAAACCAATCCAGTGGTAGCCAATTGCAGAACCCATCCCCACCCATCAAGTAAACGAGACATCCTGTTAATACCCAAAGCAATATCAACCTCTAGAAAGTTATATTTTTATGGTCTGGAAGCCATTTATTTCTCTCTCTCTTTTCTTAAAATTGTCAAAAATCAGAGGAAATTTAAAATGGTGCATACATAAATAGCAATTAAAATTTTTATTATGAACATATGAAATTTGAAGGGAATGAAAAAAAAGTGGTCTAAATGATGGGAAAACAAAATCTGGGAATGTAAAAGAGAAGTTTTACCATTTTGCTACGCTTCAACATACGTACTGTATTCTGAGAGCAAGAATACATGCAGTTCAAACTTGAGATTAAAAATATGTTATGCACAAATGAGAATTACATTATTTTAAATCAGTTTACAGGTAACTTGGAAGGATATTACATGTAATGCTGTTTTGCTGTCAGAACTAGTACAATAGGTTATGTATAAACCAGTTTCAAGCGCTGTTTCTCTTCAGGATCCATTTGGCAAATAACAATGAATGGCACACAAGAAAACAGGTACCTTTTTCCGTGCTTCATTCCAGTTCAGTTCTTCCGCTAAGATTTCTATTATGCCAGGTAGAGCTTCTTGGCATGCTTGCACGTTCAGAAAAGCAAGCCGAAGCCTTCTAGCAATGACATCAATAGTATTACAAGCATACTCCTTCACTGCATATCGAATCTGAAAATAATTTTTAAGATTACATATTACACATCATATAAAGGTAAGCAACAAACAAACCAGAAAACCAACCACACAATTATAAGTTAAATCTTCAACAGTGTACGCAAAAGAAGAGAGGGTCCTACCTTCGAGATTAGTCTTACCTCTAAATTCCTTGCTATCTAAATGAAGCATTGGTAATCAGCACAAAACTCCCTCCCTATTTCTGTTTAAGCCCACTCCCACTGTCTTTCACAAATATTTCACTGTTATCTGCTTATGTACTGTTGTCATATAATCAGAGACTGTAAATCTGTTCAATTACAGTGGCCAAATCACATGCAGGCTTAATATTTAAAAAACTTTCATCATGCCCTCCTCCAACACAACGGCTTTCTTTCTCACTTTCCATATCTATAGAATCTAGAACATCATTGCACCATACGCTAAACGAAACAATGGATAGTTTTCTTTCTTGATAGGCGTTGCGTTGTACTCTACAGTGCAAATCTACGTCTTGGTCAATTGCTCACCTTTCTATTTTGTATTTTTCACAATAGTAATACTCCTAGCATTTGCTTATTTGCCCAATTGACCTTTTCTTTTTGCAGCAAATTTTGCAAAAATATTAGTTAGCTATTTATTTACTTACTGATGAGTAAACTGAACTATTTTTCTAAAGAATACCAGTATCATACACTTTCATGGAATCCTTGAGTGATTGATACATAAAATCTGAGGGATTATCTAGTAGTGAATGGAGGATTCACTCAATATCCTTGCTAACGTATATACTGTCCGGGCATTACCAGGCAGGTCCCCAGTGCCACAGCTGCTGCAGTGATATAAAACCTTAGCACACGTCTTGGGCATCTGCAAACATGGTAACATCCTTAGGAATGCCTGCCATCACCACATTTGAATAGTCATACCTTGAAGGAATGTCAACAGAAGGTATATAAAGAAAAACATGGAGTTACTCTCAATAAATGATTAGATATGAGAGCCATAGCAACAGGCTCAACTCATGGCTTTGTGCTAGACTCTACCATTAGAACCCAGGCTTCTGAAACCCAAGTAGATATTTAAAAAAAAACGTGTGACATCAGTAAATCCACAATTCTATAGTATAAAGAAAAATATAATTTAACATCTATAGTTGTGGGTCATATAGTTGGAGCTAGGGGTACAATAACGGCCAAATTTGCACAGTTCTGTAAGCTGTTCAGACTGGATAAATTTATGAACATGTGGCCTTGGTGGTTCTAAAGGGTTCAATTGCTATTCTGGGAGAACCATATGAATAACAGTTATGTACTTATGAGTGACATGCAAAACAACTGACCTTTCTCTGCTACTAGAACACTCTCACTACATCAATTATATGACAAGTATGCTTGGAATGCATTGTTTCCAGGGCAGCATCTAGCTAATGAAAGCTGAATGGCATCTGCTGTTGTCATCAAAAAAAGCAAGACATAGGCTACAAAATATTGTTAAGAGCAGGAGACATATGCGAATATAGAGGCCTGAGAGCTATGAAAAACCTCAGGTATGTCCAAGTATCGAACTTCGGCAAAGTTTACAGAGAAAACTTTAAGAGAAGGAAAGAAACTATTTTTACTGAATATTGAGTATTGTTTCTGTAGCTTATCAGCATACAGTGCTTAAAGGACACACATGTCATTTTGCTACACAATTTAAACTAAATTTGGTAATGCAAACATGTTCATTCAAAAGAATTATAATTATTTAGAAATATTTGAACAAAAGTTCAATTCTCCATTTTTGCTTCAAAATATGTAATTTTATTTAACTGTAAGAATTTCAGTAGTCAAAGAGGATGTCCTCCATACTCTAGGCAGATTATTTTTAATGCTCCATTCTTTCTTTCTTTTTCATTTGTTGTTTGCTACAATTCAAAAGCTTGTTATCATGACTGGTGCATCTTAAGACATTATATTTAGGTTTCTTAGAGGTAATTTAGTACCAATTAGCAATATGGAGCCCTTACTTCCCATTTATTGCCCCCTCATGTTAACTCAAGCTACTTCAAAATCTAATTTTTGCAACACTGACACTATAGCATGACAAGTTGAAGTAAGACCCTGGTAGCCAAGTGATATAAGCACTAGTTCCATCAGTTGTACAATAATGGACCAATTATATTGGAATTATGAATTTACTCATTCAGGATACATATTTCAAGCCCTACAGGAATCAAAATCTGTATCATCTGATGGCCTATCGGCATAATTTTTTGTAAGACAGACCAAGTCTCTCATAGTGCATTAGCACTGTCTGAGACTCCAAGTAGCCTGTGCAATGCACTGCATTGTTGATGGTAAACCAATCATACCAATGACTGTGCTACCCCATTAAGAAGTCCCACTGTGCCAACTTCTCGCATGGCAAGAGGCGCTTGACACTTTTCTAATTTCCTTTTTGAGCTTTCCAAATTAAATATGGACAGATACAGCCCACGGCAGCTAACTGAAAAGACTGCAGAGCCACTAAACATGACAAAGTTTACTCTGAAAAGCCGATCTGAGCTCAGTAAAGCCAACCCTGCAGGGAGTAGTGAAACGCCTATTCGGTTGACTGATTACTAGTCCTACACACCCCACAGCTACAATAGTACCGAGGTTCAATACACACAAGTCCATCTCTCCCGAATATACAGCCCCGGTATCACAAAATGTTGACTACAACATTGTGATCATCTCCAATGAGAGAGAATTGCCACCAGAACCCATGGCTAGTACAGGCTCTGAAAATGAAGTCTTTCTGTCTCCTAGTGGAAGGCAACAACAAAGATGCCTCCATCACCACACCTCAACCAAACCCAGACCACAAGTCCTAACGAATTCCTATAAGGTATTCGACTGCATCCCTCTGAACAGCACTGCCCCTGCAGACACTGTCCCCTATCCCAAACTCATTGTTAAACCCACCTCCACCACATCACGACCCCTACACCCTCTACCCAATGTACCAGCTGAACTGAAACTCGGAAAGCTCCCACTAGAAAGATAAGGATCAATATTCCTCCTGTCTACATCTCTGCTCAGAGAGAACCAGATACAGTATGAAGGATCTCGTCAATAGAGTCCATGTCCAAATCAAGACAGTGGAGGACTTCCAGACTCTGAATAGCCTGATAGTCCATTATGTGTAGTTCCAGGCTTGGAAGTGGAGGCCTCGCCCACACATGCTAGAGAGGCATTCATGGTGACTGAGGCGAAGGCTCACTGCGCGGTGCTGGAACCAACACATCACTTTCCTCTACGTAGCCTGGACGAGCCGCAGGTTGGGAAAGGGGCGATCCCAACCTAGGGTGAAATCATGGCTGTGAACTCAGTCATGATAATGCCAAGTGGAGACCACATGAGTAGGCCTACTGAAGGGGGAACAAACCTGGCTAGGTTCGGGCTAGTGGCGGACCGCTGGATGGACGACTGAGGGGCGTGGTCTTTGCTACGGAGAGCCTGAGTTGCGGGAGGACAATGTCTGGCTGTATGCCTCACCACAGATGGTGAGAACGATGCTCAGGACCCTAGAAAGGGTAAAAACCATAGGATTGCTTGAAGTATGGATGCTTATAAAGAACCAATTTCAAAAACTTCGGCATCACGGGAAGCCAAGGAAGCTCCAGTAGAGCAGATCTGGGAGCAAGCCCAAGATGAAAAAATGGGGACAGAAGTCCCAATTGGACAGGCTGTCGCCGACTCAAAACAAGAAATGGCAGCAGAAGCTCCAGTAGAGCAGACTGCTGTCAGAATCAATCAACACAATACCAAACTTCTAACACAAGAGTGGAGAGTGCTGAATGCTACTTTAATCGACATGACAGGAAGGATAGTCGTTTTAGCCCTTGGTGAAGGAGACTTTGAAGAGCTCAAAAAGAGAAGCCTTACAGCTAAGCTTGGACTTGCGCAGATCAAGTTTCAAGTCATCAGGGGAGAAACAAAACCCAATGTTGATAAAGATGGAGCCGAAGGTCCTTCAAGCCAATCTTCTGCATAAAAAAGCAGCTGTGGCCAATTTCGTCAGGAAGTTCAAGTCCGAGGCTATTGACGTGGCCCTTATTCAAGAGCCATGGGTAGTCAAGGGCAGAGTAGCAGTACTGGCGGAATCTGGAGGTAAGCTGATGTACGATACAACACCGGAAATACCCAGAACATGTCTTCTTGTGAACAAGAAATTAAAATGTCTTATGCTACAGGAACACTGTTCATAGGACTTAACCGTGGCCAAGATTAAACTTGGAAATTGGAAGGGATCCAGGGAAATAACCACAGGCTCTGCATACCTCCCATATGACTCAACTAATCTGCCCCCATCAGAAGAAGTTGAAAACCTAATTTGCAACGCAAAGAGGAAAGGCAAACACCTAGTCCTTGGAGCAGATGCAAATTCACACCACACGGCACGGGGCAGCACGAACTGCAATGCAAGAGGTGAGTCTTTACTAGAGTTTATTATTGGAACTGAAGTGACGATACTAAATCTAGGAAACAAGCCTACATTTATAAATAAAAATCGTAGGGAGGTAATAGACATTACACTAACCACTACATGTATTGCAAACTTTATTAAAGACTGGAAGGTGCTGAAGGAACCATCACTGGCAGACTACCAGCACATCCAATTTGCAATAGATGCGAGACTGTGGGATTGAGATGTACAGAGACCCAAAAAGAACTAACTGGGACAGATACAGAGAAGTTCTAGGGAAGGCTGTACAAAAAATTCCAACTAACGTGAGAGAACAGAAAGAATTGGATGAGGCAGTGGAACTACGGTATTAGAAGAGGCCATTATAGACTCATTCCATGAAAACTGTCCTCTCAAAGAAAAGAAAAACACCAAAAAAGTAAGGTGGTGGAACAACAAACTAGCCAAAATGAAGAAAGACGTTAGGATGTTGTATAGAATATCATCTAGAAATGGTATGTGGGACATATATCATAGGAAACTCGAGTATAACCTAGAGATACGGAAAGCAAAAAGAAAATCTTGGAGACTGTTCTGTGAGAAAGTGGAATCACACACTGAAACAGTAAGGCTCCAGAAGGTTCTGAATGCAACCCATATAAATCAATTGGGGACACTGGAGAAACCTGAAGGGTCATTTACTCAGGCAGGGAGGGACACGCTGAAGATACTAATGGTGTGTCACTTTCCTGAGGCTGAGGAGATTACAGAAGAAGAAACGGTTGGAACAGAAACTGGAGCTCGAAGAGCAGACTGGTACTGTGCCAACAGAATAACAAAACATAACCATGTAAAATGGGTAATCAACACGTTTCATCCTATAAAGACTCCGGGGTCAGATGAGATACTTCCGATGCTCCTACAGGAAGGATGGGAGATACTTGTCAATGCCCTGACGGACCTTTTCAGAGCTAGTCTAGCTTTAGGGTACGTGTTGAAATCATGGTCTAAAGCTAAAGCAGTATTCATACCTATGCCTGGAAGGGCAAATTATGCCCAAGCCAAAGCATACAGACCATTATTGTTTAACCTCCTTCATGCTGAAAGCAATGGAGAAAATTCTGGATAAATATATCAGAAGAACGGTGCAACTGAACTCAACGTTACATGAAATTCAGTTTGCATATAGACCTGGCCGATCCACTGAAGTAGCACTCCACCTGTTGGTTTGTAAACTAGAGGAAAGCCTAGAATATAAAGAAATTGCACTTGCAGCATTTCTAGGTATAGAAGGATCCTTCAGCAATACAACCTATGACTCTATGGTCAAAGTATTGGAAAAGAGCAAGATGAGTAAAACTGTTGTCAAATGGATTAAATCCATGTTAGATGGAAGGATGATAAAAGCAACCCTGTTTGAAGAAACGCTGATGGTTAGGGCCACCTGAAGCTGTGCTCAGGGAAGAGTTCTTTCTCCTCTACTGTGGAACCTCGTGGCGAACGAACAAGGTTTTGATACACAAGGATAGAGTGACTGAATGGGTTGCTATATTTCTAGAAAATAGATCTCAGAGAAGCTTTATCTGACCCTGTAATAATTAAGAGGGGAATTCCTCAAGACAGTATTACCGGACCTTTATGTTTTCTTATATATATATAAATGATATGAGTAAAGGAGTGGAATCAGAGGTAAGGTTTTTTTGCAGATGATGTTATTCTCTATAGAGTAATAAATAAGTTACAAGATTGTGAGCAACTGCAACGTGACCTCGAAAATGTTGCGACATGGACAGCAGGCAATGGTATGTTGATAAACAGGGTTAAAAGTCAGGTTGTGAGTTTCACAAATAGGAAAAGTCCTCTCAGTTTTAATTACTGCATTGATGGTGTTAAAGTTTCTTTTGGGGATCATTGTAAGTATCTAGGTGTTAATATAAGGAAAGATCTTCATTGGGGTAACCACATAAATGGGATTGTAAATAAAGGGTCCAGATCTCTGCATATGGTTATGAGGGTGTTTAGGGGTTGTAGTAAGGATGTAAAAGAGAGGGCATATAAGTCTCAGGTAATACACCAACTAGAGTATGGTTCCACTGTATGGGACCCTCACCAGGATTACCTGATTCAAGAACTGGAAAAAATCCAAAGAAAAGCAGCTCGATTTGTTCTGGGTGATTTCCGACAAAAGAGTAGCGTTACAAAAATGTTGCAAAGTTTGGGCTGGGTAGAATTGAGAGAAAGAAGGAGAGCTGCTCGACTAAGTGGTATGTTCCGAGCTGTCAGCGGAGAGATGGTGTGGAATGACATTAGTAGACAAATCAGTTTGAGTGGCGTTTATAAAAGTAGGAAAGATCACAATATGAAGATAAAATTGGAATTCAAGAGGACAAACTGAGGCAAATATTCGTTTATAGGAAGGGGAGTTAGGGATTGGAATAACTTTCCAAGGGAGATGTTCAATAAATTTCCAATTTCTTTGAAATCATTTAGGAAAAGCCTAGGAAAACAACATATAGGGAATCTGCCACCTGGGCGACTGCCCTAAATGCAGATCAGTATTGATTGATTGATTGATTGACCTAGTGATTGTGGTACGAGGTAAGGTGATGAGTAGCCCGGCGTACCAACTCTCCATGGTAGAAATTGAATGGTTTATTAAGACAAAGAAATGGCCGACGCTCCGATGGACACGTTGAGCACGTGCATGCCAAACGAGCCTTGTGACAAAGACTTCGTAGAATTCGTCGAAAACGAACTTCATGAAACTGACAAGACAAACCTCCCCAACCCCCCACCAACTTTAAGTTTATAACGTCATCCGAACTGTTCACTGCTATCAAACTAATCAATAACAAAAAAATCTCGTGGCCTTGATAAGGTGTCAGCGTCCTTTCTTAAAAACCATCCGAGAAAGAGGCCGACATGTCTGACTAAACATTTTAATGCAGTTTTCTGGAATGGTCATTTCCCAAACTGCTTGTAAATTGCTAAAGTAATTATGATCCCTAAGCCCCTAAAAGATAAAACGTTCTCACAGAACTACTAGCCAATTTCCCTTCTTTTCATCATTTCCAAGATTTTTGAGACTCTATTCCTAACATGACTGAATACCGGTACTGTTGTAGAGACCGGAAACTTATGAATAATGAACAGTTCGGCTTAAAGCGGAGCCATTCCACTACCAATCAGCTAAATCACCTAACTGAGAAGACAACAAAGAATTTATATCACCGCTGACACACAGGAGTCTGTTTTCTTGACATTTTGCCTGTGTTCAATATGGTTTGGCACAAAGGATTGATTTTTTTTAAATTAAAGACTTTAGGCTTCACAGCTATGTTCTATGTTTACTGATGGGCTACCTAGCTGATAGAAAATTTCAGGGTCAGGACAGCAGGGCTCTGCTGAACCCACCCACAATTTGATCTTTATGTGACGAACATGCAAAAGCCTATGCATGCAAAATAATATTTGTACATGGAAAATACAGCGATATCCTCTGCCTCGTGGGAGGCACTGAAAGTAAAGGACTACCTTCTTGAATCCTGGTTAGAGAAATGGAGAATTAAAATTAACATCCCTAAAACAATAACAGCACTACGCTCTTTAAGAAGTACTGTCCCGGTGAAACCTGTGCCCCCGATGTTTTTTGGTGAAGTCATCAGGTGGACTAAGAAAACAAAATTTTTAGGTGTCACCCTAGACAGAAGACTAACATTTGCCGATCATATTAAATGTATTACAGCTCACACAAATGTGCTCCTTCTCAAATTAATGCTGATGATAAGAGCTGACAATGGGCTTACTATAGAAAACTGGCTCCTGCTGTACAAATCGACGGTACGACCAATCTTAAGAGTATACCAGCCCTATTTGAGGTGGCACAGCGATGTCACACCTGTTAACGATACAGCATGTACAGAACTGTGGGCTTCGCCGCTTGACAGGTGTTCAGTGATAGGAAAAGAACTTCCTAAACCAACCCCTTCTGGGGTGCAGGCCATCTCCTGACTAGTTTGACTTGCAAACAATAGTTTCACAAACTTAACACAGTAATGAAGTAATTAGCTAATTATATTAAGAAATAGCATTCAAGGCCTATACAAGTTGATGGGCTAGAATCTCTCATTGGTCCGGGCCTGAAAATTGTGGCTAAGTGTACTAGCCATGCATCTTTGTAGGTGTGCTAGTTGCCAACTGATGAGCCCAAATTGGCACTCTGGGACAAAACGCTGGCAACCAAGAATGAGTTAGTTGAAAAATTTGTTATTTCCAATAATAGACCAATTATACTGGAATTATCTCTGCCCCTCTGCTATGAACAATTTTGATTTTAGCACTTGGCAGTGACAGATTAAGCATGGAGGTAGAGCACTTCAATGCAGGCTTAACAGAAACATCTCCCTGAGAGCTTGATGAACAGTGACCTCTCGTCACTATAACAAATAATGAATCTCATATTTGGTTCCATATGGCTTAACGATTTTATAATAACATTCTTTAAAAGTTTATTTTTGGTGGTCCACCTGTTCAATACAAAATTAAGACTATCCACTTTTTGTAAGCATACTATTCAATGTCTCATTTCTTCTTCCTTTTCTAGATTACCTCTTTCAACTTAAAAGAGGATATACAATATCAATAATACCAACACCTAACATTGTATTCAGCATTCCATATCGACGCTAATATAATTAGAAGTGCTTTATCCATAACATAAACTTAGGAGAAATTTTCTTCCAGCATGGTTTGATTTTACAACCAGCATGAGAGAAGCATTTCTCAACAAGAGACAAAGTTCACCCATTGACCTATTCATACAAGAACTTTCTAGACTATGGAAAACAAAGCATGTTAACTTCCAAAAAAAAATTTAACGTGTTACTGTCCAAAAACTTTCTTTTTATCATGTTTTCTTGTCCAAAAAATTTTATTCTTGAATTTTAAGGTGTTTTTCCCACAGTTACTAGCTAAAGATGACCCAAAAAGTGTTGAAACATCTTCTAGTTTTAATATCACTGTACACACCATTTAATTTTATACAGCAGTTGTAATTTTGTATTGAACAGATGGACCACCAAAAATAAATTCTTATAAAGAATTTTATTATGTAAAAATTGCAGTCACTATTCAGCAACATTGGGCAATCTTCACTTTGATTGGCTAGTGACAGGACACTCCCCTGTACAGATTAGAAATTGGTTTTGCATGTCTAGGGGCAGAAGGGAAGGAGGAAGTTATTCACAGTTTGTATTTCTTGCAGGATTTCACTTGGAGCTGCCAAGTTCTATTGATTTTTATTGGCTTTACAGCAAATGTATAAACCAATACACAGCAGAACCTCGCGCTTTGATATCGATAGATAATGAATTCATAAAATTGCAATCTAAAGCCAATTGTAATCAAAACTGAGTATTGGGAAATTTCAATTTTATAAAATTAATAACACAAGCCCTGCAAGTTCATTATAACATTTATCAGTTATAAATTTAGGCCCAATGTTACGTAATTCATTTTGATATACGGTACCCTATATGAAGTCTTTTCCTACGATATGTACATATTCGCAAATGAATGTTATTCTGGATCAACAGATATCTGGCTGATTATATATGGAAAAAGAGGAACATATAATAGGATGAACACAATGACAGGTCAGCATGAGGAGAAGAAGAAACAATATAAAAGGTGACAAACAATCATGAAAATACAAAAGGTCAAAGACAATCTCCACATCTTCATACACGGCAATCTTCGAACAAATAGGCTCTCCGCTCATCAATCACAGTTCTTCTACATCTATTTCCTCTCAGCACCAAACAAGCTCTTTTCTGTTTCCCAGCTTCATCAAAGGATGGACTTCAACAAACACTGAGGAGCCATCTTACCAGATCTTCAGCCTTGATGTGCAAAGAGGAGATAAGAAGAAAGTTCAATAAACACAGGAAAAGGGAAGAAAGAAAAAGATAAAGATGAATACAAGTGGGAAATGGTTAGTAACACAAGAAAAAAACAAAAGGAGAAATAGAGCCCAATAGGTCACCATAAGTAATGAAAAGGAATAATAAGCGATGTATCAAATTATTTACCGTATGGCAAGTTAGGATAACTACCTTTGCTGCATAAGGAGAGATAAAGATTAATGTGAAAAAATGAGAGAGAAAGAGGAAATTACATACCTCTGCATCAATGTATGGAAACTCAGGATGAACTTTCTTTCCAATTATAGGCCAACGTTTTCCTGTCAATGCTGCCAACTTAGCAACAGAAAAGGCTCGATCTCCATATGCATTAGAAAGGTGCTGAGCTGTTTCACGTTCAAGACCAAAGTCCTGTACTAAACGGATGTACATAGTAGGAGTCCATCCATGAGCACCCTCGATCAATAAACCTTCGGTCTGACATTTTTTGTGAACCGGTTTCAGATCACAAGCTACAATAAAACAAGAGAACTAATTTATCTGAACTTCAAATTTTCTGAACTACCACCCATTATTTGAATCTTCATACCTTCAATAGCAGCATCAATAGTGTGTTCAGCCATAGCTCGGTATGTAGTCCATTTACCACCTGCTATAGTCACCAATTTGTTTTGGCTGATGTGAATGATATGATTTCTGGCCAGAGATTGGGTGTCTTTCTTATTTGGGTCTGATACAAGAGGTCGGATTCCACTCCATGCAGATAGAACATCTCCTCTCCGGACTGTAATAATAAAATAACTTTATCACACACGTGCTTATGAATCAAACCTGCATCATAGTTCAGCTTGTTAAGCTTTCTATGCCCAAGGTAGCAGCACAAATAATTACCTTTTAAGAATGCTAGTCTTTCTTATCATACATCTACTGATTCATTTGAATGATTTTTCACCCCGCTGTTGATGTGTAAAATTCATCACCTATTCGTTTGTGTAATTCATCTGCCATGGTGTCAGTAAACAAAGATAATTTAACTAGTGATGCTATAGAAGGCATTTTAAATTAGTGTTTTAGTGATTCTGAGGATAAAAACTATAATTTTAGCGAAGATTCTGAAGACAGATGTTGATGTTGCCGAATTAGACTGTGATGAGTATGAAAGTGATACAGAAGAGACTACTACTGCCGATGCTGCAGGTGCTGCCTGTAATTTTTATTGGGAAGACATGGATAATTACAAGAGTAGGAAAGAAACATTTTGTAATGTTTTTGGACACCAAGGCTTAGATCTAAATGTAATTGAACCAGTAAGGCTTTCAAACTGCTTTTTACACTTGAACTCGTCCAGCTGATTGTGACAGAAAAAAATCGCTATGCTGAGTAATACATGAAGGCCTAAGGAATGTTATTTCCGTTTCAGTCTATGGTAAGGGAATGGATTCCAGTAACTAAAAATGAGATGTAGGTTGCCTTGGCCCTCACCGTACTGATGACAGCTGTGCAGAACACAACTTTTAGGTCATACTTATCGAAAAATTGTACCATTGCCACGCCCCTTTTTTGGATCTGTCATATCTCTATACAACTTTGAATCCATATTTGACTTTCTTCACTTTGACGAGACTAAGCACACTACATATGGGGCAGGGGAGAAGGGGGGGAAAGCTTTCCAATATATCCAATTATCACCTATCTCAATAATAAATTTCAGTCTCTATATTTACCTGCTCAGGATATTTCAATTGATGAATCCCCGACTTTGTAGAAGGGACAACTCTCATTTTGAGAGCATCTGCCACTCAAATCTTCCAAATTTGGCATTAAAACATTTGATTTATGAGAGTCTGGTACTGGATATCTCTGGTCTTTCATAGTATATACAGGGAAGGATACTGTACAAGAATCTTCTCTTGTAACCAGGATATAACTAAAACCATAGCCATAGTCTTGACCCTTCTTAGAAAAGGACACGCCTTGTGAATGGACAACTTTTACAATTCTCCCATCATGGCACAAAAATTGAAAATCTTGAAAACAGATTATGCAGGAACCCTTAGGCTGAACAGGAAGGAAGTGCCAAAGAAAGGTCAAAGACTTTTTTTTTTTTTTTTTTTTTTTTGCTAGTGGCTTTACGTCGCACCGACACAGATAGGTCTTATGGGGACGATGGGATAGGAAAGGGCTAGGAGTTGGAAGGAAGCGACCATGGCCTGAATTAAGGTACAACCCCAGCATTTGCCTGGTGTGAAAATGGGAAACCAAGAAAACCATCTTCAGAGCTGCCGACAGTGGGATTCAAACCCACTATTTCCCGGATGCAAGCTCACAGCTGCGTGCCCCTAACTGCATGGCCAACTCGCCCGGTAAGTCAAAGACAAAACACTAAAATCTGAAGAGTTTATTTCCCAACATTCAGGACTTGTTACTGTTATGAAATAGAACAACAAACAGAATGTGACCATGATTACTACATTCCACAATGATGAAGCCAAATTGATCACCACAAAAAAAAGTGGTGGTGGTGATTACTGTTTTAGACATGGCATGAAGGGTGTGAAAATGAAAGACTCCCTAGGCCTCAAATGCTCTAATACCATCAAGGTTGGAAAAGAATAAGAGTTGACCAAGGGAGGTCAGATAGGATAGATGAAAGTGAGGATCCTGGTACAAATAAGTGGAAACAATGCCAGGACTCAGTTAAGGACCCCATGGTTGCCAACCCACACTCTCAAATTGAGAGCCCCTGGGGCCCTTTTAGTCACCTCTTACAACAGGCAAGGAATACCGTGGGTGTTATTCTACTGACCCCACCCACAGGGGGACAAAAAATAAGGAAAAGTAAAACTTATTCTTGTGTTGGACTACAATAAACACATGGGTGGTGAGGAACTGAAAGATCAGCTTCTTCAAAGTTGTCTTGTTGAAAGGAAGAAAATGAATAAATGGAATCTGAAACTATTTAGAAGATTGCTAAATGTGTGCATATTAAATACTTTAATTAATATTCAGGAAAAACTGTCCAAGAAAAAATAATGTCACACTTAGTTTCAGAGTTGAATTGGTGGAGGGGACTGCTGGCTGAACATGGTACTGGTGTTAAAAAAGATTCCAGGGAGGCATTCCACAGACAATACAGTGCCTCGGCTGACAGGGAGACACTTTATGGAAAGAATCCCTCCCACAGAGAAGAAGGCTAAGCCACAACGGAGGTATGTAGTTTGCTACAAAAACAAGAAGAGGACAGAAACAGTATATTTGTGCCCCAACTGTGATGGCGCACTTTGTATAGATGAATGTTTCGAAGTCTACCACACAAAAAGCCAGTTTTAGTGAACTCCCTGTGTGTAGGCTACATTTCTAAAAGTATTTGAACTTACTGTTTGAAGTCACTGTAAAATGCAAGGTTACAGCAATGGGACTTACAATTTAATGTGAAATCATAATCATAGGAATGTGACTTTTAAGAATTCCCCATATACTGAAATGTTTTGCTAGACATATGTGCAGTGTAAGTAGTGTGTACTGTGCTACTAAAGAAAGATGACTAAAGCTGTACTTTGCATGTTTAAATGTTGCTAAGATGCTCTAGTAGTAAACCCCGTGTGTGTTAATATTTCTTCAAAATGCTTTCTTTTAGTGTTTGTACAGTATAAATAATGTGACTGGCGTAGATAAGTGATAAGAAGTATTTGAGCAGAACTGTGGATAATGTTCATAAGTGCTATGCTGATTTATGTATGCATCTCTACCTTACATGGATATATGATTAGGTGAGTAACTGTAGAATTTTTGAATTGTACATTATTATAATTAATTTGTGTAAATATATAACCAAAAGTGGTTGGAAATTAACAGAGATATGGCATTATAAAAGAGATTTTTGCTTAAGTACGCTAGCATTTAAATGCCCAGTGAAAGCTCCTCCTGCATCCAGTGAAGGCCAGATTTTTAAATACCCCAGCTCAGAGGGGTTAAAGACACAAGACATGTCACCAGTATATTAAACGACTTCTTTCAGGAAGAAATTTAATTTTTGATTATTATTATTATTATTATTATTATTATTATTATTATTATTATTATTCAAAACTGGCCAACTAAGGACCACGATGTTCAACATTTCTGTTTGGGGTGGGCCTTGATGTTTGCCCAGTAATCTCACATTCCCTGGCTACGTTGTCCTTTTCTTTCCCTCGTCTAAAAGGCGCCTGTCTCCTTTTGTAGTGGTTTGTCCTGGAACCCCTTTTGTCTTAATATACTTCTGATTTCTTTGATATCACTTTCTGTTACTCCTATTATAGTTCTTGCATGTCTTTGGTCACTTCTCTGAGCCATGGTGTCTTGATCTTTCTATTGTTCCAGTATGTAAGAAGCTTGTTGGATTCATCACTAAGAAATGACTGTAGAAGGTTAGGCATCTCTTCCTGGCCACATCTGTGATCTTTTCAGTGTACCTGTAGAATATCTGTTTGGGTCACCTTCTGTATTCATACTTTTCTTTGACTGGTCCCAATATCTTCCATAATATATTTCTCTCCTTGGTCTCCAGTTTCTCAGTCCGTCCTGTTTTGCTATGCATCAGACACTTCTGGACAGATGACTGCATGGTAGTGCCTGAGTTTAGTATTGCGGGAGAGACACTTCTTATTGTAAGTGTTTTTAGTTGGTATGCTAGCTCTAGTTTGTTCATCCGGGTTGTTAGCGCTGCTCCTTCTGAGAGACTGGATTCCAGACATTCTCCAATGTACTCGAATTTGTTGACTTTGCAAATTGTGCCTAGTTTCAGTTGTAGTTCATTGGGGGCCATCACTGATGTTGGTGAGGTAATCGTCTTTGATGTCACTTTCTGTTACTCCTAGTTCCTGCATGTCTTTGGTCACTTCTGTGAACCATTGTGTCTTAATCTTTCTATTGTTCCAGTAAGTAAGAAGCTGGTTAGTCAGTCGGGTTGGATTCATCACTGAGGTATGACCGTAGCAGGTTAGGTGTGTCTTCCTGGCTATTTCTGTGATCTTTTCAGTGTACCTGTACCGAAGTGCCACGTCATCTGCGAATGCCAGACAATCCACTGTTCGATTTTCTCATTTGAGTCCCAAGTAAATCCCACAGAGGATTTTCTGTTTACACAGCTCTTTCTGCTACCGTCTGATATTTTTCTCTTTTTTGCTAGTTGCTTTACGTCGCACCGACACAGATAGGTCTTATGGCGACGATGGGACAGGAAAGTGCTAGGAGTGGGAAGGAAGCGGCCATGGCCTTAATTAAGGTACAGCCCCAGCATTTGCCTGGTGTGAAAATGGGAAACCACGGAAAACCATTTTCAGGGCTGCCGACAGTGGTGTTCGAACCTACTATCTCCCGAATACTGGATACTGGCCACACTTAAGCGACTGCAGCTATCGAGCTCGGTGATATTCTTCCCTAACACACAATTGAAGAGGAGAAGGAAAAGCACCCCTCCCTCCCCGTCTAACTCCTGTCTTTATCTCAAAGCTTTCTGAGTGTGTTCCTCTCAACTTTACTTATGATCTGGTGGTACACGTGGAATGGATAAAGGTGTGGGTCTTCTGGTCCAATCCCATTTCCTTAAGAATTCTCAGAAGAGTAGATCTATCAACTGAGACATATGCCTTCTTCAAATTGACAAAGGTGACTATGTAATTCTTGCCCGCTATTTTAACTTGCCTTAATACCAACTTCAGGTTGAGGATCTGTTTAGCACAAGAGCGGCCTTTCCTGAATCCCCTGTGGTATTCTCTCAGTTGTGGGTCCAGTTGGGGTTTGTCTCTGTTCAGTAAGGCCTTGGACATACCTTCTAGGTGATTGGTATCAAGGAGATCCCTCAGTAACTGTTAATGTCAGTCAGGACACCTTTCTTGTGTAAGGGGTGGATCAGAGAAGGTGTCGTGTTACTTGGTAGGTTCTTAGTGTCCCAAATATTCTGCAGGATTCCTGTCAACTTGCTGATTGCTTTGTCTCCAGGCTGTTTCCATAGCTCATCCACTAATGAGTCTTCTCCCACTACTTTATCATTTTTCAATGAAAAGAAACAAATAGAATGACATGTTTTGATCTTGAAAGAACATCATTAGATTCTATCGAATCACACTAATATATATTTAGAAATGTATAAATATTTATGTTTATTTCTATTTAAATCCTTAAAAATTTTAATTTTGGAACTTATTTTAATGAAATGCTCACTGCTCTCCACTCCGTCTTTGGCGTGATTCCAGCTGGCTAGTCAATCCGTTGACCTTCTGCCAAGCCATGAACCTGCCCTGGTTAGGTCAATGACATGCTGTAGTTTACTCATAGGTGGTGTATTTTTAGAGCTCCCCTAATTACTGTTGCTGTTATCAATACCATCAACATATTAAAATTGTTTTTCAGACAATTTATAAATTTTATTCAAAATTAGTTTTGGCAGACTGAAGAACGTAACAGTTATAAATTAACCGAATCGAAAAAAAAAAAAAAAAAGAAAAAAAAAGAATTGGCTTCAGATAATAATAACAGCAATAATAATAATAATAATAATAATAATAATAATAATAATAATAATAATAATAATAATAATAATAATAATAATAATAATCATCATCATCATCATCATCATCATACACTAAAGGCTAAGCCTTGTCGCTGCAACCATTCACCTCTCAATCCTGCTGTTCTCTTCACTTCCATGTACCTTGGTCTTCGTATTCCTTTCTTTCCTAGTATTTTTCCTTCATAGACATTTACTAGGACGTCATTATGTCTCAGGATATGACCTACAAGTTTTAACTTCCAACTTTCCATATCCTTTATCAGTCTCTGTTGCTCATCGACTTACTTTAGAACATCTCTATCAGTCTTTTTTTTTTTTTTTAGTCCAGTGTGTTCTCATCGTTTTCCTCCAAATCCACACTTCAGTTGCTTCTTATGAATCTCTTTCCTTTTCTTCAATAGTCCAGCTCTCACAACCACAAAGTAGTACACTCCAGATAAAGGATTTCACAAAACCCTTTCCTGAGACTTTTTATTTTGAAAGGCCTGTTTAGCAAGAGCTATTCTTCTTTTAATTTCCTGGGAGCATCTATTGTCTTCAGTTATAATGCTTCCTGAGTAACAGAAATGTTGCACTTGTTCTACTTTGGAATTTCCTATTCTTATGTTTGTATTAATTCCCCCACCGTCTTTGCTCACAGCTACAATTTTGGTTTTCTTACAATTAATTTTAAGTTTGTAATGTTTCAATGTATCACACAAAACAGTCAACATTCTATTTAATTCCTTCTCAGTCTGCCACTATGGAAATGTCATCAGCAAATCTAATACTGTGGATTAATTTCCCATTTATCTTTATTCCCTTAGTCCTTTCCTTTGAAACACATATTGCTTCTTCAATAAAAAAATTGAAAAGGTATGAGGAGAGTGGACACCCCTGACTCACTCCTGTCTTTAATTCTTGCCACTACATTTGTACGCAGTTCTTGTAAATTTTCCACATGAGCCTCCTACCTTCCAGACAGTTCCTACTTTCTTTACACATTTAAACAATAGTTCCTAGTTTTTCATGTCAAAAGCTTTTTCAAAGTCAATGAATGCTATAAACACCTTCCTGTTCATTCCTAACCTTCTTTCCAGTATCATTCTTAATGCAAGGATTGGTTCTCTCATTCCTTTGCCTTGTCTAAAACCAAATTGATCTTCATCTTCATCCTGTTCTTTATTATATTTAGGAGTACTTTTGAGGCATGGGATACGACTGAGACTGTTCTGTAATTATTACATTCCATTGCATTTCCTCTTTTTGGGACAGTGATTGTTTTGGTTTTACTAAAGTCATCTGGGATCTCTCCTGTTTCATAACACAATGCAATTACATTAGAAAGATAATCCTTCAAGTCTGAACCAATATTTTTCAAAAGCTCTGCAGTTATAGCATCATTACCTGCTACCTTTCTCTCTTTTAAGCTTGACAGACCTTTCTCAAATTCTTACCAGGTTATTGGAGGACCCATTTTATCACAGTCCTCATCTGTTACCTCTTCCAGTACTTCATTTATGTCTCTGATTTTTATCACTGTACAATTATTCTATATATTCTCTCCAACGTTCACATACTTCTTCATTATCCACCAGTAACTTTCCATCCTTGTCCTTCAACAGGGTGGATTTTGTTTGAGGTTTGTACTGCAGGGATTTAATTTTATGATATGCCTGATCCTGTCTTCCATTTCTTGAATCATTTTCAATTTCTTCAGCTACTTTTTTTCCCCACCTTTCTTTCTCCTCTCTACATTTACTTATGATCTGATTTTTTATTATTTCATAGTCTTCCAATTTATTTTATTTCCTCAGTTTATTCCCCTCTTCTATAAGATTTAATCTCTTTACTTTTTTACAATTTGCTTTACGTCGCATCAACACAGATAGGTCTTATGGGATAGGAAAGGCCTAGGAGTGGGAAGAAAGCGGCTGTGTCCTTAATTAAGGTACAGCTCCAGCCTTTGTCTGGTGTGAAAATGAGAAACCATGGAAAACCACCTTCAGGGCTGCCGACAGTGGGGTTCAAACTTGCTATCTCCCGGATGCAAGCTCACAGCTGCGCGACCCTAACCTCACGGCCAACTCGCCTGGTAGATTTAATCTCATCTGTCAACCAGTGTTTTCTTGTCTCCAGTTTCCTCTTACCTACAATCTTATTTGCAGGCTCTACTATTCCATCCTTTATCTTAATCCACCCTCTTAATTCTTCTCGATGTCTTACATTGGTCTTTTCTTTGAAGAGCTGCTTAGTTTCCTCATTCTTCAGACCATCCAAGTGCCATTTTGTCCTCTCTTCAGATTATAAAATGTTCAAAAAGGAGGTCTCGGGCCATCCCCAGTTTAGAAGAGTTACAAAGTACTTGGCCAGAAGGTGGCAGGTGTCCATACCATTATGAGTTATCTTCCCATCTGGTCCCCTGAAGTGGAGGCTGGGTGGAGTGTAGTGATTGATATTTTGCATTAAGTTTCTGTAGAAGTTCACTGAGTTGTTGTTCATAAAGCCTTTTTTCCAACTGTGTTAACTGAACCTGGGTATACTGAGGCTTAACCTGTCTGATGGTCTTGGCAGTTAGTCGGCACTGCTGAAGGAACTTTGCTCTATTTGCCTGGGTCTTCTGTGAGCTCCATCATAGCCAGGCTATCTGTCTCTGTGCAATCACTTCTTTGCAGGAAATTGTCCACCACACATGCTTCTTCTGTTTCATTAATGTGGAGGCTTCTGTGGCAACTTCAATTAACTTATCTCTTAGCTGGTCCCATTTGTTGCATTCCAACACTCCCATCTTCTCTGTAAGCTGATTGCATGTTTTGAGTTTTTCCAAGTCATAGTAAGTGAGCTTGAATGTTCAAGTCATCCTAATTTTTCTGGGTAAGAACTTCAGCTTTATTTTGGAGAAGTAGTGGTCTGAGTGCAGGTTGGCGCCTCTTAGTATTATGACATTCTGGATCTCTTCATGGGACTTCCTTGAAATTGCCACAGGGTCAATCTGAAACTCTCCCAGATGGTTGCTGGGTGACTTCCAGGTCATCTGCTTCCTTGCGAGATGTCTAAAGGCTGTTTTCATCACTAGGTTCAAGGCCTTACAGAGTCCCATAGGTGCTTTCCGTTTCTGTTGGTCTGCATGTAGGCCAGGTACTCTCCCACTACATGCCTGTATTTGTGTTCCCTCCATACGTGGGTATTAAAATTACTAATAAGATAACTGTATGTCACTCTGGGATATCATAATCACCATCATCATCATTATCATCACAAAGCATTAAGAATGAAAAAGCAAGAGGCAATTTGCAAGATACTCAAAGAATTAGTAAAATTCATTTCCCTAACATCACAGTGATGTGTTAAATTATGATTCTTCTTAGCATTTTTTGGGAAGTGCAGGGTCTGCTTTTCTGCATGTCAACTGCCACTTCTGCCAATCAAAGACATTAGGCAACAAGATTAATATCATGTCCTCTCTCAGATGGTCAAGTCGCTGTTTCCTGAGTCATCTACACAGAGAGCTACCTTCCTCATGAAAATGAAAGGCCATTTTGACCACATACTGTTCTTCACTGTACGTGATATAAACATTTCAATGCAGACAAGCTTCAATAGTGCCATTCCCATTATCCCTTGTATATCATCGTTTCTACTGTGATCCAGTCACGTCAGATCCAGTGCCTATCATCAAAGCATATGCAGCAGGTAGGACTTCTCACATTTCACAGAGGTCGGCCAATATTCTGATCCACAGAGGGTAACTGGGCACTCAACATTCTTCTAGATCTTGGTCTACATATGAACAGGCATCTGGCGACCACATAGGACTCCAGTTACCTGACTCAATTTCAGCTGCCAGGCCAAACTGGCATGCTTGGGCATTGGGAAGTTTGTTGCCATCTGCAGAGATGAGGAAGTCTAGGCGTCTAAGTGATAAATTCTGTTTAAATTTTGGCCACTGACTTCAATCAATCCATCTGTCAGGAGCCTTCCCTTCATATACCTTATTTTCTTGGTGTTAAACAGCAGTCAACTTTCTTCCAATCTGGTATCCCATTCCTGGACATGTTCTCAAAACTGGTGTTCATTAAGCATGAAAACAATGCCAGTATAATGAAGTCTCTGGCTGCAGTGGTTGAATGTCTCAACCACTGTGTCTGTGGGGACAAGACAGCAGACCCTTGATGGTTACCATTATAGATGAGGAAGGAAGGTAGGACTCCTGTAGGACATTGGGTGATATGAATAAAAATGAGATGTAACTCGGAGACAAGTCTCGAAGGAGGATTGAGACGGAAGTCACTTGCGAGACAGAACTCGTCATGTATATGAATAAAGTTTGTTTCTCGCTAACGAGACTTGTCTCCTTCCGCTTGAGACGAGTCTCGCACAGTGGTTCTGGTATCTGTCAGCTGACGAGTGAATTAACAATCAGAGAGCTACGAAGAGTGGGTTTTGTTGGAACAGATGAAAGTGTTACATTTAAAAGCGAAAAAGATTGAAAAGCGACAGTGTGTTCTCGAAAAAAGAGAAGAACTCATTTCAGTGCAAAAACAGATTTTGCAACTGCAAATGGAAAATATTATACATGAAAGGGAGAAAAGAGCAGAACAAACAAGTACAACCGAAATGGAACACCCACCGATATTTTTTTCATTTAGAATAGTTCTTGACATACTTTTCTTCTTCTTCAGTTATGTTTCACTTGGGAGCCTATTCTACCTATCAATATTCAGTAATCACTAGTTCTTATTTCACTTCTTTCTAGGCTTACATAAACGTAGTGGCTTGTACACTTAGTATACTTGAACCCCAGCTTGGGAACGACTGATTTAAGGTTTCTTTTCTTGTAAGTTTCCTTCAAGATATTGTGTAAGAAGTTACATTGTATTTATCATCACATTTAGGATCCACATACAAATGCATAATTTTCTGCGGTCATTGAAAGTCATTCAAACACTTTTTAAACACGCTTTGTACTTCATTCTTCACGAATATGAGGAGTTTATTGATCATACCTGTGCATAGCTAGGGGTGTTTCTGCATATAATGTACTTTTTCTACAATTTGTTTTACGTCGCACCGACATAGATAGGTCTTATGGCGATGATGGGACAGGTTTAGGAGTGGGATGGAAGCGACCGTGGCCTTAAGGTACAGTCCCAGCATTTGCCTGGTGTGAAAATGGGGCACCACGGAAAATGATATTCGGGGTTCCTCACAGTGGGGCTTGAACCCACTACCTCCCGCATGTAAGCCCACAGCCGCGCACCCCTAACCACACGGCCAACTCACCCGGTATATAATATACAACCAATACCTATATACTGTTGCATAAACTGTCTAAATTTCAAACTTTCAAAACATAGAAATAATACAAAATGCTATCCATATTCATTAACGAATATAACTAACAAGGGAGTTGTTTGATTTGGACCGGACAAATTGCAATGAAACTTAGTAACATGCTGAGCTATAGACATCCGGAACTCAATGGTGATAACCGTTCTGCCATGAAATAACATTTTCGTACCGGTATTTATTGACAGTAAATTTTTGCTCCAGTTGTACATGGAACGTGGTGTGTAGATGGCAGCGATTTCAATGAAACATGGTAGGATGATCAATTAAGACGTCAGAACATCGCTGCATGATTGACGTTGTTATATAGGTTACCCGCAGTGTTACAAAATGTATCACTCTCAACAAGAATCCGAAAGTTTAAGGCTATTTATAGCATGCAAGTTTATATACAAGTGACGAGGATTTCATATTACATATTTTAGCTTCAATTGTAAATGACAAAGAAGTATTAAAAGCCTAATATTTTGAAATATTCATATACTGTGCATGTTAGTAAAATGGGTTTGACGAGCAAGACATTCTGTTCATGTTGTCAAAATTTAATTTTCACTCTATAGCGCACTGTTTAATGTAACTTTAAAATAGAACTATCAGTGCATTTCTACAGTGCATACGCGAGGTCAATACAGCTGCAAACCACCCAGCTGTTCTTTAGCAATTAATTATAACAATGTCGTTGATTTTATGACAAAGTGAATATCGGCAATAAATTTAAGACAGGTAGATTGACAATTCATGGAAGTTTCATCGAAATCTGTCTGATCCAAACCAAATGCTTCCCTCGTAGTACTGGCGCAAGTGAGATTTTGGTGCGATGGTTGAGAAAGAGCAGCACTCATAGAGGCAGCAAATCATTGGCCGAATAACGTCATTATGTGAATCTGTTAAATGTTGTGAAACCAGTTACAGCATATTTTTCTCAAGGGCACGAGCTGCCGGTTGAAACTTTTAAATAAACTTAGAAACAGTGCAATCGAAAAAGGCATGGGCAGAAAATTTTATGGCACTTAAACATAAATGGGATAGCTTACACCAGGACCAAAGATACTCGCACATTCGTTCAATACCATTTGGCCAACATGTGATAGAGAGCGATAATTTTCAGACTTGAAAAAATATCCTTCCAGATATCAAAAATGTGAATAATAATAATAATAATAATAATAATAATAATAATAATAATAATAATTTCGTGCGGCTATTTCTAGCCTGGTACAGCCCTTGTAAGGCAGACCCTCCAACGAGGATAGATGTCATCTGCCGTGTTATTGTAGTGTAGGATAGTGTTGTGTGTGAGTTGCAGGAATGTTGAGGATTTAAGGTTAAAATCTCTGACCCGACAGCGAATCGAACCCG
This sequence comes from Anabrus simplex, assembly GCF_040414725.1. Classification (NCBI taxonomy): domain Eukaryota; kingdom Metazoa; phylum Arthropoda; class Insecta; order Orthoptera; family Tettigoniidae; genus Anabrus; species Anabrus simplex. The sequence goes on along the minus strand of NC_090271.1, from coordinate 181,506,220 downwards.
GGGCACCCCTGAACCAAAAAGTACCACGCTGACCATTCAGCTAAGGAGCAGGACAAAGTGAATAATGAAAGCCTTGAATAATTGTAGGTCATATCTTAAACAGAGCTATGTTTTGTTTCGGACTTTTCCGTGATTGTGAATTAATTTCATTTATAAAATGTTAGTCGTATATTGTGAATAGAAAAAATGTTAACGTACAGAAAAAATCACAAATGTAGAATAGATTAAGAATAATTAAATTAATTTAATAATTACTAAGAAAATTATTAGAATTGTATGTTGCACGGTTTTGCATATTTCTGGTTTGATTTTGAACATCTTAGACTTTATGATGCATGTAAATCCTATCGCAAATGGCTATCATCGTCATCATCTTTATCATTATTGTTATATGAATATCTCGTGTATTGGCTCCAGAAAATGTGCTAACCATTCCACATTTTCTTTCCGGTAACGGTAGAGATCTTTATAATCATGTTCGAGAGAATTTCTTCGTGCTTTATAAATTTTTCTTCTCCGTTGTAAAACCATCATAAACTCCGCCATCACGTTTTCAGCTTGATTCTATCGGCTTGAGTCACCTTTTGGGCTGTCTCAAGAAATTCTGAGACCAGTCTCCATTCAGAGAGACTAAACTCCAGTTTATTCATATACATTTGGAGATGTGTCTCCGGGAGAATCCGCTAACGAGTTGTGTCTCAAGGAGCAAAGGTCACTGCTGAGACACCGCTTTTTTATTCATATGCATTTGAGACATGTCTTAATATTTATGAGACAAGAGATACGTCTCCGGTTTATTCATATCACCCATTGTATCACACTGTAGGAGTCATGGTAAAATAGCTGTGCCCAGTGAACACATATGTACTTATATAGTATCCTACGAGATGAGAGGGTGTGCCAAACCAGCTTATGAGGAACCCCATGAAATGCTTTTTTCAGATCCAAGAATACAATGTGAATCGGCTTGTTCTCTCGATATCTCTCCACGAGCGGTTTGACAGCATGCATGCATCTGCCATCCCACTTCCCTTCCCAAACTGCTTTAGTTAGTTTACTGATTATGGTATGGAGACAGCTATCAAGAACATGGTACAGTAACAAATTTTCATGCTGACACAGAGCAGATTGATAGTTGGTGCATTCACAGACATGCTCTTCCAGACAGCTACCGTTATGCTGGTGGACCAGACACAGTGCACTCTGCCTTCTTCCACAACCTGACTGCACATGGAAGTCGGATGTTTGGCACTACAATGACCCAAGTATCTTCCAGATTTCAGCTGGAAGGTCATCATCAGGGCCAGCCGCCTTCCCATTCTTTATTCTACTGAGCAGCTGCTGAACTTAAGCCAATGAGACTGGCAGAGCTAGTCCAGGGATACACACAGCGCTATGAATAAGCAGGTAGGAAATATCCTCTTAACACGTTCTGTGCGGTTCGGGTCACCATGTGCCCCGAAACATGTTACTCTTATCCGTCGGTGCGAACTTCCCAGAATTGCGAAGTAAGTAACTACGTCCTAGTTATGAATTTCTGTTAACTAATGACAACATAGCGTTCCAATTGAAGTAAAGGATCAAGATATAGTGCTAGTTTTGATCGGCCCACCGGTGACCCAATTATTTCCGGGGTCATTTCTGTTTCACGCAATTGTTGAATCGGAACACTGTCGCACAGGTAAATACGCTGGAATGTCTCCTTAACAATAACGCACACAACAAGTGCACCTGCATTGTTTAGGATTTCATACTAGGGAGTAAACAAAGCTAAATTCGTCAGGTCACCGGTGACCCGAACCGATAATAACTAAAGGCAGCATCGGGTCACCGGTACAACGTGTCATCGAAATTCACTGCCGCAGGGAACGTGATAATAATCTTATTGGTTTATGTCCACTAACCACACTTTTATGGTTTCTGGAGATACCGAGGTGCAAGAATTTATCCTGCAGGAGTTCTTTCATGTGCCAGTGTATCTACTGACATGAGGTCAATGTATCTGAGAACCGTCAAATACCTACAGACTGAAAGAGGATCAAACCTGCCAAATTGGGCTCAGAAGACCAGTGCTATACCACCTGAGCTACTCAGCCCAGCAGGAAAATCCTCACTATTGATCTAACTGTAATAGTCACTCCATTGACTCAAGATGGAAGTAGACTCTTTGAGTACTTACTGATCATCATTTTTGAAATGAATTATGTGGCCCTTTTTGTTCGAAAGAGCAGTTGAGGACTTTGGCAAAGCAGATAATGGTTTTTGCTCCCTGATATGTGTCGAGCTGCTTGCACAACTCGTCACATAGTGCTACGCCTTGGCTGTTTCAACAACAACTCAACTCATTTTGCAGCAGACTTCCTGATCATCTAATGTTCAAGATTGGTGTTGAATGTAAGCCCTATTTCTTCTCTTTATCATGGCCTGCATCGATTCAATCCATCCCTAGACTCTTGTTTGTTAATGAAATGCCTTTTCAAAGATTTTACCTGCAGCAAAATGAACAGGGTCCACAATGTCATTCCAGGTGCAACTGCAACAGCATTTTGATATAACATTCTACCAAAGTGGTATATTTTATATCCTTGTATTGACTCCTGTTCACCTAGTCTCCTCAATGCAGGTGATGTTGACACATTGCCTCTTCGAGATGGAGACAACTTTGCAGCTTTGCCCAACGAGTATGCTGACATTAGCAGTCATTAGTTATAAACACTAGACTAACTTCTTTAGCCTACTCCATGTTTAGCCTACTCTGTGTTTGAGTAGGCAGCCCTTGTTTACTTCTCACACTGTTCGGGCAACGATGACTTGCATCACACACAGGGGACACCTTTAATTTATTTAGGACAAGTTTTGAACGAGCAAGCTATAAAGATGCGACACTGTAATCTCATTACAAACTATTATTATCGTCATTATTCCATACTGAAAATAGCTAATCACAAAGTTTACACAAGGAGTAATTTTTAATACCACCTATTCAATACAATTTATTCCACTATTGTGTGGTCAAATACACATATAAATTACCAGAATTTTAAAGGTACATGTTTCGCCCACTTTTTTTGGGCATCATCAGCCTTGTTCAATCTTAAAAGAAAAAAAAAAACACACAGGTCTGAGGAAACATGTACCTTTAAAATTCTGGTAATTTCTATGTGTATTTGACCACACAATAGTGGAATAAATTGTATTGAATAGGTGGTATTAAAAATTACTCCTTGTGTACACTTTGTGACTGTAATCTCAGTCGACTTGTTAATGAAGTCTGCCAGCCCTCCCAGAAAAAACATGAATTTGCAGACTGATTCGAGGGTCTGTAATATAAATTAATAACCCTCTTGAATATAACTAACAAAGGAAGTGATTTGAAATATCACTCTTGTTCATCCTGTAAGTCATATTCTGGGTTTCAGTTTCAACTCCACGTGAAGATCAGGGTACCAAAACATAGGCCTTGGATGCCTTCTTCCCAGTCCTAAGTCTAAATAATTATCAAAACATCTACACAGACATTACAACCACATGTTAGTCTTAATATGGCAGTAATGAAAAGGAACAAACAAGTACACATTAAATCGTATATAGAAAGACAGGAACATCAAAAGGAACTCACAACAGGATAAACACAATGCTAGAACAAGACAGACAGAAAGAGGGGAATAAGAAAGGAACACACATACGGATGAACACAATGGCAGGTCAGTATGGGAAGGGGGAGCAACAGAAATAGGAGATGAGGACAAACATGGAAACACAAAAAGTCAAGGACAATCTCCACACTGTGTTTGTCCTGTGTTCTTATTCTTTTACCGCCTGTATTTATCTGTCGTATGTTTCTTCCCTTTTCCTGAACTTATCCAGCTTACTTCTTGTCCTACACCTATTCCACATGAAGACACAATATGTGAAAATGACCCCTCAATGATTGTTGATGCCTGACCTCCTGATGAAGCTGGGAAGCAGAAAAAAGCTCATCGAGGGCTGAGAAGAGATGGATGTAGAAGAACTGGGATTGATGAGGAGAGAGCCTATGTATTTAAATATGGCTGTGTATGAAGATGTGGAGACTGTCCTCGTCCTTTTGTGTTTCATTGTTGGTCTTCGTCTCCTATTCCTGTTGCTCCCTCTCCCCACACTGACCTGCCATTGTGTTCGTTCTATTATATATGTTCATTTCTTATTCCCCCCTCTCTTCCTCTCTGACTTGATTTGAAATTTGTCCGTTCCTTTCCTATACTTGTACAAAGATAAAACAGAGTAGGAAGAGGGAGAAACAGAAAGAAAATACAAAAGGCCAACAACGATCTCCACATGTTTATAAACTGCTATCTTAAATAGATTGGCTCTATCCTCATCTTTCTGCACCCATTTCTCCTCAGTCCCCAATGAACATGTTTCTGCTTCCCAGCGTCATCAGGAGGGCACGTTTCAACTCCCATCGAGGGACCATTGTGACAGGTCTTCAGTCTTGATGTGGAAGAAGAAAGCTGGATAAACACAGAAAAAGGGAACCTGTCATTCTATCAATGTGCCTATCCTATTGTGTGTTTCTTCCAATGTTCCTGCCTTTCTAAGGTATACATGGCAGTTGACCATGATGTTTTAAATTCCTGACATGAATCAGAAACATCAAAACCAACAATTAAAATAGTTTGTCAGCAAAACTGCCGACTTCTTGCTATGCAATTCACCTCCCGTTAGAATCCAACATAATTAGAGTTATCACAGTTATTCAAGGTTTTACTGATTGAATAATTCAATGGTCATGATATTAAGAATAAAACATAGAACACTACTCAAAACTACAGTAGATTCCTGAGGTATTACTGCACACTTACCTTCAACATCAGGATTTAGGTAGTTTTTTACTTCTTCCAAGATGAACATTATTTCATCCTCTGTAGGCTTTGGATTGTGAGTAACTTTGCATGGTAAATCTGTAGTTCCTGCTATTGTATGCCTCTCCCATGGAAGGAAGAAGATCACTCTACCATCAGATGTATCAGGATCCAGCAGGCCCATTTGTTCTGGACTACCGAAGAAATATTTTTCCTTGTAATCAATGAAGTAACTATATCATAAAATACTATCACAGACCAGCCTCATTCAGCTAAGATATATAACAAAATGATCCCCTTTATTACATAGCACAGATAATCATAATTAAAACCTCAATTCCCATGCAAATGCACGTTTTCATATAAGCTCGTCACACTTCTGGAAATAAAACCATTTCATAAATTTTAGACTTGGGGTAAAGATCTTGTGATGGCCTTCGTGGACTTTGAGAAAGCTTATAACCGTGTGTGTAGAAACAATGTATGGGAAGCCTTACAGAGAAATGGTGTCGAGGAACAGACCGTAGAAAGAGTGAAGGAGATGTACAATGGGAGTGTCAGTTGTGTGAAAATAGGAGGAGAGAGAACAGGCTGGTTTGAGCAAAAAGGTGGATTAAAACAAGGAAGTGCTCTGTCACCTTTGCTCTTCCGTAGTAACAATGGACAAGATAATGACAAATGTGGCAAGGAAAATTGGAGAAGGAAAAATGGAAGTGATGATGTTTGCAGATGACCTGTTAGTCTGGGGAGAAAAGGAAGAGGATATCCATGAACAGTTAGATGCTTGGGTAGATGAGGTGGAACAACATGGAATGAAATTTAATGCCCAAAAGAGCAAGATAGTGATCACAACTGGAAAGAAGGAGAGACCTACGAGAGGGATAATGCTTGGAGGGGAACAGCTTAGGAAGATAGAGCGCTTCGAGTACTTAGGAAGTATCATAGAGGAAAGTGGAAGAAATGATAAGGAAATAATTGAGCATGGAAGACAAGCAGGAGCATTCCTGAAAAGTGTCAGAAGCCTGGTTTGGAGAAAGGATGTCCGTCAGAGAAGCAAAAGGGTGATATACAGGATGTACTATATACCTATTCTGACGTACGCAGCTGAGACTTGGGTAATGAGGCAGACAGCCGTGAAAAGAATACAGGCAAGTGGAAGGTTCGAGATACAGTAAAAGAAGAGCTACTACAGAATAGGATAGAGGCATCTAGACTTAGATGGTATGGACACATGAAGAGAATGACAGAGGAAAGGACACCGAGGAGGATGCACGAAATGGAGATAACAGGTAAACAGGCAAGAGCAAGACCAAGAGACAGATGGATGAAAGGAGTGGACGAGTGTGTACAGAGAAGACGTGCGGACTGGGCAAGAGTGACTAGGGTGAAGTGGTGGGAAGACAAGAGGAAATGGAGAGGCTTATGTTCCAAGCAGACCTGGCCAACAGCTGGAAACTGCAGATGATGATGATGATGAGTACATATTTAGTCTTACACTGTATATCATCCTCCTTTGTCTAGTTTTAGTGCATATATTAACTTGGATAATAGTACCTTTAAAGAATATAATTTTGTAGAATCTAGTATTGTTTAGTTATTGTCTCTTGAGAGAAAAGGTATCCAACTATCTGACAACTATAGTAGTGTCCTTGGATATTCCACTATATCCTCTTCCTTTATTACACTGGAATTTCCAACCCCTCAACTTCCCTCTTCACAAGCCAGAAGCAAAAAGATTAAAAGAAAAGAAGGCAGAAGCAGCCTGATTGCAAACTGCAGTTTAGAATATATTTATGCTAAAGTGTTAAGTGTTGTTATCACACCCATTAGAACGGCTAGAAGAGTCTTTGTGCCTTATTGGATTGAGGTCCGGCTCCATGGCTAAATGGTTAGCGTGTTGGCCTTTGGCCACAGGAGTCCCGGGTTCGATTCCCGGCGGGGTCGGGAATTTTAACCATAATTGGTTAATTTCGCTGACACGGGGGCTGGGTGTATGTGTCGTCTTCATCATCATTTCATCCTCATCCTGACGTGCAGGTCGCCTACGGGAGTCAAATCAAAAGACCTGCATCTGGCGAGCCGAACTTGTCCTCGGACACTCCCGGCACTAAAAGCCATACGCCATTTCATTTCATTTCATTGGATTGAGGAAAAGAAATTTGTAAGGATGGAAGTTGACGCATTTTATTGTGATTGTTGTAATGAAGTAACAAGTACTTGCGTATTTTACTTTTCTTAATACTGTATTTATTTTAAAGAATAAATTTCCTTACCATCTTATACCAGGCACAGAGCCTCTTTCTTTAAACTTTATTTATTACTTCTGGAAAATGCACAATGGAAAAGATATGTTTTGTGTCCAGATTAAAAATGCACAAAACTGTTTCAAGTTCATGTAACTTCTGTTTCACACATAGAAAGATGAAACAACAAACAGAAACAAAATAGTAATTAATATGTTTACATTATTAAAGTTACGTTAAGTTGTGTAGCAAAATGACATTGTGTCCTTTAAGTCCATTGATAATGTGTGCTGATAAGCTATAACACAAGCTAAGGCAGTTCAAAATTCTTTTATTTTATGAATACAGAAGGTCGTTCAGGATCTCTGGGGACAATGTTTGAAGGGTAGGTAATTAGCTTATGAAAAGCCATGTCTCCACCAACGATCATGCTCAACTGGAAAGCCAGCATTTCTAGCTATAGCCTGACAATGTAATTTCCATTGCAGCAGACTTTTTTGCAGAGTTAGCATGTCTGTCTTATCCCACTTCTCCTGACAGGGTTCCAGAGGCCATTGATAGTGCATGGACGTCTATTTCCTAAGACCCGCTTTAGGAGTCCAAATGCACAAAAGTCCATGCGTGACCCATTGGGTGCCTTCACCGGAATGTCAGTAAAAGGAATTGCATGGATTCCAGTTTCCATCTCCATTTTCTCTAAGAACAGACGAGTCAAATGAGAAGTGTGGCTGGATGCTTTATCTTGATGTACCCATACTTTATTTTTTGCCATCCCATACAGTGCTGGGATATCTGTGCTGTAAATGGGTGTTAAAACCTCTTAATGATAGTATGTAGAGTTCACCTTCACAGTATTAGGAATACGGCGAATGGTTAACTTGCCATTGTAGCAGTATCCAACGATAATCATGAAAGCCCTTGGAAAACTTTCCTGGCATTCTTTATACAATGTTTGATAAATTGTTTTTGTTTCTACGGCGGTAGTAAATCGAGAGGGGTTTGTTAAAATCACTAAGGTATACATATGCTTCGCCTAATGTCACCACATTCTTCCATCTGTCCACTGCCAGATAGCCCTCATACAGCTTCCTTGTGTTACTGTGACGTTCCGAAATGTGACGAGGCAACAGCTTGTGATCGCGGCGCTTATGCCGCTTTTCTAATTACAGGTCCTTGTTCATTATGGTGTTAACTGTTGAAACAGACACCCCCAACTCATGTGCAATAATCCTTTAGGGAGCACGGTTACCACCTGTGACAAGGGCCTTCACTTTCCTCACCACTTCTGGCGTGCGGCTGGTGGCTGGTCGTGAATTTGCCTATTTTTTCCTCTCTAGAATTAAGCCTAGTCGGCCTTTACATTTTTTATTTAATATAGCACTGATCCAGTTCTTTTATATCAAGAAATCATGCTTCTTGCACATTCTTTGGATTGCAGAATGGCTATATTTAGCATCGGAAAGGGCTGTTATGCAGTCCGAGTAAAGGTCAATCCGCTTTGGCATCGTTGCAGCTAATGTCACAAAACTCTACACACATTCTCAGTACTGACGTGAATCATCATTCCCAGTTTCAACGTGCTCACGTTGATAACAGCGCCGCCAACGGGCTTCAAACTCGTCACCAGAGATCCCGAACGACCTTCTGTATATGTGATGCTCTAGTAGGAGCAAATATACCATTTGATAAACAGGCAAATCTCAAATTAAAATCATTCTTAGAGAAGTATATTAAACATGATACCCCAAATCCAACAACCTTACGAAAAAGTTACCTTCCAAGATCATACGCTCAGGTATCCGTAAAGCGCTCAGTTTCTTCAGCTTATCCCAGCTATTTCTAGGGTTGCTGGAGTCACTCAGGCTCATTTTGGTTTTGGCTGGGGGTTTAAGGCCCGAAGCCCTTCCTGATGCTACATAATTTTTTAGATGAAAATCTCAAACCAAGATCGACCAGGATTCGGAACCTCAGTCTTCTGGATGGGAAGCTAGCAGGTAAGCCACTGAGCTAATCACCCCCCACCTCCCACAATTTATTTACTTACTGTTAAAGTTATTTGAAAATATGAAAATTAATTTTATAAAATGAATATAACTTAAAACTTTCATCATTAACCTAAACAATGTTTTATTTATTATTTCTCCACGTAGGTTTAGATGAAATTCAAAACGACGTGGAAATTAAAATATCTGGGCTTCGACTGACAAAACTATGGACTATGGAGGTCGATATGTTGCAAATTCGATGCTTGGGAAATTACGAGAAGATTAACCTAGTCAAGCTCATCTTACGTGCTGCAAAGTTTTGCTGCCCCCCCCCACAAAAAAAAAAGCCACACACACCCCTCTCTCTATGATTGCAAACTTCATTGATGAAGGAATGAGCAAATAGTCACATTAACTTGTTAAATGATCACGAAAGTTTTGTTTGTTGTGTTTTAAAGTGTAATAGTATTGTGATATTTTTAGTTTAATTTTAGAAATTTTATGGCCAAAAATTTATAAATAAGGAAAGGATCCTCGTGCTGTTAAGTGACGCAATGCCATACATGGTGACAATTAGAAATGCAATTAAAATATTTTACACTAGTACATTATGTGTTTAGCCCATGCATTGCATCATTTAACAAAAACAATACATTTAAAGGATGACGATGCAAATACATCAATATCCTACAAACAAAGGGATGGTAAATAAACATATAAAATATAAGTATTTAATGATTTCTGACAGGATTAATTAAATCATGTACTGATGATATTTTCATAATAATGTTGTTCTTGAAAGCATCTGCTCATGTTGCTGCATACAGGAATAGCCTGCCAGATTTAGCTTTGCCACCACAGCCTATCTAATTAGATAGCGTACTTGGCTAAATGGCACCATTTATTTTACTGCAATAATTTCAATGCAGTTGGTAAGAAATGATATGATTTGCTAGACTACACAATAAATTTATGCAAATTGATTGAATTTATCACCTACGTACTTTTTCACCGATGCTGAATTTCTTTCCGATTTTAGGTCATAGACAGTTTTCCAGTCGATGATGTAGCTTGCATTAATGATGCACAAGTGGTATTCAACAAAACGAACGTGAAGCAGGACTTAATTAATATAAAATCATCTTTTGGCAAACTGCCTGCAACAATAACAAAGTTGGAAGCTACAGGTCTACCACTGGTGGAATGTTTAGCAGTTTTTGAAAGTGTTTAAATATATTTACAATAATTCTATGGGGTAGTAGCTGTGGCAGCTAAAGATAACCTGAACAAAGTGATTAGTTAAAATCCCGATTTTAAATTTGTGAAGTTGATGGTAAATGTATTTGGTGGTGAAAATGCAAAAGACTTGCAATTTGACCTCACTTTGCCCAAGTTTCTTTGTTTGAGTCACTTTTTTTTTTATGCACAAAGATTATTTTCGCTGTTCAAGAATATGCTGTCAGATAAATGTATGAGCTTGAATGAAGAAAATTGATTGTACATTGATTCAAAAGAAAAGAAAAGAAAAGAAAATGTAACATACTGCAGAACTGAATTTTTATAGTGCATATTCAGACACACACATGAACATAAAGAAAATTGGGATAAATTTGCTGAAGTATACAGTTCAAACATAAAATAATAAAACATAATGTAGAAATAAATTCTGATACTGCATATTTTTAAGAAACTATCAGACATCAGCATTATTAAACTTTCAAGGATTCACAGCATGACTAGTTCCTTGTTTATAAAATTTATATCCAGGCAGTATCCTTCTCCCAATTTCTTTTTTTTTTTTTTAAATAATTTCCTACCTTGCATATACTTCACTATTCGATAGGAGTTGGAAAACTTGAAGTTTAAGTACTGTTAGTCTACTTATGCAGACCAAAATGTAGTGCACAACAGTGTTTTGATGTAATATTATTGTGGCTGGGATGTTCATCTAAAAATTGGACATGAGGAGATGGATATTGTAGACAACTTCCAGTATTTAGGTAGTGTTCTGTCATCAGACAATACCATACATCAAAAGATTAGTAACAGAATACAGAAAGCTTCCAAATTCTATCATGCTGTACGTCAAATACTTTGGGATGAAACATTTCCATTAGTTTCCAAGATCAGCTTGTACAAAATATATCTGGTACCTATACTGACGTATGGCCTGGAAGCAGCAACACTTACTGGACCAACAAAGAGTCGTCTTCAGGCAACAGAAATGAAGTTCCTCCGTTCTTGTCTACAAAAAACAAAAATGGATAAAATAAGGAATGTGGATATCCGACAACAGCTTGGATTGGAAAGAAGCTTGCTGGAGACTCTAGAAGTGAAGAGATTGCAATGGTATGGTCACACGAAAAGAATTAACCCTCACAGGACTCCTCAAAAATACTATGACCACAATGTTCCTGGGAAGAGACCAAGAGGAAGACCTTGTGATGTTTGGGAAAAACAGATAATGAAGGATCTTGAAATTAGAGATGTGAACTGGTGTCACATATATGATGTGGATGGATAGAACAAACTGGAGGAGGCTCGTACACAACCGCACCCGGTTTACTGGAGTGAAATGATGATGATGATGATGATCATGATGATGATGACGATGATGACGATGGGATGTTAAAATTTGCCACACAAAGGGTCTGAAGGTTGCACCCGAACTGTTGCTTGTTCGATCCGGGCTTGTCCTTACGGCATCAGTGTTCTCCCTAGGACATGATGATGATGATGATGATGATGATGATGATGATGATGATGATGATGATGGGATGTTAAAATTTGCCACACAAAGAGTCTGAAGGTTGCACCCGAGCTGTTGCTTGTTCGATCCGGGCTTGTCCTTACGGCATGAGTGTTCTCCCTTTTTAATAGGCACACCACCCTCCCTCTTTATAGATCGCCCAGCTAACATGACTTAGATATGTGTTAGTTACATAATATTAATACATATTTGAGTCATTCGGTGTTCCAAATTAAAATTTAAATATTGTAAAACTGTTTATTTAAATGATAAGTCTTCATTATTATCAGCATAATTGCATCAATTCATCAGAATTTAAATGTTTATCTTGACTTTCAAAAATAGTGTCGTGCATGAGCGATGTCTGGATTAGCATGGAATCACATGCGAGCACTCGATTCCACAAGAAGTTACAACCTGTATGGAACTCCACAGCAACCGAGTGGTAAGCCCCAGTGTTGCATGATTATGAATGAGCGGTAGAACAATAGAAATTCAAAATACTCTTATGTCTGGTTTGTGATGACATTAAAATTGTTCAATTGTGTGGTTAATGTTTACCTATCTGATATTAGTGTTAATGCCCTGAGGGGAATAAACTGAAATTTGATCGTATTCATTTTTTTCGTAGTATTCCCCACTCTGCTATTCATTCCTGCCACCCAGCTGAAAGAAATTTCTGGGGAGAACACTGAGTATGAACTACTGAAAGAGATGGCAAATCTGCTAGTGTTGTCCACATGTGAAGAACAAAGATGCGTAGTCCATTATTTGTGGGGAAAACACAACATCCATGTGAAATTCACAGGGAAATGCTGAGTATGTATAGGGATGACTGTATGGACCATGGCAACATATCCGATGATGCAGATTCTTCCAAGAGGGCTGTGTGAAACTTGCTGAAAAGCTATATTCCAGGTGATCAGTAACAGCTCCCAACACCACCAAATGTCAGAGGCACTGAGCAGGAAATTCTGAACAATCTCTGGATTCATCTGGGAACTTGGCACTGTGATTTAGAATTTTTTATGGTACAGTGTACATTACTGTGCATGATATAGTCATTTTTAAAGTGTGTGCGGAAAAACCTACTAAGAGACGAGCAGAAGGGCCAGAGCATGGTGGCATACTTGGACCACTTAAGGCATTACGCAACAGAAGACGACGTTATGGAAGGTATAGTGACTGGTGATGAGTCCTGGGTTTGCGTTCTGGCCTTCTAAGGACCACGTTATAATTTCAATTCTTCCTCCTTAGTTGTTCTTTTCTTCTCTTCCAGTTTTCTTTCATTGTTTCACTGTGCTTCTTTTTCCTGTCTTCAGTCCATTTTGTGCCTGTTTTCTTTTCCTTCCTCCCTTGGAATCCTTCCATTTGTAAGACTTTCTTCCTAAAAATGTTTCTTTCCAATAATTCTTCTTCTTGTATGTTGTTCCTTTCCAGGTCTTTCTTGACTTCTTGAATCCAGGTGGTGGTTGATTTCTTTTCCCAAAGGTACTTGAAGATTTGTTTAGTTAGTCTATTGTCATCCATTCTATAAATGTGTCCAAGAAATAGTAGGTAGAAATAGTGGATATATTACTTTAAGCCTGAAACAAAGCAGGCCTCTGGTGTGGAAATCTTCCAACTCCCTACTACTGAAGACATTCAAAGAGATGCAATCTGAAAAACAAACTAGTGAGATGTTCTGGGATACACATTATGTTCTATCAATAGAGTTTCATCCACGTGGGATCACTGGGAGGGAGTGCCAAAAGTTATGAAAGAACATGGATAAAATTGCATCACACCTTTCATGACAAACATCCCAACACTGTAAATGTCAGATTGCTCCAAGACAGTGCTCGCCTGATCATACAAAGCTTGTGTAATTACAAAACTTGTGTAACTTGGTTGTAAGGTGCTCCAGCACCCAACATGTAGTCCAGACCTTAACACCATTGGATTCACATCTGTTTGGACCTATGAAGAAATTCCTGGGCAGCAATGCTTCCATCTGGATGAAAAAGTTAGATCAGTCATATGAATATGGCTACACAACCAAGGAATGGAGTTCTATGCACAAGGAATCCTGAAATAGGTGTGGTATTGGGAGAAATGTGTCGAGAGACTCAGATAGTATGCAAGTTCTTTTTTTCCTTATTATTCATTTTAAAAAAAGGTTCATCGTTATTTTTTAATTCACCCATGTACAAGGGTTGATTCATAAATCTCTTTTCTTATTTCTCTGAAATGTGCCAACAACAGTAAATTTAATATGTACATTTGAAAGTGTGTAATGTACCTTGTAATGCTATCATCAAATTGGACATGCATGGAGAAATCTCTGGGAGGACAGAAGGAACACAAAACATTTGAAATCACTGTTTTTTAACATCCTTCAAAGTAATCTCCAAGGTTGTCCCAGGTTCACTGCCATTAATGGGAAAGATGGAGAATACCATTAACTATGCAAGATTCATTAATGTATGCTGCCTTATACCATACTGTAGTTAAGATGATGTGTGTGCTGGCAAACAGTTTCCCACAAAGCAGTTTGTTCACTTTAGAAATGAGGACTGAAATCAAGGTAACTAGAATACTAGGTAGGCTATTCCGGTGGTCGAAGCTTCCATTGGCTGGAGTGCTATGATGTCATGCGATATGAACGATAGCGAGTAAGGTACACAGTCGCAGTACAGCAAGCATGCGAGTTCTCATGCCCGTGAAACATCTTCTCAATCTTTCATCAAATAATAGTCTGGTTTAGTCCGATTCGATAAGTAATGGCACTTCCAATAGATTTAAAAATATGAAAATGCGTTAAATTTCATCACATACTGAGCAGGTAGAACATCAACTATCAAATACATGACATATTATTTATTTACATATTTTTCGCCCACATTGGAGCACTTAAATCAATACATTTGAGTTAATTTCTTCTTTTCCTTTTCCCAGGACTTTCTCATCCTCTCCGACCTGGAAGCCCTTTGTGTGTCCGATATAGTATATTGTTTCCATTCAATTGTTTTTAGTTTGAGACTTATGCTTTTGTTCTTCAAAATCCTCTACTCTTTTCTGTCTGTGATTTGTTGCCGAGTTATACCCAATTCTTCCAAATCATCCTGAACTTTTTTGGACCAATTATTATTGATTTTATTTTTCAAAAAGTAATCAAATAGTTGTTTCAATATCCTGGTGTCTGGTGATCTTGATATGTAACAGAAAAAGGAAATTCTTCTTTTACGCATTGTAGATATTATTGATTCACATTCAAGATAGACAATGTTGTTAGGCAACAATCTCCACTGTCCATCAACTTGGTGTTTTTTATTAATAATTGTTCTAAGAATTCTTCTATCAGTTTTCTGTAATTTGTCTGTTGTAGATTTTACATTTAATTTGAATAAAGTTTCACTAGCATACGTTGCCTCTGGTTTAACTATGGAATTATGTTTCAGCTTAGTGTTTATCAAAAGGGATTTTTTTTTTTTATAGGTTGGCCAGGTAAGTCTTCGTGCTTGTTTAAATTTAGTTGTTCTGTGTTCTATTGCTTCTTTTTCATTTGTGTTCCATGTAATTATTTCCCCAAGATATTTGAATTTCTGTACAATTTTTATCTCTTTATTACTGTTCAGATGAATAACTGGTAAATCAACTTTAAAAGTTGGCATCATTTCTGTTTTTTCAAATGATATTTGTAATTCCATTTTTTTGCTATAATTTCTAGTTGTTCAATTTGAAATTTAGCCTCTTCTATTGTATTTGCAAGTAATGCTAAATCGTCCACAAAAGCAAGGCAGTTGAGTTTAATATTTCTACCGATCTTGATAGTTGGTTGGCATTTCTTGTTCCAGTCACGCATAACCTTTTCCAATGCACAATTAAATAACAATGGTGAAAGTCCGTCTCCTTGTCGAAGTCCAGTTCTTATAGTGAAATAATATAATACGATAAGAAATAAAATATTACCATGCAATTCAAAATAATTAATTTATTTCCTGATGAAGTAAATATTTATATCAAATGGCATATGAAAATATACATCATATCAACATCTTTATGGAATTATATTAAATTATTAAAACGTACGTGTCAGGAGACTTAATTACTTGATGAACCAGCCCAAAGCTTAGCCTTCTTATTGGCATATTTTCTCAGTGCTAGCTCCTTACTCTTTGCATTAAAATGCCATATCCTAATAAATGTCCTGGTCCTTACGTAGAGACAAATTATTTTGTCATGGAATACTGGAAATTTTGACTTAATAATAGAAATATGAGTTTTCATTACATTTTTGCATCTGGATACAGTCTTACTGTGAAACACACCAAATGAAATTTTGAACTGGGCTATGTTTTTTAACCACTCATGACTGGGATGTGTGAGGCCCTCTTTTGAAATAACCGAGATCCAGTAACAGGTCTCTTCTCGCACAACATTTTTGTCTCTTTCTTCGTATTTACTGTATATCAGATCATGGATACTGTATTATTTCACGAGCTTTAAAATATATTCAGAAATATAAGTTATTAGCACATAATAATGTTACTGGATTTTATGTCCCACTAACTATATATTTGAGCACCTTCACCACCGGACTGAGACAAGATCGAACCTGCCAGGTTGGGCTAAGAAGGCCAGCGCTCTACCATTTGAGTTGCTACTCAGCCCGGCTATTAGCACATGACAATATTATAGTTTATATCTGACACCTTTTTACTGGTGGAAATTCTAAATTCCCATGGAGGGAATTTAGAATTTCCATTTGGAATTGCTAAGCGGGCATTAATTCCATTGTGGAGTTTTATCTCCCGTATGCAGTTATCAGACTGTGCCTCATAAATAGGCTTCTGATAAGTTCACCTGCATACACCCCAGCATCAGTGGGTAGGGTCTGACACATCCCACTCTGACGAGTCTAGTGTCAGACCTAAGACAAAATGCTGGTTAATAGAGCAAACGCCTGAAAAGCCATACATCTAATTTTTTATCTGACCTTTTTACTGTATGAGCTGTAATAATGGAGATATTCAAGAGTTTATTACAAACAGTTTCAACAACCAAGCATTGCTGACGAGGAAGTATTGTTATGCCATCACAGTAGCAAACTAACTGGCTATGATGGTTATTGTCGTTATTGTCTTTATAATATGCAAAATAATAATAATAATGTTATTTGTGTTACGTCTCACTAACAACATTTACGGTTATCTGAGACTTGAGGTGCCATAATTTTGTTCCACAGGAGTTCTTTTACGTGCCGACAATTTATAGCGCCACACACGTTTCCATATGTTGACTGCATTTTAATCAGTACAGTAGTTCTACTTCAGATACTGACAACACGAACACTGTTCACGTAGTGAACCACTATAAAATTATTATGTGCTAATAGCTGGGCTGAGTAGCAACTCAAATGGTAGAGTGCTGGCCTTCTTAGCCCAACTTGGCAGGTTCGATCCTGTCTCAGTCCGGTAGTGAAGGTGCTCAAATTCAAGTTAGTGGGACGTAAAACCAATAACATTAACATTATTATGTGCTAATAACTTATATTTCTGAATATATTTTGAGGCTTGTGAAATAATACAGTATCCGTGATCCGATATACAGTAAATACGTAGAAAGAGACAAAAGTATTGGTCGGCCACTTGCTTTCTTGGCTTACGCTGCGTGAACCATCAACAATAGACCCCAAGTGTAAGTGTACGAATTGTAGAGCATAGAAACCTCTACAAAAAAGTCCTGGATGGCACATACCTATTTCCAACTGGCTGCCCTCTAGAAGCGATTTTATGCTATAGTCCGCGGTAAAAAAATCCTTAAAATTAAATAAATATTGCAATATTATCCTCGAGTTCATCAAAATAAATTGTCTCTCCTCCTCCAGTATTTTATAAGGATTACAATAACCTTGTCAGGATATTATTTGCATGAATCATTCAGAAGTTATGACCATTTTAGACTGTAGTGGTAATACGTCTCAGCAGGACGGGTGAGCGCTGTCTCATATCACATGACGTCACGCAGAAGGCGGCCAGGGAGAGAAACAAGTGAGCGCGATGCAGGAAGAGACCCCCCCTGACTTAAATCACACAGACTAAGATCAGGGAATATGGAGAATGTGGTAAGACCTCCTATCTCAAACACTGTGAACAAAGTGTAACAGTGTCTACATTGTCATGTAAGATTACTGCAATGGCCAACAGTTTTGGACAATTCTTCTGTACTGTCTGATGAAGGTGGCACTGCAAAAACAACATGTAATACTGCTCAGTTCAATGTACTGTAATAGTGGTAGGATGATGTTTAAATAATGGTTTGTATGTTTATGTCCAGATTTCAGTGATTATAATGATACGATCATTCCTTCCCAGTGAAATCTCTGAGGATTGATATGAAATATGTCAATATACTTCTCAACTTCAGTTAAGTGATAAAACACTTCCTTGGGAGCAATCTTCCGCACAGCCAGCCCTGTTGTAGAGTTGGGTGCACTGGTAATGCAGAAATATTAGCAGGAATTCCATCAAAATTCACCACATTTCTTCACATAGGCACTGTTCAATCATAGCCACTGATACATCTTTGTGAGCTAAAACTGAATGTCCACTGCCAGCACTACTAGAGTGCGACAAGTTTAAGCAAGACTTTGGAAGCTAAGCGAAATGAGTGCTAGTTCCATCAACTAGTGTAACGGAGAGAGCTAAGCGAGTACGAGAGAGAAGACTGTTGCCAATTTAACAAAGCATAACAGCCATAATTCAATACAATGCAACACTCGGCATACAACAGCCAGCGACACTGGTTATTTCGGCCTAGTTCACGCCAGCACCACCTCAGTATAGTCAAGCTATGTGCAGTGAGAGCCAAAGCATGAAGCCAGTGGATTTCAATGCTGGCTTAACAGAAATGTCTCCCGTGACATTCTTTGCTGGGTTTCAGTCGGAGTTGTCGAGCTATATCACCAAATGATGGACATGAGAGCATGATCACTTCCACATCAGCAAAGCATACCACATCTGGTTGCAAGATGGTGAGGCATCAATTGGGAAGGGTGTGAAGGAGTGGAACAGTTTACCACGGGTAGTGTTTGATCCTTTTCCAAAATCTGTACAGATATTCAAGAAGAGAATAAACAGCAACAGAGAAAATAAATGAAGTGTTAGAGGGCATTCGACCAGTGCAGGTTATTGTAAATAAAAAAATGTGTGTGAATAAATTAATTCCATCCCCTGGTCTAAGGAGTTTGGACAGCCAAAGTAGGGGACTGCCTGTAGGGGTGAAGTACAGTGGGGACTTTGAGGGCCCTGGGACCGCTACGGTAGCTGTGAAGGCCCTTCAGGAACTCTGAAAAGTGGTGGCAAAAGGGGCTCTTGTTAAGACGCAGCAGGTCGTTATGCTACTTAGAATCCAGAACGGGTAAAAAAAAAAAGTAAATAAATAAATGCAATGTAAATATTAATCTTGTACCAGTTGTATAGTATCATTTGAAGTAATTCCACGTACTGTATATCAGTTGACTATATTTGTAAGTAGTACAGGAGATATTATAAGTAGAATTTTGTAAACAATATAAATTTATTACGGATGAGCTGTGTGTTTAATAGAAAACATTGTTAGCGTAAATTGTATAATATTGTATTATAGGAAAATTTTCTTCTCTTGTTAATTTAATATTTAGTGCTTGACAATAATGTATTTTAGTGTACCATTTGCCACCGAGGTAGACACCTCATTTGCAAATAAAGAGATTCTGATTTTGAATTCAACAGCCAGATACTGAATAGCTGTTAGGAATAGGGAACATGCATGATCTGGGGTTTTAATTACAAATATGCTAATCTGATTCAAAATTTCATTCAGAATTCAAAAATGTGATCAGAATGTACAAATAATAACTCCAAACATAATAAAAATGTAAATCAATGTACAAAACTGTCACGTGACGCAAGTACGCGATCTCATTGGTCTGACGTCATCGTACAGGTTGACTGAATTAGCAGACGAAATAACACATAGTGTGCTGTGAGAAGCAGGATACACTTCGCATATTTCTACTTTATGTTAGTGTCTGGTATGGTTAAATTCGAGGTCTATACATTGGATAATAATATGAGTGGTATATTTTAGACTTAAAATTAATCCTGCGCAGACAGTGAGGCTGAAAACTTAAATGGTGTAGAGTTCCGATGTGCAATAGCACATCGCATACCATCCCAAACAAATTGTTTATAAATGTTCCAAAGACGCTAAAACTAGTGAGAAATGGATTTTGGCGAGCTGGAGAAATGCTGGCGATATATCGGAAAAGTCTACAGTTTATTTTTTTGAAGATTTTAACGTAAGATGATTTTGTTTGAATTTTCAATCACTTTTCCATGTCAGCTGTTCTAGTGGTAAAACTTTAAATTTTAATGTATGATGCTTTATTTAAATGCTTCAATTACATCTTGGAATATGAAAGTAATAAACAGTGCATTAATTAATGCTGATTATTAAAGTATTCTCCAAACCTAATCTATGTTTTGGGTGATCCATGTCAAGATAATAAATCAAAGGGGTTATGAACCATTTTGACAGCTCTAATTCTAGCAATTTATCTTGGCATGCAACAGTTATTTATGTCTTTATTGAAGAGCTTAATTTGTAAAGAAATTTAGGCTATATCTAAATACTCTATAATATAACAAAAAATAGGCATGTACATCATGAAAGGAAACAACATGAATTTAACAAATGTATAATTCTACACAAAACCAATGCTTGTCTGTTGGGGTCTTATAAGTTAACAATGTTCAGTTATAATAATTATCACAATATTAATGAAATAAATAACATAATTGCACACAGGTGAAAATAGTGATGTTGGTGTTTAAAATATTATCCAACTTAGCCTAAGTTTTAGGTTATACAAGCCAAGCCAATAAACCGAAGGTTAAAAATACCGGGCGAATTAGCCGTGCAGTTAGGAGCACACAGCTGTGAGCTCGCATCCGGGAGATAGTGGGTTTCGAACCCCACTGCCGGCAACCCCGAAGATGGTTTTCCGTGGTTTCCCATTTTCACACCAGGCAAATGCTGAGGCTGTACCTAAGGCCACGGCCGCTTCGTTCCCATTCCTAGGCCTTTCCTGTCCCATTGTCGCCATAAGACCTATATGTGACGGTGTGACGGGAAAAAAAAAGAAAAGAAAAAAAAAAGAAAGTAAAAATCACAGCACCCAAAGACATTCCTGTATTGAACGACTAAAATGTCACCAGGACACTTTTCTTGCCTGATATACTCAGCTTGTTAAAAGCCAAATGTAATTAATGTTATTGGCTTTACGCCCCGCTAACTATTTCTACAATTTTCGGAGACGCCGATGTGCAGGAATTTAGTCCTGCAGGAGTTCTTTTACGTGCCAGTAAATCTACCGACACGAGGCTGATGTATTTGAGCACCTTCAACCACCACCGGACTGAACCAGGATCGAACCTGCCAAGTTGGAGTCAGAAGGCCAGCACCTCAACCGTCTGAACCACTCAGTCCAACTTGTGAAAACTAGATGAAGTCATATTTATCTTTATCTTGTTTAACTTTTTTCCTCTACAAAGATATTTAATGTTTCTCTTTCATGGGCCCCGGAAGTGGGTAGGCCAGTTGTCCCAACCATAAATATATATTTTTTGGGGAATGATAGACTATAGCCCTATCGTACTATGATCTTTCTTTCTTTCCTTCTTTCTTTCTTTCTTAATCAGTTTATCCTTCAGGGTTGGTTTTCTCTCGGACTCAGCGAGGGATTTCACCTCTACCGCTTCAAGGGCAGTGTCCTGGAACGTGAGACTTTGGGTATGGTGATGAAACTGGTGAGAAGGGCCATTACCTCGCCCAGGCAGCCTCACCTGCTATGCTCAACAGGGGCCTTGTTGGAGGATGGGAGGATCGGAAGGGATAGACAAGGAAGAAGGAAGGAAACGGCCGTGGCCTTAGGTGCCTGGAGGAGAAGTGGGAAAATATGAAAAACCACTTCGAGGATGGCTGAGGTGGGATTCGCAACCCCTCTACTCAGTTGACCTCCCGAGGCTGAGTAGACCCCGTTCCAGCCCTCGTACTATTTGTTTTCAACTTTCATGGCAGAGCCGGGAATCGAAACCAGGCCTCCGGGAGTGGCAGCTAATCACATTAACTACTACACCACAGAGATGGACTAGTACTATAATGCTACCTATATGTTTATGTTAGTGCTGAAATCCGATTCCTTACTTTACTAATGCTGAAAGCCTGAAAATTTAATGTTATTCTTTAATATGGGAATCAGTCTAGAAGGAAATGTTGAAAGTGATGTGATATCTATCCAGGTTCGTTGTTATCCTAATACTATGGGTTACAGTACATTGCACGTATATAAAAGACGCCACTTACAAACTTCCTTTTTATCCGCGAATTTCTGCGGCCACAAAAGTCACTATTTTTCAAGAACGATGACATCTACACATGGTAGATTGTCTGACTGTGCTGTTTTGAACCTTTCTTCCGTCATTTCGAAGTTATTCGCGATCATGAATAATAAACAATCGGCTTTTAGCAACGGCTGGTAGAGCTGCATGCGGTACTGGATCGTGACGTCACAGTGCGCCGCTTACGTCAGAGGCCGTTTCACTCGCCTTGCGGAAAGACACTATTAAATATTTTTTTAACGGTAGAAAACAAGGCAACTTACCACAATGTAATACGTTTACGTACTATTTCATTGGTGTACTTTTCAAAAAAAAATATTTTTGAAAATTATGCATGTTCCCTATTGGTGTACAGGAATAATGGGCCCCAGTGTGTACCATGATAACGCCCACATTATCACATATCCTCCGCCAGCCAGTCTCCGCCCGACCGTGCAACAACGTACCATAACCTTGATGAAAACTGGCATACATGCACTCAGCCATTGATGTGATGAACCATGAATCAGGATTCATCGGACCAGGTGACCTTTTTCCAACCATCCACACTCCAGTGGCAATTATTTTGTTCCCACCTTATGTGCTGCTTTCAATGAAGTGCTGTCAGTTCCCCAAGAAGAGTTTGATTTATTCTGTGAAGTTACGAAAGATGCAGCCCCTAGAATTCCACAACACAAGGTATCCACATGAGAAACAGTACATGGAACAGACTGACTAGGATTTTCAGAACAATGTCAGGGACTTCTACCAAACTTTCAAATCCAACCTAAGAGGCTATCAAGCCTCCAGTCTATCATTCAGAAAATGAAGATGGAAAGCTTTCAAAGCTTTCAAATCCAACCTAAGAGGCTATCAAGCCTCCAGTCTATCCTTCAGAAAATGAAGATGGAAAGCTAGAACTGAACAACAAAGAAAGCTGTACTACTTTGGTATGTTACTTTAACAAGTTATTCAGCTGTGACAAACTAATACAGAGACTGCCCACGTCCCACCCAATCCAAGGTCTGTCTAACTTGCACCCACCCTGTACAATGGAAATTGAACAGATCGATAACCTGAAGGCAAATAAAGCAGCTCGAGAGGATTCAATCATGGCAGAAATACTGAAGCTGGCAAATGACTATATCCTGAACATGCTTGCTGTGCTTTTTCAGAAGATATAGAGAACTAATAGGTCTTCTGAAAGGGCAGTCAGCACTAATCCACCCTCTGCATGTAAAGAGAGATGAGAGGGACATCAGCAGTTGCCTATTCCATACAAGTTCCTTTCAAAAGTACTCAAGAATAGAATCCAAGATAATCTTGATAAACAGAATGGTTAGTACCAGTCTGGTTTCTGAAAGGATGTTCCTGCCCAGAACAGATCTTCAATCTGAAGAACATCATCAGTTACAAGACAATGAGAAGGTACAACTATGTGGTCCTCTTCGTCGATTTTACGAAAGCACGTGACTTGACTGATCAAGCATCATTATTGAATATTCTGGAAGAGTCTGGTTGGATGACACATCCAGAAACATGATCAGATAGACTCTCACCAACACAATCTTGAAACTGAAAGTCATAGATGAGATCTGAAGAGCCATTTCAGATCAAAACTGGTGTCAGACAAGGTAATGGATTCTCTCCACTCCTTTTTAACTGTAGAAGGTCATTCATGAATGGAGGAAGACACGTGGGCAAGAAGGGAATGAAGACTGGTTCAGATTAAGTCCCAAACTCACAGGGGTATATGCTCACTATCTTCTGCAGATGACTAGGCCATTTTTACTAACATCAGTTCAGCAATAAGAAATATCAACCCTTAGAAACAAATAGCTGGGAGGTAGATCTACAAATCTCCTCTGAGAAGACAAAATATGCAGGGTGAACCAGAACTATACAGAGAAAAAATCAGGGATGCTCTTCATGTTATCTTAAGAACGATGGTGTAATCGGATTAGTGGAGAAAATTTTTCTTTTTGAGAAAATAAGGTTACTGTGTTACTTCTGGGTGCATGATTCAAATTGACAAACTCGCCATATTTGCTATGCCCGAGCACAAGCTGCTGCCATGCTTCAGGGAAGAGAAGGGGAGGGAGGATAAGTTGTGTGTATGATGGAGACAGAAGATAATGTTCTGCGCGTAGTATGCTCAAGTTTCCTCCTTCGACTCGCAAAGGATTGTCCTTGTCTCTTACAGGCAATATTCACAGTTCATTTATTAAACAGATGTAACTGCACACAGAGTACAAGACCATACTGTAATTAAGACACACCTGACATCAAGGAATACACCAGATCATTTCCCGTCTCGTCTGATGGTCGCAAAACGTTCTTTATTATTTAACATGTGCGAAGAGGCAACACTGCCACCCCACGATTGTGTATTCCTTCGATCACAACATTGTAAATGGAATGAAATGCTAAACAAAGGAAACAATATGCCCAATGGTTTGATTACAGTAAATGTTCAATATGCCCCCCCCACCTTCTTCGAAGCACAGTTCACAATGGTGTAGTAGTGACCTTTGGACTCTGTTCAGGATGTGTGGTGTGTCATGAACCTGGAAAGCTGTCTGTATTCCTGGTATAAGTTCATCTTCCCCTTCTATAGGGTTTGCACAGTAGTCAATTTGTGCACAAGAAACTGTACACTGCCTACTGAGGCTGAGAAGCGACTATGCAAAACAAACGATAAACTTGCGCATTCGTAATGAGCATTACCTCTGTTTTCCCGTCCCTTCTATTTTCTGGCGTACAGCAACAGGCAGCAGCTAACTCTCTGGCATAGCAAACACAGCAAGTTCGTCAATTTGATTGCGCGCCCGGAAATAACAAAGTAACCTCATTTTCTCAAAAAGAAAAAAAATTCTTAACATAACATGAAGAGCATATCTGACTTTTTGTCAGTATAGTTCTGATACACTCTGCATGACAAACATCAATGATGGACCAGAATGGACGATCACTAACTGTGGGATGAATGAATAGGTAAAGAAGTTCGAGTATCTGGGCAAAATAATCCAGAAGAATGGATTAGAACAGAAAGCGATCAATATCAGGATCTAGTGGACCGGGATCATCAGCTGACAAAAACCACCTACAATAAGAAGCTTCTGAGAATAAGAGTCAAGCTTAGACACTACAGTACAGCTGTGAAACCAGAAGGATTATGCACTTCAGAGATTCTTGGCTATGAATAGAAAGGGACAAGTTGCTCAATCAGCAAAGATGGAACGAAAGATATTACAGAAGTTCTGGGCAACAGATGGGTTGATGGGCAAGTATGGTTGTAGTCAAATGAAGAACTTTTCAGCAAGATAAAACCTATACCATCCATTAAAAAGAGAAGATTACTGCTCTATAGTCACATCTTCCATATGATTAACGAGAGAGTAAGAAAATCTGGAAATTCATAAAATGAAAAGCTGCACGGTCGAGGTGGTTCTAGGAATGTGAGAAAGATCTCAGACAGATCGGTATCCCTGAAAACAAAATCAGGCACAGGGATGAATTTAGATGAATGGTTAAAAGTTACCCAAGTTCACCTTTGGGTGAAGATCGATCGATCAATCAATCAATCAATCAATCAATCAATCAATCAATATTGATCTGCATTTAGGGCAGTCGCCCAGGTGGCAGATTCCCTATCTGTTGCTTTCCTAGCCTTTTCTTAAATGATTTCAAAGAAAATGGAAATTTATTGAACGTCTCCTTTGGTAAGATATTCCAATCCCTAACTCCCCTTCCTATAAATGAATATTTGCCCCAGTTTGTCCTCTTGAATTCCAACTTTATCTTCATATTGTGATTTTTCCTACTTTTATAAATGCCACTCAAACTTATTCGTCTACTAATGTCATTCCATGCCATTTCTCCGCTGACAGCTCGGAACATACCACTTATGTCTCAAATATTGTAATAATATTTGAGACATACGTCATCTTCAATACGGAACCAAAATGAGAATAGTTACTTGTAACACACCACTTAGTCGAGCAGCTCTTCTTCTTATTCTCAATTCTTCCCAACCCAAACTTGGGAACATTTTTGTAACGCTACTCTTTTGTCGGAAATCACCCAGAACAAATCGAGCTGCTTTTCTTTGGATTTTTTCCAGTTCTTGAATCAGGTAATCCTGGTGAGGGTCCCATACACTGGAACCATACTCTAGTTGGGGTCTTACCAGAGACTTATATGCCCTCTCCTTTACATCCTTACTACAACCCCTAAACACCCTCATAACCATGTGCAGAGATCTGTACCCTTTATTTACAATCCCATTTATGTGATTACCCTAAGCCTAAGCGCTCAAGATATACTGGCAGAATGTCAAGGCCAGCAGATGAACAAGATCTAAACACTGAAAATGAGGCGGACTGTTAACATGTAGTCCATACAGAATGGTTTTTTTTTTAATTTAAAAAGCAGTATACAGAAGTCAGAAAATGATTCAGATGTACATTTTATAAATATTTTGTACTGGAAAAAAGTAAATAATGTTTTATAACTACTTTTGAGTTGAGTCACAAAATTTCAAGTGTTCTTCCTCAAAATACGCATTTGCTGAGCTCGTCCTTTGTATTTCCAATGTCTCATAAAAAACCAAACCAAAGCAAACCCCATGGCACTACAGCCCTTGAAGGGCCTTGGCCTACCAAGCGACCGCTGCTCAGCCCGAAGGCCTGCAGATTGCGAGGTGTCGTGTGGTCAACACGACAAATCCTCTCGGTCGTTATTCTTGGCTTTCTAGACCGGGGCCGCTATCTCACCGTCAGATAGCTCCTCAATTCTAATCACGCAGGATGAGTGGACCTCGAACCAGCCCTCAGGTCCAGGTAAAAATCCCTGACCTGGCCAGAAATCGAACCCGGGGCCTCCGGGTAAGAGGCAGGCACGCTACCCCTACACCACGGGGGCCGGCTTTCCAATGTCTCATATATAATAGTAATATTTAAGAACTGAAATTAAGACTATATTTTCATTCAACTTATTTAGGCTATAAGTGCGCACAGAAGAGAGAAGTGAGAGGGGGTTAAGTTTGTACAGGTAACTATGAAAAATTCTGCACTCTAGTTATTGATTACCCTTTCAAACATCACAATAAAATGATTCTAGAAATTAACAAAAAATTTGAATCTACTGTAACTTACCTGTAATATCCAGGTAAGACGATGTGTACACCTGAGCTTGGGCAACAAATTTCCTTGACAAAAGGATCATCCATCTTCCGTACTGAATCAGTAAAAGGTCCTGCTGCATTGATGATACATTTTGCTTTTACATCCCACTCTTGACCTGTCAGTTCATCTCGTAGATGAGCTCCACATAATCTCTCATTTCCATTTTTGTCTAAATGCTTATGGAGAGCTGTACACGTTACATGATTTGCAACAGTGGCTCCATGACGAGTCGCGGTTAGTGCAATAGACAAATTCATGCGAGCATCATTCTGCTGGCCTGAAAATTAAAGTCAATGTATAAGCCTAAAAACTCTGCAGGGAAGTTAAATTATTTAAGACTAGAGGATCAAATATTTTGATATTTTTATTTCATTAACAATCATTTTGTAAATAGGTTGCTGTATTAGATTGAGAGTTCAAGTAAGAATTACACAAGTAATACTGGTTTGGGAAATATTAAGTTGAGAGTGGGGCAATAATTTTGATTACCTGTGTTTTAGCTGGAGTTTTTTTTTTTTTTTTTTTACTTAATCAGAAGGGAAAACATGTTAATATTAATACAGATATGGTAGTAAAAATCTAATGTTTGCAGAACTGATATTCTACCAATGGATATAAATAAATCTCCAAATAGCCTGTAACTGTGCTTCATGTACGTACATTTGATAGAAATTGTGATTTACAATGCAAAGGTTGTTAAATGTGTAAACTTAACCACACATTTCAGCATTGGTTGTGCAAATGTGACACTAGTCACTTTCTGGAAAGTTTTCACATTTGTTATAATCCGCTCCCCTTAGTCTCCTCTACTATTATCTAATTATTTTCTTCCATTTCAGTAATAGGTTAGTAGGCTGGCCGCTAAATGTCACTTTTTGTGGTGAAAGAGTTAAGTGCAATCCTCATCCCAAGCATTGCGAATAATAGTCCCCAAAGGCACTTTACTCAATATTACTGAGGATTTCTATATACATATGGACCAATACTTTAATCCAATTCACAACTTAAATGAACTAATAGATAAAACAAATGTCCTTTACGACACCACCACCTAAGGAATAAAGAACAAGAAAAACACTCGACTAGTTCCCCCACAAGACATGCCCCCGCCCACCCAAATCACCACCCCTATCCCCTCCCCTCCCTCTCCCCCCTCGACTACTCACAGCGCTAACTCTCACCATACGAGGAGTAGTGCACAATGTGCTTCCAGCAGGGCAACAGCATCTGGCCTTCCCAACTGAGTAAACTAGCACACACAGCTCCCACCTCATATCACACTAAACAGACGTTCTCTCATATGTAATCTTTCCTCTTTTCCATTTAGACTCTACAACTACTGTTCCATAGATGATTGCACCTACTCCAAGCACACAATAAACAACAAGAAAACTTTTACTAGAAGAACACAACATCAATCTCCACAAGCAAAATTTGAAGATGTCAATGCCAGCTTACCTCATTTTGACTTTAAAACAGCCCTGCCAGCACAAAAAGCAACATACCTCAGCACCATGTCTAACAAGCCTACACCTCACCAGAATAAGTATCACACAAGATACAAAGTGTTCAACTAGCAACATACCAGAATTTTTAAGTGCATCTTAACTATGAAGAAGACAGAACTACAACAGGTGTAACGGGCGCCTTTGCTGGCGAGATGTAGTGTTTACAGTGCACTATGTCTTCTGGTATGGGCTATATCAAATTTGTTACTTTCATTGACCTGTCTCAGTCTCATCCTTGGCTTTGACAATACGAAAGTGACTGAGGTATGAGTGATGTTAGTAATACCATTCCCTATGCAGCCAGTCCCTGTTATGAATGGTGAGAAAATATCACTCATAGGGTCAGTTGGTGCATGCATTTCAGTGGGCTTGGCAGACTGATATGTAATAGCAACGGCTGGCTCGGTGAGGAAAGCAACAGGAAACTACCTCACTCCTCATTTCCCTAGTACGCTTCTTCAGTGATGCCTAGGCTATTTATGACAGCTGTTGGCAGAGCTGCAGAGGATCAAACCAGCCTTTGGGCTGAATACCCAACATACATACATTAATGTTATTTATCATGCTTTTTAATCACATTCTTAAACTGAGTAA